>NW_021832829.1:0-651711 GCF_006345805.1 Octopus sinensis
ATTTCAGGGAAGTTTCCATGGAGGATAACATGTCAGGATGAGAGTAGCATAGCAGGCAGCGGAGCGTATATAGCAGTTTCGGCATATGCATACTGCTTTTCATGATAACTATGGATAATGGATTTGGACGGTCGTGAGTTCGATTCCGAAGGAGGCCAGTTTTCATCCTGGGGCAAATTCTCGTTATCGTTCCCCTGCCCGTGAGGCAACGAGTACTTCTGGCACGACACAGTTGGAAATGGGGATCTCTTACCTTCCGGGCTTAGCGTGGCGTTACGGGGTCCACCATGTCAGTTGGAAATTCCTTCGGATATGGCAACGCTCAGGAGGCACTTAATGCCTACCGAAAAAGGACTCTTAGCTTCTCAGACCCTGGGACATCTTCGTCTCAGGCCGATCTTGCGGGAAGGATTGAACCTTTCAGAAGGATCTCCCTCGTTTGGATCGGCGATCACGGGAATAACTATAATTAACTGGCTTTGCCCGTGTTTGGTCTTTAAATAATAATAAAATAATAAATAATGAGGAAGAAGGCGGTATGAAAGTCCAGGGATGAGATCGGTTATTGATTTTCTCACATCGAGAAAATTTGCCTGAGGATCGTTGATATTTAAAAATTTGCATTTTCCTTTATCTAATTTTAGCCCGAGGTGTCAATTCACTTCGTGCGGGAATTTTTAAATTATCTTTTTTTTGGGCAACTCATCTTGGTACTGGAAATGATATTCCGTGTCTGAGAATTTCTAAAAAAATCGAGAAGTACCTCAAAATACCAAACTCTTCTTTTGTAAGAACAAATTGAGTTGATTCCAATCGTAATTTGATACACGCACGTGCTGACGAGGTGAGCTTAAATCACAAGACCGCCTCAGACAAGTCAAAGTCAAAAAATTCCACAAATATGATCTACTAGCAAATGAACTTTTGATACTCTATGAAGCACAGATGGAAACTATTCCGGTGGTTTTGATGTGGGATGGAGTTGTCTCAAAATGCTTTAAATATTAAATAACCATTGAAAAAACAACAAGAAATTACATCCAATTTGTTGTGCTGAAAAAAATTCTCGAAAGTATGTTAATTGAACATAAGCATAAAATGGAGGTTTCTGGTGAAGAATACTCCTCTGCTACTGACCAACTTATGGAACAGGAATGTTGTTTGAACACGTCAATTGGAGCTATGGGATACATAATAACTTTGTCTGACAAAGAAATAGAACAAATTCTCCAGAGTTCAAGAATACCATATCAAAAACTCTGTCAGAAGTACAATCCACAGAGTCAAGGGATTGTTGAAAGATTCAATCATACGATCTCACAGATTTCATCGAAACGAGGAATTTAGGGCTACAACAATATTGAAAAAATACTGTAGCGGAGACATACGATGAAGAAAACCGGGATGGTGTGCATAAAATTGCTAAATCAACAGAGTTAGACGGTAAAGACATTCCCGAAATATAGTAAACTTTATTTTTAAAAAAGTGATTACAAATTTAATCTTTTTCGGATAGACCTGAATTATCATAAAATAAAAAGTTGAATAAAAAGATGGGAGTGAATCGTTTAAAATATGAATTTAACATTGAAAATAGTGAATTCAATTTATAATTACTCATTTGGGGATTTCACTCTCGGGAACCAAGAACAAACTTCAGTGTACTTTGACTTACGGATTATTCCATCTCACGCATGTACTATTTTTCCATCCTAGGGCGTGGTCTAGTTAATGCGGAAGAAGGGACTCATTTGGTCATTTGTTCCCGCGGATTTATACTTAATAAAGTTTGGAATCTATTTTGGCACGTGGTTTTGACTAATCTTGACTGCTTTGGAGTGGCTGAAACGTGTTACCACGTCGTCACTTCTTTGTTGTTTTCTTACACTCAAATGACTCTTTCTCCTATCAGTCTGTATTAATTTGTACTTTTTGATTTACTGTTTTGTAATTTAATTTTCGAATGAGTTCATTAATTACAACAACGAATGAGATTTATATTTGCTGTCCAATTATTATTACCTATTAAAATTTGGGATGAAATGTATGAACTTCTAGTCAATATATTTGACGAGTATTGGTAGTGTGCTGTTCCGAGAGTTTTGGATTGTCGTGAATATATGATAAGATGAAAAGGATAGATACCCTAAACAAACTACATTCATCAAATGACTGTCTCAATCTACGACACTGCAAAAACAGTTCAAGGAGTAGTCTTAAACACCTTAGAGTAATTAAGTTGTTGGGAAAGTTGATTCACAACCAGCTCGGACTGAATACAGATCGGACTATACCCCACAGTTGAACGATTAAATGGGAATGTGGTTTGGGTGTATTTGTGTGTAGAAGAGTCGTTCTGAGACAAGTTCTGAAAACGAGAACTATATATCAGCAATATGTATTCTTTGCCAACTTCTTCCATAATTTTCTGCTTGAAAGTGTTAGTCCATTAATTCTGTAGGACACATAAAGAGCGATATCAGTTCTATCCAAATCCTTTGCTTTAAAAACTTTGTAGATTATTACCCGATTTAGTAATGTTTTCAAAATCCGTCTGTTTTTTAATCTTCTATCATTTTAATAATCGTCCATTAATATTCTATTATTTATTTATATTAATAAAGCTCAATTAATAAGAAAATAATTTATAATCAATTT
Source organism: Octopus sinensis (assembly GCF_006345805.1). Taxonomy (NCBI): domain Eukaryota; kingdom Metazoa; phylum Mollusca; class Cephalopoda; order Octopoda; family Octopodidae; genus Octopus; species Octopus sinensis. The sequence goes on from NW_021832829.1 coordinate 2,659, forward strand.
TATAATGTTAATTTCAACAATTTAAAGCATATTATATATTATAAATCTACTTTAAAATGATAATTACACAATAGCGAGTTACACATCGGGATAATCTGATTCCTATGCAAAGCGCATAAATCTTTCGCCTTTTACTAAAGATTTCCGTGTGTAGGGGTTATCTGGTTATTTTATTTTTGTACCTCTTTGGAGGTTTTTTTATTACTTTTGTAAATCATAAAAACCTGCCATAAATTATCTGTTCGGCTACATATGGCCGTGCCCCCACCTAATAATAACAAAATGACACAAGTAAATTTATATTTTTCAAATTTTTTAAGAAATAAGTTAATTTAAGCCAACCAATAACTACAAGTTAATTAATTAAAAGCTTCAAGTGCGGGAAGCCGACGCGATCGAGAAAGAATTAGAGCGTACTATCGCAAGGGATATCCGCTCGAAAAACCATCTCGATTCGCGGGCGTCGCCTGTGATGGCAGACATGCGGGATCCGATCTCCTGAACGAAGCTGATTGCCTTACTGCCCAAGGAACCGGAAGTCTCAACCGCGAATGGAAGGAATTGGAACTTCTCCGTAAGTGAGGAGTACTTCCGCATCTTTTTGCATTCCGCGGTTGTGACAATAGATCCAGGAGCGGAGGCCGACATCAGCAGGTTCTGAGGCGAGAAAGAGTCCACACACGTGGCATCCAGGTGAGAGGCTTCCCCCTGTTGAAAGGAAACACAGTTATCCCGTCAGGCCTTTTTCCGTCTCCCCGATCAATCCCAGTGGGTTCAAGCAGGGAGGGGATTCCGGCGACTTCCAGGGCTCTCCTGATAAGGTCGTTAAGAGCGGCGTGACGCGGGATGCGGCCAGCACTGCGTCTGCACGATAGAGCGTGCAATCCAAGCGACAGATTTTCGCGCCACAGCGGCAGACATGTGGCTCGCATAGGCGAAGACCGAGACGTAAACAGATTCCAGTGCGTACGGACTCGCAGTCCAGAAGGTTCCCAATGCTCGGCAGTGGAGTGGCATTTAGCCAGGCTCCGCTGTGAGGGCGACATGCCGTCTCAAAGCAGGCCAAGCGGTGTTGGTCGAAAGATGTACGTAAAGATTGGATTCGGGATTGTAGGCGGACTTCGTCCCAAACAAATTGCTTATGCTGATCCTCTGGGATTTCCAGTCCTAGCGAGTGCCACTTTACGACAGCCGATGATAACTCAGAGGGCACGTAATGTTCAAAATCGGTTGGAAGAACCGTGCCCATGAGTTTCTGGCATGAAGAAAGTGACGACAGGTAGGCAGGCAGTGCAACATCATTCGGACACCGAATTCCAAGGCCTCCGTGGCGTACGGGGAGTGAAGCTTGACTCCACCCCAAAGAGTCGAACTCGACATTGCATATTGATTCGATCTTCGAACGAAGGGAGTCGCCGAGATCAGTGAGAATGTCCTCATGTAGGTAACAAGGTGCACTTCTGAGGGAGTAGAGTAATTTAGGCAGGGCGAAAAAGTTTTTCGCAAGAAACAGGCCGACGTGGCTGTCCAAAAACGTGAGGCGGTCCAGCAAAATAGTTAACGTGGAATGTTGGTAAGAAGATCAGTCTTAATAGCAGTCGGCAGGATGGGGGATCCGAGGATCCGGAGATCATTAATTAATTAACTTGTAGTTATTGGTTGGCTTAAAAAAAAAATAAATAAAAAAAAAAAAAAAAAAAGTTAATTTATGGACAGTTAGAAAACGGAGAAAGATTGTTGAAGACTACGCAGTTTAGGGCGCCTTCCCAGCCTCACGGATTGCGAAGCAGTTTCCGTGAATTACGGCGATGGAGAGGCGTTGAAGAAGTCAAAAGGACTATCTAGAATAGCCGTCTCAAAAAGCAGTTCCTGTTAAAAATGAATTCAATATGTCGATAGACAGATCACTTAAATCAAATGCGGCGGAAATCATTAAATTTGGATCTAAATTCTGGATAGCTATCTTTTGGCTGCAGAAAAGAAAATCAAGATGGGAAAATCCTGCGGGGAATATCCGATCGAAACATTTGAAGAGCAAGAGCCAAATTTAGAAATTTTTATAACTTCATTCTTATCGAAGCTTTTATGTGAATCTCCGCGAAAATGTCGTTTTCATTATAAAGACCGGGCCTTTTATAAGATTAATTTTTTTCCACTTGAACTCCAGTTTGATAATTCAGGAGAATGAAGATGCAATAGAAAGAACAGATGACCGACAAAGTCGTTAATAAAACTAATGATCTACTTAGAGTAAATATAACAGTTAATAACAGTAAAATACTTGACTGTGGAAGCGTGTTTAATTAGTCACTAAAGCCAATCGGATACTCTCTATGATCTTTATTTTGTCCCAGTTTCTCGGAAAACATTAATCAAACATTACTCATTGCATAAACACAGAATAAATACCCACTGCGAAACCGGATTTATCTAGAAGGGACTCACACGCAAGAAAAAAGAGCAAAGATCATTTCCTCTGTCCTCGATTAATTAACATTAAGTGGTTTTTACTTAAATAAAGTGTGTTTCCTGCCTATGAAGGGCTATAAAGTACTATGGCTCTCGTGATAAGACAAATAATAATAAACACAGAGATGTTAGTCACTGAGCAAGCAGTCCAACTCTGCAATATCCATATTTTCGTTTTCGTGTTACTGTACACTTTTATAAATTTAAACTTTATTGTGTTTATTGTTAGATTTTTTATTTTGTTCGATTAACAAACTTTTGGTTAAGTAATAATATAAATAGAAAATGTTCTAGAGGAACGGAAGTTTGTGAAAAATATTTAGAGGTGCCAGCTCTAAAAAGTTTTGGGGATTTTTTTGGGGATCCTCCTGTCTTAAACTTTAATAGTCCAAAGTCATAAATGGGGACATTCTTGTAAAAATGTGCGTTTTTAGGCCACCTGCTTGTTTTTTAAGATTTAGAGTCATTCCAATGATGTGTAAAGTGACAACTTTTAATGAAACTTTTAACAGAATTCAAAGCATACTTTCAAAATTTGTTGAAATGGGGCGCATTGATCCAAAAGGAGACAATTACATTACTCTAAAAAGAAATGGAAAATCTGACTGATCTTCAATGACGCCCATATAAAATAACAAGATATATTTGTAGTAATTAAAAATGTACTTTATTGGTGAGGGTTATGATATGTGTCACACCAAATAAATAGACTCGGAACTAACAAGACAATCGGATATTAAACATCCAACATCTTACTGAATTGGTGTAGTAGTGGTGGTTAATTGCAAAATACAGCATTCCAAAAATCTGTAACTACAGCGCGATTCTCTTTAATGCTCAGATTGAGAAAAAAAGACACATCTTATAAAACAAATTATTCTTTAATCATTCAATCATCATTCACTTGAAAAAGGAAGCCTATAACCAAACTCACTTGTTTGAATCTCAATCAATCCGAAAATATTTATCGACTTAAACAAACGAAACACTAACCCTAAAAATATTTGATTTAATAATAGAAAGCACAGATGCTATAAATCGACTGAACTGATGCCACTATCAAATAAAACTACAACTCTTAGCCCACCATTAAGCTCCCTATTACTGATTGATAACCAACCTATCCATTCGTCCAAATATCTCTACCAGATTTGTCACAGCAGGTAGAATCCCATATAAGGGATTTTTCCTGCTCAAAGGGGAATGTAGTTAAGCCGTCAGGGCGTTTTCCGTCACCTCTGTCCAAACCGACAGGTTCGAGGACGGACGGCACCCCAGATATTTTGGTAGTTTTTCAGATAAGAATGCGATAAACATGCGTATGATGAATAGTGACTGTCTTTCTGGAGCTCATTTAATAAATAATTACCAAATATCTTTCATGACTCAGATTTAAATATCGGAATTAAAAAGAAACGAGTCTGTACATTTGACACCATTGGTTTAAAGAAAAAACGAGAATGACTCCAAATATATTTTTTGCTTCTGGTGCCCTGAAAAAGACATAATCAAGGCCCCACGAGTGTATTAAAATACCACATTTTAATTACAATTAAGACTAATAAAACCGCAAAGCCAATTTAAGTTTGATAAACAAAAATGAAAAATAAGCATAACTAAGGAAATCGAATTTCAGCCTGATCAGCCATTGCCAACATATGCTGAGCCTCCGAACGCGTGACGGGATACTCCATGCACACTTTAGCAGCCAAAATGACCTGATCCCAATTCTTCCTCTTAGTATGGTATCTCGCCAGTGCCATATAAGCGTGGTACAAATTCCCTGTTTCGTATATTCCCGAACGACCGGCCTCGTCTAAATAACTTCGGAATGCCACGGCCGATTGTTCCTCCCTCCCAAGTCGTTCATACATTTTTGCAAGCTTCAACAAAGCCACCGTCTCAATATCCCCCACACAGTGTGCCTTCCAGTAGCACTTAACCGCCTCCTCCACTCTATCCAACGACTCGTAGATCGTCCCCAAGGCCACCAACATCCTCGAATCATTCGGCCTGTCAAATATTTCTCTCAAAATACTTCAAAAGATGCGCTTTCGAGAAATAAAATATCGCAATCTGCGGCTGCTTTAAAGCCTCATAAGTCTGTCCCAGTCCATACCACCCCTTAAAGTCCCTTCGGTCAATTTCTAGTTATAATCCCACATTGGACAGACCGACGGCTTTCAGGTAGGCTTTGATGGCAGAACGAGGCATGTGCATCTCAATACATTCATGTCCAATCAGAATCCACGTATTTGCGTTGTTCGAACACAACACCAAACTACGTCGGAGATGTTCCAGGGCCTTCGAATGGTTTCCACACAGACTTCTGTCATTGGCCAAGGCAATGCACGTAGAAACAGCAAATCTGTCAGTATCGAAACATTTTTTGGCTATAAATGTCAGTTTTTCTCTGTTTTCCTACACAAATTGTGACTAACTTTGACAAATTGGTGTTTATATAGCCAAACATACCATTGTGTAGAGAAGGCACGAATAATCAGCCAAATCTGACAGTCTGTAAGGGTAGGTTTCGAAAATCCTTTGATAAATGCTAAACGAGGACTCCACATCCCTCAAATCCGCCAAAGACCGAGCCAAAATACTGTTCAAATGGGCAAACGAGTTCAGTTCAGGACAAGAAGCCAACACCTCCTGAACTAGAACAGCACTTTCGTCCGGAATGTGCAGAAGGAGGTACATTTCACACACAAAAAAGACTTTACACCAATGATTTGGAAGGTTTAGGGACTGGAGATGAGTCCTGTCTTCCACCAGCTTCATAATCTCCGTCCAGGTGTTCCAAAGTGATGGGTACAGGTCAAGGGAATGTAATAATACTGACAAAGCCTTTTCTTTTCTATTGAGAGAACGTAAAATGCTTCCATATCTATTTAATTAAAAATAATTTGTTATTTAATATTTTGTAAATATATTTTTACATTAATAAATCAAATGCATCGAGTTGGTCTTCGTGGTCGTTGTAAAGTCGTCTTAAATTTTCCAAATCCTGGTGAATTTCTATGTCGGATTTTGACAAAGTTTCTACAAAAAGAACTTTTAGCAGCAAACTATCAGGACAACATTCGTTGTCTGCAATTTGCTTTTGGCATACGAGATATCCTGCAAATCTTGAGAGGAATCCTAACGGAATCTCAGATCCGAACTCTTTTTCATATTCCTGAGTGATAAACTGCACTTGTTTGTACTCTCCGGCACGAAAACAAGCCATAGCGAACATGTACGTCTCGTCGTAGATATCTCCCTGTCATTAAAGTAAGGAAATGTGCCTACGAGAGCGTCAAAAGGGCAAGGAGTTGTTTTTATTTCTCTGAGGGAGTACATCAGTTCTGAGGCCCTGGGGATTAATAGGCGTGGAATACCATTTGGCTGTTTTAAATAGACAGTGGGAGTAGCAGTGTTGTGTTAAGGATATTAGTTCGTCTTTTATTGTCTTTAAATCAAAATTTTTTAAGATCGGTAGAATTTGACACACGTCCATCGCGAGGGCTGTTATTTAATATTTAAATATTTTTAATAGTTAATTATCAATAATATAAAAATTTATAGAATAGAACATATTTGAGACATATCAAAGAGAGGCACGTCACCACCTCAACCAATGAAAGAGTAAACCAATGAGCAAACTACTTATTGTGTTAAAGAACATTGTAGATGAAGACAGTCTACACATGATACATATGCTATTATCGGAAACTCAACTTTTTGTCAGAATTGGCCCTAAGGAGTCTAGACTATTTCTTACAGATGTTGGAACCCCACAAGGGGACACACTATCGCCTATATTATTTATCGTCTATCTGGAGGCAGCTCTGAGAGACCTAAGAGTAGAAATTGGATGTATGGACAACCAAGTTGTGGAACTCATATACGCAAATGATCTTGATTTTATTACGGAGGATCGGAAATTAATAGAAATTACTATGGAGAAAGCAAGAACAATTTTAGATAAATGGTCACTCAAAGTTAATGAAGAGAAAACCGAAATAACCACCATCGAACGTATGCCAACTCGCATAGATGAGAAGTGGCGAAACGTCTGAAAACTCGGATCTCTTCTTAGCGATTCCGAAAATATTATTAGACGAAAAATATTATCAACAATTGCACTTAAAAAACTTCAATCTATCTGGATGAGAAAAAACCAAATTTCGACCAAGAAGAAAATATCAAATGATAAATTATACAGGTTAGCTAACTGTGGGCCTATAAGTCTAATGTACTTGAAACCCGCTGGCGCCGTGTTTGGACATATTTTACGAATGAAGAAAGAAACACCTTGAAATATGGCCATGGAAGAATTTTTCGGCCATACTGAATACTCTAAATATAGAGACGTCCAAGAGACGGTTTCGGGAATACTTACGAAGGAATATGTATGATCGGAGGACGATTGATGGAATGCAGACGATCTGGACGAAATCGGACAAAGAGGGAAAGACGGCGGAAGGATGGAAGGAGCTAACGACAAGAATAGTTAAAAACATGGCACAAGCGAAACCATAAACTTTGTTTACTGGCAACGCGAACGTGTATTAACTAACTAACTAAAAATTTATAAGTAATTAACAATTTATGAGGTTTGCTATTTATCTGCTTATCTTGTTTACTCAATATTTTATTGCTTATATAGGCTTACAATTTTACTATTTTAGAAATCCGGGACTATACGGAAAAAATTTTCACAATAAAACAAGAAAATGTTTTAGTTAAAATTAACTAAGAAATTTGACTACATTTTTGAACTGATGAACCTCATCTAGAAACTTCGATTATTTTTGATTGTTTCAAAAAATAAATGCACGGCATGTCAATGTTCAATTTACAACCTAATAATGATTTCCTCTTTCATCCGACCTCTTTTTTATGACTCAGTGGAATTCATAGTTGAACTTTTTTATACATTTCCATCTTTCTTTTCTATTTCTTTCCTACGATGGCTATTTGCTCTTCGTGCAAAACTAGCAACGATCGGAAGAAAGGTAGATACTGTTCTGGCTGCAACAGTTTCTTCCACCTTTCGTGTGTTCGACTTTCCAGGCGCGTTTCAGCTTCTCTCATAACCTGGAACTGCCCTGTTTGTCGTTCTTGCAGGCCGTTCCCGGCCAACAGTCCGCCGGAAATCCCTGCTGAAAGTCCATCTCCGTCAGCCGAAGATGCTTTAAGATTCATCTATTCTTCTCGCTGTAACCGCAAAATTCCGGCACGGATACCGAAGGCAGCGAGGATTCAAGCTGCTCTCTCTTTGTCCACAGCTATAAACCGCGCTTTGTCATCTAATGACCAGTCTGACTGGTTACTCCTTTTTGGTTTTGCTGTTTTCGGTATTGGGATCCAACCCTCCCGGCCCGACAGCGAGTCTAAAAAACTTTCTCCCGCATCGATTATTAAACAGCAACTCGCCCTATTCGATCATTGTACTTCTCTGTTTCCCTCCCAGTTCGATTCCCTCCACTCTGACTCTCACAAATGTGTCGCCCCTTCTGTGGTTAACACTAAAACTTCCTCCGATTGCATTTACCTCCGTCGTAAGGTGAACAGCAAGCTGTTGGACGGCGACGTCCGCGGAGCTGTCAGACTTGTTGCCTCCTCTAACCGGCTTTTGTCCCCATCTCCCTCCGCATTGTCTAATTTGAGATCCAAGCACCCCAGTCCTCCAGTAAACTCCCGCACCCAACCCGCTGTCGATACGACCGCCCTTCCGCAACTGCTGGTTACCGCTTCACAGGTTGAGAAGGCACTGAAAATTTTCCCCAAGCAGCAGTGGGGGTATAGATGGGCTGAAGCCCGGACACATTAAAGACTTGACTTCACCTCTTACTGCTGAGGCAGGCGTCGTCTCCTCTTGGAATCTATCACCAATCTCTGTAACCGTCTTATCGGTGGGAATTTACCGGATTTTGCCCGGGCGATTTTCTTCTCGGCTAATCTCACTGCTTTGGGCAAAAAAGATAACGGGGTCAGGCCGATCGCCGTGGGTAATGTTTTCCGCAGATTGGCCGGAAAGCTCGTTTGCCACGTTGTGATCCCCGAGTTGGTCCCGAAATTTTTGCCAGTCCAATTGGGCGTCGGCGTCAGTGGAGGGTGTGAATCGGCTGCCCATGCCGTAGAGAACTTATGGATTCTTCATTGGAATATCTTTTAGTTAAACTGGACATATCAAATGCGTTTAACACAGTGAGACGGGATCATTTGCTCGAGACCTGCCTTTCTCTCGCCCCCTCCGCTTATCCTCTAGTCCACCTTTCGTACTCACAACCCAGCCTCCTCCTGTTTGGCATTCCTTTATCGTCTCATCGACCGGAGTGCAACAGGGAGATCCCCTGGGGCCTTTCCTATTTGCTATGTGTGTCAACTCCGTCGCTCATTCTGTCCGCTCTCCGGTAAATATCTGGTACTTGGACGACGCGACGATTTGTGGACCTCCCCGCTCTGTCTTAGACGACCTGCGGAGCATTATCCCGGCCCTTTCATCCATCGGTCTGGAGATAAACTCAAGCAAGTCCGAAGTCCTAAATCTGAATATTCCTTCCGATTTTTTGCCGAAACTCTGGACGCCCTGGAACCTATTCTAAAAGGCGCGCGGGTATCAGAAACAAAGGACCTTGTAATCCTTGGTTCGCCAATTGGTCACGAGGCCCTCTCACAAACGCTCATCGCCAAGGCAAGCAATCTGTCAAACATGATCGAACGGCTTTCCCTCATTGATGCCCACGTCGGGTTCTTTCTTCTGCGCGTAACTATTTCTCAACTCCGAGGCTTTTGTACACCCTAAGGAGTTCTCCTTGTTTTCGCATGCCTAATCTGTTATCCGATATCGATTCTATCTTGAAGTCTGGAGCCGAGTATCTGTGCAACATCCATTTCGACGCTCTGGGGTGGCTTCAATCTTCCCTGCCTGTTAATCTCGGGGGGATTGGCCTTCGTTCGCCCGTTTATCTGGCTCTTCCTGCCTTCCTCTCGTCCCTGGCATCATCCGTGCCCTCACTGACATCGTTCTCAGAAACCTTCCCGAACGAAAAATGTCAGTTGATCACGTGGCCGCTCTGGACCTTTGGGATTCATTGTACAACAAAAGACCCAGTGACCCGTGTATCCAAGCTCAATGGGATGCCATTTCTTGTGAAGCTCTTGACGTACATCTACGCAAAAATTTCGATCAGCACAGACTTGCATGTCTCCGCGCAGGCTGCTGCACAGGGAGTGGGGCCTGGCTGGATGCTCTCCCTGTCCCTTCCACCGGTAACCTACTAGACAAAGATTGCCTACGAATTGGTTTATCATTGCGTCTTGGATTGGAAATCTGCGAAATACACAAATGTCGTTGTGGTGCTGTCATTGACCGTTTTGGTCTACATCCCCTTTCCTGTCGTCGCAGTGCAGGGCGCGCACCACGCCATGCAGCACTTAACGACGTTATTCAGAGGGGGCTCACGGCCGCTGGGATCCCATCAATCCTCGAACCCGTCGGGCTTGCGAGGGGAGACGGAAAAAGACCCGACGGCCTATCGACTTTCCGTTTGAGTTCGGCAAGTCTCTGTTATGGGATGCGACGTGTTCAGACACTTTCTCGGAGCTCAACCTTCTTCTTCAGCTGTCGAGCCTGGCTCAGTCTCTCGCAAAACGAGAAGATGAAGATTGGAAAGTACAAGGAGCTCTCTGAACGGTATCTGTTCACTCCCATCGCCGTCGAGACTTCCGGCGTCATCGGCGAAAAGTCTCTTTCCTTTCTAAAAAAGCTTGGCCGCATGATCTCCCATAAACGGGGAGACCCACGCGAGTCCAAGTGGCTTTTCGAAAGGATTTCCTTGGCCATAGTACGTGGAAACTGTGTTTCCATTTACGATGCCGGGAATTTAGTTAGTTAATAACTATTTGTTAATTACATATAATATGTGAATATATAAAAAAAAAAAAGTTAGTTAATAGCACTTCCGTGTTGCTGTACGCACGTAAGTGCCTAAAGTTTCGCTCATGTCGTACTCACAACTATCCTCCCAGTCAATCTTTTCCATCCAGCCTTGTGCCGTTTGCGAATGTCCTTAAGATTGTCGCCGGTTTTGAATCGGTCGCCAATTCTTGCGTAATCATCTCAGAGGCAGAGAGGAAGCGTGGGTCTTGGCCGACCCCGAAATCCAATTCCGTGATTAGAGAAATATTCTTCCATGATTTGATTACAAAGATTCATATCGTCCATTATCAGGACATGTCCGAAAAGTCTCCAGCGTGAAGTAATAACCTTCTTGCTAATCGGCTTGCATTTACATAATTTGTAAAGAGTGTGGTTTTTGATGGTCTGTGGCCATTTGATACCCGCGATTTTTCTCAATTGCTTTTTATAAAAAGCGTCTAGTCTGTCAGGTCCGTTTTCGATGTTCTCCATGTTCCCGAGTTGTATAATAGGATTGATAGTACGAACGCATTATAAAGCACGTCCGAAGATTTAGAGAGATAAGTTTTTGGCGTGTCCAGTCCATATCTTTTTAGTGCACACGACGCCAACATTTTTCTGCGGCCAAAGTCCTTAGCATCGCCAAAAAGCGATCCGAGCCGGATTGATCTTGAGGGACCATTTCTTCAAAACTGTTGTAGCCTTGTCTACTACAGCTCTTAGAGTCTCCACATCCTCAGATATGTCGCCAGCGTATATTACTTTCACAAAATGATTATTTAAGTGATGCAATTCCTTTCTGACATCCGCGGCTTCCCAATAGATTGCAAAGAGGACTGGCGATAGAGAGTCCCCTTGGCCAATCCCAGTGGCAAATTTATCCGAATAGTCTCTCCCCATTTTCACTACAAGGCTCGTATCAGCCAGCAGAAAACGCACAATACTCAAGGAGTCTTCATCAACAATATCCTCGAGAAACCGCAGTAGTTTATCTCGACAGATACTGTCAAACGCTTTTGACAGGTCAACTCCCAAAATGCTTTCCTGTACATCTGACATATGGCAGTGTGCATCGTTTCCTGTCCACCGATGACTCCATACTATATCAGCGGTTGATCTTCCCGGTCTGATTCTGCTTTGATTTGGCGAAAAGTATTAATAAATTGATTTTGATATACGATTCAATGTTGTAATCGATAGGGTTTTTTGCAACGTTGTCAAAAGCACGATTGGCCTGAGGTTTTCATTTGGACCTGCAGGTTTGCCAGGTTTTTGCAGAGGAAGTAGAACTCTCATGTGTGCTAAATATCTCATTGAATATAAAGGTTATCATTTCTGTAAGCTTGGACGGTGCGTATTTCAGCTACTCTCCGCAAATATTATCAAACCCGCTGCTTTGTTGTTATTCTGTCGAAGCATTGCTGAGCGAATCTCGGACTCTGTAAACATATTTTTCACTAAACGAGTCTGCCCCTCGAATTGTGAAAGCAATGAAGAATCCTCCATATTGAACTGATTGCTAAAGTGTCGAACTATGAGTTCAGCCGAGCGTCTGGCGTTCAATAGAAAATGACCAAACTCGTCTTGAATTTTTGGACTAGTTTTAGCTGATCTCCGTTTGAGTAAACGCACAGCCATAAACATTTTTAGGCCTGAATGTAGCCTTCCACATCTATTATACGCTGGTACAAAAATTCCGACCAGGATTGAACCACATTCCTCTTGATTTCGTGTTGGTTACGCATTCTTCTTAGTTTGAGTTTCTGTTCAGGTCACAGGTCTCGTTGATGTATAGACAGTCCATTGATATCTTCCTTCCATCCTAGGGAATGTTAGAAAAATTAACATTGAATAATTTATTTAAATATATAATTTTTGTTGTTTTTATAAACATAAAAATGTTATATGACCTATCTTAATTTAAAAAATAATAAAATAACCAAATTAAACCACTTTGTGATTCAGTGTTGTTTTTGTTAGAAAACGTAAAATTAAATAGAAATGGGAGAAATATATGACCTAAACATTCCTTCAATATCTTGTTTTGCCTTAAACAACAACAGCACAAGTATAGATAACCTTAATTCCCTTTATCCTCTTAATATTAATCAATTCCAGCTCTCGTTGCTTCCCCGTCAAACAAGGAAATCCGTGTTTACAAACTCACTGGCAAAAAATGGGAGTACTCCGAGACCTTAGGACAACATACTCAAACTGTCACTCGACTTAGCTGGTATCCCAATCAAGACAAGTTTCTGTCGTGTTCTTCCGTAAGCAATCTCCACCAATTTTAGGACAGAAATGCCTTTGTCTGGTCGTTGGAGAATGGCAAGTGGACTCCCCAGTTGGTTGTCCTCGGAATCAAGTTTAGTGCCTGTTGTGGGTCGGTCTCTCCCAAAGGTATCCTTATTCGCTCTTTATTAGTCCAATAGGACAGAAATTGGGAGTTGGTTGTAGTGACAAACTCGTTTCTGTGTGCTTCTACCGAAAGTCTGATAATTGGTATACAGGAAAGAGGATTAAGAAGCCTATTTTGTCCACAATTACATGGTTGTGTGTTTTGGGTCACATTAGTATTGACTGGCACCCTGATGAGGTCATGTTGGCTTGTGGATCCACTGATTCTCGAGTCAGGTATTCTAGAACATTCTAGAACATTCCAGAGTGTTCTCGACGTATACCAAAGATTTGGATCCGTCGACTTCGGAGAGTGAATGTGGGAAGTTTGGGGACATGTACTTGGAGACGAAGAGTTCCTACAGTGGATTTGTCAATGATGTAAAGTTTTCTCCTTCTGGGAAATACTTGGCCTTCGCAGCCCATGATGCCACTCTCAATGTGGTCGAAATGTCCTCCAAGAACACGTATTTGTGCCATATGAGTCCTCAGAGTGGCAGTCCTCGATCTGACTACTCTCCCTCTCAAATGCATCATCTGGACTAGCGAGACTAGTCTGATAGGCGGAGTTTGTCTCCTGTGGTTATTTTCCAGGGATTCGACTTTATTCCGTTTTTGTATGAGTTCAAGAACAACCGTTTGAGCAAAGTGAAGGATCTGGACAAGCCCAAGGCAGTGCAGGCTTCGGGGCAGTCTGCAATGAACAAATTTAAGAACCTGGACAGGACAGCTCAGGAGGACGACGTGGTGACTGCCAATACTGTGCATGGCAATACGATAATGTGGGCAGTTTATGTCAGTTGTAGAGATATTAAACCATTTGCGAGGAATGGGAGTAGTGTTAGTAAAGTGGCTTCCATGTCTATTGAAGGACGGTTTGCAGTCTGGGCTGTCTAATCTATTCTTTAATTCTAAGGAGTTGCCTTTGGAATAACATTTATGATAATTGTGGGCAATAAATTATTTATTTTCCAAATTTGATTACTGCTTTTACTCGTTAGGATTTATTTACAAGGAATGGCTGAGTTTAAATTGTCGTTTATTTGACTCAATCGAGTCCTGGGTTGGAATCCGGTTAGTTGGAATCCGGAATTTAACTTTTCTAATTATTACACTTTTATTTGACGGTAAGTGAGCAACAGTCCGAAGCCAAATTTAACTCGAAATTGTTTTTAATTTTTATAATTTAATGTTAATATTAATCATGTCACCATTCAAATTTGAAAAATAAAATAACAGTTAATTAGGTTAATTATAACAATCGAAAATGTCGAAATTCAGTCTTGGGTGTTTAATATCTACATTTAGCAGAAACATATTTTCTGCCAAAATGTTTTGTTTTTTTAATTTAGTGCAGAAAAATGTTGTCCCAGGACATATCCAAGTGTCAAATCGGTTTTGTAGGATGTGGAAATATAGCCAGAGCTATGATTGAAGGAATGTTGAAAAGCAGTAAAAATTAATTCCAACTTAATAAAACAGAAAGAATAAATAAAAGTCAACTTTATGTTTCAGAAAAACCAGAATTCGTCAACAAAATCACAGTATTGACACAAATAAAGATTCTCAGAAATTGGGCCTTGCCCCACATTCTCTGGACACGGTGGTCAAATCCAACGTGATCTTCCTTTGCGTGAAGCCCAGAGATCTTGGAAGTGTCCTTCCAAAGATCAAGGATAGTCTTGTCGTGTCGGCAGCTGCTTCTACGCCAATCGATGATTTGGAATCCGTGATCTTAATTTTTGAAATATTTTAAGATTTTGCCTAAAGAAACCAAAATTGTAAGAATAATGCCAAACGTGGCCAGTTCCCTGTGCTCTGGAGTAACTGCCATATCTGCAGGAAATACAGTCACCGACCAAGATTTGAAATTTGTCCAAGTATAAATTCATTCCAATTCTAAACAGGAATTAATACAAACGTTTGGAATCAGTATTGTCGTCCCCGATCACCTCGTTGATCCTTTTGCAGGGATTGCCGGCTCAGCAATTGCCTATGTTTGGATAGTTTTAATTATTGAACCAGTTTTTTGTAGCTATTGAAGCCTTATCCGACGGTGGGGTGGCTGTGGGCTTCCAACGAGATGTGGCAATCCAGTCTGGGGCTACTGCCATGCTTGTTTCCCTTAGTAATCTACTTTAGGGTGCTGCCAAGCTCATATTAGAGACAGGACACCACCCAGCAAAGCTCAAGGACTCAGTCACTTCTCCTGGGGGCAAGACCGTCGCTGGAATATGCGCATTGGAGAATAACAAGTTCAGATCCGCCATAATTCAAGCTGTAATTGATGCAGCCAAACATAATTCATAACTATTCTTTATTCTATTTATTTTTGTCGCTTATTTTGCTGTCTTTACATTTTTGACATTTTTCTTGGAACTGAATTGACCATAGGAACTTTATCTGGTCATTTAATATTCATAAAATTATTCAAAAATTATTTTAATTGTCAATTATTAACTGTCTTCTTTGATAATCTACCTCAGCAACCGCAGACAAGCAGTCTCTTACATTTATTTGTGCTATTTTATCATTAATTGGATTAGCAGAATAAGACATATTTTCTAACCAATGCTGCCTAATGGAATTTTCTAAGAATGTTTTTGATCTGAAAAATGTCAAAGGAAGATATAATCAACCCTATATTTAAAAGTTCGCTTCAATGATGAAACATAAAGTTTTAAACCACTAAAATAGACCTAACTCTCACAATTAGTGAGAACAAAACACAAGTCGATTCAAAATTAAATTCAAGTGGAACATAAAAATTAAAATTTCGTCCTTCAGAAGACACCTAATCAAGGAAATCCTTCTGAAACTTTAAAAGTCATCAGTTTTCTAATTTTCCTAACTACTCTGCTGCATGTGACATCAAAACAGCTATATATTACCATCGAACAATTCTTATCAATTTATTCTACAAGTTTTACTCATAAATTTAAACAGCATTGCTCCCTCGATTTGGAAAAGGCTTTCGAGTCGGTGTCGAGAAAACTCAGCTCGAGAATTATTTGGACAGCATAATTGCTTTGTATAAGACAATCTCTCCATTTCTTGCAACGATAATGACATTCTCCCAACCTATGCTGATGATCTTTTGACTCACATGATCAGAGCCTCTAGGTATCAATCAGAATACAAAGTTTTTCCTCAAGATGCAAAACTGACTCAGAAAAAATGACATCTCATAAAATGTTCTGGAATTCAAGAAGCATAATCCACTTTTGTAGACAGAAGTATCATAATATTAAATTGAACAAAAAATTAATAAATATACATTTTTAATGATCTTGAAACTAATTCACTCAAAGGTATTTGCTGACGTTTTAAATTTATGAAACAAAAAGTCAGATATTTAACATTTACGTAAACAGAAATTCCAAAAATTAGCTTTTTTAATGCTAATTTTATTCATTTTTTGATTTTTATGATTTTAATAATAATCTTGTGAACCAGTTTATTGGGTTAAATTTATTTAAAAATTACATTAATATTAATTGTAAAATATTTGAAGCAGATTTGTTGGGAAATAGATTTTGTTGACCCTTCACGTCCACATTTCTCCATATGAGTGACATACAATCTGTAAGAAATCACCTTTTATTAAAACGAATCAATTATAATTTCCACTATTATTTATCTTTCCTGTTTTAATTCACTTTCACTAGAATTACAAATATCCAAAAAACGAGAAGAAAAACAAGTTTTTTGTAATATAATCGTATTTTTAGTATAGCATTGACCTTTATGAACCTATTTAAAAGCATGTTAGGAACGGCAATTCTCTCCCTCCCCATCGGTTTTAAACACTCCGGAATCGCGGTAGACTAAATTTCCGCTAAAAATATTAGGTCGGGGTTGTGACCATTTTTGTGGTTTCTGTGCTATCGACATGTTCGATTCATTTGCTTATGAAATGTTCTTCCAAACTAGAACAAGCGTTATTAAATCAGGAGAACCCTCCCGATAACCTGACAAGAGAAGGTTTGGGATATAAAGACATTATTTACTACTCCGCCGTGATCGGACTCGATTCTCCGCGATTAGGAGAAATATTTGGCTTTGTGGTCAACTGTTCACTCGTTTTCACACAATTGGGATTCTGCTGTATTTATATCATTTTTGTGGCCGACAATTCCCACCAAGCCCTAAAATATTTCAGTTCAAATGCCCCTTCGCCAATCGTCTTTTATATTTCCACGGTGGTGGTTTTGCTGGTCTTTGTTTTTATCCGTGATCTCCGCCAGTTATCGGCCTGTTCGCTTTTTGCCAATTTGTCTAATTTTGTGGGCATAATTCTGTTGTTTTATTTTTGTGTGGCAGAAACGCTGCCAATGACGGAAATTCCGGTCAAAACTGACTTTTTGGGATTTGCTTTGTTTTTTGGGGTCGCCGTGTTCAGTTTTGAGGGGATTGGAGTGGTAAGGTTCTTTTATAATCTCAGGCAGTCCCAATCCGTAACAAAATGCAAAACAACGCGGAATTCGGCGGTTTTTTCGGAGTCCTCAATACCACCATGGGCGTAGTCACGTTGTTAAATCTGGCAATTGGATTCTACGGATTGGCACGTTTTGGGGACTCGGTATGCCCTAGTATCACCCTCAACCTTCCTCCTTCTACGTTGGTTTGAGTTTCGTTTTTTAGGCTGTCGATTACAGTGAGATTTCTTTTTGTGTGTTCTGTGTTTTTTACGTTTGGTCTTCAGTTTTATGTGCCTGTCCAAATAATCCTTCCGTGGTTTCTCAGACGGTCTTCGCAGATTTTTGGAGACCGTCATGTTTTGGCGGAATGTTGTCTGAGATTTGGTTTGATTGTACTTTTGGGTATTGAACTGTCAATTTTGTGTAGCATTTCCTGCAGTTTTGGTGCCTTATTTGGACTTGATGATTTCGTTGGTTGGGTCTGTGTGTGGTTCTCTGCTGGCGTTTATTGTGCCAGTGATTGCCAATTTGGGGGTCAACTGGAAATCACGTGCTACTGTTAGATTGGAGATTGGTCTTTCGGTTTTTATTGGGATTTTTGGTTTTATTGGAATGGGAGCGGGGACATTTGCTAGTATATATGCGATTGTTAATACTCTTAATGGGAAAATGAATGTTCCCTCGAATTGCCATTCATAGTGATTAATAGTATTTAAATATACTTTTTTAATCGATTTATTTTTATGCTTGTTTGTTTTTTATTTTCATACTTGCTCAATTCAGTGGAAATAGCCACAATTTGAGATTTCAAAACTTGGCGATCGGGGCAATGCAGGTTGGCATGGTGGAGGCATATATTATTGAACGAAGAAACATTATTTATAAAAAGAAACAAATCAAGTATTTTATTGGCAGATTATTGAATTCAAAGCGATGATAGAATGAATGAATTTTTTTTATTAAAACGGAAAAGCCGAAAAAAGAGAGAGAAATTTAATGAGACAACTTATGCCTCTTCTCCGTTGTTTCCCTCTTTTTTTAATTCGAGATTTGAGAGGAAAAGGCTCTATCAAAAACACTTCCAACCGTTTCCGTCGCGTCTTCCATCTCTCGATGGATAGGTTGGTCCAGCTGTAGTCCATTTGCCAATTTGATGGCATATCTCTCGTCTTTTCGACCTTAGCGATAATGCCATCCCTCTCAGCAGTAGGGTACCATCCCTCGAATTCGTAGGTAAGCAATGGTTCGACGCACGTTTTATTAACATATAAAAACGTTTCCGGACAAAGGTGGAAGTGAATTATGCTTCTGAGAATTTGAGTGCATTTCCTTCTCCTCGAGTAAATGTATCTGAAGTAAGAACCCTTGGATCCAACTTCAACCTCAAGGTATTTCAGGTTCTTTGTTACTGTAAACCAGGGTTGTTAAAAATCATGATTTTTTTCAAAAAAATCAAAAAAATCTGATTTTTTTGATTTAATCACGATTTTTTTGATTTAAATCAGATTTTTTTGAATTAAATGATCTTTATTTCAAAACGACCCTTTCCACCTGGCTTATCAGAGAACCTCTCTCTTTGTACATAAACACTGAAAAACGGCCACGCAGAACGATCTATCGTAGTTCCTTATGTCCACCGGGATCACTTAACTAGTTTGCATTACGCTTTCTTTCTTTGTGGTCTTCGGGTAATAAATAAAAAAATATTTCAAAGCGAACTAAAATAAAAAACAAAAACAATGGAAATCGTTTTTATTTATTTAAAAGCTTGTAAATGGAAACAAGTTTGGCTGCTTTTTCGATCCCCAGCCTCAACATTTGAAAGAGATTTCCCACTACATGTCGGGTCGATCAAATTCGCAAGTAAGTGGAAAGGTGTTATTGCTTGTTTTGCTCGAATTCTCACTTTTCCTAAAATATTCGTACATCCATTGTCAATATATGTCTGTTCAAGTTCTTTCCAAATTTCTACAGCATGACTAATCGTGGTAGAATCATTCTGAATTTTATCTAAAGCGACAGCAATTGGTTTAATAAGCATCAGATATTCTTCAACGCGTCGTTTTAGGGAAATATTTTGGACCTTGGAAAAAATCTCTGTATCAATATCCGTTCTGTGTTCCTCACAAGTTCTCAAAATAATAGACCAATTATCCAGATAAGATTGAAAACAGTCTGATAAAGTGTTCCACCGTACATCAATCGGAAGAACGAGTTTTTTTCCTCCATTAGATTTGTACCATGCAGCTGGAAGATGGACGTTTCGGAAATATTTATTGATTGTTACAATAGTTCCTTTAACGTCCGCTACCTCGACATCCTTCACAAGAAGGTTGAGATAATGTGCCGAGCAACCATAAGTAATTATTTCATTGCCATCTTCCATCATTATCCGTCTCATTTTAGTCATGTTGGCAGCATTATCCGTTACAAGACTGCCGATTTTACATCCAAACCGTTGTTCAGCCAATTGTGCGGAGGCTAAAGCAACAGATTGAAGATATTCCGCAGTGTGGCTATATCCAGAAGTGTCCACAGTGTCAATGAGATAATTTTCCCCATCTGATGTCACAACCGAGACACAAATAACGGGTTCATTATGAATGTTGCTCCACCCGTCCAACATCATAGACACTGTTTTGTCCTGGAGTCTTTGTCGACAGTCTTCATGTATTTGGTCGTACACATGATCAAGTAATGTACCACCAATTTGATGACGAGAGGGTAAACGATACCCAGGAAGAAGCATTTGGACGAATTTGACAAATTCGGGATGTTCTACAGCAGCAAACGGAGTGTTTGTAGAAAATATGTATCTAGCGAGTTGCAGATCCATCAAATCTTTCTTAGATGAAGTCGTCGTAGTTACGAAATTGATTAATGAATGGTCCTTCATCCTTGGAGGAAATTCGCTTTCAGGTCTCGGCATATTTTCAGGGATATCAATATTACTTCGACATAATAAATGATGCTGCCTCATCCGAGATACAAGACCTTGTATGTCCTTCCCACAATTACGACATCTGGCACGGCTTCCGGTCTTTCCAGGAATAATACGTTTATCAAAATAAGCCCACAAAGAATCACGCTTTCTTCCAGACATTTAAAAAAATTTAAATGATTTTTTTGATTTTTTTGATTTTTTTTAATGATTTAAATCATTGATTTTTATTGTTGATTAAAATCAAATGATTTAAATCTAACAACCCTGCTGTAAACCCATTGAGGTTTCTCGGCGGTTTTCGTTTAGCTCCCTGTTTTGCAATCCAAGTGGCGGTGCACTTTTCTTTTGCGAACGTCAGTCCTTTTGATATACACCACTCTTCCACTCTTGTCACGTATCCTTTTAATTTCCTCCACGAGATGTCTTTTCTCCACGAAGCATCCGTTATTAGTATGTCGTCCGCGTAGATCATGAGAGGACTGGTAGGATCTTTCGGTTATGGAATATCAGCAACGTAAATATTAAAAAGCAGAGGGCTCAAGACCGAGCCTTGAGGTACCCCTCTTTTGAGATCGATAGATTCCGACAAACGGTTTCCGCATCGTATGTGTGACCTCTTCAGCCAATTGACCGTTCTAGACCCGGGTTTGATTTTGGCGACACTTTCAATTCTTGGTATGCTGCATTGATGAACAAGATCAGCCGATACGAGTAAAACTCCAATACAATCCTCTCCATAAGCTTTTGAGACATCGAGGCAGATAGCAATAGTCGCTATATTGTTAGCAAGACTAAGCGAGATGACTTTCTGAGTTCTCCGAAACAATCTCCGCAGGATTTTTTTCGTCGGAATCCCCACTGCTCTACTGCAAGTGCACCTGATTCCTCTACAAAGTTCGAAAGTCTTGTGAAGACAATCCGTTCCATAATTTTAGAGACGGAGCATATTAGGCTTATCGGCCTATAGTTCTCTGCATGGTCCTTCATTTTTCCAGGCTTTGGAATCATACGTACGATTGACTTTTTCCAAGAGTCCGGTACATATCCAAGTCTCCAGCTTGCATTGTATAGTGCGGTCAAGTATCGTAGGAGAATAATTGGAACATGTTTGAATACAGTAATTGGAATGCAGTCATGGCCGGGTGCATTATTCTTGCAGCTCATAATAGCGACATACGTTTCTTCCAACGTTATGTCTCTGCACAGTGGTCCCGTATAACTCAAATTAGCTCCCAAATTCTTTCGGAACCATGTCGATCGAATCCACCTCTTGAAGTTTTGCCAGTTGACTTTGCAAATGTGAGGGAACTTCATCGAGCGGGATAGCTATTCCTTCAGTTGTTTTTAGCTGAATCTCTTCTCCTTTGTTCTCCATATTAATTAGTCTGTTGAAAACCTTCCAAAAATGAGGTTTTTCTTATTCAGTTTCGAGCATTGACTCTTCCAAGCAAAGTCTGAATGTTTTTTGGCGACATCATTTATCTCTATTTTCACGGTAGGAATCTTATCCCGAAGACGAATACGATCTATGGGGTCACTGCATCGTCTTAGCTTCTTTTCAAGGTTTCCCTTCCATTTTATAAGTTTCCCCAAAGATTCGTCTATTCGGGTTTTTCTATTACTATTTGACATGATGTATTTTCTGATTGAAGATTTTTGGAGAAAATCTAGTATAGCTTCTCTGAGAATTTTATCAAGTTTTTCAATTTGCATATTCGAAGAGATGTTTTCTATTGGATACGGTATCAAATGCATTTTCATTGATATCTCGAAGTCAGACCAGATTGTCCGAGACGTATCATATCCGATGAAAAGATCTTCGCATATCATAGATGATGTTCGCATACATAAAGATTGAGGTAGGTGATCACTACCAATGTTTATCTCAATTCTTGGGAGGCTGCATTGATGAACAAGATCAGCCGATACGAGGAAAACTCCAATACAATCCTCTCCATAACAAGAGAAATAATTTGGTCCTCGTGAAATCAAAACACTAAAGCCACACGTAGCTTTGCCTCCTCGATTTTGTGACCATTTGGTTCAAAGGGCTGGGTATACGTACAGTAGTCAACAAAGGCCGAAAGATCATCTTTACTTTTGAAATCCAAAACGTAGTCGCCCGAGTGACGACGTGTCACTCGAGCCTTACAAGCGATTTCGCAACCACAAAGTGTGTTTGCTATCTCAATAGAATCGAGCTCTGAGTATTGTACTGATAGTACAATACTCAGGCATACAGATGGCAAGGAGCCCTGAATAAAAGGCTCAGAGGCCGAGATTGATGGCACGAAAGTCTGAATATTCTGGGATTTAAGATTCTTTATGGATTTTGAATAATTTATTTTGAATTGTTATTAATATATTTTTGCTCACAAGAACAACTTTGCCATTTCAGTTAGTCGCCATCTAGCGATGATAAATAGTCCATTATTCCCGATATGTTTCTCCTGTTGTTGTCTAGATTCCATTCCCTTTGACAAAAATTATTCTTGACTTGAATAATTTTTTCAGAGAATGTAAAGACAAGTAGAGAAATGGCAGATAACTCCCAAATGTTATTTCAGAGTACCTTTTGAATACAAACATCTTTTAATCGACTGATTTATATACTTCTTTGTCTTTTATTTCTTTTACCTATACTTGCTCAATTCAGTGCAACTTGACATAACCAAGATATAAGAGAGACGGCCGATTGTGTTGGTAGTCACGTTATCTGTTTATTGAATAATTTCCCCAATAAAGTGAACAAATATTCCCTAGTATGTGCCCAGCTTATTTTTGTTCGAAATAGAAAGCCTCTTTTTAATTAGCCTTGTCAATTAACTAAATGACTCATACGAGACAAAAAAGCAAATTGATTGTATAATGAGATGGTTCTACCGCAAAAATGAAAACAAAATAAAAAATCAAGGAATATCATTAAAGGCAATCACAGGACTAGTGACGGACAAACTAATATCCTCAGTAGACAAATTGGCAGACTCAATTAAAGGACAACTCCCGGAAAGTGGGTCAACCACCGAAATGACAGGACACGCCATCTCCCCGACCAAATCTGCTCTCATATTCATCTCGACACAGTACTGAAGCAGTCGATTAGCAAAAACATCATCCCGGCATTTACTCAACGCCTAACATATAGAAAGTAGACAACTTTATGCAAAATCTCAATTGCCTCAAAAAACTTAAATTGATGACAATAGTTCAGGGCGATTGCAGAATAAGAACTCGAACTCTCCTTGATGAGGAGACATGTTCTGTGAAGAGCAATCGCCTCCTCAAATTCCCTACAATTAAATAATATCAGACCCCAATTTCCGATGACAAAATCCAAGATTATTAAACAAGGGTTCCCAGAATGGGTCCATAAGGTCAATTCCACGAGAATGGCACATGCTTTTTGCTAAATTGAACCCATCCATTGCCTCCTTGTATTTCTGACGCTTAAAGTCGATGATTGCCAGTTCAAATATAGCAAGAGGGTCATCCGGAGAGTGAAGAAGTGCTTCCTTCAACAGATTGGAGGCCATTGTGAGATTATCCAACGAGAAATACTCTTTGGCCACACTCACCAACGGTCTCTGGTGTCTAATCACACTCAACCCCAAAAATGACCGTTTTGACACATTGGCAGCCGACAAATACACAGAAATGGCCTGGTCGTGTTCGCATTCGAAGGAAAATGTGTGCCCCAAGGCCATCCAGGCATATACAGCATTCCCGTTGGAGTTGGTTACTCTCCTACCACTCACTCAAACACATACTTGAAGTATTTCCTGGCCATTTCCACCTTATTTCTCAACAAATAGTAGACTCCCATACAATACAGAGTTATCTAATCACATATGGACGACATTTTACCTCAGTTCCAGGCAGACTTGAGAGAAGAATGTTAGTGAAAGTGTACAATTCGGTCTCCTTGTGGAGTTTGTAGAGCAGTCCAATGTGGAATGGAAGATGTCGTTCATTCAAAGAATCAAAATCCAAAATTCTCCACTAAAAACACAAAAAACTACTTTTTAGACAAAATATAAGCGTCAAGAAACATGAAACGCTCAAATAATCGTTCCAAAGTGGAGATCATTCCATCAACACTATTCTCGCAAATAGAATGTGCCAATAAGTCTGTCTTTTCCCGGACAGGCTAGTCAAAATGACCTCAAAAAACTACCAAGTACACAATCTGGTAAATCGACTCCATCAAATCACTGGAAAAGAGGCCAAGATGGCCCTCCAATGCAGCCAAATCCAGCAAAATGACAAGCCGTTCGACCGCTTCTTGACACCCCACATCCAATTTGACGGCCATGTGATAATTCTGGACTGCCTTCTCCTTCTCTCGTTGAGCTTCGGCAATTCTGCCTCGAAGAAGTGCAAATTCGCTCAAAATCTGTGCTAATTCTAATTTTAGACAACTTCGTCATTTGTGGAGTCAATTGGAGAGATATCGACAATACTGAGAGATCGACTGACCAGATTTCCCTCAATTTCGACGTTCAGGACTGAAATGGCTTCATTATATAACTTTAGATGATACTAGTGTGGTCAATCACAGAATTACGTAACATTGGGCACACAATAATTGAAATTGAGATGATTTCTAAAATATAAGGAATTGATAAAACTGAGTCTAGTTTCCGGGATTTAATAAAATCTCGAGCACGGGCATACTGTCTGGTATGTATGAGACATTCAACATAGCGGAGACAGTCTGGCATCGATTCTGGTGGATAAATTGGAAAATAAACGTGGATTTAGAGATATAAGTTTGTCGCACCAGAAGAGGGCAGAATCGAATTGTCTCTAAAGGATGTGGTTGTGGATGAACTACTCTTCTCATTAGACTTTCGGTCGTGGTTTGCATTCTGAGTACATGTTTAGAGATTTCTGTAGAACTCGGGTCCTTCCTTTTTATGTTAGAAGGAGACACATACATTAATTGAAAACGCGTAGAATTTATTTTATTTAAAAATTAAGAAATAACAAAATATTTATAATTTAAAATAATTTAATTAAATAACTTCTTTATTAATATTAAGAGAATTTTTATTTTTAAAAAGTTTTAATATAAATAACATTGTCTAAAATATTTTAATTATAAACATACAAAATTAATTTGTAATTAATAAAAAAAATATTTTTAAAAATTATTTTATTCGTTGTGTGTCCCACATGCCACCAAAATCGAAGCCCAACAAAAAAGAGGAGCAAAAAAGAAAAGAAAAAATAATCGAAGTATAACCCTCCCCTCTAAAATAAGGACAAAACATTTGGCATTAAAAACAAAAAAGGCAACAAACAGCAAAAATACATTCAATCCTTGTCAAAACAAATAAATAACGACACCAACAAAAAAGTAATTCAAAAATACATTTTTAAGCGTCCCGACCCCCAGACTGGACAGAAGAGCAAACTGGACGACCGAGAACTCCGCAAATATTTCAATCCAGTAGTTGAAATGCCGACCGTTGAGCCAGGAGTGGATCTAAAAACCATTTTTTGTCCATTTTTCAAACAAGGAATCTGCAATAAAGGCAAAAAATGTCAATACTCAC
Source organism: Octopus sinensis (assembly GCF_006345805.1). NCBI lineage: Eukaryota > Metazoa > Mollusca > Cephalopoda > Octopoda > Octopodidae > Octopus > Octopus sinensis. The sequence goes on from NW_021832829.1 coordinate 28,360, forward strand.
ACGAACTGCAGGAAGGCAAGCACAAAAACATATATATCGACACCCGCCCTACACAAGACACCAATCGCACAGAAATCGTACAAATTTGAATCATTTTTTTCAGATTTGTCGATATTTTATCGAGGCAGTGGAAAGTGATTTGTTTGGGTGGAGGTGGACGTGTCCCGGGGGTGAGAATTGCCAGTATCGGCACTGTCTCCCCCAAGGATATGTCCTCAAAAAGGACAGGAAGTTGATGGAAGAAAAACAGGCTCAAACCACTCTTGAAGAACATATTGAATTTGGAGTTCAAATTTTAAATAAAATTAAAAGAGAACTCAGCTTGTGGGGGAATTGGTCCCTGTCACTGCCCAGACGTTTTTGGAGTGGAAAAAGAAGAGGTTGGTGGCACAGAGTGAGAAGAAGACTGAGTTGAAGAAGGGAAGGACCCCGGGAATCACAGGCAGGGAGGTCTTGGAGTCGAGGAATGTGGAAGAAAGTCAGTCGGATGAGGAGAAAGGACACGTTTTTGAAATTCCGGTTGAAGAGAAGGTTGTTGATGGTGGGGACTGATTTGTGAGTTGGTAGATGACTTTTTGGAGGTTGATGAGAGTTTGTTTTTGATGGAAGGGTTGGATGAAGAATTGGCAAAATTTGACTTATAATTTAATTTGTTTTTATTGTGTTTATTTTAAATAATTAAGTTAAATGTTTAATTAAATAAAACGTGGAATGTCACTTGTAGCTGGTGTGGTGAATAAATAATATTTTAGAAACTAAAAAAACAAAAGAAATTTTAGAATCCATTACCACTTCATTGCCAGAAATAGAAAATACAATCAATTCAATTTTAGAATGTTTAAAAAACATTCCAAAAAACTACCAAGTACTTCTATACTATAAAAATTGTAGGGAATCAGTCTCCTCGACCTAAAAAACATGTCCATGGCTTCCTACCTCGCCAACCTCATACATTTATTCCAATCTAAACTAAGAGGGCAGTCGATTGAAGGAGATCCGGTTATTCTCAGATTGGCCGAGCTTAGAATTGTACTCGCTTTTGATATAACATTGGTAGACTCTGGAAAGAGTGTTTATGCTGGAGAATAAACTGGAATATTACATTAAGAAGGTCATATCCGAAAACCAATCAGTCCAATCCAAAGGAGAGGATCCCCTTTCATATAAACCCCGCCTTGAAGACCTCCAGGTACCCTCAATCTCAAATATTCAAGACCGAACCTGAAAAAGACAAACCGAAGGTTTACGTCCCCCCAAAAAAGACGTCAAGTATATCAAAGATATTTCAAAATATAGTCAAAGAAGATCGAAATGGCGGGAAAATGTCTGATTTTGTGGGACTTGTGGGGGAGGATGCAGGACCTGAGCAAATTTCTGTTTGTTTGGTGATGTGATGTGGAAGGGATTCGGGAATGAGGAGATGACTCGTCGGGAGAAGGATTTGGAAAAGTATGAGGAGGACAACCTTCGACGGGTGATTGTGTCCAAGAAGGATAAAGTGCTTTGTGTTGTTTGAGTGGTTAGGTTAAGAAACGGGCTCCGAAGACTTTCTTAAATAAAGAATTTGATGATATTTTGGATATGGGTAAAAAGAGAAAAATTCGAAATCAAAATCCTCCGAAAAAATCTCGATTTTAATATTTTTTACTTAATTTATATGTTTGAATATTACTTAGTCAGCAAACTTGATTTTTTGTGTGGCGATTGTGGCAAGTAGTTGAAATCATTGTTTAGTTGAAATAAACCTCAACAAAGGCGATGATTTACTTATTATTTTCTTACATTTTAATTTTACTTTATTGGAAAATTGTTAATTTGATACTTATAAATTTACAAATAGTAGATTCGTTCAACAATTTTTATTTATTTATTTTTATTTTTTTATAATTATGTTTTTTATAGACAACAAACAAAACAAAGGGTCATACAGGCAGAGCTTTATTTCGATACTATGATCAATTATTTGCGTAAATTAATTTTTAAGTAAGTCACACAAAAATTTTCTTAATTTATACAACAAACAGACGTTTTTGAATAATTATCCTTAAAAGCTTTGATAATCTCATTGTCCAGTAGTTGAAAAATTGGAGTTGTATTTTTGACTAAAAAAGGCAATTTTGATTAAAACAAGCGGATTTGAGAATTCTTACTTTTAACCAAAAGGGAAAAGGTTTCAGTGAATATGGATTATCAAAAACAAAATTTAATCAAAAAAATTAAATTTCACATGTTTCAAGTGTATTATATATTTATGATTACTCGGCAAAGGATGGGAATGACATGTATGATAGTTAAATGTTTAAATTACTGTATTTCACATGCTGTGAATCACAAATCTAAATAAAGTAGGATTAATCATTTGGATGTAATGGAAATGAGTTATTGTTTAATTATAATTTGACAAACATTATTCACCGCAACTGCATATTTAGAAACAAGAACAAAGAGTGTAAAAAGGCAAAAAATGCCATTAAAAAATTAAAATCCATTAAAATTTAGTATATAATATCAAGTAATTTATTTATTATAATGCCTTTCTACGATGCAATTCTTGGTTTTTAATTTGCTTCATTTATAGGGATACTTTTCTGTGGGTATATATACGGTACAATACGGGGAGTTTATGTTAAGGAACTGAATATGAAAACATCTATAATTATGACGGCCATGCATACTATTTTTTAAAAAAACAGACATACATACCGGATCACTTAGAAGCATGTAGTAACGATGGATACTACACAGCCGATATATCAAGTGCTACTGAAAATGACGTGATCGCAAGTAAACAATTTATTTATATTTGAGGTGTCATCAGAAAGGACTATCTTCTTGGAATATGGAGACATTACGGCGGCTCCGAATATTTTAGTTATCACACTGGCCTGGAAGCTGTAAGTGACAATAACAAGAGTCTAGAATTATACAAACTTCGCCAAAGATATTTCTTACTACTACTACGATGCCACTGCTGAAATGATGCATAAGAGTGGTCAGTGGTTACTTGCGTATCAGTGGAGATATTCCTATGTTATGTGTGAAAATGGTGAATAAGGTTTGTGTCATTTTAAGATGAAATTTCTTCACTGGGCGTTAACCTGACTTCAGATAAAGTTATAAATCGTAATGCAACTTTAAATGTTAAAATAGTAAATTACGACCATTTGTTGACATTCGGGGGACACTCGTACTATATTTATTCTGTATACCGAAACTACGAAATTTCTGTAAAAATCTGCAAAAATGATCACGACGGATATGTATTCATTCCAGACTATGGACTAGAAAATTGTGCAATACAAGGTATAATCTTTACTTTTAAATAAAAGGTGATAAAATTGGATGGGTATACGTTGGAATCACCCAAGAAACGGGCGAGTTTGTGACAAGTAAAGGAGATTTGGCAGTATTTGAACATTACATTTGATTAGTCGTATCTTCCATGGAGTCCTAATCAGCCTGAAAGTGAAATGTGTGTAATAAGAAGTGCTGATAACGGTGAGTTCCAAACAAGTGATTGCAATACAAGAAAGCACATCATTTGTGAAACAGGTTATTTCTATTTCCTTTAATTTCTAAGACACTGTTGTGTCGGGTGCAAATGAAACGGCATGTGATATACAGACATCTCATAGTATGGAGTAGAAGTGACTAACGATTAGTCTACTTTGGTCAAATGAGGAAATATAACGGATGGACATTCCGTTTATTCAACTTCAATACGACTCTGTCTGTTGCTAAAAGTGTCTGTTCTAGTCATGGAGAAGTCTTATTTGTTCCTCACAATGATGGAGAAAGTTGTGCAATTTCTGGTAAATTGTGAGATTGACATATTAACAGAGATTATGGAATTTAATATTAAAATAAATGTAGTTGAAATGTACGTAAAAGATGTGCTTATTCCCGGAGATGGGTCCGATAAAGTTAGTTTTATTGAATTTTCTAGAATTACACCAACTGGAATATTGGATATCCTATTTTGGATTCCAATCGAAGTTGTGTGTTTATGAATTTTGAAACTGGCATTTGGGAAAACGATGTTTGCAGGAATTCTTCATTTGTTTGTCGCGGAAAAGTTGATATACAATCCTCAATTAATTGCTCGAATAATTTTTATGGTTTCTTCATGTAAAATAGTTTCTAGAACCGACAAAGTTTGCTAACTCATTCACATATGACTCAAAAACATATTTCTTGTTTGCTTATCTCAAAACTTTCTATGAAGCCGTACGATTGTGTTCATATTATGGACAAAACCTTGTTCAAACTACAAATCAGTCTATAATTGAGGAAATAACTAAATGTATATTCAAAATAATAATTAGACATATTTAACGAGTCTTTTCACATCAATTACAGAATAATGTGGAATGACACCACAATGAACTGGATAGATACCAGCCCTTCAGTTCAAACAATTTGTGACAATATTTAGGATACACCCAACTGGATGTCTGGAGAACCCATTCAGAGAGATTATCAGATCTCTTGCGTTAGCATTCAACCTAACAAAACATGGGTGACCAATTCTTGCAGAAGTAAACACATACCAGTCTGTGTCCAAGATGGTTGAATGTTGATCAAAATTTTATAGCTATCATTAAACCAACATCTACAGTTCCGACAACGACCACCATCCCAACAACCACAACTATTACTTCGACAACAACGACTACCACAACAACACCATCTACAACTACCACAACAACACCATCTACAACTACCACAACAACACCAAACACAACTACTACAACAACACCAAACACAACTACCACAACAACACCAAACACAACTACCACAACAACACCAAACACAACTATCATAACAACACCAAGCACAACTACCATAACAATACCAGCCATTACTACGCTGAGAACTACCTCCACAAGTAATATGATGGTATTAATTTTAGCTACTATGGAGCAGAATGTGGCAGCCTGTATCATTTAAATCATTTTATTGCATAGCAAAGGATTTCAATAAAGTCGGTTTAGGCGTTGGCATCTTCTTTGGTATTTTGGCATTCGTCGCTGTTATTGTCGGGATTTTTATTTTCCGAAGGTATTCGCGTTTCCGATTGGGTAAAAGATATCCGGGAATTACCACTTTGCAGTCAAATGTGAGTTTAAAAAGTATTTTATTATGCTTCATTTCAGGCCAGACTTTTTCAATTCAAAGCACTCTTTAACTCTTCAACTAATATACTAATATCTTAAATAATCTACAAATACTATTCATCGTATTTTGCGAGTTTCTTTCAATACAATTGATTTCGATTCTGCTAACATGATGACAAAAAATCAGTTTGCTTAAAGCTGTTTCTTAATATGTTAAAAACCTGTCAAATGTTATTCAAGTATGCACTTCCTTAAAAGGAGGTTCTTTGCTCATTAAAAGAGCGAAAGAATGTTTATTTAATAAACAACTTCATGAAGATCTAACGACAATAACATCACAATATCCACCTTTATTACATTTTCTTGATGATTTATAATCGACCAATAAAGCATACAGCTATTAAAGAAATTGAATTTTTAAAAAGACGTATGTGAATTGAAAATTTTATTAAATTTTAAAAGAATAAATATTATTATCGCACGCAATGGATGAAACGCGTGCCTAAAGTGAAACGCTATAACCTTGAGAAAACTACAAAAAATCTCTAAAATGAAATTAACAATCCTTTGATGAAAACAGGAATAAAATTGAGCTATAAAACCGAGAAATCAATTTTTTATTATGATCGTTTTGAAAAATTAACAATTTATTTAAATAATGGTTATAGAAGAATAAATTGAAATATTGTACTGATATAAAATTTTTTCTAAAACATCCACCCGTTTTTTTTGTTTGTCGGTGAGTTCTTTTTGAATCCACCTGCAAATGGTTTGATTGCAACGCTCCACTTGCCCCTGTGATTCTGCATGTCTTGGACGTCCCTTTTATGAATTATTTTAAATTCTTCACATAATGACGTTATTTCTGAGTTAGCAAATTCTGTTCCGTTATCAGACTGCAGAATTTTTGGTCGACCATAGGAAAGAAATAGTTCTCAATGATTCCGAAACTGGAACTGCTTTTTTATTTTCTATTTTTTTGGCAAAGCAAAATTTCAAATAAATATCTATGACATTCATACAATATTTATAGGAATCATTTATATCTGAATAAAACGAAAGATCGACTAAATCTACTAGATAAAATAAACTATTGAATGAACCGTTCTCAAGGTTCTTTGGCTACTATGTTGACTAGTGGATATTTAATCTTTAAGGGCTGACTTCGCTGACATTTGTGGCATGATGATATTACATCACTAATTATGTTTCGATTGATTATGCAAAAATTATTTTTGCAATACTCTTCCATTTTATTAAATCCATAGTGATAAATTGAATGAATCCTTTCACAATGCAGTTTCATGGATTCAAAATCAGGCAATTACAAATACTTTGTTTCCGTCAGATTGTTTATAATATAGCACACCTATCATTAGATTTAATATTACCTCCAGAATTTACGAAATTTCTACATTTTTTGAGAAAACGAAATCTTTTTTGTCTTGAAAGATCTTCTGGTATTGTATTATTTATTAAAAAATCAAGAATATTCTTATACTCCTGATCATCCTTTACAATGTTGGCAAATCTCATATTCCGCTAATATTATCTTAAAGTGCAAAATCATCTTTAATTTTTTTTTTCGTATATTTTTTTTAAAAATATATTCTTTAATATAAATTATAAATCTTTTAATAGAAAAGAAAATGGAACAGGAAGTCAGCTACTAGCCGCAGAGAGAATAGAGAAACTGTTCCCCCTGAGTACGGCTATTGAGACGCGCTCGAAAAGCCGATTGACCTCGCGGGGGTCGTTTCTAATCCTCCCGAGGTGACGGCCTCTCTCGGTGAGAAAACGTAGCGTGGCTTGGCAGGTTAACGCCCAGTGAAAAACTCAAAAACATATTTCTTGTTTGCTTATCTCAAAACTTTCTACGAAGCCGTACGATTTTGTTATTGCAGAGAAAGCACGTTCCAGTCTTATGGACAAAATCTTGTTCAAACTACTAATCAGTCTATAATTGAAGAAATAACTAAATGTATATTCAAAATATAATATTAGACATGATTGACGAGTCTTTCTACATGAATTACAGAATAATTTGGAAACACACCACAATGAACTGGATAGGTAGCAGCCCTTCAGTTCAAACAATTTGTGACAATATCTAGAATACTCCCAACTGGATGTCTGAAGAACCAATTAAGAAAGATTATCAGATCTCTTGCGTTAGCGTTCAACCTAACAAGAAATGGGTGACTAATTCTTGCAGAAGAAAGCACGTTCCAGTCTGTGTCCAAGATGGTTGGAATTTTTATTAAAATTTTATAGCTACCATAACAACACCAGCCATAATTACCCCCAGGAATACTTTCACAAGTAATATGCTAGCATTATATTTTAGCTACTCTAAAGCCTAATGTGGCAGCTTTACTATTTAAGTCTTCTCATGTTATAGCATTGCATGTCAATAATGTCGGATCAGACGTTGGAATCTTCTTTGCTAGTTTGGCATTTGTCGCTGTTATTTTCGGTATTTTTATATTTCGAAGGTATTTCCTTTCATAAATTGGATAGGAGAAATTCACGAATTACCACTTTGCAGTCAGATGGAAGTTTAAAAAGTATTTAATCATGTTTTACTCCTAGGTCGAACTTTTTCAATCGAAAGTTCTCTTTAACTAGCATACTAATATTCTCTTTAATCAACTCTTAACTAATCTAAAAATATTATCCATAGCATTTGGCAAGTTTCTTTAAATACAATTGACTTCGATTTTGTAAACATTATGAGCTTATCAAAAAAAATCGTCTCATCGTTTTGAAAAAGTGTAGCCATCTGCAGGAAACCTTTAGGCTCCTGCCAAGCAATTTCAAAAATTTGTCAAAACGACGTTCTTCAAAGCTAGTGTCCAATTTTAATATGAACCGATTGCTGACTAATACAGTGAACAAAAATTAAAACTGAACATGCTTTTTCTTATAAATTTACAATAAGACAATATCTAAAAACAATTATTTATTTTTTGAAAATATCTCTCAAATTTATTTTTAGCATTGAATAAAGTATTTTACATTTTTTAGTTTTTTTGAGAAACATATATTTATGGGGTTTTACATGAAATCAAAAATTCAAAACCAAAAAAACTGAACAAATTTAATTTATCTAAATATGTCAAAGAGAAAGTTTTATTTTTTCAAATTCGTTCAAATTTAATCATTTCTAATCTCGCTACATTGTTAGTCATACAACATTTGAAGAAAAAGGCATAATAATTAGCATGTATAAATCTGGAAAAACATACAGAGAAATACAAGATATCACCAAAAAATCTCTTGACGTGATATCGAAAATTACCAGAACGTACTTAAACAACTGCTCGAGGGACAGAAAAGCCGAGTCTGGTCGACCATCGTTGCTTAATCGTCAAGAAATATTTCAAATAAATGAGGTTCGAAAAGTGGATGTTCATTTCAACTGTGTTAAATATGCCAAAACTTTTACAGAAAAAACTGGAGCTCAAACAATCGGCCCACGTAAAGGCCATTTTTTACCCAACAACATAATCTAAGACGATTGACCCTATGTCAAACATTGAATATGCTCCAACATTTACAATTGTGATGGAAAAACTTTTATAGAAGAAATCGCAAGGAATAATATTTAAAAAAAATGTGACAAAAACAGTAAAATTCGGTAAAAGAAATATCATGGTATGGGGTGCCATAAGCATAAATGGATTCAGTAATTTAGTTTAAATAAAAGAGAAGATGAATGGAGCTTTTTTTGTTAACATATTAACGAATATTCTTATCTTATTTCTGAACAAAATCGAAATTAAAGATTCTATTTACCAACAAGATAATGGTCCGAAACATATTTCGGCAATTGCAAGGCGCTTTTTTCAATTAAATAATATTGAATTCCTACCTGAGATCCTGAGATCAATCAACTGTTATTGGAGATCAATTTCTTCAAGAAATATTAAGAACACATGGATGCGAGTGAAGAGAAAGCTAAAAAGGCAATTTGGTAAAACTCGTAAATTTATTTTAGAAACATCGCGATCGTTATTTGAGTCTTATTTGGACGAATTCACGCGGCGGACCTCGTTAGTTGATAAAGAGAAGATATTCCAAAATTAAATTAAAAAATAATGAAAAAATAATTTAAGTTTATTCTTTATACGTCGAGATTTATACATTGACTAAAATTGTAGATTACCTAGCTTCCATGTCGGCAAAATGAACAAATGCAACCAACTGATTTATAGATATTATGCCGGCAGATTCATACAATTTTATTCTAATTCTGCATAAGCTGCTGTTTATTTTTATAATAAATTGTTCCAAAAAATTACAAGAAATGTCTTGTATTCGATTCGTAATAGCGTCATTAAAAATCCATATTGGCTATGAAAAGCAATCCATTTGCGATTAACCCTTACAATCAAAAAACAAAAACACGTGAAATAAATTTAATTAAATATTCTTATGTCAATAAATAATACAAATTAAATAATTTTTTTAGTCATACAAATTAATTTACGTAAAAATATTTCTGGAAACCATGTTAAGAAACACTGATTTAACGCAGCAAATTCAATTGCTTTCGACAAAATTATCTTATCATTGAGGCAAACTCCAATAGATTTAATTTAATCTATCCAGTTAATGAGTTTAGAATCAAATAATGAATATCTAAGTTTAGAAATACGACAAATTCTTCATAAATTGGATTAATTCAAAGAATCTTCTCTTTGTTCAATTTAAGATTGTTAATTATACGTCTCGAAATTGATTTTTTGAGACACTCCGTAAACTTAGAGAATATAAAATATAATGGAAAATTTAGAAATTGGATTTCCAGCTTGAGACATTCAGAATGAGGAAACTATTTGAATCATTTACTTTCAAAAATTGAGTTGTATTCATCAATAGAACTGATATATTAATATCGAAAAAATAATGCAGAAAATGTGCGGCCGTGGAAGAGAAGGAAAAAAAATGCTATGCGGCCGAACTGATCTCGAATTTCGTTTTTTGCGACGATAAAATTGAGCTCAAGCTAAAATTTATTGAAGTAGAATTTATCTCAATATAATTTATGCGGAACATAATCCTAATCACTTGAGACGGAAACGCTTATTCCCAAAGCTGAGATAATTGACTTAGGGCAGGGGTGCGCAAGCTTTTTGGGTTTGCGGCCGCATAGCATTTTTTTTCCTTCTCTTCCACGGCCGCACATTTTCTGCATTATTTTTTCGATATTAATATAGTAATTTTTTTTAATTATTAAAAGTGACCGCATAAGTTGCCCATTGTCATCGAGACCGAATGAGTTCTTGGACAGGAAATGCTCTCGTTCATCAGGGACATCATATTATTAAAATAAATAATTATTTCATGGACAAAAGATAAGAAAGAAGGAAAATTAATTAAAAGAAATGTATTATACAAGTTATTCTAATGACGGTCAGGATCTTTGGTATTTTTTGCGAGCTTATTGAAATCCACTGGTAGGGTAGATCTCATTATGCGCAAACATGACTCTAAGTTTGCATCCGTTATCCGAGATCTATATTGACTTTTTAAATATTTCATTTTGGAAAATGTAGACTCACATAAATATGTGCTTCCGAATAAAACGAGAGTATTTCTTGCCATTTTACGTAAATTTGGATAATCTGTCGTTGATTTCCATACATTTAACAAATCTTCGCTTTCATTAAATTTATTTATCAAAATTAAATCATTTTTTAATTTCAATAATTCAATTTGAAATTCGAAACTGTCTATGTCTCAATGCATTTTTTTTTTTTTTTTTTTTTTTTTTTATTACTAGTTATAAGATAACTTTTCAGATGTTAGGGTCAAACTACTAAGTAAAGTCAACAAACTAATAAATTCTCCCAGCGAGACGGAGGGAACAGCTGTTGCCACGCATGACAGCCAGCAGGATCCTCTGAATGAGGAAAGTAAATTCCCTAGGGTCCTTGGACCGCGAAGAACAAAGATGTCCCAATTTCTTTAGGGAAGTGAGGGTCCCGGAGCCAAAGACGCCGGAATATGATAATTTGTTTTACTTCATTAAGAGTATCTTCAAATTTTTTCATTTGTGAACAAAGTGCTTGTTGGTGAATAATACAATGTACACCAATAACTGATTTATTGTTATACTCTTCTGAGACATATATTCAGTTAGGCGTGCAACAAATCCTTGTTTTCTACCCAACATTGCTGGTGCGCCATCTGTGCATATTCCTCTTAGACATGTCATGTCCAATTTGAATTCCAAACAACATTGTTTAACTATTTCAAATATATCTTGACCCCGTACATTTCCAGGTAGTAACTTCATGGATAGAATTTATTTAATATGAATATTTTTAATTATTATTTAGGGTTTTTCTTGATTAATTAACACTATGAGCATTATATTTAAGATTAGTTGCTCGATGACCTAATTGTGCCCACGGCCGCACATTCATCGACTCACGGCCGCACTTGCGCACCCCTGACTTAGGGAGTCACGGGGAATGGATACACAGTGTAATTCTCGTTGTGCTCTATGCCAGGTAAATTCATTTCTCACAATTAAAAATTGTTAATCTAAAAAATTTTTATGTTCAAAGTCAATGATAACCCCGATATTGCGAAAAGTTGAGACAGATACAAAGTAGATCTGATTGATCTCGACGTTATTCAGAGATTAGTGATTTTTTAATTTGTATATACAAGGTAAAGTGGAGAGGTTGCCTTTAATTATTCGTGTATTGTAGATTTAATTAAAGTATAAAACAATGGATCTTTTCTACTACCCTTTCAAATGAATTTTAAGAAAGATTCTTTGACTTTATTAAAGATATTGTTTTTCTACTACAACAATACAGTACACTCGACGACCAAAAAAGTTCCTTTCTATTCATTTATGTGAATGGAAAATCCAGCGAAAATTAAAAATGAACGAATGGAGATGTAGTGACGACCTCAATTAGGCCTGCAAACAAGCATACTGAAATAATAAATGCTGAAGAAAAAATGATACAATAAAGAAGTAGAGATTTGACGAATAATCCGTTGAAATTAAAGCGCAAGTACTTTTAAGGTTGAATTTTTTCTTAATTTAAATTTTAAGGCAAGATAAAGATTCAAATATTCGAAAGTTTCCTTTATTCGATTAAGTCGAAAAAATTCAGAGTTTTGGAAAAACAAAACAATATATATAATCTAAAGCAAAGATACGAGCGTCCGGGAAGACGAGGTGGCTCTTTCAGCGAATCTCGGTCGCCATGCTCCGCAGAAACTGGCATTCAATGAGCAGTGCGGCGTCGTTGAGCTGGCCCTTTGGCTTTTGACTACTCTTTCAGCCATCCACCGTAGCTAGCATTTAACTTTTTCCTAAAAATTAACATTATTAACCAAATGCAGTGGATTTTTTAACAAAAATTTGAATTTATTTTTACACATCGACCAATAACCCTAATATGCTCCGTCTCTAAAATTATGGAACGGATTGTCTTCACAAGGCTTGCGAACTTCGTAGAAGAATCAGGTGCATTTGCAGCGGAGCAGTGTAGATTCCGACGAAAAAGATCCTGCGGAGATTGTTTCGGAGAATTCGAGAAAGCCATCTCGCTTAGTCTTGCAGGCAATATAGCGACTATTGCTATCTGTCTCGATGTCTCAAAAGCTTTTGACAGCGTATGGCACCTTGACCTTTTGGAAAGTGTCGCCAAAATCAAACCCGGGTATAGAACGGTCAATTGGCTGAAGAGCTATTTATCAATGAGGAGGTCATACATACGATGCGGAAACCGTTTGTCGGAATCTGTCGATCTCAAAAGAGGGGTACCTCAAGGCTCGGTCTTGAGCCCTCTACTTTTTAATATTTACGTTGCTAATATTCTAAAACCAAAAGATCCTACCAGTCGTCTCATGATCTACGCGGACAACATACTAATAACGGATGCTTCGTGGAGAAAAGACATCTCGTGAATAAAATTAAAAAGATACGTGACAAGAGTGGAAGAGTGGTACATATCAAAAGGATCGTCTTTTCCTTTTAAATAAATAAATTCATTCATTTTTACACATAAAATCCGTTATTAAAAGTTTTTTTCCTTTTTTTATTCTTGCATTACATTTCGTAATTTACCCATAATTGGTATATTTGAAGGTGAATTTTGTAGAAAAAACTTTTTAGTAGTCTCATTTGCATACATTGCATCACAGAAGCCAATTTTCTCTATATCTTCATCATTTTTATTATTTTGATCCTCATCTTCACATGACTCAATTGTTGCCAAAAATTTTTCATCATTGCTCATTTTATAGGTACAATTTTCATTATCATCTGAAACCGCAGTCATCCGGAGCATCCTGCTTTGCCCAATTGTTAAATATTTTTCAAAGCAATTCGTTACTGTTGTTCTTGTAATTTCATCCCACGCTTCAATAATCAATGGTATTGCATCAACTAATTTGAAATTTCTGATTTTTTCATGAAAGTTAACGTAATATTCTTTATCAGGAGGTTTTTATACTTTTCTTTACAAGATCTGATGATTCCTTGGTCAAGGGGTTGTATTTTCAAGAATAAAAAATCAATATTACTGTATTTTCTATCAATACAATAAACAGGAGCGCAGTCTAACATAAGAAAAATTTTTGATTTTCAATTTTCATTTTTTTCATTAAGATTGTTCACCCAAATTTCAAATAAAATACAGTTCATCCATGCTTTTTGCTGTTGCTGTATGTTAATGGAAGTTTTTCAATATTTAAATTCTTCATCCAACGAAGATTTTTTGATTTTCTGATAACAAATAAGTCAAATTTATCTCCCAAATAATTGGTACACAACATAAGTGTAATTCTGTTCTTATAAACCTTTCCCGATGTTCTTACTTCGGATTCTAGTGTAACGTCTTACGTTGCGTGCATTTAGTTTCGTCACAATTAAACACATCTTTGAGATCATAAGATGACATTTTCGATAAAAAGTAGCATGGCTTTCATATAAAAATACAGGATTGACTAATTACTAGGGCAACCAAAAAATTGCACTTTTTAATAAAAAAAATTGCAAAAATGAATTTTAAAAATTGTAAAAAATTGCAAAAATAATTTTTTTTAATTGTAAACATTACATTATGCAAAAAATTAACGAAATTATTTATTGTAATAGGAAATCAAATATTCCTGAACATTTTTAGGTTTAAAGTTCCTCTCTTTACTAAGAATTTTCGTCAAAAGAGATATTGCCCTTTCGATATATGCTGAACTTGCGCTACATTTTCTGAGATGTGAATAAACTTCTGGCGATAGATTCTTATTTGAGAATTCAAGAATACTTAGTATTCCTGATTTCTCAAGCTTTTTTGATATATAGGATTTTATGTCGCATTGATCTGATGTAAAGTCTAGGGTGTTTAGATCACCATAAGCTGTTGCAATGGAGTAATCAAGCAATTCAGTATTTGAAATCATTTCAATTAATCCCAAATAATTTGAACTGATTTGGGTTAAGCTTGGAAACAACGTAGGATTATTCACTGATTTTTTTGCCTAAAATAATTAAAAACTAAAACATTTTGTATTAAAACTCCATCTCCTTCAAATTCAGATACGATTTTAATAATTTCTGGAAGATTCTGGGAGTAATATTTTGCTGCTTTTAGCCAGCTTCCCCATCTTGTAACCACAACTTCGGGTGGATTTCCGATTCGTGAAAACATCTCCAAACGTCTCTTGTTTTTGACTGTGGCAGCCTTTATAGACGAAATCAATTCATCAACATCTGCGAAGTATGCCTTAATCTTTAGAGCACAGTTGTGCAATAAATGTGACACGCAAGTCACGTGGAAAAGATTTTGGTATATCAATTTCATTGATGCCCCAGCTAAAATTAAATTTATTTATATATACCACTGGTCATATATCTCGCCCCATCTGTAACGAATAATATAAAATTTTCACGTTCAATAGAAAATTTCTTTATTACTTTGTCCACCTCAACACAAATTGTTGAAGTAGTAGGCGGATAATATAGATTGGTACACGATACTAAATGAAGATTTTTGGAGTGGAGATTTTCCCAATCAAAGTAATTAAAAAACGAGTTCCATTGATTTGGGCTTCATCACAAACAAAAAAAACACATTCCCCACTATTGAATAACTTAAAAAAAACAACAGTAAATGAGTCTGAATGGTATTAATTTTATATTTTGATATTTCTTTAACATTTAACCTGCAAATGATTCAGATGGCAAAGGATATGTTTCCTGCTCAAAAAGCCGTATGAGGGAAGGATGTCTGATTTTATAAATTGGTATGTTTGCCTCCAAAAACGCTTGTGTTACTTTGATCCCCCATCCTTTCGAGTATCCGTTATCGCCGAAAGAAATGTTTGTGAACTCTGAGATGAATTTGTCCATTCTATAAATTTAAATTCAAAGAAATACTGTGTGCTTTTAAATGTTTTTTTGAAGAACGGTGCGCATCAACAAAAAATTTTGTGTCACACAGTACAATTGAGCAATTGGAGCAAAATAAATTCCCTTCACTGTCAATAACAAACTCGGGGAATTTCTTTGCATAAAATGAAATTTTCTGTGACACTGTCCTTTTACCCATTACAACAAACAACTAAAACACGTTTTAATAATCTTTTACTTATAATTATATTATTTTTTAATAAAAAAAATTTTTTTTAATTTAAAAAAATTGCAAAAAATTGTAAAATGACTACAAAAAATTGCAAAAAATTGCAAATTTAAATCGAATAAAAATATAATTAAAATTAATGTCTATTCATTACTTTATTATTATCGAATTTTAATTAAATTATATTTAATTGCAAAAAATTGCAATTGGTTGCCACTAATTACTTATCTCCTGATAGTACGAGATTTTATTCCAAATCTATTCTCAAAAAAATTAATCCACCAAGCTTTAAAATTTGGAAATGAAAATTTTTTGCAATTTTTATTGCTATTTGTTGTAGCATTCTGTTTGTAATTGTATCGCGGAATCATCTTTTATTCTGAATCCATTCAACGAAAACTTGGAGGAAATTTTGTTAGAATTCTTATTTTCAAATAGAATTCATGCTTAGGATTATTGTTCGTATTGGCATGTTGAATACTTTAAACCAGGGGTTCTCAACCTTTTTAGCTCAATGGCCAAATCGATAATTAAGATTAGCTTCGCGGGCCGCACAAAAAATATTTTATATATTTTTATATTTTCCAAGCCGGTAACTCGCTTGCAATCCGAAGTGCAGCCACTGCTGATGCCTAATGAGTAGGGCAACCAATTGCAATTTTTGCAATTAAATAAATTTAATTAAAATTCGATAAATAATAAAGTAATGAATAGACATTAATTTTAATTATATTTTTATTCGATTTAAATTTGCATTTTTTGCAATTTTTTGTAGTCATTTTACAATTTTTTGCAATTTTTTAAATTAAAAAAAAAATTTTTTATTAAAAAATTAATAATTATAGTAAAAGATTATTAAAACGTGTTTTAGTTGTTTGTTGTAATGGGTAAAAGGACAGTGTCACAGAAAATTCATTTTATGCAAAGAAATTCCCCGAGTTTGTTATTGACAGTGAAGGGAATTTATTTTGCTCCAATTGCTCAACTGTTGTACGGTTGTGACACAAAATTTTTTGTTGATGCGCACCGTTCTTCAAAAAAACATTTAAAAGCACACAGTATTTCTTTGAATTTAAATTTATAGAATGGACAAATTCATCTCAGAGTTCACAAACATTTCTTTCGGCGATAACGGATACTCGAAAGGATTGGGGGATCAAAGTAACACAAGCGTTTTTGGAGGCAAACATGTAGCGCAAGTTCAGAATCTATCGAAAGGGCAATATCTCTTTGACGAAAATTTTAGTAAAGAGAGGAACTTTAAACCTGAAAATGTTCAGAATATTTGATTCCTAGTACAATAAATAATTTCGTTAATTTTTTGCATAATGTAATGTTTACAATTAAAAAAAATTATTTTTGCAATTTTTTACAATTTTTAAAAATTCATTTTGCAATTTTTTTTATTAAAAAGTGCAATTTTTGGTGCCCTACTAATGAGTTTTTGGACTCTTTTTTCTTTTTTAATTTTCATTTCCTTTATAAAGAAATACAAGCTAAAAAATCTAAAAAAGACGTTGTAACTAAAAAGAAAGTATTATTTGTTTATTAAGTTTTTGAAATCCGGAATAAGTAAAGTCGAAGAAGTTCCTAAAAGCTGACTCAAGTGATTATCCGTGAGTTTGTTGCGATATTTATTTTTTATGCGAATCATTTTACTAAATATTGATTCGCATAAATATGTAGATCCAAACATTGATATATTCATATATGCATTGTGTGTTATATTTTTGAATTTGTCTTGAGGAATTAATTCGTAAAAATTAATAATGGACGCTTTTTTGAACAATGCCGCCAGTTCTATATCATGTTGTAAATTAATGAGTTCTAGTTGAAACTTTGCAGGCGCATCCTTAATTTCAACGCTGAATGGAGTTGCGAACATTTTCATTAAAGAAGGGAATTCTTTAAAATTCTAAAAATTAAATTTATATAAATGTACCCCAAAACGTGCTTCAAATTTATTAATTAAATCACCAATTATGGGTATGTATTTTTCATAAGCAGCGCCTTCGTTGTTTTCAGATAATGCCACGCTAAAATAGTTTATTTAAAGTTTATTTTAACCTTAAGAATTAATAATTAAATTTTAACATTATTAAAAAATTAAAAAAGTTAGTTACTCTAGAGGGGCCGCAAAAAATCCTGTGGGCCGCATTTGAGAACCGCTGCTTTAAACAATTGAGATTGTGTGATGTTAATAAATTTTTTATAGTTATAAACTTCGAGTTTTCATTGAAAAATGTATTGTTTTTTGCGTTATTCTTACGTGCACATGTGATTCAAAATTAAAAAAAATGGTTTTTGTTAATAAAATTTTTGTTAAAAATTTGAGATTATCTAAAATTGAATAATTAAATAAAATTCATAAATCATTTAATGCTATATTAAAGTCACAACTAAGATAGAAAATAGATAGAGAAATTAGTTTATTTTTAACTATCTTTTTTCGGTTAATAAAGTTTTTTTTCGTCCGTGGAACAGCCCGGCTATCTTATGCACCGGCAGTTCAATATAATTTTTGTCGGTGTTTTTATCTTTGAATAACGAATTAAAGTTTGTTTATTATTTATAGTAGGGCGGAGTAAAACAATTAGGATTCGCCAGTGACTGCACCGCGAATAGCAAACGAGTTATTTCGCAAGATTACTATAAATATTCTCTGGTCTGCTGGGTTCCCGATGGTCAAAGATCTTCTTTCCGATCAGTTTCCCAATTATAGACAGAATCCTTTTCCCAGCTGATGTAGTTTAAAAAAATAATAACTTTGTAATATTAAAATTCATGAATAGGCATAAATTTAATAATTTGTCGAAAAATTATGGAACGAGTCATTCTCTTTATTTTCGAAAGTTCGAAGATCCATATGGAGAAAATGTAATTATCGATAAATTGTTTTACAACGTTAAAGATAGTGAAGAATCTATCAAAAATTACTCCAAGCGAATAAAAATGGTTAAAAATGATTGAAATCAGGAATTTCGTTTTAAATACAGTATAACCGCCGATTTTTTGTTCGATTAATGAATGGGGGATTCGAGAGGCAACTTAAATAATATTTTATAGTTTAAACATGAACTTAAAATATAGATTAAATATTTCTTTTTACACACAAATGACTGAATACATAAAATTATCTAAAAATGACAAACTGATTAAACTTTTTTGGTTTTAATGTTGAATTTTGAGGATTTCAATAGAGTTTAACGTGACAATAATTTGATGAGATGGGAATTGGTCTATCGCAAGTTGAATTTTTTTTTCGAAGTTCACAATCAAAATCACTATGGGCTCTCCTGCAGATAAAAATAGTGTAAAAAACACAGGACTGTCGCCTGTGGGACTTCATAATACCACAGGAGCTAATGTTTTAAAAGAAGATCTTTTTGGTGATGCTGCTAAAACTAACCTGAATTCTCTTTCTGAGATCATTGGAAATGTCAACGGTGTCTCTGAAGGCAAATGAGTGTCTCAGATTGCCCTTACTACGAAGCAAAGACTTGACAGAATGGCTGGATTAAAGTCTGCAATTTATCATATTACAAAAGATAATCCTCCACAAAATATTAATCAGATTACTGATATTCTATATGCTGCACAGTGTGCTTATTTGGCTTTAATCAGGAGAGACAGATCATAGAGCACATGATTGGAAAAAATGGAAAGGAAAATCTCTAAATTAGAAGCTGAAATTGAACTAGTTGGTTCTTTCTCCAAACAAACTTTGCCTCGGACCGAAAAGCATAAGACAGTGGATGTTATTTGTCGCTACGGATATAAGAAGTCTAAGAAGGGGAATCTAATCAAAATTGAGACCCTATTTAAAGATCTAATTAGAATAAAAAAGAAACAGATATCCATTCATACCTTGAGGAAGGATTTTCGGAAAGACAATGCGTGTTTTGAATTAAACCGCAGAAGATTTTCTGCGAGTAATTAAGACAAGAAAGAGGCACTTAGCCACAATCGCAGAATTTCTTGCTTCCAAATATGCAGTTGTTGGCGAGGAAAATCTTACATTGATTCACTCAAGGACGCTCAGAGAAAACTTTTGGTTAACCAAATCAGCTGTAAATCACTACACTCGGTGATGTTTAAATGTATGGTAGAATCAAATATCGACCTATTTACTTCTTTGCAATGGCTATTGAAAGGAACAATAGTCCCCGGAGGGGGCACTGTACTGTCTTTTACAAGATAGGAATTTGCTGCATACGCGGGATCAATCTGCATCCATTGCAAATAAGCAAGCCAACTGTTGACGATCTGTTTGAAAACGAAATGTCTATCTTCTATGAAGCAAAAATAAAAACTATTCCAATTGTCTTGACATGGCATGTAATTGTCTCAAAGTTCTTTAAAAGTCACATGAATAACTTATCAATCGAAGAAGGAACGAGGACATATATCCAGAAAACACACTCCGCGGAAATAACCAATCACCGAAATGTCATTCACAAGCCGCTGAGAAATTACTCGTTTTCCGATGTTGGTCGAACGGACATTAGGCCAATAAAATTAAACTTTAAATGCAAGCTCATATTAAATGAACAACATTCATATTATTATTCAAAGCACGTTTGCAGAACCAAAAAATGTATATTAACTAAAGTCCAGTTTGTGCCACACGTTTCGAAAGCGTCTTTATCGTATCTGTTCGTGGTTTTTATAGATCGTTAGCACATTTAAATTTTCTTCCGGTTTCAGTAAGATCCTTGTATAGAACAACAGAGAGAGTGACTTTATATCTTTCTTTTAACGATGTTTTGTTTTCATTGTTAAAGTAATTGGCCATTTTTATCTTTGCAGGAATGTTTATATCCATTCTACTCAGAACTAGATGCGGAGGATCAAACCCGATGGAAATTGAAGATGACATTGTGTCAGAAAATGATCTGGAAATTGAAAACATGCATAACCTATATTTAATCAATAAATTTAGTCATAATTTGGCATATTTTTATATTAGCAATCGACTGTCTAAAAGTATAAGAGCAAAAATGAAGACGTTGAATTAGAATAACTAATTAATTAACATAATGAGCTACATTATTCAGCATCCCTCTCAAATGGAATACATTCAACACAACTCAGAATATCATGCCCAATCGACTCCCTGCAAGCACAGAGCACTGACCGAGACAAAATGTCAACATTCCCCCCTGCAACTACAAACGGAGACAAAACCATTATAAGGATTCATCACACACGCCCCCGCCTCCTGAGCTATAACCACCCCTGCCGCATAATCCCAAACGTTTATTCCAAACTCCAAGTAAGCATCTGCCCGACCATCGGCGACATAGCACATATTTAAGGCAGCACTTCCGTTCATTCGAATTCTGTCAAAATCAGTCAAGGAAGCACCCGGCGACTTTGCAAATAAGATTCCGGTTGTTAGAAATCTTTTGAAAAGTCACACTTTCCGACCGCCACCCTCCGTACTCTGCAATAACCAATGCTCGACTCAGTTCTACTTTTTGATCTCATTTGTTACCAGAAACTGATGAGACTCGCATTTCTTGGCCATTTTTGAAGGCTCCCCGACCTTTGATGGCAGAAAACATTTCTTTAGTGGACGGATTGAAGACGACCCCTACGACAGGCTTATCCGTTAGTCCAGAACTCACCTGCTTCTGGAATGTCACTGCAATCGAGACACAAAAATTGGGAAAATTGTGAACAAAGTTGGAGGTTCCGTCAATAGGGTCGACAATCCACGTGAATTCGTCTCCGAGTCCCCAACTTTGAGCGATGGTCTCTTCGCCAATAAATCTAAAATAGGAACTGAGATGGACCTGTGGTTTTTGAACTTTTGGTTTTGGTAGATGAGGGTTTTAATTTTGTTTTCTATTGCCCTGTCGGTATCGGTGACCAAATCGCGATAGGAGGATTTGCATTCGACTTTTAACCCTGTTTGTATCGCCTCGAGCATCATCTATGGACTATTTTATAAATATACATCGCCGGCCATGGTGGCATATTCCTTGGCTGCCCTTTCGATTTCTTCCAAGTCAGTCTTAAGGGATATTAGAAAATAAGTATAAATAGTTGTGTATTATCTTAACAGCCTCACCATTAGAGTTATAGTTTAAATAAATCAACTAAATTAACAAAACTAGTTTCCTAATTAAATTTTCAAACACACAAAATAAAGCTTTTTTACAAACATTTTGAAGATTTGACATTTGCTACCACATTTCAAAATTGAGTCGACGTTCCTTTAAAAACATAATTTAACTATCCTGATAGATCGACATGAATATTTGTAATGTGAATAAACATGAGAAAAACAAAGCCAAATAATTCATGAGTTCACACTTATGACATCAGAGATATTAACAGTTCGATTCAAATAAAAGTGGAATGTATGACCCAGTCATCTGCCACCCGGTGACTGGATCTGTGCGCAATAAAAAGGGGAAAGACGGGTCAGCAAAGAAGTAAAAGATACTAGTACATACATCCAGTCGGTTGTGCTAAAGAGGACGCTGAAGAGTATGCTCATTAAATACTGACACGGAGTGAAGGTTAACATTGAAGAGTACACCTCTGCAGCCAATCAGCTTGTGGAGCTGGCATGCTGCAAGGACACTCAGCTGAACAATTACCTTGACGCAGAAATCGAAAATAAAGGGAATTTTGTGGCAGACTCTTCTTCCAAGCGAAGAAGAGAAATTGCTGACGATCTGGATTCTTTATTAAATAATTTAAGATAGAATTTACATAATTAAGTGATAATAAACTGCAAAATACATCTAAAATAATCTGCATGAAATTTCTGTCTGCTTGTAACAAATCAAACCAAATTATAGAGTACATGTAACCGGTTGAGAGTGATTGCAGGCTGAGAACAATCGCGCAATATCGAGTTTGCCGTTAACGCCATGCCGTTGATAAATCGAAATTTCAAAAAATATAGTAGAAGAAAAGAGTAGAATAATATTAATGTTTGGAAAACCTTTAATTCTTCACACGAACAATGGGAAGGAATTTGTCAACAAAAGGATTTCCCGATTATGTGATGAGTACAGGATAAAGCACGTGAGAGGTCATGCAAGGTGCCCTTGGGTGCAGGGACAGGTAGAAAGACTAAACCAATCCTTGAAATATATGTTGTCCTCGACCTGTTTGTCTGAGAACCTCAACTATAAATGGATTTCAATAATATAAATGTTTATTGAACTATAAATGTCTTTAAAATTGGGGACAAAGTTCTGCGAAGAGTTAGAACCGACAATAATAAAGGAACGCGGAAGCGTTCTCTAAATGAACATATGGATACGAAAATATATTATGTCAAAGGATTCTCACCTACTGTTATGGTGATAATGGAGTCTGAAGATGGCTAGATTTGTTACAAGCAGGCCCCTGAGGCCGCATGTGGCCCCTAGGATTTAATTGAGAGGCTTATGTTTCTATAAATATTTTAGTTTTTGTCACGTTTTTTTATTTGTTGTTGTGATGACGAATTCTAAACGTTTTCGAAAAATTTCCAAGGAAAATAGGATCTTTAAACTCATCTGGGACGAAAAATATTTCATTATTGAGGTCAATAGAAAGGCTTTTTGCCTAATATGCAATTTTATTATTGTAACTTTAAAAACGTATAAAATCGAACGGCACTATCCTTCCCACTCTATTCTTTATGACAAATTCACTGGTGTTTCTCGGACGAAAAAACTAAAACAAATGAAAGAAGATTATTTAAAGCGATCATTCACTTTCAAAAGTGGCACATATTCGTCTAATATTAACCTGGCATCATACAAAATTAGTTACCCATTGGCTAAAAATATGAAGCCTTATTTTGATGGCGAATTATATAAAACGGCAATCGAAATATTTGCATCGGAATGTTGTTCGCCCGCTGTTTTCGATATTACACACAAGTTACCTCTAAGTAACGATACTAAAATTAGGAAATAATACCGCAATGAACTAACGGATATCCATCTAGATCAGATGTTGCGGATTTCGACATCTAATATCGTACCAGATTTTGAAAATATGACAAAGTAGTTTATAAATTCTTTCATTCATTGATATAACAAATGTGCGGCGATAGGAAGCAACTCTAAATTGCATGTACACAGTAAAACAAAAATCATATGTATTTTCTTCAGTTCAACCTGAAATAACAAATATCTTATCTTCATTAAGTTGACAAAAAAATGTGCGGCCCTTATAAATAAAAAATTTGATTTTTGCGACCCCTGGCTCAAAATTCTTGAGAACCACTGCTCTAGAATACAACATTCATAGTTATATATTCTAATTAAGACCATCACTTTATCACAACTGTGGATGAGAATATGAGTTTTCTCAGCAATTGATGGGATTGGCATGTGCCATTGTTGAATGTTTAAGTTTCTATAATTCACATACCATTAATCAGGAACCTAAATGAAGTTTAGGTTGATCACTTAATAGGAATTGACAAGAGTAATTGTTTAATTATAATTTGATGAACATTACTCACCGCAGCCGCATATTTAGAAACAAGAACAAAAAGTATAATAGAAGCCAAAACAATGTCATTAAAAGAATTAAGAATCCATTAAAATTGAGTATATAATATCGAGTAATTTACTTATTACAATGATCTTCTTCAAGGCAATTGCTTCATTTATAGGGATACTTTTCTGTGGGTATATATGCGGTACAATACGGGGAGTTTATGTTAAGGAACTGAATATGAAAACATCTATAATTATGACGGCCATGCATACTATTTTTTAAAAAAACAGACATACATCCCATATCACTTAGACGCATGTAGTAACGATGGATACTATACAGTCGATATAACAAGTGCTACAGAAAATGACGTGATCGCAAGTAAGCAATCCATTTATATTTGAGGTGTCATCAGAAAGGACTATCTTCTTGGAATATGGAGACATTACGGAGGCTCCGAATATTTTAGTTATCACACTGGCCTGGAAGCTGTAAGTGACAATAACAAGAGTCTAGAATTATACAAACTTCGCCAAAGATATTTCTTACTACTACTACGATGCCACTGCTGAAATGATGCATAAGAGTGGTCAGTGGTTACTTGCGTATCAGTGGAGATATTCCTATGTTATGTGTGAAAATGGTGAATAAGGTTTGTGTCATTTTAAGATGAAATTTCTTCACTGGGCGTTAACCTGACTTCAGATAAAGTTATAAATCGTAATGCAACTTTAAATGTTAAAATAGTAAATTACGACCATTTGTTGACATTCGGGGGACACTCGTACTATATTTATTCTGTATACCGAAACTACGAAATTTCTGTAAAAATCTGCAAAAATGATCACGACGGATATGTATTCATTCCAGACTATGGACTAGAAAATTGTGCAATACAAGGTATAATTTTTACTTTTAAATAAAAGGTAATAAAATTGGATGGGTATACGTTGGAATCACCCAAGAAACGGGCGAGTTTGTGACAAGTAAAGGAGATTCGGCGGTATTTGAACATTACATTTGATTAGTCGTATCTTCCATGGAGTCCTAATCAGCCTGAAAGTGAAATGTGTGTAATAAGAAGTGCTGATAACGGTGAGTTCCAAACAAGAGATTGCAATACAAGAAAGCACATCATTTGTGAAACAGGTAATTTCTAGTTCCTGAATTTTCAAGACACTGTTGTGTCGGGTGCAAATGAAACGGCATGTGATTTACAGATATCTCATCGTATATGTAGAAGTGACTAACGATTAGTCTACTTTGCTCAAATACTGGAGTATAACGGCTGGGCATTCCGTCTATTCGACTTCAACACGACTCTGTCTGTTGCTAAAACTGTCTGTTCAGCACGTGGGGAAATCGTATTTGTTCCTCGCAATGATACAGAAAATTGTGCAATTTCTGGTAAATAGTGAGAATAACTTGTTAATAGAGAATATGGAATCGAGTATTGGAATAAATTTTGGTGAAATTTACATAAAAAATGTGTTTATTCCTGGAGACGGGATTGATACAGTGATTTTAAATAAAATTTTAAATAGAATTACACAAACTGGAATATTGGATATCCTAATTTGGATATCAATCAGAGTTGCGTGTATATGAATTTTGGATCTGGCAAGTGGGAAAACAATGTATGCAGAAATGCTTCATTTGTTTGTCGCGGAAGAAGTAATATACAATCCTCAATTAAATGCTCGAATAATTTTTTTGGTTTCTTTATGTGCATAGTTTTTAGAACCAACAACTAAATCTTTCTCATTCACATATGACTCGAAAACATATTTATTATTTGCTTATCTCAAAACTTTCTACGAAGCCGTACGATTGTGTTCATATTATGGACAAAACCTTGTTCAAACTACTAATCAGTCTATAATTGAGGAAATAACAAAATGTATATTCAAAATATAATACTAGACATTATTGACGATTCTTTTCACATGAATTACAGAATAATGTGGAATGACACTACATTGAACTGGGTAGATTCCAGCCCTTCAGTTCAAACAATTTTTAACTATATTTAGGATACTCCCAACTGGATGTCTGGAGAACCCATTCAGAAAGATTATCAGATCTCTTGCGTTAGCGTTCAGCCTAACAAAACATGGGTGACCAATTCTTGCAAAAGTAAACACATACCAGTCTGTGTCCGAGATGGTTCGAATGTTGATCAAAATTTTATAGCTAACACTACAACAACATCTACAGTTTTAACCACGGCTACCACCTCGACAACCTCAACTATTACCTCGACAACCACGACTACCACAACAACACCAACCACGACTACCACAACAACCCCACCTACAACTGCCACAACAACATCAGTAACCACAATGCCCAGGACTACCTTCTTCACAAGTAATATGCTGGGATTATATTTTAGCTACTATGGAGCCGAATGCGGCAGCCTGTACTATTTGAGTCATTTCATGTTATAGCAAAGCAAGTTAATAAAATCGGTTTAGGCGTTGGCATCTTCTTTGCTATTTTAGCATTGGTTGCTATTTGTTTCGGAATTTTTGTTTTCCGAAGGTATTCGCTTTTATGATTGGATAGGAGAGTTCCGGGAATTAACACTTTGCGGTCTTTTGGAAGTTTTAAAAGTATTTAATCATGTATTATTTCTAGGACGGACTTTTTCAATCGAAAGTTAATAATAACATACTAATATTCTCTTTAATAAACTTTTCAATAACCTAAAAAGATTATCTATAACATTGGGCGTATTTCTTTGATTTCAATTGACAGCGATTTGTCCAATATGATTACCTCAACCAAAAAATTGTCTTATCGCTTCGAAAAAGAAGACCGATCTGCAGGAAACTTCTTGTCAAGCAACTTTAAAAGCT
This sequence comes from Octopus sinensis, assembly GCF_006345805.1. Taxonomy (NCBI): domain Eukaryota; kingdom Metazoa; phylum Mollusca; class Cephalopoda; order Octopoda; family Octopodidae; genus Octopus; species Octopus sinensis. Next base: position 55,411 of record NW_021832829.1, read on the forward strand.
AATCAAAAACGACGTTCTCCAAGACTAGGGTCCGATTTTAATTGAACCGAATGGTAATTAATATATTCTTATTTGTATTATTAAGGGTTTTGTTGACATTGACTGTTTCGAATATTTAGTAGTTAAAAAACACACTTTCAAACACCTTACTAATTTTCACTTTAGTAACAGCATACATTTTTAAACGTAGTGACATGAATATTTTATCTTTTTTTGTAAATATTGTGATTTCTTCAAAATAAATCCGGGTTCCCATAGTATGTATTACGATTATGGATAGCGATAATCCAGCATCAAATATGAGATGTAATGGAATCTATTATCCACTGAATATTAAACTACCGGAATACAAACTCAAGTCTATATAGCATTTGAAGGTCGTGCCATGAATCAAACCAGCATCTTTTTATTCTATTAAAGGATTTTCCGATGACCTTAGAATCTTATTATCTTCGTATATTCAAACGAGAATCTGTACAAAATTAAATTAAACAAGTACTGCTCATAAAGTCTGAAAGTCCCTAAACAGCTGACGTTTTAAAGCTCAAAATAACAAGGAATTCGATATCGATAGCACTAATTTACTTTGCTACTTTTGTTCTTTACACCGTTTTAAATGTGCCCAGGTTTGTAAAAAATAACTTGAGCTTCAAAGCTGAATAGTTAGTCGTGTACAGTCAGTTTTAAGCATCGTAAATTAAAAAAGAGTTCTTCCTGTCATCAGAGAGAATGGTAATATGCTAAAACTGGGAGTAAGTCTGTTTTCAGGATATGGTCGGATGATCTGGTTTGTCGTAACATGAAAAAGTGTTTAAAATACATTTCTTTGACATTTTTTCAATATTTAGCATATTTAAGTATGCTAACTCATTAGTAAAAATCAAATAAATTATGAAAGCAGTGGTATTAAGGCAAGCGTGAACGAAAACTTCTTTTGGAGATCAGAGCATGGATTTCACACTAACAGGATGAGGTTATAAATCATTTACAAAATTACAATTAAGAGTCACTAATAATCTACGGTTCGGAGGAATGGTATCAAACGGACAAAAATGATCATCTTATTGTTAAACTCCAAAAAACAGACATTTGGCATTAAACTGGCATTCGAAGAAGTTAATTATTATAATTAATCTTGAATTATTTTAGCCAGATAAATCAATTTTTCTTTTGAATAACATAATTGATGAGAAAATACCATTTGAAAGCTCTTATTTTTGTCAAGTTTATGACTCTAAAACAGTAATTCCTAATCTGGGTTCCGCGAAATGTATTATTAATTATTCAATAATAGTTTTTGATCATTAAAATATATTTAACATATATGCTTATATCTTGGGTTAATTAGCCAATTTTATTTAAGATTTTTAATGAGAAACAATAATTTCATAAAAGATTCCTGCGCCGCATTGGGAATTAACCTCTCATGGTTAAACCGCCTTAAAATTGAGACTACACTATGTCGAGCTGCGGCTAGCATAATGAAAATTTCCAATTTGAACAATATTATTCCAAGTCCGCTTGACCACCTAATTAAGGAAGATGGAAAGGGCTTCTTAGCCATTCAACAAAACCAACTGTCAAAAGACCATCATAAGTAAATTAGCAACCAGAAGCACATCACCCCGATTTAATTTCTTACGAAAACTGTTCCTCACCCGTTCCGCACTTGCGTTGGGTCCAGAGTCCAACATCTGGAAATTGATGCCCTTTTTTATTCTTCTCAATGAGAGTTTCGAAAGAGATTGGTGGTTTGATAGCTTCACCTGTATACCACCTTTCGGTAAGTGTGAAAGCTCTTTTCTGGGTTGCGGAGATTTTACGGATGTTTGTATTCGAAATCAGTGGCCCCCATGAGGCACAAACATATGAGATACATGGTTCGATATACTGTGAGTAGAGTGTTTTAAGTATGGGGTGATCTCCCATTCTCCATAGACCAGTTAGGCATTTCAGGAGGTTGATTTTCTTTTCACATTTGTTCAGCACATTTGTGACATGTTTAGAGAAATTCATGTGCGTGTCATAAGTTAATCCCAATATCTTTTGCCATTTGCTGAAAGGTAATACTCTTCCCTCCACAACAACTTCGATTGAAGTTTTCGATAGTCTTTTGTCTGAGGAGTAGAGAGTTGTGACAGATTTTTCTGTGTTGATCGACATCCGATTTACGTTAAACCACTCAACTAGGTGATCCAGGTTTTGTTGTAATCTTCCTTTTGCTGTTTGGATGTTCTGGTCCCGTGATGCCAATACAATGTCATCTGCATAGGCCAGAAGCAGATCGTCATCGCCATTAGGCGTCGGAATATCGGCCGTAAACAAATTGAATAGGAAAGGTGATAATGGTGAGCCCTGGGGTACACCATTTGGGAATAGACGGGAAATGGAACGAATGTTTCCAAAGCATACTCTTCCTCTTCGACCGCTGAGAAAGTTAGTCAACCAGAGCTTGAGGTCTTCAGGGATGTTTGATTGGTAGATTTTCCATGCTAGGTTTTTTCTAGGTACAGCGTCGAAGGCTTTGTGGATATCCAGCGAACAAAGTACAGTTTTCTGATGTCTTGGCTTGCACGAAATGCCAGAACGGATAAAGTTAGTCAAGGAGCTAAGGAAGCTTGCAGTGGAACAATCTTTTTTGAATCCATGTTGGAAAGCCTTGTTGGGAATGCTGTTAATGATTTTTGTGAGGATGAGTTTTTCCAGAGTTTTTTCAGTGAAGTGAGTTGAAAGTTTACTTTTCAGCTTCCTTAGCGGCGGATTGGATGGGTCAGTCTTCATACGATCCTTGTGGGAGATTTTCGCGTAGTATTTTATTAAGGCATTTAGATCTTTTTGGCTGAATTCGTCGTCTCCAGGTATTTCCTCATTAGCCTTCGAAATGTTCCGAATAGATTTCCAGATCTCGGATGTCGACCGATTACGGTTTAGGAACGTAAGTACTTTCCTCCATTTCGCTCTTTGAGTTTTGAATTCACTAGCTTTTATTTCGTCGTTCAACAGTTTCAAACGGATCCTTGCTTCGGGGGTTCAAATCCCTACTTTTTAAGACGATTTCTTTCCTTGACAAGAGACTTCCTTCCATAGTTACATGTGTAAGAGGCATGCCTTTGAGGAACAGTCTTAGCTCTTGCTTCTAGAATGATCTTGTTGACGTAGGCAACAGCCGCGTCAAGAGAGGTGAAGTCTTCCAGTTTTATATTTGCGAATTGTTGGTCAGTGAGCAATCGGAATAGTTGCCAATTTGCCAGAATGTACATGTAAACAGGTTTCTTCTTTTTTCTTGTAATTTCTCTTTTGATTTTTAGCAAAATAGGGTTGTGGTCACTGCAAGTGTCGTAGATCACCGACCAATTGATTGTTGTTGCAAGGTGTGGTGAACAGAGAGTGATATCTGGTAAGGTAGGTTGTCAGAGATCCTTTGGTGTGTTCTTGTATTTTTGGATGGGTCGTTTATGATTGTCAAATTTCCAGACTGCGACAGTAGTAAATTCCCTCTTGTATCTGCGGACTGATTTGACAGCCAAAGGGGATGTTTAGCATTTAAGTCACCACATATGACGACGTCCTTTAAGCTCTCCAAAGCTGACAAGTTAGGAATGGTGTAAGGTTTCGGGCATGAGCCCGGGGGAGGGATATACATGTTAACCAGAAATAATCTTCCTTTTGTTGTCCCAACAGATATCCCAATTATCTCCGTGGTTTCATCACTTTTCAAGAGGCTCTTAATTTCGAGAGTATGGTCCACATGTTTTAGGCCTTTCCTAATTAATGTAAGCAGTCCTCCGCCACGTTTCTTGTTACGATCGATGCGTAGTATGTTGTATCCAGGAAAAAGGGGAGTAGTATCTTTTCCTGATAGCTTCGATTCTTGGATAAGCAGGATGTCGACTTTGAATTTCACGAGCAGGGATCTGAGTTCGAGGATTTTTCCTTTAATTCCGTTCACGTTTAGTTGTATGACAATGATCCGATCCTTTAACTTGTTTGGGCCAGGCGTCCGAGAAGCTGATGTTAGACCGGTAATCCGTCGACCAGGGGTGAGATTTACCCCCGGTGGAAGAGAGCGAATGGTTCTTTTTTGAGAGATGCCTTAGGGGCACTCTGAGCGCCTCCAGAATTTTTATATCCGGCGAACCACATGACGCAACTAATGAAAATTTTTTTTGACTGCTAGATAAATGATCAAATTACTGATTTGTTTATAAACACAATTATTTATTGAACAAATCGAATAAAGTTCTTTGTATAGTGTTTTTTTAATTAATTTTTGTAAATAATCCTAGATATGTTTCAAATTTGTTACAGTATCATTTGTTATATTTTGAGAAAAGATATTCGAAAAAGAACTTGATTTAATGACAATTTGAATTTCATCAAATAAAGTGGTTGGGCTAATATCGCAACTCTCATCGAGTTGGCTATCATCAGCATTAAGTATGATATCTTAAACAGTGTATTCTTTTTGAACAAGACAATGATTTCATCGTCATCAATTACCTTTTCTGTTTGAAGCATATCTTCTTCAAACATAATTTGGGCATTATTGTGTGCCTCAATAATTGGATCTGGGGACAACTGTTCTTCAGCATAAAACTCATAGGACCTTGAATAATTCCAACTTTGTTAAACAATTACTGATAGTTTCTTGTTTCACACTTTCCCAAGCTTCGTGAAGTAACAATATTGCGTGTCTAAGATTAACAAAAAAATCCAATGATTGATCAAGCGAGTTCATATAATCAACCACTAACAAAAGGTATCATTTTAATTGATCCAGTTGCATTAGAACATAAAGCAACAATTATTTAACTTTAGCTTGTTTTACGTCTTTTCTTTGGCTTAATGAAATCGTTCTTGTAAGAAATGCTTGAAAAAGTCATGTTTCATCAATATTTAGTATAACTTCAATTCCTGCCATTTTTTCAACCATTTTTTGTATATGTGCTGGAACATCACCATCATTCATTAAATTTGCTTCTCCGTGAAAAACTTTTAATTTCAAATTGAACCGATTTTTGAATTCATAGCCATCCTTTGCTAAATTGCAGGTCTTCAATATTTAGATTTTGCCCGAATTCTTTGGCTTTATTAATGATAATTTCATCAGTCAAGTAACCGTTAATAGCATCCATTCGAGATATCTATTCTACCAATGAATTCTCAAACAGATAATGATTTTTAGAAGCTTGTCTATAGTAAGTGTTTGAGCTGTCATATTTTTCCATTGTTCTTTATTTTTCGAAATTTCAGATAAAGTAGAATTTCCTAGGTCCAGATTTAATTCTCTTCTGATAATTTGAGATAATTCATTCAGCGACATTTTCCTCGAATTCTTAATTTTACAAATCTGTTCTTTTGGTTGAATTTTGACTTCAGTCCTTTTTCTAACCATAGAATTAAGAAAAGCGTGCTGTTAATTAAATTTGAAAAAATTAATTGTAAAAAATTAATCAAAAAAATTAATTCGAAATTATATTAATCCTAGCGTTCGGATTGCGGATTATTGAATTTTCGGAGGATCGAATCAAATTTGGCAGGAAAAAGTTAAAAAATTTATAATTTAAATTAAAAAAATTCGGATTATTGGAGTTTTCGGATTATTGAAGTTCGGATTAACGAGGGTTGCCTGTATATAATGTCACCTTCCGCTGAACGGACAAATATCAAAATATCGTTTGAATCAATTCTATCCATAAAAAATATGTCTTGATTTTTTCCAAGTCTCATTCTAAAGCTATTTTTAATGGTTTTCGTGACTTCTCAAAAAATAGACATAGAACAAAACCAACTCTTCCTTAAATTTGAAAAAATTATTGATTTAATTATCATTTTTATTACTTTTAGAGGTTTTCAAATTAAAATAATCATTTTTAAATTAAAAAACACTTCTATTAAAAAACTACAAATTTAAATTTAAAATTATCCAACATAACTTTTAAAAAATGAAACTCCACGTTAATTTTTACCTAACCGAACCAAACACAACCCTAACGTTTACTGAACCTTATTTTAAAAGCCAAGCCTAACTCAGAAAAACGCCTATTAACCCCTAACTTTTACAAAGATCTAATTTTAAAAACCAATGAGATTTAAAAGTTAAATTAAAAATAAAAATGTCAAAACAGAGTCATTTAAGCTTTTTCAGCCTCGAAGTATGTACGTCAGTTAAAATGTTTTCTTTATCGTCTTCTGGAATAAGATATCAATCCTCGCGAACAGTGTTTCTAGCCCATGAACTTCAATCAATCAATCAATCAACAACTTTATTTAGGTAACAACGAATAGTATGAGGGGTAATAATTAATGAAACGGTAAGGCTTGCTTACCGACTTCTTCCGCGAAACAAAAAGAAAGGAGGGACCCCAACCTCTCAGTATAGAATTACCTTTGCAGGTAAGTCCCAGTGACTGTTGACCAGAATTTGTAGTTTTTGATGCTTTTTTCAACGATTTCCCCTACCGTAGGCGTTTTAGCCTCGATCCATGGGGGAATCGGGCATTCCAGGCTTTGGGAGTAGGCGATTTTTAACGCCAGTCTCCGAGTATTCTCAAACTTCCTGATAATGGAACTCCTCTTTCTAGAGAAATGCCATGCCTCTTTTCCAAATATAAGTCCTGGTAAGATCACCGTGTTAAAAACATAAAGAAAAGTATCTGGTTCCAGATTTAACTTTCTTAAGCAAAACAGTGCGTTTGTTGCTTTCTTTTTTCGAATTTTCGCATTTTCAGTGTATTTACCATTTTCTTCAATTTGCAATCCCAGGTATTTTATTGAATGTTGTCGTGGTATGTTAGTAATCACTAATTACTAATCAGATAGCCCATAAACTTAAAACTGCTTGACAAAATAAACATTTTAGAACAATCTGAGCAAGCTAAAACGGGTAAAATCGTAATAACGACTACAAAGCTTGTCAAATAAACGATCTCGTCCAAAGTGATCCATATAATTTTCTGACTGACCATGTTTAACAATAGGTAACCTCAATGTGTTTGAGTTTAGCTCAGATTCCTCGACCTCCAAAAAATGACGTTCAGTATCTGCCTGCAGAATGTAAATTTTTCCGTCTTTAAATCGCATCAGATTCGAAATTTTTTTTCAATCTGTATCTTTTTTTAAAGATCAAAATTTTTAAAAGATGACGCATCGCAATCAGAATTGAAATAATCCTTAATTTGTTTATTTAATGAAAAAAGCTTCACTTAAACCATGCCGCAATGGGTAATAAGAATTATTTTTATTAGTAATAAAAAGTAGTCGTTCCATTTAACAGCGTGCTCCATTGAATGGATGTTGACATATAATACTTAACATCTCTTGCTTCTGCCAAACTGTTGAGAAATAATTTAAACAGGTGAGTTATCTGTTAGCACGTAGTGGAGAGACACACATGATCGCCGAAAATCTTATAAAGTCATGATTTTGTGTGTTTCAAAAAGATCATTGAGTGTATTTATAACAAAGAAATGTCTAAGAAACTATAAATCTTGTTTCCTTGTCCAATAATACTATTTCAAGGCAAATTCAGTAACTTTCACAAAATAGCGAAGCGCGGTTACTGATTCGATTAAATAATTCTAATGGTTTTGCAATTCAAATTGGCGAGTCCATTGATGTTGAAGGACTGGCAGTTTTAATTGTTTTCTTTGATATCCGTTTAACGATATTATGTCGCGACCCACGCTGGCGACCATCAGTTTGACAGGTGATTAGTTTGATATTTAATTTAAACCGGAAAAAATTCATTTTAAGAAATAGTTTAGCGTCATTTTAGAAAAAAATTATGGTTTCTTTCAAAAGATGTTAGCTCATATAGTCTTAATTCTTAGGCTACGTGAAAAACGACAGTGAATACCAAAATCTAAGAAGTGTACTACTTCAACAACCAGTGATGACTACATCCAAGTCAGAAAAATACAAACTTATGAAAAAAGCGACTCAATTTATCATTATTAATGATCGGTATATTTGCGACTCCTAACTCATAGTCTTTATCTAAAGGACGAGAATAACCAAAAACACAAATTGGTCATTTGTCTGGACAATGAAATGGAGATGAGGACACTAGCATTCGCCATTCACCAAGAATCCCACTGGGGAATACATTTAAATCGAATTCCAAAATGAAACTAGGATCGTTACTATGAACAGAGTTAAAAAATGTTTATTTTTTTAAGTGTTAACATGTCATTAGTTTTTTTTTAATTGATACAAAAATACATCAATTAAAATACATCACCTGTCAAACTCATGGTCGCAATTAACGTCAAAAATACATCACATGTCAACTGATGGTTGCCAGCGTGGGATGGTCGCCAGCGTGGGTCGCGACATATTATGTGACATGGTTTGCGCGATACCTATGGGCCGCGTGATACCTGACGCGACCTTGAAATGTGAAATTATGACATTGATGGATTAAATTATAAATCTTTTAATTAGACCGCGACTCATTCTTATCATTTAATAATTTACTAAATTAGCTAAAGACTCTCTCATTTTGACAAAAAATTATATTTGTAGGAATTAATTATCAGAAATTAATTTTTTTGGTGGAGGAAAACCTAAATTTCTTGAGTTATTTCTAGCGTGCAAGTATATTTTGCAGCAATGTCCTCGTACAAAGTTTATGTAAGGAATAGTTTGGAATATCAAATTTTACAAGATGCTTACAGGATAAATTTCCTGAACATCTTACAAAGCAAAAAAAATATAGACTAGTTAAGAAAATTGAAATTTTACTGTAATTAATGAAAGGTATCATACAAATTGTAAATGTATAGATTGTATCTTAAATGTGCGAATTCAGATCACAAGCTAGTGATTTGTCTAGACCAGGGGTTCTCAACCTTTTGAGCTCAAGGGCCAAATCGATAATTAAGATTAGCTTCGCGGGCCGCACAAAAATTATTTTATATATTTTATATTTCCATTTTACTAAATATTGATTCGCATAAATATGTAGATTCATATATGCATTGTGTGTTATATTTTTGAATTTGTCTTGAGGTATTAATTCGTAAAAATTAATAATGGACGCCTTTTTGAACAATGCCGCCAGTTATATATCATGTTGTAAATTAATGAGTTCTAGTTGAAACTTTGCAGGCGCATCCTTAATTTCCACGCTGAATGGAGTGTCAATATTTCATTAAAGGAAGGAATTCTTTAAAATTCTAAAAATTAAATTTATAATGTACCCCAAAACGTGCTTCAAATTGATTAATGAAATCACCAATTATGGATATGTTTAACCTTAAGAATGAATAATTAAATTTAAACATTATTAAAAATTAAAAAAGTTAGTTACTCTAGAGGGGCCGCAAAAAAAAATCCGGGGCCACATGCGGCCCCGGGGGCCGCATTTGAGAACCGTGGTCTAGACAATGAACCCGAAATGGAGATCGTTGCTAAAAGTTTGCATGACTTCTTGCATGGAGGAGTTAACAAAATTGAATATGAATGTCGACAACGATATTTCACAGTTAAAAATGAGATTATTCGAAAAGTCATTCGAAACTGTGAAATTTGTAAATTTGCGCGACCCTTAAAAGTTTTAACTTTTAAATCCTAGATTGGAGATATAAATAACCATGTCTTTGCATCTTGCCCAAATGAAAGATTTCAGATAGATCTTATAGATCTGAAAAGTTTTTCTACTATAAATAAAAATTTTAAATGGATTTTAACGGTCATTGACGGTATATAGCAGGTTAGTTTTTTTAACAATTTTTATAGATTTGCATTTGCGAGGCCGCTCTACACTAAGTCCTCAAATGAAGTTTGTGAAAACCTCAGATCATTATTTTTCTTAAATGGTCCGTGTCAATTTCTTCAGTCCGATAATGGGACTGAATTCAAGAATCGTGAAATGACCAATCTATGTGAGGAATTCAATATCAAACGAATTCACGGAAGGCCAAACAATCCCCGCTCACAAGGGATTTTCGAACGCTTCAGCCAGTCAATTACAAGAAAAATGGCAAAAATGATCGACAATGATAATAAAAAGTCGCTGGAAAAATTAGAAAATGCAGTGTACAGTTATAACATTTCTGTCCACTCATCTTCTAATGAGAGCCCTTTTGAAAGATACCGGGGAATAAGTGGAATAAATACAATATTTATGGTTGTAATTATAAAATTATTCCTTAAATAATTCAAGTAATGATTTGTTGAGTCCTGATCAAGTCGATGATGCAAACAATTGTCCGAGTCCAATTGAAAATTCATGTAATTTGAATTTCTATATGTAGATGATTGTAATTATTCGTTTACAAGTCCGAAAAGATTGCGACTGAATAAGTTTGAATCTTCATATTATCCATCTGCAGAAATTATCAGTATTTATCAAACAATCGGGTTGAGGTAGTTTAAACATTCAAATTAATAGATACAAAATTCGATGAGCGAAAATTTCGATTGTGCCAATGTCCAGACTTAAAAAATAATTAAAAAGTTATTATTCTTGAAGTTATATTAATTAAATATTGACATAAGTTAAGCTTCAAGGTCGCGTCAACATCGCGCGGCCCATAGGTATCGCGCCACCGTGTCACATATTATTAACGAAGAAATGTTGATATGTGAATCATTGGAAAGTAATTGTATTGTGAAAAATATTTTCAACACTATTGCCAATTATTTTATTACAAAACCATAAATTTGAATAAATGTGTGAATGTCTATACTGTCTGTAACTGTATAATCGAACAATTTCTGGAGTTTACCAAGGATAAAGCAAAAGACTCCTACTTGTACTAATAGTCTCAGAATTCCAATATTGCAATCATCACCCCCATGCTTTGGTGTCAAAGAATATTTTATTTTTATTTGGTCAAGTTTTGGAAGATGCTATCAAAATTATTAATTATGTTAAACAAACTCTCCAATCTTGTTTATTTAAAATATTTTGCGATGAAATAGGACACATCATTACTTTTTCACACTGAAGTAAGATGTTTGTGAAAGGGTATCGGAACTTTTGTTCGAATAACGCGGTGAGCTTGTTGTGTTTCTGTAAGAATCAAAATTTTCCAATTTACACAAATTTGGAATACAAACTTTGTATACAGAAAATTGCATATTTGGTTTTTATTTACGCGAAACTTAATAGATTTGCATTATTGTTTCAAGTAAAATATCAAACTGTATTTATTTTAATTGAAAAAGTAATGACATTAAAACGAAAAATAGAATTTTGGAAGGCTTCCGTTGATAAAAATAACATTTTAGGGTTTTCTGATTTGCTACACTATCTGGATGAATTAAAATGTCCATTGAATGCTACAGTTTTCTAGAAAATCGAGGATCATTTGGATATTTTGAATGACAACATTCTGAAATATTTTTCGGATAAATTTGAGAACAGCTGGGTTCAAAATACATTCAATATTGAAGTAATATCAGCAAATTTAACAATATAAAAATCTTATTCAATATAAAAATTTTATTGATTTGACATCAGAATATAATTTAAAAGAGATCATTTTTTTATTTTTGGAGAGCATTCATCTTAAAATATCTAGCTGATTTGAGGATACAGTTGTCAACAATAACTCCTAACATTACAAAACTATGCTATTAATAAAAAAATTCAGCAAAAACTTATCACAAAAGGGTTCCGCAAACACCTTAAGGTTGATACCATTTCTCTAATAGACGGAGAGAAATTAATTGATTTGAAAGCATTGTAAAATACTAATATTATGAACATTATTAACCACAACTACAAATTTACAAGCCAAAACAATGTCATACAATAATTAAAAATACAATAAAACCGAGTATATAAATAGTAAATAGTTCACCTATTACAATGTTTTTTACCTATGCAATGCTCGGTTTTGATTTTGTTTCATTTATAGGAATACTTTTTTGCAGGTCCATATACGGTACACTAAGAGAAGTTTATGTTAAGGATTTGAAAGTGAATATATCTATAATTATGACGGCCATTCATACTACTTTGCAAAACAAACTATGGAGGGATTTTTTTACGAAAACAATTGTTTTATGGAGGGGTACTACCCGGTTGATATAACAAGTGATGCAGAAAATAGCGTAATTGCAAGTTAGCAAACAATTTGTATTCGAGGTGTCCTCCGAAAGGACTATTTTATTGGAATATATTACACTCCTTATCCTGACACGTATACTAGTTATCACACTCAAACAAAACCTGTAATTGACACAAAGCATAATCTAGGTATATACAAACTTCATAGAAAACATGATTCCCAATGATCTAGAGAGTGTTGCCGTAATTAAACACATAAGTGGAAAATGGACTCTCTTAGAAGATTTTGAGAATAACCATTATATTTGCGAAAAAGGTATTACAGTCAATGTAATTAAAAGCTGGAATATCATCGTCAGGCGTAAACATAACTTCAAACAAACTTCTAAATTGTAATGCAACTTTAAATATTAAAATAGTAAATTACGACCATTTGTTTGTATTCGGGGGACACTCGTATTATATTTATTCTGTATACCGAAACTACAATACTTCTCAAAAAATTTGCAAAAATGATCACGACGGATATGTATTCATTCCGGACTATGGACTAGAAAATTGTGCAATACAAGGTATAATCTTTACTTTTAAATAAAAGGTGATAAAATTGAATCGGTATATGTTGGAATCACCCAAGAATCGGGCGAGTTTGTGACAAGTAAAGGAGATTTGGCGGTATTTGAGCATTATATTTGTTTAGTCGTACCTTCCTTGGAATTCCAGTCAACCTGGAAGTGAAATGTGTGTAATAAGAAGTAGTAATAACGGTAAGTTTGAAACAAACGATTGCAATACAGAAAAGCACATCATTTGTGAAACAGGTAAGTTTTATTTGTGTCAATCTGTAAGACAAAGTTGTGTCGGAAGCAACTTTGACGGCATGCAATTCAAAGAGATCTCATTGTATGCGGTTGGAGTGACTAAGGATTAGTTTTCAATGATAAAATACTGGAGCATGACGGATGGAAATTTAGTCTATTTAACATGAATACGACGCTGTCTGTCGCCAAAACTATCTGTAGTACACTGGGAGACGACTTCTTTGTTCCTCACAATGAAAAAGAAAATTGCGTTATTTCTGGTTAATAGTTATTTTGTAATGTAAAAAGATAACATGGAATTAACTATTGGATTAAACTTTAAACAAGAGTACGTTAAGAATGCGTTTCTTCCAGGAGACGATATCAAGAGTGTAATTTTTTGAATGAATTTTTGTAGAATTATAGCAATTGGAAAATAGGATACCCTAACTCGGATACTAATAGAAGTTGTGTGTATATGAATCCTGGAACTGGAATGTGGGAAAACGATGTTTGTAGGAATGCTTCATTTGTATGTCGGGGACAAAGTAGTATACAATCTACGATAAATTGCTCAAACAATTTTTTAGGTCTCTTTATGTGAAATAGTTTCTAGAGCCACAAACTAGAGCTTACTCATTTATATTTGGCTCTAAAAAATATGTAATGTTTGGTTATCGCAAGACTTTCTACGAAGCAGTACGACTGTGTTCATATTATGGCCTAAACCTTATTCAAACTACAAATAACTCAATAATTAATGAAATAACTAAATGTATATTCAAAATATAATACTAGACATTATTAATGAGACTTTTTACATGAATTACAAAATAACGTGGAATGACAAATTGAACTGGATAGATACAATACCTTCGGTTAAAATTATTTATGGGCTATATTTAGGGTACTCCCAACTGGAAGTCTGGAGAACCCAAAAATAGAGACTATCATATTTCATGCGTTAGCGTTTCATCTGACAAGACATGGGTGACCAATATGTGCAGTGAAGAACATATCCCAGTGTGTGTCCAAGATTGTTAACTATTCATAACATATTTATAGATAAAACGACAAAACCTACATTAATGTCTACTGTTCCAACTACGACTACCACACCGACCACTACAACTACTACTTCGACTACTACAACGACCACCCCGACAACAACCACCACAACTACTACAACTCCTACAACTCCAACAACCACAACTACTACAACTCCTACAACTACTACAACTCCAACAACCACAACTACTACAACTCCTACTACAACTCCAACAACAACTACTACTACTCCTACAACTACTACAACACCAAACACAACAATCCCTACAACTTTCAACACCACAAGCACTACAACCCTCAACACTACAACTTCTAACAGCACATCTAATACTACTATCAACAAGACAAGCAGTATAACTCTTAACACGACATCCATAATAACTCCTAACAGTATAACAAAAAAAACATCAAAGCCACAAAAATCAATCACCAAAACCTCCATAAAACCTTCTAAAAGTAATATACTAGGATAATATTTTAGCAACATTTGATCCAAATTTAGCAGCTTGTAATAATAAAATAATTTAATGTTGCAGCTCAAGTTATTCATCTGGGACTAGGCGCTGGTGTCTTTTTTGCAGTTTTTGCATTCTTAGCTGTCGGATTTGTGGTTATAATTTTACGCAGGTATTTACTTTTATGATCGATAGGATGAACACTTCAATTAACAAGTTGTTACCATCTGGAAGCTTTCGAAGTATTCAATCGTCTTTATTTTAGGGCGGCTTGATCAAATCCAATGCAATAGTAGAACAAGCATTTTATCCTAATAATATCATTTACTAACTAATACCTAACAAATACCTTTATTAATAAAAAGAAACTAATTAGCTAAGTATTTTTCCAGAGCTTTTGAAATGAGCAAAGGATGGCACTCAACAAACCTCCTTCCCTTCTTCCTCATCTTCTCTGGCACTGTAGACTCTCCGAGAAAGTGCAGTCTAACCCTATCCTGACTAAACGTCGCTGGATCGGCAAGCATCAAACGAGACACTCTTCAGAGTCATCTTAAGAACAGTTGATTGTATATAAGCCCTAGAGACTTATCTACACCAAACTGTCTTAAGTACCGCTTGTGGTATTAGGTGACCAGTTCAACGCATGTCATCTCAGATGGAATGTCATGGAGTTACTAACTAATAGATTAATTTATCAAATAGGCTGTCTTTGCAATTCAAATACAAAGTTTACTATACAGTTTACTATACGTATAAAGAAAAACATTGAATTTATTTATCAAATTCAAAAAAGTTAGCAAAATCAACAATGTAAAAAATAGCACATTATCAGTAATTTCATGACTATTTGTTTAGACCAGGGGTGCGCAAGTGCGGCCGTGAGTCGATGAATGTGCGGCCGTGGGCACAATTAGGTCATCGAGCAACTAATCTTAAATATAATGCTCATAGTGTTAATTAATCAAGAAAAACCCTAAATAATAATTAAAAATATTCATATTATATAGAATTCTATTTTTATATAATGGTTAACCTTTATTAAAAGTAATTATCATAAACGGCTTAATTTATTTTCATTATGTAGCAATAGTCAGAGGCAATACTCTGGCTATCTCCCAATGACTATTTCTCTTTTGGTTTACATAAATAAAATCCTTTTGAGGAAAAAAAAATTATGTAGCGCTGTTGTCTTTATTTGGTTTACCTTTATTTATATATTTAATTGGATTCAAAGGAATATTTCGGGATGTAGTTTCTTTTAATGGTTAAATTATTTGAAATTTCATCATTTTTGTGATATTTTCCGATTTTATTTCTTTAATCGTTTTTTTTACTTATTTTGAATTTTTTAAAACACAATTTTTTTCTTTTTCATTTCACCAACAAGCACTTTATTCACAAATGAAAAAATTTGAAGATACACTTAATGAAGTAAACAAATTATTATATATCCGAAACAATGCATTGAGACATAGACAGTTTCGTACAATTCTTTCCGGTAGTGAAATATCTGCTGAAGACATTTTATACCATGCGCAAGTTCGATGGCTATCACAAGGTGAAACAGCATGTCGTGTGCTTGATTTACGAAAAGAAATATCAAACTTTTACTCATTACACCAAATACATTTAATACTATATTCGATTATATTTCGAAACAATTTGAAGAGCGATTTAACGAATTTAAAAAAATTGAACTCAAACTTCAATTAACTGCAGCACCACATACTGTTTCGATTGAGAATGCGCCATTGGAATTTAAAATTGAATTACATTGGAATTTCAAATTGAATGCGCCATTCGGAAGCACATATTTATGTGAGTCTACATTTTCCAAAATGAAATATTTAAAAAGTCAATATAGATCTCGGATAACGGATGCAAACTTAGAGTCATGTTTGCGCATAATGATATCTACCCTACCAGTGGATTTCAATAAGCTCGCAAAAAATACCAAAGATCCTGGCCGTCATTAGAATAACTTGTATAATACATTTTTTTTAATTAACTTTCCTTCTTTCTTATCTTTTGTCCGTGAAATAATTATTTATTTTAATAATATGATGTCCCTGATGAACGAGAGCATATCCTGTCCAAGAACTCATTCGGTCTCGATGACAATGAGCAACTTATGCGGTCACTTTTAATAATTAAAAAAATTTACTATATTAATATCCAAAAAATAATGCAGAAAATGTGCGGCCGTGGAAGAGAAGGAAAAATAAATGCTATGCGGCCGCAAACCCAAAAAGCTTGCGCACCCCTGGTTTAGACCAAAATAAACTAACCACATTTCTACAAAATAATAGATTAGTTCATAAATATATTAAAAAATCACACTAGAATTGGTCCATATTCCCTTTTTTAAGAATAAGTAGACTTTATTAAATAACTGTCAGAGAATATATAGCAAATATCATGAAAATAGACGTAGAATACAAATAATAATAAAAAATGAAACGCTCATAAAGAGCACTTCAGGGTACCCCAGAGTGATGAATGTAGAATTGTCACTTTGATTTACAGTCCTCACAATGTCCTTATTTTCGACAAAAGTCGACTGCTCTTCTTCGAAATCGCAAAATTCATTGCAAGAATCTGAATCGATTGGAGCCGATACAACTGCTGTTGACGAAACCTCCACATTCGAAGCCACCAACTCGCACTTTAAGGACTTTTCGAGAATGGGAATAGACGACACCAAACATGTCTTCTCAGTCTCGTCCTCCATGACTTCTGGGAGAGTTTGATCATGTCTGAACAAGTGAACTAAACACGCCCACCTGACCAGTAAAGGCTGGTGATAATGCCTCCGTGCAGAAGTATAGTCTTTGCGAACTTGATGGAAACTCCTTCCCGTAAACGTATAGTTGGACTGACGGAAACTGCCTCCACTGCGGAACTTGATATATGACGAAACCCCTGATCTGAAATATACACAAAACAAAACCGGAAGAAATTCATTTGGTCATTAGAGCATCTCCAGGCATATTTACAGGAGGAACGACTGGAGAACAAGAAAGTGAGGACTGTGTGTCTGTCTTCACTCCCGACTGGATACCTCAGTGCTCTCCTAAAGGAAAAGTTCTCTTAAAATAAAAATTGAGTACAGTTTTGAGAGAGGGCGCCTGCTGTACTGACTGCATCTAGAACTGACTAGTCAAACTAAACTGACAAAGTATCCGTTTGCAACTGGACTTTGAGGGTTGTGTTGGCAAAACTGATTTTACGTACTGACTCCCTTCAATATAACATTCTGTCCAACCATCTGTAAGTAAACTCGACTGTCTCCTTGCAGAAACAGGTCACTCCGGCATGTGTAAATGAAAGGAGGACATCCACGTTGGTCTTGTTCTTTGCTACATGGGGATCAATTCCATAAGACGCATGGATAGCTGCCAATTTGTTGAATTTGGTCTCCGCCACGGCCTTGTCCATTCCTCTGATAAATTGGACCAAAAGTGGACACCTCAGACTGTTGTAGGCCACAATGACTTGAGGGTTGACTCTTGAAGTGTCATCCCCGGACTGGAAGGAAAGGAACTTGTCGTATTGGTCAGTGTATTTGGAGACATAGTCACCATAGAAAGCTGGGAATAATAAGACAGGACACCTTGAAGTGCCAGAGACTTGAGGGAAAGGGTGTCATCAGGAGAACAGACGAGTCTTCCACACAATAAATCACGTTTTAATTGAAGAAAGAGGTAATATCTAAGATTGGTCCTCGGTGACCGACCCTGTGATTTGGTCCAACTCCAACAGAGCGGTGGGAGGAGGGTAGTATTTTATTCGGAAGAGCAGAATTCTTGAACAAGGATCTGTCAATGAATAGTCAGGATACGTGCCTTTTAATTGTTTCCCAATCGGCTTAGCCAACTGAATCCAATGCTTTCGAATAAACTATAAAACAAACACGTTGATGTGCTCCGTCAAAGAATCGAAGACCAAAGTAGTCCTTCTCCAACACATTCAGTCTATCGCAGACCCGGTGGAGTAGAGTGCTGCTCAATGTGTCCTTCTAAGGCCATAAGACACGTCTAGTACATTGACATCAAACTCGATAGGAGAATTATCGTCAAATGACTTGACAACCAGCCTGAGAGTATTCGCCATTGAACTAAATAATAAAACCTAAATCTATTACAAAAATAATTAATTAATATTTGTAAACCAAGAATATTAAAATTATTAAATCTATGAGACACACTCCTTCAAATATTCAGGTGTCCGAACGGATCTGACTGTATCCCCACATATCCTCACTCCCTCATACCCCTCTGGAGAATCAGGCAACTCAAACATTGGCTCGAGCAGTATCTTCTCCTGCCAATATGTGAGAAAAGACACACCACAATCGCTCTCAGTCCACGGGCACCAGTCCCCTTCCGCAAAGCCTGAGCTGCAATCTCCGCGAGTGCCTCCTCCGTGAACTCGAGAGTCATCTGCAGTTATAAACACAAAAATTGACCTTATCCATCATGAATAATGCCTTAAACTGAGTAATAATAGCGTTGTGTGGCTGTGTAAGAATTCTAATGAGCATGTCGTGCCCCAATCCGTGAAAGGGGACTAATATTGGGAATCTCCCCACAAACTCGGGGATCATTCCAAACTCAATCAAATCCCTTCCTTCCACCTACTAATTAAAATGAACAATCAGCCTGATTCACAAGCCTGTCGCTCTCCTCTTGTCTACGGACAGCCTCATCAAGAGAGTCATCATTGGAGGGCATTCCCAACGTGTTTGACGAAGACTGGACAAAGCCAATAGACTGAGGGTTAGTCAGCAGCCCACCTTAGCACTCGTTCGTCGGGATATTATTTTATCAAGCGAATTGAAGGCCCCCGAGGCTATAAACAGAATTTCAGACGTATCCACCGAGATGAGTTCTCCCCTCACTTTGGGACTCATTTTCTCAGGGACTTTAACGACTGTCCCTTCCAACATTCTAAGCATGGCCTTCTGGACTCCCTCCCCACCCACATCACGGTGGTGGGCAACAGTAGACCGATTGGTGGCCACTTTGTCCACCTCGTCAAAAAACACGATTCCTTGTTGAGCTCTGGCCACATTATAATCCGCATCCTGAAGCAGACGGACAATCACGGAATCCACATCCGCCCCCACATAACCAGCCTCGGTGAGAGTAGTGCAGTCACATATCACAATCGGCACATTCAGACACCGAGCAATAGTATGAGCGAACAATGTCTTGCCTGCCTGTCACTCAGCACAGTCACCTGACCCCGTCGGTCCCAGTAGAATAATATTACTCTTCTCCACCACTGGCGGACTGTCGTTGTCCAAGTTGATTTGAAATGTCCCCTGCTTGTGGTCGTCGTCCACAAACACTTTGCTATTTTCTGCGGACTGTTCTACCCGAGCCTGGTTATAAAGTCGTTTGTAATGATTGTAGATTGCCACAGAAAGCACTTTCTTGGCTGTGTCTTGTCCCACGATATATCTTTCGAGGTACTTGTATATTTTACGAGGGGCGATGGGCTTGTATTTGGGGTCATTGTTTTGCACTACGTTTAGGTTAGCCAGTCCAGAATCAGTATTTATATAAAACAAATGATTGCATTTCCCACATCGTATAAAACGAGTCAAAACTGCCATTAAATCTTAAAAAAGTACCCCCAATGTTTTCCAGGCGTGACTCAGGGTGGAGACAGCGGGGACACAGTGATCCATTCTTTTCTCGACCAACACGTCTTGTCTTGGGTCGACGACCTCCTTCTCCACTGAGCAGTCTGGCAGGGATTCCCACTAATGGTACTCCAAGGCGACTGGTCCTTCCCCATAATTTGACCGTATCACGTTTTACAAGCATTCGTAGAAAGGACATTATAGGATAACCACACGCCTTTTTATTTATTTTTTTACTTAATAACAATTTGGTCGAATATTATTATGTAATTAATATAACCGGCTTAATTCGACCTGATTAATTATTTATCCTCTTTACTATCACTCTTAGTGTACCACTTATTGACTTTTAAATTAATTTATACAATCAGTTTTGAGGGATCCCCAGTCTTTGCCAACCGAAATCTTGACTGTGAGTGGAACAGCCAAATTGGCAATCCCTTCCATCACTTTTCGAATAATTTCCGAGACTCGAACCACTTGGTCACGTGGAACTTGAAGAACAATCTCATCGTGGACGACAAGAACAACCAACTGACGTGCTACACAAATATTAAAAATATTCCAACAATATTTTTCATAGAAAATCCCAGTCAATTCTTTTAGACACATTTTGATCAGTTCCGCTGCGGTTCCTTGCACTGTAAAGTTAACAGCCTGCCGTTCTGCCTGAAAAGGTTAATTAAAAATGAGACCTTCGTTCTTGACTGGCTATCCTGTGCCAATATTTCAGGAAATCGCCTGAATGAACCAAAAAGTGTTTTAACCAGACCATTCTCACTCCGACAAGTCTCCACTGTGCTTCTTATATAGTTCGAAAGTCCAACAAAATCCCCAAGAAATGAATCAATCATTTCTCTGGCATAATCGACAGTTTGGCCAATCAAGTTTGAGAGCGAGGAGGCCCCCATTCCGTATATTATTCCATAACACAACTGCCATCATGTCACTCAATACCATCTTTGTCTGATTACGGAGATCACTCCCCACATCCGCTTGGTCTATGTCAGTCCACTGAGCTGCCATTCGACGGAAAACATCCCCACCAGCATTCAGGACTGAACAAAGTCTCTGATCCCCCGACAAATGTGCAATTATTCTCAACTCCAATTGGGAATAGTCAGCAGAAAGAAGAACACAGTCTGATAATGACAGTCAAAATACCCTTCTCTGCAATAAAACAACTTCTGGGAGAAATACTGAGAATACACAAGTCCTTTGGGACACATTGAATGTTAGGACAAGTCGTATAGAAACGACCACTGGGACTGTATGTGTCGTAGAATGTTCTCACTTTATTATTGACCACACTTCTCTCAACTGCTTTCATCTACCAATGACCGAATGGGACACCAATTGGACGACAAAGGACAGACGTCGCCAATCCATTATCAGTCCCACCACTGGGTGCAGTCCTCGCAGTGGTTCCAAAGTCAGTTTATCCGTGCTCAGAAAGGGAAGTGTCTGGTTGTACCATTCTCCTGAGGAAGCACTGCTACTTGGGGGAAGTCTCAACTCGACGTAGAGCAACTGCCACTGATTTACATTCACAACTTTAGAAACATCCACTGGAGACCCCAAATCCACTTTCCGCCCAACCATCGAACAAATCTGGGACGAGATACTCTCCATCAACTCAGTCGATTTGCTAAGTACAATTTCTAGTCTATCGGGGGATATTTCTACAGTAAAAAAGAGAATCAACCCATTCCCACTGCCTCGACGGAGGGGAGCACAATACATGCAAATATGTGTTCGCGTTTAATCAGGTCGTAGTGCTGCACAAAACGAGGAGAACTCAGCATTACTTGGCCAAGTCTCAACTCGACCCGACTCCTCCAAATGACGTCTCTTGCATTCCCTTTGTCAATACAGTCCTTCAAGTCCACTGAGGACAGTAGAGGGCAGTCCTCCTGTAGTAAGTAGACTTTAGCCAACTCGGAGAGAGAAGGCAGTTTTTCGGCCCCTCCGCTGATTATGAGATGACAAATCAGAGGGTCTATGACAAAAAGGGTATCCTTCCACAGCCATTGAGAGGTGGTGACTGGGAGAATACATCTCCGCATATCAAACATACACAAACATCCCTGGTCATTACCAAAATAATGTCTAATAACATCAGTGACCACCTCCTTTCCACAATCAGACCAATCTGGCATGTTGATGACTATAAACAAACCAGGGTGATGAAGGACTACTGTGTTGTCCATACACACCACAATTCCAATGCAGTCAGTCTCTTCTATAATTGGACGAATTGAGAGCATTGGACATGACTCGAGTCTCCTGACAAATTTGGAATATGCATGACTGTCCAGTTCGATGTACTCCACTGAATCAGTGATCGAAAGTTCGGAAAAACTCCGCGAAAACTCAATTTCAATTGAATTCCGTCGGTCTTGGACAGAATCGTCGAAAAGTGAGGGAGAACAAAGAGAGGCTGCCTCCTCCAACACCTCAAAGCCCAGCAAATCTTCCTTAAGAATATCCTTGGCATTCCTCACCATCAATTCAGCCTTTGTTCGTACATGATCAGTCACTGCATCGACACTGCTGATTGTAACAAGAATAGTCAACGTGTGAACAATATTCGACAGGGTCCTGACTATCTTGAGAGGATCGGACATGGCCACCTGAGCCACGGTCGCATATCCTGCCCTGAACAATCCCCTCGCTTCGTTCACGCGGAGATCAGGCAGTCGCATTAACCCAGCCAATTCCCTTTCCACTCCAAAATGAAGACAAACACGCAATTGGTGCAGTAAAAGTGCCATGTTCGCCCTCCCCAGACACTCACACAATGTCGTAACCATCACTGACTAAGTCACCCACACTACCAGAATAGACTGCACAAGATCTTTGGAGTGACTGCAGAGATCCGCGGCTGATGTCATATTTTCTGGCCACCACGGAAAGTGAGTGTTCCATCACCAAATCAAGAAGGGCGAGGGAACAGTAAAATCTGATTATTGACCATGCCCAATGTGCCTTTTGCAATTATGACGGCTGGAGGAACGCCCTGTCACTCCCCGCAAGACAATCTGTTCGGTTATTTCCACACATTTAGCCACAGAATGGGCAGACTGTGGCAATGTAGCCCAAACGTCATAAAAACGAGACCACGAAAACGTGACATCATCAGTCACTTTGTGTGGGGTCACCAGATATATCAAATGCAGGTCATTCTCGAGATTGAGTCCCTTCTCAGCCCTTTCAATGTCCCGGAGGATATTCACTGCGTCAAATGGATCCAGTCCTGCCTGGAATGCCGCATACCCAAGTTGAGTCGTCGTTAGTTTGTCCTTCTCTGAAATATCTCATTATAAAACCATTATCCGAGCACTGGACAAAGTTACTGGCCTCTAGTTCCTCCAGTACAGAACCGACGTTGTCCTCAAGCTGATTTGTGAGGACCGAAGAATGGTAGAGAAATGTGGACTGAATATATAGATTGGGAGGACACTGAGAAATAGCCACCATCTTGACTGAATGAGCACATCTAACCTCAAACAGAGCTCTTCTAAAATTGTTTCCTTGAAGAGCACTCCTAAGGGGACTAAATTGTGCTTGAATAAGCTGAAATGAGTCGTCCAATTCAAGAACTGAGCTCAGTAAATATGATTCCCCCTCCTTCCGACATGTCCGCCCTCCACGCCCCGACATTTGGTGGTATATTTCGGGAGTCAATCCACGAATGGAATTATGGGCAATTATGACTCGACTGAAAGGCAGATTGACTCCACTAGACAATGTCGTCGTAGCCACCACTACTCGCACCTTCCCTGATCTTATCCACGTTTCAATCGACTTTCTTTCATCCACAGCCAGTCCTACCAAGTCTGATTAAACCATCCACCTGCGTGGTGGAACACGACTGAATGTCGGAGGGTCTTTTTTAGGTTCTCGTCCACTACTCCCAAAGCATTCCTCAACTCTTCGACAAGTCCCCGGCACAGTCCTCGTCCAACTGCTGACCGAAGACAGGAAACTTCAGATTCAGAAATATGGCAATATTCTGTCATTAAAGCACCGAGTTGGACGGCAATTTTTACGGCCAGGGCCTCACAGCTGGCCTTGCTTGAACAGAATATAAGAACGGAATGATCCCCCAGTAGACTATCCACCACCAATTCAACCACATTCCCAGCAGAAGGAAAAAGACGGGGCTTTAACTGGCTGAATTGTCAAAAAATAGACTAACCGAACAAGCCCGTGAGAAGTATTGTACACTGCATTCCCACATAACACAAATTGTGAGAGAAAAGACGGTCTAAAGTCAGTAGAAAAATACTCCGCCTTCAACCAACTGGCCAAAACGTGTCCATCCCCCATTGTGGCACTCATTGCTACAATTCGGAGGACAGTGTTGTGCCTTGTTTGTGCCAGTAGTAATTTAGTGAGGAGTACTTCGATCAGATATCCCCGAGAATGGTCAGACATAAAGTGAACTTCGTCGACAAGGACAAAACCTGGAATGGTCAGAGTAATTAACATATTTTGTCCAAGTCCTGCTGTTGTTCAAGACGGTTGACAATGTTATTGGCCTTCTCGATTGTACACACAGCAATGTCCACTCCCTCAATCCCCCCAATCGGAGAAATATTCCCAAAAAACCTCCGACTCTGAATCTTGAATTCTTGCAAATGTTCTGGCTGTTTAGAACATGTGGAACCTCAATGTGATTGACCTGTTCTTCAGCAATGGAGACATAGGGCAGAACTACAAGGACTTTTAGGCCCTTCTGCTTTAATTGTCTGAATGTGAGTATTTCTGAGACAAGTGTCTTCCCAGAACTCGTAGGGGCAGAGATGACCAGGTTTAGTTTGCCTGAATGGTTGTACAAGTTCAGTACTCACTGGATGTCGCCATTTTTGAGAGGCACTCGGCCTGCCAGTCGTATATTTCAGAGATTCCATTCTTTATGTAGTTTTCTGCAATTTCAGGTGGCAGGCCGACTTGAGTGATTTTCATTGAAGGGTCACCACACTTTAAACTACTTTTGGGCGCACATTTTATTTATTTAAATTTTAATTTTTAAATATTTTAAATTATTAATTTTCATGTGTATGTTGACTTTGTTTTTTGTCCGACAACTCCGAACTGAATATCCCCAAATCCGTCAATATTGTTCAACTCCTCCAAGTCGCGGTCAAATCTCCGTAAAAACAAATTATGGAACAGTTTCCGTCGACAAGACAAGGCGAAAATGTTCATTTCCTCTTTATTCTGTTAGCCTTTGATAGACTTATCCCTCACTCCAAAGAAATGTCCCTGGCAGCCCAAAAATGCGATTTTTACAAAGTCAATGAAACCACTAAGAGACAGCGAGGTTGTTCTTTCCAATATTTTAGTGAGCAATAATTCTGTTTATGAAGCCAAGCAGCAGTCGAGTTGTTTTTTGTTTCCTTCAAGCAGGTGGAAAAAACGGGAAGAAATAATAAATATTTGTCGTCAGAATATAATTCACAACGACGGTGATTTCCTGGTGGTCAACAAGCCCTACGGAATGCCAGTCACTCGAGGTTGGGCTATTCTGGTCTATTTTAGACCAATATCATCCTCATGACCTTCGATCGACGTTGCTTTGCATTGGGAATGAACTACATATTTCCGAACCCTCTTCTTTCCACCCAATCGGTCGGCCAGATATTCGGACTACTGGCGTTGTTATTTTCTGCAAGTCGTGTTGTGTTCATATTGTAGAACTGAGGCAGCCAATACGTTATGTCGGGCACACTACACTCAAGGGAGAGTGGACAAGTCGTACAAAGCAGTGGTTGTCGGTCACCCTAATCCAGCACAGGGTAGTGTTTATTTGAGATTAGTAGGTGATATTAATGTGCCCGTTGGACATTTCAAATGTGCTGACAATCGATTCAAGGTAACTCACTTTGTATGTATGTCTGGCTTCGATTCCCAGCAGTGCCTTTTTAAGAAATGTTTCTTTTAAAAAACAGTTGCACTACAAAAAAGAAGCTCGGACATTTTATAAAGTGGAGAAGCACAGTCTTGACTCGAAATGCTCGCTTGTTGATTGTACGACCACGTTTGGGAGGAAGCATCAACTGCGTGTACATTTGTCATTCTTTTTGGGCACACCTGTGTTGGGCGACCACCGTTATTCCTCCATCATGGGACGTGTGCCTCAAGTCGAGCTATTTTCTCACCTTAGAAACTGACGGAGCCACTACACAGTGTTTGGGATTACTTGCTCACTCGCTCGTCACTTGCCGATGCTTCTACACTGCCAGTCGGTCACCCTCCCTTCAGAGGACGGACTGAGGACTTATTCTGCTCATATTCCCGACTATTTCACTGAAATATGCAACTCTCTGGGGTTGAAATAGAGTTGTGGAATGTTAATGGTGTTATTAGTGTTTTAGTTGTCAATCTGCAATGTAGACTGTTTTATAACGAGAAAACAGCTCAATGTCTTTCTGCAGTGATTCCATTTCATTTCTTCCAGCCTTTCTTTCCTTAGTCGTTTAGGAATTGTGTCAATAATCACGGACAGTCCCAAATACTGTCGATAAACCTCCTCCCAATTTGCCGTCAGTCCTTTCAATATCGATTTCTGTTCATGACTGGAAAGTGTGTGTAGAGAATTGTCCTCGGCCTTATTTTGAGCCGACCTGATCCCACCTGCCTTTCGTTCTTCCTCCTCTTGTTTTCTGTTGTAGAGATACTTGGGCACTTGTCCGTAGTCCTAAGTCGTCAGGTCTCACTTTCCACCTTTTTAAGGACATAGACTGGTTCCAGTCCTGAGGGTTGGAGCAAATTTGTATGTCCGTGTACAGTGTCAATGTACACTTTGGTTGTCCTTTTGGGCACAGATGCCTTTGCGTCTTCAATGTTGCTTTTTATAAAGTTTTTGTTGGCGTCTGAAAGGATGGTTGGTTGATCGCTCCTTGCGGGAAGTCGTGGTTTCCTTTTATCGGGATATTCAAATTTGTGTTCTATGGACGAGTAGGACAACAAGTTTACTGTCAGGAAATACAAAATCATTCGCGTGTTTCCGTAGGTATTGGGTTGTGGATGGCAGGCTTACTTCGGGGGGTCCCATAGTTTTGTAGGGATATCTGTTTCTCTTCAGTTCTTCTCTCGTCTGTTTGGCATATCCCGAGACATATCTACATTTCTATTAGTCACAACTTTATTTTTGGTGGTTGAGGTGCCACTTTTTTTGGTAATAAATCGTAAATGTATTCGTCCGACAGCATATACGGTGCTTAGCAACTTATAATTTATTCACTAAATTATGTTTAGATAAAAATGACATCCAATCCCCTAAGAAGTAATCAGTTGTTTAGGAAATATTTATTAGTGTCTATTATTGTGTTAGAATTCTAATTTGATGTATTTGGGCAAACTAAGTCGTTTGAGAGTGAAACAGACAACGAGGGCGATTCCCAATCCGCTGTACAGAATTGTTGAAAAAGCCACTTTTGTTAGGTTTAATACTTTTCTGTTATTATTACTGATTGTGAATTGGTTTGCTGGGAAAATTATATAATTTGGGAATTTTTCAAATATCCCATGCCAACCAACATTCAGACTTTGATTTTTTACGCTCCATGTGAGACTAAGAAACCCTCTATTTTTGATAACAGTATCGTTTGTAGAGCAAGATGAGTCGGGTAGTGCTGCTATGTTTGGAAATTCACCTTCCGCAGGAGTAAATGTAAACTTAGCGCCCGAGACGTGGACCACCAAGTCAACAAGAGACAATTTGTGGACTAAATCTCATCTTTTTATAAAAATATGAACTTCCCGAGACCTCCATATTGAAGACCACAATAACCCAGGACTCCCTCTCTTTTTTAATTTGTTTTATTCGCGTGTTGAGTTTTGTAAACATGTCATCTGTCTCACTCTCAGTTACTCTAAAACTCACATCTTCAACAAGCACATTATAACATCCAATTGACCGAAGCTGTAGCAATCGATGGTGGAATTGTCTGGGATTCGGTTACTTGGGAGTGATATATACTGGAATGGCGAAGAGAGCATTGATATTCCATTTGGTCGAATATTACGTCCAAAGAATCAGAAATGTTCTAGATTGGTTGGAAAAAGGAAAACTCTGTCGAGACCACATTGATATGTCTTTAAATGAGTGACAAAGGACACTGATGGGATTTTTCCAATAATGTCGTTAATCATATCAAAGGTTTTACCCAAGGAATTAAAGTTATAGATCATAAAGGTCGAATTCTGAAATAAATATACACAAAAAACCTCATCAATTTTAGACACCAATTCCAGTTTGAACTGAATAGTCTCATTGGCTGAGGTATAAATTTTAATCGTCCCATTTTGGTCTTCACTACATGGTACGAGATATTCATAATCACACAAATTGGTTTTACAATTATATTTAGTATTTTGAAGCTGATAAACGTGACCACTTAATATCTAATCAGTAACCAGATTACCCTATCGAAAGTTCACTTTTGATGACAGTCTGGTTACCATAAAAACCCATATTCCAACTTTGTATTCTGCTCGATTTTTTGATATCAATAGATATGCATTTATTGAGTAACTACCTTTATTGTAAGTAAAATGGAATCCCCAGAGTTTTCCTGTTTGGCAGATTTTTCGGTTGTCAGTTGCGGTCAGTTCAAATAGGCAGTTTGCACTAACTAAAAGTATTATAAGCTTCATTTTTGATTTGTGGATGATTAAAATTCTATTTAGTTATAGGTTTGAATTAGTAAAACTTTGATCAGATTAATAATAAATTTATCACAAAAATAACGAAATAATAAATTTATTGTTTTATAGTTTATGTGTCTTAAATATGGCCAAACTCTATCCGACGAGCGAAAAACGAAATGGCAGTACAGAACTCTAAAATGCCCCAAAAGACAAGAATTAAAGCTTAAAATAGAAGTAAAACGTGAATATTCTTCGGAAAGTGAGGAAGAGAAAGTCGAGAACATAGTCGGGACCTTAGAACTAAGTGGCAATCTCTTAAATTAACTTAGAATTAGATAAAAAATAGTTTTAAATAATACTTAAAGAGCGGATTCGAGAATCATTCTTACAAATTTAAAATTTTTGATTAAAACAAGCGGATTTGATAATTCTTACTTTTAACCAAAAGGGGAAAGGTTTCAATGAATATTGATTATAAAAGACAAAATCTAATCAACAAAATTAAAATTTCACATGGTTCAAGTGTATTTATGTCACCGTCAACTGAATGGACCACGCCGTTGAGTGGAGCGACAACTTTTTTTATTATTATTTAAAGACCAATACGGGCAAGCCAGTTAATTTATAGTTAATCCCGTGATCGCCGATCCAAACGAGGAGATCCTTCTGAAAGGTTCAATCCTTCCCGCAAGATCGGCCTGAGACGACGATGTCCCAGGGTCTGAGAAGCTAAGAGTCCTTTTTCGGAAGGCATTAAGTGCCTCCTGAGCGTTGCCATATCCGAAGGAATTCCAACTGACATGGTGGACCCCGTAACGCCACGGTAAGCCCGAAGGTAAGAGATCCCCATTTCCAACTGTGGTCGTGCCAGAAGTACTCGTTGCCTCACGGGCAGGGAACGATAACGAGAATTTGCCCAGGATGAAAACTGTCCTCCTTCGGAATCGAACTCACACGACCATCCAAATCCATTATCCATAGCTTAGTCTTCAGCCAAGGGGCTTTTTTGTAAAATGAATTTTTATAGAAATTATATTAAAATAAAAATGTAATTTTTATAAAATAGGTGACAATTAAATTATTTTAAGTTAATAGATAACTCGGCAAAGAATGGGAAAGACATTTATGATGATTAAATGTTTAAGTTACTGTATTTCACATGCTGTGAATCACAAATCTAATAAAGTAGGATTAATCATTTGGATGTAATTGGAATGAGTTATTGTTTGATTATAATTTGACAAACATTATTCACCGCAGCTGCATCTTTAGAAAAAGAACAAGTAATAAAGGCAAAAAATGCCATTAAAAATTGAAATCCATTAAAATTTAGTATATAATATCGATTAATTATTTTATTATGTCACATGCCCTGTTCGTTACCATGCCCCGCTCGTTACCATTGCTCTAAATTCTAATTGTAATGCAACTGTAAATATTAAAATAGTAAATTACGACCATTTGTTTGTATTCGGGGGACACTCGTACTATATTTATTCTGTAGAACGAAACTACAATACTTCTCAAAGAATTTGCAAACATGATCACGACGGATATGTATTCATTCCGGACTATGGACTAGAAAATTGTGCAATACAAAGTATAATCTTTACTTTTAAATAAAAGGTGATAAAATTGGATCGGTATACGTCGGAATCATCCAAGAAACGGGCGAGTTTGTGACAAGTAAAGGAGATTTGGCGGTATTTGAACATTATATTTGTTTAGTCGTACCTTCCTTGGAATTCCAGTCAACCTGGAAGTAAAATGTGTGTAATAAGAAATGTAAGTAATAACGGTAAGTTCGAAACAAACGATTGCAATATAGGAAAACACATTTGTGAAACAGGTAAGTTTTATTTGTGTCAATCGTAAGACAAAGTTTGTCGGAAGCAACTTTGACGGCATGCAGTTCAAAGAGTCTCATTGTATGCGGTTGGAGTGACTAAGGATTAGTTTTCAATGATAAAATACTGGAGCATGACGGATGGAAATTTAGTCTATTTAACATGAATACGACGCTGTCTGTCGCCAAAACTATCTGTAGTACACTGGGAGACGACCTCTTTGTTCCTCACAATGAGAAAGAAAATGCGTTATTTATAGTTAATAGTTATTTTGTAATGTAAAAGATAATATGGAATTAACTATTGGATTAAACTTAAACAAGAGTACGTTAAGAATGCGTTTCTTCCTGGAGACCTATAATCAAGAGTGTACTTTTTTGAATGAATTTTTTAGAATTATAGCAATTGGAAAATAGGATACCCTAACTCGGATACTAATCGAAGTTGTGTGTATATGAATCCGGGAACTGGAATGTGGGAAAACGATGTTGTAGAAATGCTTCATTTGTATGTCGGGGACAAAGTAGTATACAATCTACGATAAATTGCTCAAACAATTTTTTAGGCCTCTTTATGGGAAATAGTTTCTAGAGCCACAAACTAGAGCTTACTCATTTATATTTGGCTCTAAAAATATGTAATGTTTGGTTATCGCAAGACTTTCTACGAAGCAGTACGACTGTGTTCATATTATGGCCTAAACCTTATTCAAACTACAAATAACTCAATAATTAATGAAATAACTAAATGTATATTCAAAATATAATACTAGACATTTTTTTTTTTTTAAATGACAAACTTATTGTTAATAAACGAAAAGAGTTAAAATGCGCAGCGGATCGACTGGCAATTCCCGCGCATGATGGCCAATGAGATCCTTGAAAGAGTCTGATCGACTCGTTGGGATCTTTCGTGGCAACCACGAGCTTAGATCCAAGGCCGACGGAGAAACGATAGCGTCTGCGGACCGATGACTCCAGAGGTTTCCACCGCGACTGCCAGCGAATAGGTATTCATGGCCAGGACCCGGTACTTCTTCTGTTTGTTAGTTCCGCCTGCTTTGCAACTGAGCCCGGTTCCGCAGCGGAGGCAATTAGATTCTTGGCGGAGAAAGTGTCGGAGCAGGTGGCGTCCCAGATAAGGCATTTCCCCTTTTCAAACGGGAAGATTGTCATGCCATCCGGGCGCTTACCGTCGCCTCTGTCGAGCCCGACTGGTTCGAGCTCATTAGGAAACCCCGCCGTCGTTAGGGGCACGGCTCACGGTGTCGTTGATGGCGGCGTGTCGTGGGAAACGTCCGGCACAATACGTGAGCAGAGAGGGGATGATGGCCATAAGGGTCCACTCTTAAACCGCAGCGGCACTGGTGTGTTTTGCAAATGGGAAGTCCGAGGCGGAGAGAGACGGAAATCCTTACACAGTCGTTGGTGTCCATTAAGGTGCCGATTGACGCCATAGGGATTGCTGTAAGCCATGCACCGGAGTATGGTTGCGAGGCGGCCAATAAGCACGCCAAGCGATGTTGATTGAGTTTTAGAATGTGGCGGCCAATAAGCACGCCAAGCCACACCTGCGAGGCCGGCGCTCGGCTCCTCGTCTCATAAACTGCTCTGACAAACATGATCATCCAGGCACAAATCCCCGAGTACGCTCGGGACCTCCTATTTCTGCAAACATCACCGCATTGAGGAAGAAGGAAGGCGGGATCCGCCCTATTGCTGTTGGTACATTTTTTCGCCGTCTAGCTTCCAAAGTAGCCTGTAGACAAGTTACCAAGTCTTTGGGCCAGGAACTACGCCCGTTTCAGTTGGGCGTCGGTGTCCGCGGCGGCTGTGGAAGCTGCTGTCTATGCCGCAAGAAAGTTTATTTCCGCCTCGTCCGAAAGGCCGGATAACGCCTCTGTACTCGTGAAGCTAGGACTTGACAAATACTAGACATTATTAATGAGGCTTTTTACATGAATTACAAAATAACGTGGAATGACAAATTGAACTGGATAGATACAATACCTTCGGTTAAAATTATTTATGGGCTATATTTAGGTACTCCCAACTGGAAGTCTGGAGAACCCAAAAATAGAGACTATCATATTTCATGCGTTAGCGTTTCATCTGACAAGACATGGGTGACCAATATGTGCAGTGAAGAACATATCCCAGTGTGTGTCCAAGATTGTTAACTATTCATAACATATTTATAGATAAAACGACAAAACCTACATTAATGCCTACTGTTCCAATTACGACTACCACACCGACCATTACAACTACTAATGTTGCAGCTCAAGTTATTCATCTGGGACTAGGCGCTGGTGTCTCTTTTGCAGTTTTTGCATTCCTAGCTGTCGGATTCGTGTTTATTATTTTACGCAGGTATTTAATTTTATGATCGATAGAATAAACACTTCAATTAACAAGTTGTTATCATTTGAAAGCTTTCGAAATATTCAATCGTCTTCATTGTAGGGCGGTTTGATCAAATCTAATGCAATAGTAGAACAAGCATTTAATCTTGCTAATATCATTTACCAACTAATACATTTATTAATAAAAAGAAACTAATTAGCTTAGTATTTTTTTCAGATTTTTGATGTGAGCGGAGGATGACACACCACGCACCTCCACTTCTTATTCCTCATTTTCTCTGGAACTGCAGACCTCCGAGAAGCTGCAGTCTAGGGCTTTTCTGTAATTAAACGTCAGCAAAAAGCTGGATCAGCGAGACACTCTCCAGAGTCCACTTAAAAACAGTTGACTTCATATAAACCTGTAAAGACTTATCTACACCCAACTGTCTTAAATACCACTTGTGGTATTCGGTGACCAGTTCAACGCATGTCGTCACAGACAGAATGACATGGAGTTAGTAACTAATAGATTAATTTACCAAATAGGCTATCTTTACAAAAAAGTTCAAATACAAAGTTTACTATACAATTTTGCTATTAAAATTTAAATTTCATTGCTATTAAAATTTAAATTTCATTCCAAATATAGGCAGTGGAATGGTTGAATATATAAGAAAACATTAAATTTTTTTTTTTTTTTTTTTTTTTTTTTTTTTTAAATGACAGTTTATAAGGTAAAGAAATCACTAATTAAGAGGCGGAACCGCAGCCGAGAGGAGGATCGAGGAACAGTTCCCCCTTAGAACTGCGAGAGAGATGCGCTCAAAAAGCCACATCAGTTCACGGGGGTCGTTCCTCGCCCTTCCCAATGACCTTCCGATCTTCGAGAGGAAACGGAGAGTAGACGGGCCAAGTACACCGGAAGTTTCCACTGACACCGGTTCGAACATTAAATTTATTTATCAAATTCAAAAAGCTGGCAAAATCAACAATGTAAAATGATCGCACTTTATCATTAATTTCATGATTCGAAGCCACCAACTCACACTTTGAGGACTTTTCGAGTATAGGAGTAAGCATAAACGACAGCAAGCATGTCTTCTCATTCTCGTCCTCAATAACTTCTGGCAGAGTTTGAAGTGAATGAAACACTCCCACCTAAGCAGTAGAGGCTGGTGATAATGCCTCTTTGCAGAAGTGTAGTCTTTGCGAACTTGAAGGAAACTCCTTCTCGTAAACGTATATTTGGACTGACGGAAACTGAATTTATTACGGAACTTGATATATGCCAAACCCGCGGATCTGAAATATACACAAAACAAAACCGGCAGAAATTCATTTGATCATTAGAGCATCGTCAAGCATATTTACAGGAGGAACGACTTGAGATCAAGAAAGTGAGGACTATGTGGACACCTCAGACTGTTGTAGGGTTGACCCTTGAAGAGTCATCCCTAGACTGGAAGGAAAGCAACTTGTCGTATTGATAAATGTATTTGGCGACATAGTCACCATAGAAACTGGGAATAATAAGACGGGACACCTTTGAGGGCCAGAGACTTCAGGGAAAGAGTGTCTTCGGGATAACAGACGAACCTTCCACACAATAAATCACGCTTTAATTGAAGGAAGAGGTAATATCTAAGATTGATCCTCGGTGACCGACCCGGTGATTTGGTCAATCTCCAACAGAGTGGTGGGAGGAGGTAATATTTTATTTGTAAAAGCAGAATTTATGAACAAGGATCTGCCAATGAATAGTTAAGACAAGTATCTATTTTAGACCAATACGATTCTCATAACCAATTTTCAGTCCCATCCTGTTTCTTTTCAGTTCTTCTCTCGTCTGTTTGGCATATCTCGAGAAATATCTACATTTCTATTAGTCACAACTTTATTTTTGGTGGCTGAGGTGCCATTTCTTTTGGTAATAAATCGTTAATGTATTCGTCACTTTTGATGACAGTCTGGTTACCATAAAAACCCATATTCCAACTTTGTATTCTGCTCAATTTTTTGATATCAATAGATATGTATTTATTGAGTAACTACCTTTATTGTAAGTAAAATGGAATCCCCAGAGTTTGCCTGTTTGGCAGATATTTTGGTTGTCAGTTGCGGTCACCGCAAATAGGCAGTTTGCACTCACTAAAAGTATTATAATCTTCATTTTTGATTTGTGGATGATTAAAATTCTATTTAGTTATAGGTCTTAATCAGTAAAACTTTGACCAGATTTATAATAAATTAATTACAAAAATAACGAAATAAATAAATTTATTGTTTTATAGTTTGTGGTGTCTTAAATATGGCCAAACTCCATTCGACGAGCGAAAAACGAAATGGCAGTACAGAACTCCAAAATGCCCCCAAAAGACAAGAATTAAAACCCGAAATAGAAGTAAAACGTGAATATTCCTCCGAAAGTGAGGAAGAGAAAGTCGAGAAAATAGTCGGGTCCTTAGAACTAAGTGGAAATCTGTTAAAAGACACGAACATGGTCAACGGAGTCATTATCAAGTACAACGAGCCTCCCGAGGCACGAAAGCCCACAATTCGCTGGAAATTGTACCCATTTAAAGGCGAGGAGAGTTTGGATGTCATTCCTGTGCACAGACAGTCCGCATACCTCCTGGGACGAGACCGAAGAGTGGCTGACATTCCCACAGACCACCCTTCCTGCTCAAAACAACATGCCGTCCTCCAATTCAGAGTTGTGGAAAGCAGGGAGTCCGATTCGAACAAGACCGGGTCCTCTCTGACTGCCCTGGGAGTTGCAGAGGCCACAGATCAAAAGTCTTTTGTGGTGAAGCCTACATCATTGACCTTAATTCAGCAAACGGGACATTTCTCAACCAGGAGAGGATCGACAGTCTCCGTTTTGTGGAGTTATTTCCTCGCGATGTACTTAAATTTGGGTTTTCCACTCGAGAATATGTATTAATGTATCAGGATATGTTTAATTAATAATAATTAATTATTTAAATTAGCTGGTTTTGTGATGTTATGTATTCTTCTGTGTTTTATTCTAGACCGCCCCTCTCTGCCACAATTTGGCAAAATCCTGTTGGTCTTGTCGGTTTGTGTGCTTACCTGGGATTACATGAGCACTGGGAACCTTCATAGACTCGAAAAGGTCCTCAGTGGGTTTAATGTGAAGAAAGAAGTCTATCTTTCCCTGGTTTTAACTCTCTGACTACTCTCAGTACGATATTGTAGTCCAACGGGGGTATTCTTGGCGTGAATATTCAGTGGTGACCCAGGACGGGTATATTCTCACCATGCAGCGAATAAATGGAAAAAACATATCTCGTCCTGTTTTTATCCAACATGGAGTCCTCTCCAGCAGTGTGGATTGGCTGATTGGGTCCTCCTGTTTAGGTGCCCCACATTCCAATTAGTAGAATAGCGTGTGTTCTTGCCGACAGTGGTTTTGATGTATGGTTGGGCAACGTTCGAGGAAATATATATTCACGTGCTCACTCTACTTTGTCCCCCGACGAGGATGAATTTTGGAATTTTTCATTTGAAGATCACGCAGCGTTCGATATCCCTGCAATGGTCTCCTTTGTCCTCACATCCACCAACAAGGACCAACTTGTTTATATTGGGCACTCACAGGGGTCTCTCATTGGACTTATTCAGCTTTCGAGGAATCAGGAATTCGCTGATAAGGTCGCTCTTATGATTGCATTGGCACCCACCCTCTCCTTCCAGGGAGTCTACTGTCCATTTCTATCCCTCGCCCCCTATTACCGACATTTCTATGTTTATTCATATTTGGTTAGAATAGAACTTTGTGGGCAAAAAGTGGTTTCTTCAGCCCACTACTATAAGTTTGTTTATTGGACGGACAGTGTGTGCAAATCCACTCACTCGTTGGGTCTGTCTGTTTGTTATTGGACTGTTCAACGGGTTTAACACTCAGAATTTTGACTTGGTATTCCCGGGTCATTATTAGAGGACATGCTCCCCACATACCTCCAGTTCCAACCTTCTTCCACCTCCGTAAAGAACATGGTCCACTACTCTCAAGTCATTTCCTCTGGACAGTTACGACATTACGATTACGACCAAGATAACATGCGATTTTACAATCAAGTATTCAATTTCTGTCACTCAAGACCACACCCCCACTCTACAATGTATCCAATATTCACACACCCATTGTGATCGTGGCTAGTGAAGACGATGTGCTCTGTCCTGCTAGTGTTGGCATTTTGTTCCTCAGTTCAGAACGTCCGTTTTCTAGAATCCACTTTCCCTAACGTCGTCGAATCCATCTGGCTTGACAATTTTGCTCATCTGGACTTTGTGCTAGGAAGGGAGGTTGTCGACAGAGTCTACAAACCACTGATTTCTGCCATTGAGAGACACTGACTTATAATCAATGATATTAATGCTTGTTAGTATTGTGAGTATGTCTAGTTGGGGTATCCCAGGAGTGTGATAGTGCTGGGGTACCGTCTCCTCACCGGCAGAAACTTGTTCCGGTCAATGAAGAGACTTTGTTCCTTTCGTTGAATTTGGTCTTGGGTTTGTAGTTTGGTCTCATTGCATCTCTTCAAAGCATTTTCAAGCTCGTTCTCTTTTTGTTTGAGTGTAGAAATGGATTCGTTTATTAATTTCCAGTTCCGTTCGAGTCTGCCATGTGAATAAGTAAAATCGACTTGGCCTGTGGGTCATCGCCGCAAAGTTCTACTCCTGGTCTCATGTCGTGGGTGTGGAGTCTTGTTTCTGCCAAACGGAGTGGACCGTCCTTGGCTCTGATCTCGAGTTGACAATTTTTAAGGGCATTTTCAATTTTTTTGATTTCTTGATTGGTCTACAGTACTCATCTACAGAGTTACAAGTCGCAAGTTGTCCTTCAATTTTTCAAGGGCGGTCTCGACTTGGTTTATTCTGAGCCCCACGGACATTTCAACTCGATCACTCATTTCTCTCAAATCTCGGGATGTGTCAGTCAACACTGAGTTGATTTTGGCTCTCAGATCTGCCGACTGTTTGACCGTTTCCGTGTTTCTGTTTATGTTGTTGAGAGAGAAAGTGGCCCACTCCATTGGGGTGTTTCGCCTGGGGATGACTGTTTTCATTACTTCAAGTCTGTCGAGGAAGGGTAGTTGATAGTTCCCGAAGATTCCTCAGTCAATCGGTGAGAATAGTCGTCGAGGTTCCTGGCGATTGTTTTGTTCGTGAGGTCTGACTCCAAGTCCTCTCTCCGTTGAAGGTTGTTCCTGGCAGTTATAATGACTGATTACGTAATCTGACTCTCACAATCATCCAATGTCTTCCCTATTATTTGTTTTGACGAGTTGAGGAGACAACACTCCTTACCATTAGTCCCTAACCATACCTTTAATAGCAATTCCTCCACCTGGTCGTCGAATATTTCAGATGTGTTTTTCATTCTTTTGCAGTTGCAGTTATCCATGTTTATCTGTGTGGGCAAATCCATTGAAAGAAGAGCCAATCGCAGTCGGTCTCGTTGCCCACGCAGATCTCCGGTCTCTTTTATGTTTGTTTGAAGTGATTTCTTGAGTTCTTGTTTCCAAAAGTCAATGTCTCTCAATCGTTCTCGGAAGGACGTGTCGACTGCATTTATTGAATCCACGATTTTGTTGTTGTAAAAGTTTTGTTTGGTTTTTGTATCGTAGCATTGTTTTTCACCCTCACAACGAGCAGTCAACGAATTGTTGAAATTGTTGTTATTTTCGCACTGCCACTCTTTTATGGAATATGAAGGCCTTCCACAATTTTTCGTGCAGTCGATCAGTCCACATCCAATTTCCTCATTGCTCGACAACCCGTACGTGGACTCATATATTGCACTCATCACTATTGCTTAGATACTATATGTTCTCGATTCAACTTATTTAACCAAGCTTATTATTTTATTCTGTCATTTTAAATCGAATTCTAAGTTTCCTAGATTTTCTTTTGAGAGATTAGCTCAAACAATGTGCAGATACAATATATTGAATTGCCTTAAAGGAAAAAAACTATGCTTATTGAGAAAAAAATATGTTGATAGGATATGCTTGTAGTATCTCCAACTACAAAATATGGACTTCTAGGTAGCACACGACAGGCTATCGAACAACCTGGAATAGATCCCAGCTACTTGGCTTGTGGGCTTGGCATTAATGGTACTGAAGAAGTAATTATTTGCCAATACACATTGTCAGCAGCAAGAAAATAGCCCTAAATAGCCCTGGAGTATTTCGCTGACCAAAAATTTTTTTAAGAAAATTAGATCCATATAAAAATCGTGATTATATTCCGATAATAAGAGTTATTAATTTAAAAATTATATTTTTTCAAAAATTTATTTAATTTAAATAATTTCAACACAGGAATAAATTCTTGATTGGTTGCAAAAGAAAATTGACGAATAGTAAAGATTTTGACGATGGTTCAAATATTCAAAATGATTGGAATATAATCAATACCATTCCAAAGACAAGAAAATACTGTCCATCTTACTTATTGTTAGGATTCACACGCATCATTGTTGATTCCTTGGAAAACCCCCTCTGTTTGCTTTGCCTCAAAACACTTGCAGCAGATAGAATGTGGCCATTAAATTAAGAAGACATATTGAAACGATACATTCTGAATATGTCCATAAGTCCGAAGAATTTTTTAAAGAAAATTAGAAGAGCTTTTTGCAAAGCTGTGTGAAGATATGGATTTAAAATATACATCGCTTTTATACTATTGTGAGGTGCGCTGGCTATCTCGTGCAAAAGTGATTCGAAGGATGTTTGAACTCAAAGATCAGGTTGCAGATTTTCTTTATGAAAATGATATCGAAGATGCAAAATTGTTCAGACTTTATTGTCAAATTTTCCTATTAGTTGACATTTTGGGAAATTGAGTATATTGAATAAATCAATGCAGGGACCACAACTACATTTATTCGCTCAAAAGAACAAAATAAAAGCATTTATGAAAAAATTAGTATTATGGAAATCAAATATACAAAAAATATTTATGACATGTTTCCACTTTTAATTACCTTCTGCGCCATAGTGAAAATTGAAACAAACAAAGACATATTTGAAGCATTTTGTTCATTATTTTAAAGATCTCGACTGTAAAACGTTCGAATGGATACAGAATCATTTATTGATGAAGAAATTTACAACTTTTGAAAAAGAAAAATTGATAGAATTGTCATGTGATACATTATTGAAACAAAAATTTGAGAGAGAACCGCTAATTTATTTTTGGTTGAATTTAAGTACGGAATATGAATTTTGTTGAATAAAGCAATAAAAGTTTTGTTGCCATTTGCTACCTCATATTTATGCGAAACTGGATTTTCTGCACTAGCTGCAATGAAATCTAAATATCGAACTCGTTTAGTGGTGACTAATGAGCTAAGAGTAGCACTCTTTTCAATGACACCAAGATTTCAAAAACTTTGCGCCAAGATGGAATAAAATTATCTCACTAACTTTTTGTTTTAAAAAATTTGTTTTGATAAATTAATAATTGTTACATTCTTTAAATTGTTCATTCCGAAGTTTTTCATTAAAAACATTTTTGTTGGGTGCATTTCTTTTGGAATGTTCATTATTAGAGATTGACTTCCGTTCCGACTGGACATTTTCCAATTTATGCATACTCCCGCATAAGAAGCAGCGCAAAGACTCCTTGCAGAAAGATGCAGTGTGACAGAAATTTGGACATCAAAAACATCGCATTTGTGATTATTGAACCATTTAAATTTCATTTCAATGAAACCAATTTTTATTTCCAAAAGTTATTAGAGTTTGTGCTTCAACTTTGTCGGTGATAAATAATTTTTTAATCCCAAGAACTTTGTTTGGTTTAAATTGTTTTGAAAATATCGAAAGTCCTCCTCCCTGTTGAATAATGGCTCCGTTGACCAATTTTGTCGCCTTGAGATCCGTGTTTTGCAAGCAGTGTGTGAGCTACTGAGTACATTTGCAACTTCCTAGCCCTAGCTGTGGATTAAATCTTATTAAAAATAAACAAGTGTCCCAAGACTAATTTGACTCACTGTATGATCCCGACCTTAACACTAATCCTTTCCTGGACGCAAACACCAACTGATTATGTTTTTTTGTATTCACGTTGTTATCAAAATCAGATTTGATAAAAACAGTACCGGATATATTACGTAAACAATTGTCCAGAATTCAAGAGACTGATCCAGTCACCTTTATTCCACAAGAAGTGCAAAATGCAAGAAGTAATTATAAAGAAACGTCGAAACTGAATAGTCCCTTGTGTCAACCTATAACACAAGAAGAAATAAATACTGCGATAAAAGGTTGCAAAAATAAAGCACCAGGATGGGATTTTATCCCAATGAATATCTTCAAGAATGCGGACCAGATTTTAGTTGGATTACTAAATATATTATACAATTCTTCGTGGAGTTTTGGACATGTTCCGTCGACCTGGAAACGAACAATTGTACGTATGGTCGTGAAAAAAGGAAAGCCTAAGTCAAAAGCAGATAGCTATAGGCCAATTAGCTTAATCTGCTCAATGTCGAAAATTATGGAGAAAATTGTTTTCAATCGTCTCTCAAGGCTTGTTGAGGATAATAATTTTCTCTCTGACAATCAATTGGGTTTTCGACATAAAAAAAGGACTGGAGATTGTCTCAGAGAGCTAAGATCTGCAATTGATAGTTCGAGGAGAAAAAAGGAATTTCTTACAATAGCGTGCTTGGATATAACGAAGGCCTTTGACAGTGTTTGGCACTACGGACTTCTTGATACGTTATCAAAAGCAGGAATTGGGAGAACCGCATTATTATGGATAGAAAACTTTCTTTCAAGAAGGAGGCCGTATATACGTGTTGGAAATTTAATTTCTAAGAAAATTGAATTACGAAGAGGGGTTCCGCAGGGATCAATTCTCAGCCCGCTACTCTTCAATTGTGTAATGAGTGAGTTACCAAAAACCGAGAGCATAAATAGTCGTATGATTATTTATGCTGATGACATTCTTGTGCTTGATTCAACCATAAGTAAACAAATTTCATGGAAAAGAGTAGAAACCCATATAAAAAATATTGGGAGGTGGTGCCAAAACAATGGGTTGACTCTGTCAAGAGAAAAATCAACAGTCACATGGATTGCAAGTAAAAGAAAAAATATCGATGAATATGTAAATACAGGAGATATAAAAAACTCTGGAAAATTGGAGTATCTCGGAGTATCGATAGACCGAAGAGAATCTTTTAAGGATCATATCAAAACACGAAGAGAGAAAGCTACAGGAATGTTGAAATCCTTAACTCGATTTCATTTGGAGCCTGAAACTTTCCTTTTTGTGTATTCTACATGTATTGAGCCATTCTTGATATATGGCCATCAAGGATGGTATAGGTCCGAAGAAGATAGCATTTTTGTGAAAAAGTTGGAAAAGACCAGAAGATTTGCTATTAAATTGGCATTTGGATTGGACTTAAAATCAAAAATCGAAGATGCTTATGACGTTAAAGTCAGAAGGATAGAAGATCTGTTACGTCACTTATGGAAATTATGATGTAATTTTTTCTTTTGGGTATATGCGAAGAAGAGACATGTGGTGTCTCATAAAATGACCCTA
The DNA here is from genome assembly GCF_006345805.1 of Octopus sinensis. Lineage (NCBI taxonomy): Eukaryota > Metazoa > Mollusca > Cephalopoda > Octopoda > Octopodidae > Octopus > Octopus sinensis. The sequence goes on from NW_021832829.1 coordinate 97,858, forward strand.
TACAATGAAATCAAACCCACATTAATTAGCCTCTTGTTCTGCTCTGGGCTTTCTCCCTAACATTAATTTATGGGTTTGTTGGGAAATAAAACTTGTCTTGTCTTGTCTAACAGTATCGCCGATTTTTATTGGAAATTTTTATTGGCGTTTTCTTTTACTTTTTTTCGGTAATTTTTTAAATGCTCCGACGTTTGATAATCTGATTCAATTTAAATTTCATCCTCCGATGAATACTCCGTTCTTTCGAATGATGATTCGATTTCTTTATTATCAAACAAAGAAACAGTACTGAATCCCGAAGTTCCAAAAAATAATCTAAAAATAAAATTTACGAAGCAACCTAAAAGGTGACTTTCCGGTAGCACGATGAATAGTCGTGTTGTACTTATAGACAGTATTCTTCAAAATATCAATCCAATTATTGGATTCGGATTGAAATATTGTTTTTGCTAACCAACGCTTTAGCGTTTGATTATATCGTTCTACCTGCCCTTGTGATTGAGGGTGTCTTGGTCTTTCATGAATCGTCTTTATCCCCCAATCAAGTAATAAATGAAACTTCAGAGTTACAAAACTCTTTTCCCTTATCCGTGTGTAAGGTTTCAGGTGGCCCAACTGAGTAAAACAAGTTTTCAAAAGAATTTCTTATATTTTGAGAAGTTTTACTTATTAAGGAAAATGACCATGCAAATTTTGAATAACAATCAATTATATTAAGAATCCATTTATATTCTCTATTATTAGAAGAATATCTCCGAAGATCTATACAATCCGCCACAAATCTTTCGAATTTATGTGAAACGGAAATCATTTGAATATCTTCGCATGTCTTTAGACTGTGGAAATGGTTGCGAGAATCACAAGTTGATATAAAATGGCAAATAACTTTTCGATTTATACCAATATATTTTTGGGAAATTAAATGCCACATCTTGGAAACTCCAGGATGTCCGATAGAATGTTCTTTAGTTAAAATTGAATTGATTTTGGATTCTTGGAAGAAACAGACAACAGTACGAAAGTTTCCATTAAGTGCAAGAATTAATTCTCCATTTATAAGTTTTAAATTCTGACACTTTCGGCGTAACGTACGCTTTTGATTTTCATTGAAATCATTAGGATACTCATTATATTCGACATAGTTCATTATGTTCTTTAGTTTAATGCTGAACGAGCGAGTTAGCTCCCCTTTGGTGAGTGTTCCACACTGCATAATCTTTGTTGAGAATCAATGCTTTAGTTATTACGTCTTCGGAACCATGTTTATATTCTACGAACTTTCCTTCCAACGTCTTCTTTAATGCAATCGTTTGGATGTACGCCAGAACACTGTCTTTAATGCCAATCAAATCCATGTATATTTTAAAATACTTGGAGGTGATCGCATCCCAGGTAATGACAATTGGAAGTATTTTGAGTTTGGCTTTGTAAATGATTTCTAATTCACTTGCCAGGATATCATATTTATGAAGTTTTTCAACTTCAACTGCTTTTAAATTATCCACACATGTCACTCCAATCCCTATTAGCCACATCTGGTTTAATTTTTTGTCGTATAGAAAAATGTCCTGCTTGTTATATTGAATTTTTGATTCGGTAGGGATAGTAGTGTCAACTCGTAATTCAGCACGATCATTGGTAATTACGCTTTGGATAGAGTGTAAGTCTTTAACCTTATTGATTTTTGAATCCAAATTTTCTGCATATGTGCATGTGTATGCATTTAACAATTTCGTTATGTCGCCTTGTATAATCGGAATTAAGCATTCTATTGCATCGAGTTTCCAAATGGTTGACTGTCTTATTAGAAGATTTCCAATGTGGGCATTTCGAACCAAGCTCGCGGAAGAAAATATTCCTGTCATGCAAAAAGAAGAACATGGCTTCAGATTTAGGGGAAATATTTCCTTTTACAATCCATTTTGAGGATGTCTGTATATCGAAAGTCTCATTATCAAGTGATTCAAATAATTTTGAATGAAGAGTTTTCTGTTTAGTGTCTGTTCAATGTGCTGGGTTATTCATATTTTATTTGCAAGAATTCTGTGATTGTGGCCATATGTGACTTTCTTTGTTGTTCAGCCCACAGAATTCCTGCACTCCTTAGAGAAGTAAATTTTCGTCTTTCCAGACTTGTTTTGAAATCAAGCAACATTTTCTTAGCTTTGAAAGTGATTGATATCAATCCCCTTCCAAACATATTCCTCGGTAAGTAAAGTCTTTCTTTGCAAGCTGGTTTCATATGCACATTCAAATTCATAAGTATCTTGCTGACTAATTTATCAATTTCTTCAAATCTAAGTCAATGAAGCCAATATAGTAATTGCACAGTGATAGAGCATGTTCATTAATTGCTTTAAATAAATTGACTGAGTTTAATTTAGTTTCTGATAACTTTTCAATATGGTTTTGCATTTCTTCTTTAATATTTTTAAGTACGTCTTCTTTGAGTACTTTACTACATCTGTTTTCTAAAACTCATAAATATCTGTAGCTGTCCAGACCATCCATCAATTTACCATCATTTCTTAATAGATAACTATTTGTTGCTGATTTATCGAAATTCTTCTCCAATCCAGATGATTCAAAGTAATATTTCACATCTTCCATCATCCACGCCAATGTCTCCTCTTCTTTGGACAATAGCTTCAAGTCGTCAATGAATAGGAAGTGATTTGTAGAAAAGGTTAAGGAATTAATGCCACCAGAATTTATCGATCAAAGAGACTTTCCAGTTTTGAATAATTGACATAATAAAACTAGTTATCCAATTAGGAGTTCAGAGTTTTCGAGGATTTCAACTGAGTCAAATGCTTTCTTGACGTCAATCCATGCATAAAATATTTATTATCGTGCGCTCTGTTGACGCATTTGTTTAAAAGTTCAAGTTGAATTAAATAAATAAGACAATCAAATTTAAAATATGAACGAATAAATGATAGCATGGTCTCTTACATTAAAAAATGGAACCCAAATGGACAATTTTGGCGGCCAATTTATTATCAGAAAAGTCAAAAAAAGGAAATAAGATACAATTAAGAAGATTATTATGGAAAGCAGTCAAAGAACAAGAAGGATTCAGATTCGGATTAAAAAAACAGCCAAAAATATTCTTGATTACTTTTTTAAAAAACTTGAACAAATTTTTTATTCTATTATTTGCCAACTTTTAGAGATCTCCAACATTGACAAATAACAGAATATTCACTTATGATTTGTGCAATAAATATTATTATTATCAATTGTGATTGGAGATTATTTAATAATTAATATTTTTATTTAAATATAATTTCCTCAAAGGCGAACGTGAAATTAAACAAACTAACTATAATTCTCAAAGGATTACTTAAAGCTGTGACAAATGCTTGATCCAGACTCTCCCCGCAGGCGTAATTCTAAGCATGTAATGATTTATGGATGAGACTTTAGTCTGAAGACTCAGAGGAAGATTCCATGGGACTGCCCTCTGCAGAGGAAGTCAGAAAACTAATTCCACAGTCAAGTTACCAGGATTATCAATCACTCCGAAATGTCCCACCGAAACTAAGAAATATGGTCATCCGAATTTTGATCGGGTCTTTGCTTATTTTGAGTTTTATCCTCGTCATCTTCTTTGGTCCGACTGCAGTGGTGTCACTCGTATGTCTGCTCCAATTAATGAGCTTCCACGAAATCATAAAAGTGGGCTATGTGGTTTATAGATCACACAATCTGCCCTTCTTCCGTGTCCTCAGTTGGTATTTTCTCTTTGCCTTCAATTACTTTCTTCACGGAGATGCATTGGCTCTCATTGTTGGCCAAAAACTGAATATAAGCGTAGAACATTTTCTTTATTTATAGAGAGGAATATATTTTTTGATCAGACATCACCCACTGATATCCTTTGGATTGTATTTGACTGGTCTGGTCATGTTTGTTCTCTCCCTTGTTAAGAAACACTACACCAAACAATTCACTCTGGTGACTGGCTTATTAATTCTAGTTCGGGTATACACACGTCGCTCTTATGATACTGAGCTGTGCCAACTTCCAAATAAAGAACACTGCGAATGGACTTGTTTGGTTTGTCCTCCCTGTTCTCCTTATCATCGTCAATGATATCATGTCATATTTTGTGGGGTCATACATCGGGAGGACTCCTCTTATTAAATTATCACCTAAAAAGACATGGGAAGGTTTTATTGGGGGGTTTGTCTTCACTCTTATCTTTGCTGTGCTGGTATTTTTATTTTTACAGAGTAGTGTGCCCAATCCATGGCTCCTTATGACTTTTTTGTGTGTCCTTCGTCAAGTGACATACCCTGCCACCGCCCCTATCCTTTCCAACTAGCCACTCTGCAACTTCCTGCTTTCGTATTTGTGATATGACTATGGCAGATTGGAGGGAGGACAGTCACCTACTACCCCTTCGTGTTCGATGCAGTGTTTTTGGGACTGTTTGCGTCTCTTATTGCCCCATTCGGTGGCTTCTTTGCTAGTGGATTCAAACGGGCATTTCGTCTTAAGGACTTTGGACAAATCCTGCCTGGGCATGGAGGACTATTAGATAGGTTTGACTGTCAGTTCCTGATGGGTGCATTCGTATATGTCTACTACAGCAGTTTCATGGAGTAATCCCTTATCTTATTCCCACAGCTGTTCAGCCGACACAGTCTACAGAATGCTGCGCTATTTGACACCCGAAGAACAGTTGGATGTCTACTTTAACTTGACTAATTCCCTAACATTAGCTGGTTATTTAAATTGATTTGTCTGGTTATTTACATTGATTTTTTTCCGAATGAATTCTACTTGAATAAATAAGAAGATTGTTAATAGTTATGCAGGAATTTGATAGATAAAGTCGATCACCTTCACCAACATAATCGTAAATGTGCGTAGCCAAGGATTAGTGTTTGCTGAACTGAGAATTCGACTTCTCACAAGCTGAAGACAATATCTAAAAGAATTAATGAAATATCCAACCTGGAGTAACTATTCCTACGGGAAGCAATCCTCATAAGGATATACTGGCGAGACAATATGGCCGCAATTAGGGATGCCTGTCCTCTGCAGTAGAACAAGAGGACTAACCTGAGGATGAGAACTATACAAATGGGGAAAAGACACAACTCAACATACGCACTGGCAGTCAGGAGAGTAGGAGTGAGTCCCGACAGATATTTGAAAGTGGGAGAACTGCCTCCGAACGAACTGAGGACTCTGTTGAAAAAGGAAAGGACGGAAACGAATGAGTAGACAGTAACAGGGACGAGTATAACTACACTTAATTCGACTAATAAAACAGGCAGTGGGGACGACATTCAACATGATCAGAGAATAGAAAACAAAGTGGAAACTGTCCTCTCCAGACAAGGCACTGAAATAGTCACATATCCCTTTGAAGGTCTTTTCCTTGATCGGAGGACTGCGTTGATAGAGTCTTCCCAGGCTGGTTAAGCCAAAGGAGTAGAGCAAATATCGGTAGGCCAAAAAAGACGAACTAAAGTAAAGGAAAAAGCTCACGAGAAGACAAATGTAACCACCAAAGAAAGAGTGCTGAGTCTAAACATGCACAATACTGCATCGTATTTGTTATTGAGTATAAATGACTAGGGAATATCACACAATCACTAACTATGACCATTATAAATCGCGTGTATGATATTAATTATTTAATATTATACAAATTTATAATTTACTATTAATTTAAGTCAATCATTATGGGAAACCAAACATATCAAATATTCAAACACGCAAGAACTCTCGTACGTGACCTACAAACCCGGCCAGGTCTTCCCTATATGGACAATGACCACAATTCTCCATATATATCAACGTATAGTTCGGAAAGTGGGTAGCCAGTCTCATCACATTGTCCCGACTGGGCATATGAGGACTCAATACCTCATCATGTCTGACCTCATCCCTCCAATAAAGAACACTCTCCCTTCAAACCTTCCCTCAATTTCCAATCCCGACGGACGAGCTGACTCATAGAACTGTTTAAGTGAGTTGACATTAAAATTGAGTGTATAAACATTCATAGATGACACTACATTCAGTCGAAGGAACTTTTCCAGCTTCCTCGCCTCAAATAAATAACTTTTCTACCTCAAATGGGAGACCAGGACTCTCCAAAACTTCAGAAATGACATCATCAATTGGAATTTTATCAGAATAGTTGGCCAAACGTGATTCCAGTAGTACAAGCGAGTGCAAAAGTGGCTCGATTTTGTTGTTGGATGTATAATATGGAGTGATATCGACAATTATCAATTCAGCGAGGTTATTTGACTAGAATATAAAGAGAAAGGCCAACATATGTCAGTGCGTAGAGAGAAGCCACCAGTCCGCCCATACTGTGTCCCAATATGCTTATTCTAGAATGGCCCAACTTGGTTCTGAGACAGTCAAGGTCGGCAATCATCAGGTCGCAGTTAATCTCGTCGGTGTACTCACTTTCTCCGTGATTCCGTGCATCAACTAATACAACCTGAGAGGATTTTTGACGTCGTAACCTGAACACCGAGGTTACATAGTCCTTCGGCTACAAGGGACCAGTCCTTTTTAGTGCAGAGTAATCCGTGGAGAATATAAAGTGGGTATTTGTATAATTGTTGGTGCGGAGACTTCACCACGTAACATAGTTCGACTTTTAATTTATTTAAAAGCCTTACCAGGAGTAGATGGCATTTTAAGATTAGGGTTTTATTATTTTGAATATTTAGATTAAATAGTAAGCATATAAACAATATAAATTTAACATGGATAGAATGCTCTGAAGATAGAAAGCCAGAAGAGGCTAGACCGAGCCACTTTGTTGGCGAAATGTGTTTGAAAAAAGACAGTCCCCCGAATAAAGATTTCTTGTCCTGAGAATTTGAATTTCTTTTTTCCTCTTATTTCAAGTTTTCACACTATCCCATTTCCCATACTAAATGGAATTAATACCAAACTAAGTGGGATTAATAACAAAGGAAGTGGGATCAATAAAGGATTACGTTTATTATAAATAGTATATTTCGATCCAACGAATAAAAATGCTACGTAAATTGTTGGAAAAAGAAAATCAAATGCATAGAAATAAAATACATTTAAATTCAGCCGCCGAAAAAAAATGGACAAAAACAACAATTAAACTCAATATCTCGAGAACAGCAGCTTATCGTGTAAACCTGACACGAGAGGTGGTAATTATAGAAAAAAGCTTAAAAACGAACATGTCGATAACACAATTACCCTTAATGGAATAAAACAAAAATTTGAAACAAAATTTGAAATGTGATTTAGGATAACTCAGAAAGAATAAAGCAACTAAAGATATTTTATCAGAAATATAAAATGACATTAAGTTAGTGAGATGGGCTGTACTTTATCTGATCGGAGGTTTATAAAAGACGGACTTACTTAATTAAAGACAGTACTTAATAGTACTTAATTAAATGAGAAGGCATCGAATCCACTTTCGACGTATTTCGATCAAAATAAAAGTAAAACCGATTAAAAAATTTATAAAAAAAAATTTTCGTTCTCATAGATTTCAATATCTTCCATCATTAAAAGATGCCCCCCTAAAAAGTACATTTTGTTGATGTAGTTTCCCTGATAGATCCTGAGCTCCGGATACTGAAATAAACCACCAACATAAACCTTTTCCATCATTGAAAAGAACAATTTCCCAGTAACCCGACTATCACTCCCTGCGTGGTGGGATTCTCCTTCCCTTATAACCTACCCAATCGACTTCCATTACGTCATACTCCAAAGTTGTAGGCGATGTCATTGAGTCCTCTTTCATTTTCGAAGGAATCTACGCAAATGAGCTTAAGATCAAAGATCTGATTGAAGTATATTTTGAGTCTTTTGAAGTAGTCGACCTCCCGCTCCGGAAGCACTTCTGGCTTGAGGATTTTATACAAATAGGCAAAATCATAGGCACTATATTGAGCCAAAATAGGTACCAGTGGAATCCTATAAAAACGTTTCTCGGGTTGAGAATAAGCCCAGAACTAATCAGCAGCGTTCCAAATTTCGTTGGATCTATTCCATATTTTTTGTGCATAAAAATTTCGAGTCCTTGGTTTTGGAGGAAGTTGATGGAGTTAAAGTTTTGGATTTCCGTCCTGAAAATGTGAAAGAGTAATACTTATAATCCCAATGCATGTTAAATTGCCACGTGTGGGTGCCGACAGGGCTGCGTCCATACTGGTCGAAAAGCGAAATTCCTATCTGGATCACATTGGTGAGGTCCACGTTAGCTCGCATATATTTGTACCCCATGAAGCGTATCCCGTAAGTGTTTCCCGAAACTACATTTCCAGGGAACTCAGTGTCCTTCGAAATAAGATGGAATGCTTACAATTGCAATGTGGTTATAAACTTTCGAAATTCTCGTTATTCTTGCAAACTCAAAATCCACGTTTGTTTTCCACACGTCTATGATACCCGCAGGTTCGATGTATTCTTTGACTGGGTAGGGATGATCAGGGTTTTCAGGGGTGAAAGGAATCTCTACATAAGGAGGTGGGATTGGCATTTCTCCGCTGTAGTTATATAATATATGTTTCTCCTGTGGTTTGTCTTTCCACCAAAATTTTGGAACCAAGGGAATCTCGAACTCCATCATAGGAGGCAAAGGAGGCCAAATCTCGAATATTTTTGTACGTGGTAGCTGAGAAATTTTTTGTACACGTTTTTCGATTTTAAACTGCAAATATTCCTCAGGACAGGAATCTTCGTATTCCTCGGGACGGGGTGGTACATAAACTTCACGGAAACGTTGATGGGAAGAGTCACAGATTGCTAGTTGTGGATCTATGGGTTCGGGTGGGAAGGATATTTCTGGAAAGGGTTGTTCGTAGAAGTCTGGGTAAAATTGTTGGTACATATCAGGATATGTTTGGTAAAATGGATCGGGATACGGTTGTTGATATATATCGGGATAAGGTTGTTGATATATATCGGGATAAGGTTGTTGATATATATCGGGATAAGGTTGTTGATATATATTGGGATAAGGTTGGTTGTATATATTAGGAAATGGTTGGTAAAATGGATCAGAGTACGATTGTTGGTATACGTTTGGTGAAAAGGGTTGTTGAAAAGTTCCATAAGGATTGTAGCCGTAGTATAGGGAATATGACCCCCGTGATGTGTATACCGTGCTTACGGGGAACATATAATATTGGTTTTGGTAAGTTCGAGGTGTAGGTCTAAATGAGCGATTGAAAGGCATTATTATGTATGATATTAGTTAATAGACACTATTCATTGGGTGACCATTTTTTACTCATTTTCTGACTTTTTAATTATAAACATTAATAACAAATCAAAATATCTCATTTTTGAGGCTTACTATACATTTTTTATTTCATCCGAAATTCTTTACGCTATAAACGAATTTTACGCTAAAACGTCAAAAAATAATCTGTCAAGAAATTGTCTTGGTAAACTGTCTTTTTTTTCGATGTCACCTTTAAATTTTTTTTCGATGTCACCTCTCAACTTTAGACAAACTCTGATTTTGTCCCAAAGTGGGAGGAGTACAAGTTATATACTAGAACATACGGTTTATTAAAATTTTTTTCTAGAAAGGTTAAAATAATAGTTCAATATTATTATACATTTTATTTGTTAAATACTTTTATATTTAAAATATAATAGTAAATATTAGAACGTTTCAATGTCATCGGTTGTTGTGTTATGTTTATTTATTGTTACATTTCTAATAAAATATAGCTACAATAAAAATTTTAGAATATATTAACACCAAAAAGACTTTTGAATGACCTCGCAGGGAAGGTTGTTTCTGTGAAAACCAAGTGGGGTACTGAATATAAGGGATACCTCGTGTCTAGTGACTCCTACATGAATTTTTATGTAAAAATTAGTTATGTAGTCCTTAATTAGCTCGCCAATTCAGAAGAGCACGTGGATGGAGTTCTACAGAGTTCGTTAGGGGAGATCTTTATTCGGTGCAACAATGTAATGTACGTGCATGGCGTCGAGGAGGACGACGAGGAAGGGGAGACCAAGGATTAGTCTTCATTTTATTTGATTCTTATCTTTTTCATTTGTTTTTCTTCTCATTTTCTAACATGTTTTGTTGGGCTTATGTTTTCTGTTTAATTACTGTTTTTTGTAATGACTTTACTTTTCAAACATACAAATTTGGTGAGTGATCGACTAGTAGTGATTTCTACGTTTTGTATAGATGAAATTGAGTGAATGGAAGGATTTCTGCATATTTTTGGGATTCTCTTCCTGGGATTATTCTGAGTAAATTTAAATTAAAGGACATGCTCACATATCGACTCTCGGCATTCTCAAGACACTTGTCTGCCTCATTCCAATTCTGATTGAGCATGAGTCCATTCGCAGCGAGGATGTAGGCTTCCATATTTTCTAAACAGTCCTGGTCAGGCTTTACTTTTCAAACATACACATTTTGTATGGGATGTACATAATGACCAGCCTTCGTTGTGCCAAACGAGATCCCGATTATCTTGAAAACCTTATCTGCTTTGATAAGATTTCTCACTTCTACGGAACTATTCAAGTTGTTTCTGATTAGAGTGAGCAGACCACTGCCTCCTTTTGTTTTGCGATCCAGCCTGATAGCCTTGTAGACCGGGAATGAGGGCGTATGATCGTTAGGAGATAGTTTGGTTTATTGTATCATGGCCACGTTGGTACTCAGGTTTGTCAGGAGTGTGCGGGGTTCTCTGATCCCGTTGATGTTTAGCTGGAGAGCCGTGAAGTGTTTTCTACTTCTGCGGGCTGCGGATATCCTCCGGAGAAATCGGTCTTAGGAAGAGTGTGTTGTCTTGGAACGAGAATGTTTCCAGGGGAGCGAGTTTTAATGATTCTTTCTCGATAGGGATTATGTAAATAGATTGATTGCATTTAGTTTAGTCTCCGATAGTCTTCGGATACGATTTTTTATTTCCTCTTTAATATTTATGTTTATATTTTTAAGTATTTGACTGCAACTGGCTCGTAGCACTCTCAAATAACAATACTCCATCCATTAATCCAAGTTTGTTCCTCAATAAATAACAATTTTTCTCTGATTTCTCAAAATTCTTGTTTTAACCAATTATTTTAAACTAAACGTTTAATTGTATATAAACATTTTACCCATCGCTGAAATTTTTCAACGTGATAAACCACAAACCCACATCTACTCTTTGCAAAAAGTCAGCAAAATAATTACTGGAGAACGAACGTTCGAAAAAAAGAGACTTCATTGATTTACTTCCCATTTTTTACCTCTTAGACTAAGGGAAATACGTCTCAGGTGCTAAAAAAATTAATTTTTTAGAGAATCAAAATTTTGTGATATTTTTTTACATTATTGATTTAAGACTGAAGCAACCTACTTGGCCAATTTCGAAGAATTTATAAAAAAAAATTATTACTGGTATGAACATAAATTGGAACAAATTCCTAATGAAACAGGCTAAGACAAAAAATCGAGAAAGAAAGCTAATTATTTGACAGTATTAGACAATACGAGACCCTTTTTGATTTCTAACAATTTTTGACTTAATTGAAGGAAAAATTTATTTATAAAGTGGCAAGTAGTGTTCCATACATTAATGCCAATCTGCGTTCGATTATTTTTGAAATCTCTAAATTTCTAATAAAATATAAAATAACGATGTCAATTTTCATAAATTGATCAATTTCGTTATTCTTTAATGCTTTACCTGGTTTTACTTTTCTCTGGACATGTTTTCGCTAATTCTAATATTTCTGAAAAAGTGTATATTTAGGACACAAATATATTATAGAAAAGGCTCACCGTTTTTATTAAAAATATACTAACAGATTTTTTGAAGATTCCTGGTAATTTTCTCTTTATATTTTTGTAGATTGGGAGTTTAACATTGATTTTGGCAAATTCAAGGCATTGACCATTTTGTATAATTTAATTTAGGAAGTCATACAATCTAATACCAATATTGATTCAGGTTAAATTAATAAGAATCATTCTAGATAAAAATTCTCAGAATCTGGTAAAATATTAATTATCGTTATTTTGAGACTTTTCAATTCATTGAGTGTATTAGTGTAAACTTCAGTAAATTAAGTAAAATATATTTGATTTTTTATAGATTATGAAAATGAAAACGTACGAAATTTTGTCGATAAAATAGTATTTTTACATTTTTATATAAATTTAGATGAGATTTAGAAATATGAGTATGACGGAAATATTATTATATCATGAAATACTAATTGAGAACAACAATATATTATGGAACTTAAATGTAAGGTTGCAAAACTAGATATAGAATGACATTATAAAAAGGTGGACTAATTTAGAACAAACAAATCGCGAAAAAATTAAGATGATATTTGATTTAATGCAAGAAACCGTAGATACTATAATTAAAAATTACAGTCCAGAACAAAAAAGTATATTTTAATCTACCTTAACAAATACTATATCGGGATTATATTCTAGATATGAATGTGGGTAAAGGAGTAAATTCTTTTAAAAGTAATGAAATCAAATTAATTTAATTATTTTAGGATTCACACTCATTCTCACTTCCCTGGCATCAATAGCATCGCTATTGAATTGTTAGATAACCTTTACTAAACTTTAACCATTTATTCGATAAATCTACTAATTTATTAACTTAGAAGTTTTCTGAATAAACAAACAAATGCAGTTTACATATCCTCTTCTGTGCCTCTTTTTTCTCAAATTAACGGGAGGTCGATTTCTAAGGCTCCCTATTTGTCTCTGGTTTTACAGAAAAAACGAACAGCAATAGAAACATACAATGCCACAATTCCTAAACTCCACCTATATTAGATTTGTAGATGATTCGACTTTTGAGTTATTGATTCTAATTAATAACGGAGAATTTATTTTTTTGAAAACGATTAACGAGATAACTAAAATTGTTTAACACCAAGACCACAGTAAAAACATAACAAATCAATCACGTAATCCCGATGCACTTTACAAGCGACCTCATCTTTAGAGGAGCAGTTGAGTCTTCGTCAGCACAGGAAATGTTACAGAGAAAAAAAAATTTCACAAAGATCAACCAATGATCTCAGCTTTGAGAAACAAAAAATACACAATAGTGATCCTTTTTTCTCATGCAAAAAACGCCAATTAAATCTAACCAAATATGTTTCAAGGATGCCAAATAAATTACAGTGCCTGATAAAAAAATTGGATTTGTAATAAATCGACTTTTTTTTAAATAAATTATAATTTAATTTTCTTACATCATTCTTGGTAAAACTAGAATTATTTTGTAAATTTTTAAAATTATTTTTGGCTTTTAGAATTTAATTTTAAAGCAGAATTTAAAATTTGCCGGATAAAAAAATTGGATTTTTTTATTTTAATGAAACAAATTAAAATTTAATAAGTTGATATCCCTCCACGTGCTTCATAAACTTCCAAACCTCTTTTTTTCATTGACATAACTAAATTTTCTAGGTATTTTTTCGGTATTGACTCCCATATCACAACTAATTTTGTCTTCAAATCTTTCAAGTTTTTCGGCGGTTTTTGCAATAATTTTCTCTTCATCATTGCCCAAACATGCTAAATTGGATTAAGGTCAGGTGATTGAGACTGCCAATCAAGAATTTTATATTTTCTATCGTATATAAATTCTTTGACTATTCGAGAACTGTGGCATGGAGCATTATCTTGTTGAAAAATAAATGAGTTTAACCCCATTTTTAGAGCTGATTGCTTCAGATTATTCGACAAAATGTTTAAATAATAAGCACTGTTCATTTTTATAATTTTACCAATAATGATGTAAGAAAATTAAATTATAATTTATTTTAAAAAAAGTCGATTTATTACAAATCCAATTTTTTTGGTCAGGCACTGTACATATAAAAATCAAACGCAAGAAACAAATTTAAGGATTGAGAATTACGATAAAAATAATCATGACAGTTAAAATTGTAGATCCGATAGAACAATCAGAGTTTAGAAAAATAGTTAAAAATCCGAATCTAAAATCAAACATGAGATTACGACCCAGACATTAAAGAACTCACTAAAAATTGTAAATATAGATATTTGACGCAAATGTCCCCGATAGTATAATGGTTAGTATGCCGCGTTGTCATCGCGGTGGCCCGGGTTCGATTCCCGGTCGGGGAGATTTTTTATCTGACTAAGAAAATTTAAAAGAAATTATTTATCTTCTTTTTATGAATATGAAGAGATTCATTTAATGAAATGTGTGCAGTCAGACGGGTCGACTACTTTTACAGAGGATGATTATCAAATTTTTACCAAAGCAATGATTATTCGTTTTACTTTTTTTTTAATTACAATTTTTAATTGAAAACAAATATAAAAAGAAACTAATTAGCTAATAAAGCCATCTATCCGAAGTGGACCCCGCCAACATAATTGACGTTGCGTTGCCTCTCACGATAGCAACGGAGATCAACAGGAGAAGCCACCGGGTCTCACGTGTGTCGTGGCTTTTTAATGTGGCTAAGCGTCCAAGCTTCTTTAGGAAGCGAAGCGATTTCCCACTTATTCCTCCAGTTGTCTCGACCACAATCGGACAGAACACGAATCGATCTCGCAGCGCTTCATATTTTCTCTCCTTTGCCCTCATCGTTTTTTCCGCGGCATACAGTCTGTCCACTGCGCTTCCGGCAATGTTGGACGGGCAGAGGGTGAATATTTGGTTTATTCCTACAATATAACGATGCACTCGTTTTCCAATGTGCGTGCATTGTAATAAATGCAATTATGCCATAGAGCAGGGGTCGGCAAAGCGGGCTTGCGAGCTTTTGATGGCTCTTTGAGTCTTAAGTAGGCTCTTCAATTTTATTGTTTTTATAACTATTTATTTGTTTTCATATATGATTTGTGTAAAAATATTTAAAAGTTTACATATTTACTCCTAAATTTTGCTTATACGATATAGCATGTATTTCAAACTTTGGTTAAAATTGGCTTTTCCATTTTTAATTTTTTTGTTAATTTTTTCTTTATTAATAAACTAGCTCGGCAGCTCGCTTCGCTCACCGCGACCTAGCTCCTGCGGAGGGCCTGTTTCATCAAACAACTATAAGTTTATGTAGATGTATAAAACTACCTGGTTAAATGTAACCCTATTCTATCGCCTGTTAATAAACGATGTTTGTCGTCCGTACTTCCTTGGCATATATGAATAAATTTTCTCTTCTGCCTACCCTCGAGCATCCCACATACAGCTGTCCATGTGAAAAGCACTCACTCTCTAAAAATAACCCAACTACCTTTAATGACTGTCCCTGGGCCTTGTTTATTGTCATTGCACACTTTTTTTCATTTTTTGTGGTTTATTTTTTTTATATTTAATTTTTTCATTTTTCCTTTGTAATTTCCTTTTTTTTCTTTTTTTGTTTTTTACTGGCGGAAATGGGGCAGGGGGAGATGCGGCAGGCGGAAATGCGGCAGGCAAGAAAGCGACACACAAAAAAGCGACACACAAAAAAGATTTAATTAATTACCTTATTAAGCTGACCGTTTTTTCTTCAGCTTCGTTTTTCCTCCTTCGGTTATCTATTTAAAAAATTATTTTTGAATAATAAAAAAGTTTAGGAAAAGAGGCATACCGAAAATAAATTCTATCTTTACGAAAAACTCAAGTAAATAGTTAATATTTTACGCAAATTCTTCTGATTGCGCTGTCAATTGGTGGTAAATTGTGTTAATGGTTGTGCTAATGTGGTTTCAACTATCAAAGTGTTTTTTCAAAATCTGTTAATTGCACACTCTATTCAAAGTCGTGCAATCTGTGATTGCACATTCTGTCAAAGTCAAATATGATAATAGCTTTATTTTGATTCATGGTCGATAATGATATATGCATTTAATTTTAAAGAGAAAAACATAGGATGAATTGAATTTCTTTATCGCGAATAATTGGGAGTTCATCATTGTTAATATTCTCGCTGTCGTTTTCATCAAGGATATTCTTAATACGTGAGATTTTTGCCTTGAAGGTTTTAATGGACCTCATCATGAATGTCGAGGACATTCGCGTTGTTCATTTTAATCAAAATGCAGAAAATAATTTTTTTATTTTTTGGGGGAAAGGTTTTAAGGACTTCATCATGTAAGTCGAGGACATTGTAGTTGTTCATTTTAACCAAAATGCAGAAAATTTTTTTTTAATTTTTTTGGGGGGGGAGGTTTTAAGGACTTCATCATGTAAGTTGAGGACATTGTAGTTGTTTATTTTAACCAAAATGCAGAAAATTTTTTTTTAATTTTTTTTGGGGGAAGGTTTTAAGGACTTCATCATGTAAGTCGAGGACATTGTAGTTGTTCATTTTAACCAAAATTCAGAAAATTTTTTTTTAATTTTTTTGGGGGGGAAGGTTTTAAGGACTTCATCATGTAAGTCGAGGACATTGTAGTTGTTCATTTTAACCAAAATGCAGAAAATTTTTTTTTAATTTTTTTGGGGGGGAAGGTTTTAAGGACTTCATCATGTAAGTCGAGGACATTGTAGTTGTTCATTTTAACCAAAATGCAGAAAATTTTTTTTTAATTTTTTTGGGGGGGAAGGTTTTAAGGACTTCATCATGTAAGTCGAGGACATTGTAGTTGTTCATTTTAACCAAAATGCAGAAAATTTTTTTTTAATTTTTTTGGGGGGGAAGGTTTTAAGGACCTCATCATGTAAGTCGAGGACATCGTATTGCCAATTTGAAGTTGGTGTGCACACACAGACAGACAGACAGACAGACAGACACACACCATACCATTTTATTATTAAGATATTCTGTTAATAAAAAAATCTTTACATGTTTAACATGAATTTTTGATGGTACATTATATGTACCTAGAAATAAAACAAAAAAATCTATAATTACCGACATTTTCAATCAATATGGATTGTATCTTGGTTCACATCTAATTTAGAACAACTACCGAAATGCCTTATTTTCCAGGAAACTTTAAATCAGGCCTGGCCAACCCAAATCGCATCGCGGGCCACTTTGTCCAAATGAATCCTTTCCGCGGGCCGCATATACATGTACACTAAGGATAGATATCAAAACAACACAGATAAGATTTTATTTAGTAAATAGCATTCAGTCCAATTATACGTATCAATGAGAAATCTGTTTTTCTTTATCTTCACTTAATTTTTTCAAATCAACTTCACAATTATTAGTTGCACATCTTAATTGGTTTTCTAAGTTTTATCTGTTAAAGAAGATCTATATCTACTTTTACTAAACTTTAATTTCGAAAAGAATGATTCACATACGTAGTAGATCCAAAGGAGCTTACAACTCTTTGTGCAAAAATTCTTAAGTTGGGATATTTTTTCTGCATTCACATATTTGTTATAAAAGTCAATTTTGGATATAGTAGGATAAACAGTCTTAGTTCACTGTTGCACTGTAGGTCAATTATTTCCGTCTGCAAAGTATTTGAAACAATAGAAACGTCAACATGAAATGGAGAAGAAAATGTTTCAAACATTTTCTCATATTTTTTTAGTTCCGAGAATCGACTGTCAATGCTGCAGCAAGATTTTTTATTTCATCAGCGTACTTGAAGAAATTTTTACAATGGCTGATTTTAAATTGATTTAGCGTTGGAAATGTTGATCATTTCCATTTCTTATTTGACATTCAAACAATGACAATTTCATTCGAAATGCTTTGACTTGATGGCATGCATTAGTAATCAAATTATCCTGTCCTTGTAACTCCTTGTTTAATTGATTAATTTTTTCGGTTATATCTACCAAAAAGCACAGATCTAGCATCCATTCTTCATCATTTAATTCAGTTAATGTCATTTTCTTATGCATCATAAAACTTTTGATTTCTTCTCTCAAGTCGAAAAAACGTTTTAAACATTTTCCGCGACTCAGCCATCTGACATTGGAAAAATCTGGCCTTGGGTTGGCCAGCCCTGCTTTAAATGAACAAAACAATTGTCAGTTAACTAAATTAATCCAGCCGAACGGATTGCTTGCGCGTTCCCACGCACGATTGCGAGTGAGATCCTCTGCCTCAACCAAGAGGACTCGCGAGCATCCATCTTCTTCCGAGCGATGAGGATACCGAGGTCTTTTAAGAAGCATGAGGTCTGCGGACCGGAAGCGCCTGATGTCTCAAGAGCCACAGGCACGAAGGAATGCCGAGTGGCAAGATTCTTGTATTTTTCCACTTTGCGAAAAATTTTACTTGTTGTAATCAATCTCCTGCACATAAGGTGAATTTTATGAAATTTACATTGAACTAAAACAAATTGAGATGTTATTTCTACCACCTAATACAACATCTTTTTTACAGCCCATGGATCAGGGTATAATTAAATCGTATAAATGTAACTTCCATTCTCTAAAATTTTTTAATATAATTAAAAAAATTGAAGCTGGGACAAACCCCTATGTTTCACACAAACAACTAAGCATAAAAGATTCAATATTATTCACATATTAATTATGCTTGGAACAAAATAGAAAGTTCCTTAATTTTAAATTGTTTCACTCATGCAAAATGGACTCAAAACAATGAAAATATTAATTGTGAAAAATCTTTTAATTGAAACTTATGACCATATTCTGGAAAAAATGGATATTATTGATCCATTAGAAGAGAGTCTTTATATTAAGATTGAATATAACGAAAGTGAAGAACTTGAATTAAATAATTCAGAAAAAATAGAACAAGAAATTAGCGAAGAACAGTGTGAACAAAGTCAGAAAGTTGTTACTATTAACGAGGCTTTTATCGCTTTAAACAAATTAAAAGAGTTCTATAATCAAGAATAATTCTTTAATATAGAAAATCTTGAGTATATTGAAAACATTGGATCTTCAATGAGCCAAACTCGAAAAAGAAAAATTCGAAACTGACTCATTATTTTGGTTTTAATTAATTTTTTTGGCTTAATAATTTAAATTTTTAATGGATTAAAAAATCCATAAGTCTTTCAAATCCGCCAGATTTTTCCGATCCTCGAAATTTGCGGATTCGAAAGACTTTAGTGTACCTTTATCTGCAAAAATAGTAGCCTACAGGACTTTTAAGATGTCTTCGAATGTGTCTGTTCAACAAGTTTTCTGACATGAAATTGGCTAATTCATTTGCAGTAGATCAGGGGTGTCAAACTCATTTCGCTTTGAGGGCCGCATTTATAATAATTTCTCATTAAGGGAAGATTAGTTCTGATATTTATTATGATGAATAACCAAAATAAGAGAAACTAAATTATTCAATTATCGCCCTTTAATTTTGGTGAGAGCTGCTTCCAGAGGATTGACACCATTTAAAATTAAATAATATTCATTTTAAATATTTAAATCACTCTGATGACATTAATTATTATGTAATTACGTTTTTATAAATTTTAAAAATCTTTGAAAATACATAATTTTAGTTAATTATTTGAAATTTTGTAACAGCAAAAAGTAATATTTTTTGATTTTTAAAAATTTCTGTTGATTTCTGTTGATTCCTGTTGTGTACATGATAAATAAATAATAACTTATAGAAATTAAACTGACTACAAATAAAATAGCACAAATGATTTCATTAAAAAATGCCGGTTTCAAGCAAAAACATATTGCATCTATTCTGCACGTTAGCCAATCAACAATTTCGAAACAAATAAAAAAATGTCTTTAAGCAATACAAAGGTACCCAGAAAAGGCAGTGGTGGTCATAATATTTATTCTGAAGAAATTTCAAACATGATTTCTTATGAAATTGAACAAAACTCCAAATTGTCACTTAGGAAAATTTCTATTAAATTGAAAAATGAGAGAAACTTATCAATTAGTCATATGACAATTAAAAGAATGTTGAACAAGAAAAAAATATATGCACACAAACCAATAAAAAAACCATTGCTAACACCACGAATAATTAAATTACGTTATGAAGCAGCATGCAAATGGATTCAATATGATGAAAAAAAACTTAAGAGCATTATTTTTTCAGATGAATGTAAATTCAACCTTTTCTACACCAATGGAAAGCCTTTTGTTTGGCGAAAACGCAATAAAAAGATAGAACCCAAAAATATTTTACCTACTGTAAAACATGGTGGTGGCAGTTTGATGGTTTGGGCTTGTTTCTCATATTATGGCGTCGGCAAATTAGTTTTTATTGACGGTATAATGGACAAATACAAATATATTGAAATTTTATCAAGGAATTTGTTTTCTTATGCGGAAAAAATGCAGCTTGATGAATTTGTGTTCCAACAGGATAACGATCCTAAACACACAGCAAAGCTTACTAAACAATTTTTGAATGAACAAAATGTTGAATTGTTGCAATGGCCCCCCAATCTCCTGATTGTAACCCAATCGAAAACTTATGGGGAATAATTAAAGAGAAAATAGCAGAAAGAGCGCCTCAGAATTTAAAGATCTAAAGGCCGAAATTTAAACGTTTGGAATGGATTTGATGAAGAAATATGCAAAAAATTGTCGTTAGTTTTAGAAAAAGAACATTGGACCTTTGTCGTGCCAAGGGAAAATATATTAACTATTAATTCAATGGTTTTTATTGTTGGGTTTTGATATATTACTTTTTGCTGTTACAAAATTTCAAATAATTAACTAAAATTATGTATTTTCAAAGATTTTTAAAATTTATAAAAACGTAATTACATAATAATTAATGTCATCAGAGTGATTTAAATATTTAAAATGAATATTATTTAATTTTAAATGGTGTTTTAAGAATATTCCTTTTTGCTGTTACAGACTGTATGTCTTTCGAGGGCCACATGCGGCCCGCGGGCCGCATGTTTGACACCCCTGCAGTAGATGATTCATGTGATATAAATGACATTGTTAATGTCATACTTAGGTGTTTTTGTTTGTTCGTTATGTGTCTCGAGGTTTCCTGAGGCAATAAGTTTTGGCATTATTGGCTCTAAAGTGTCGAATTCGTGGTGAATATCTTGTTGGCGCAGTCGTAAAATATTTTGAAACGAATTTTATTTCTCTTAATAAAATCGTTGCTGCACGCATACTGGGATCGAGAAAGGGATTTATAACGCTAATTAAAAAGAGAATTGACCACGAAGTGATTACTCTACATTGTATTATCCACCAAGAAGCACTATCTGCGCAAACGTTTGACATTTTCAAAATGAACGTTTAAATATTAAAATGTTTAAGGATTTTAGAAAATAAAAGGTAACTCTATCATTCGTTATAAACCCTCTATGTGCTAAGTCAGCACTTTAAATTTATTGCCACTTGAAATTAAAGCAGTTGAGTTCGAAATGCAGCTAATGGACTTGACATGTAAGGAATTATAAGTATCAAAGTTAATTCGCCTTTCAGAAGAACTTGAAACCTTGGAACATAAAATGATTCGGTAAAATTAAAAGTGATATTGATTTTATACTAAAGAAAATTGAAGATTTGATTTTCAAAAAGTGGAATTTTCTTTCAGATTCTTTTTATAAATGTCTGCTAATTAAATATCTGAATTGTAAAAAATATCTTCAAGAATATTACAAGTTCTAATTAAAAAAATTGACAATATTTGGGTCCACTTATATGTGTTAACAAAGTTTTTCGTACATGAATTATATAATTAATTTTATTTTTTAATGAATTCTTAATTATTTTTTAAATGAATGTCTATTTATTTTTATGAGTTTTGAATTTTTGATTTGGACAAGTGTAGAAGTAGCCTCTTCAATTTTTCGAAATTTCCAAAAATGTTCAAAATTGGCACTTTACCAAAAGTATTTACCGACCCTGCCATAGGGGATAAAGTTGTAAATTAATTTTTAATTTATTAAAGTTGGGATTGTAAAGGATTACTGGACGAATCTAGCTTTATGTTGAATAAATTTGAATCCAAGTATTCGGTACTTGCAAAGTTGTCAAAATTTTGTCAAATTTTTATAATTTATACTTTCAATGTTTTAAATTCATTTTTGGTGTGTGAAGCATTGAATATTTAGGAACTATTAATGTTCGATGCATAATGTTTGAATAATATTGCATCTTTTAAGTTTAATTTTTTGTATGCAATATACTGACTTATCCCAGCTTCAATGTTCTAAATAATATTTAAAAATTTAAGAGAATTAAAATTGCATTTTTAAGATTTAATTTTTCCCCTGATCCAGTGGTTGCAAAAACGACGTTGTATTCCGTGGTAGAAATATTATTTAAATTTGGTTTAATTCAATCAAAACCTAATGTAAATGTTATAAAATTCACCTTGTATGCAAGGCATTTATCTACAACAAGAAAAATTAGAGAAATGGTGGATTCGAGTTCGAAAATTCAATCAAGAATTTGCAAAACTCTAGAAGGATCAAACGAACAACTAAATATTGCCGCTTTTAGGAGATCTTGCGAAAAAATAGGGAGATTAAATACCAAATGACACCCCGCCGCATCTCTACAGATACTGTGAAGAACGTCGGAAGCTGGAATCACCTGATTAGTTATTTGTGTGTTTTAGACGGTGGTCTTTGTTAAATAATAATAATTTTAATAAAAATTAATTCTAATTAGAAATTTTATAACAATGCAATCCAAAATACCAGAAATATTTTAACCAAAAATAACAAAATACTTTTAAAATGGAAAACCGTTAAAACAAGAATTATTAGTAAGAATAAGAGCCATTAATAGAAATAAGAGCAATTATTTTTAACCGATTTAAAATATAATACAGAGTCCCCTGAACCTCATCGACTGTTCTTCTACAGCTCCCTCAATTTGGGAAATCGGTGAATTTTCAGAAGGACAATCGGCTTCACCAACGATTGCATTGACAGAGTGCAAATTTGTTGGCATATTTCCAGCACCTGTAGGGTCGCAAACAGCTTTTCTAGTGGGTCCGCCCAACCCCAGATCCAATTGTCTCTCTCTTGCATTTAAATCTTCATCAGGAGAGCCCTAGGATTTACTTCTCTTAATGCGACAGAAGCAGACATGCACAATACGACGACAAAAATCGGTCAGGAAATATATAAATGCAAATAATAACGAAGGACGAAATTGATTTTTTTAGAAAATTGAAACAATTCAATAGAATTTTTTTGGTATATGATATTTAATTTTTTTTTTGGTATATGATAAATTAATAAATCAGTTAAAAAGGAACTAATTAGCTAATAAATAGAAACCAAGATAAAATCTACTATTGCAAAAATGGCCAAGACTGAGGTCGAAAGTAAATGGAGGTCTGAATGCAGAAAACTGGATAAACGAACCCTAATTTCTGGAAAGCATATCAACGCCTTACCAGAAATGATGCCAAAGGATTTGAATTTCACTAAAAGAACCAGACGGGGAATATATCTCCTCTTATCGTATCCGGAAGTACTCAGGAACCAACTTAGTCAGGTTCAAGAGGTCGAATCTACCGTTCCACGAGGGACTTATGACCGAATTGTGAAGAAGCTTGGCTCTTCGCAATTATCGGAGGGACCATTATGTGGGGCGATAAACAGGAAGAGGTTGAAAGGGCAAGTGCTGGGTTGAAGAACAAGGCGCCTGGCTTCGACTACATCCCTCCGAAGTTGTTAAAGAAGGCCCCTGAAATCTTGATACGAGCATTGACTATGTTGTTTCACGCCAGCTGGACGTTCGGGCACCTTCCATCGGCGTGGAAGCATACGATTGTTCGAATGATTCCAAAATCTGGTAAATCGACACTGCTGGCACAGAACTACCGGCCAATTAGCCTCATTTGTGCTTTCTCTAAGACAATGGAAAAGATTGTCTTAACAGACTCTCTGGTCATATAGATCACAAAATTTGCTTTTACCCGAACAATGGGGATTTCGTGGAGGAAGATCCACAGGGGACTGCCTCAGGAGTTAGAGCACCAATTATCCCGTGCTGACAGAAATGAAGCATGGCTAACTGTGGTGTGTCTGGATCTGGCCAAAGCCTTCGATAGCGTGTGGCACCTGGGCCTACTCTCCAGAATCCATGACATCGGAGCCGGGATAAAGACCTATCGATGGCTGGAGAGCTTCTTGTCAGGAAGACAATCATTTGTCCGCTGTGGAAACCGCTATCGGGGTGTGTGGAACTTAGAAGGGGAGTCCCGCAGGGATCTATCTTGAGTCAACTTCTGTTCAACCTCTTCTTGGCGGACATTCCTCTGCCGTGACACGTACTGGCAAGCTCGTTATCTATGCTGACGATATCCTGGTCATGGATACCTCGAAAAGGATATCGCAGTCTTGGAGACGACTGAAATCATACATTGCAACGCTAAAGATGTGGACTACAAGAAGGGTTTGACCCTAGCACCGGAGAAGAGCACCATTTCATGGTTGCGGAGAGGAGTCGCTATGCGGAGTCGTGTGCATATGCGATGAGTAGCTATGTGATGGATCTCCCGAAAAGCAAAAATCTTTCTTACCTGGGAGCAACCATCAACTGTCGTGGCTCGTACGTAGAGCATATAGCAAATCAGAGAAAGAGGAGTGTGAGGATCCTCAAAAGCTTAACCAGGTTCCATCTGGATCCGGAAACGTACATCTACGTATACAAAACGTGTGTGCAGCCAGTCCTCACATATGGCTACGAGGGCTGGTACGGTACGGAGGAGAGTGACTACCTGATCGAACAGTTGGAAAAGACAAGACGTTTCGCTATGAAATTGGCTTACGGAGTACAACTCGACGGAAGGTTAAAAGACTCACAAGAATCCTCTGTGCCCACGATCCGGATGGTCTTGGAGAATTGTCGTCAAACATGATAGTATTGGGGATACGCATGGAAAGAGACACTTCGGTGCCTTGTTTTTTTATCTCCCCGCCGATGATTTCTTCCTTGTTTTCTTTTTCTTTTCGCTCAATAAACACTATTCTATTCTATTCTAATTAGCTAATAAAGCCATCTGTCCGAAGTGGACCCCGCAACATAATTGACGTTGCGTTGCCTCTCACGATAGCAACGGAGATCAACTGGAGAAGCCACCGGGTCTCACGTGTGTGGTGGCTTTTTAATGTGGCTAAGCGTCTAAGCTTCTTTAGGAAGCGAAGCGATTTCCCACTTATTCCTCCAGTTGTCTCGACCACAATCGGACAGAACACGAATCGATCTCGTAGCGCTTCATATTTTCTCTCCTTTGCCCTCATCGTTTTTTCCGCGGCATACAGTCTGTCCACTGCGCTCCCGGCATTCGTTTTACTTATATTATTTTTTATAAACAAAAACATTAATCAATTTTATAAAGTGAATCAATTTATGATAATTATGTATATTTAATTAGCAGCAGAGGATAGGATGGAATGGCAATTCCCACGCAAGATGGCTATTGATATGCGTTGGAAAAGCCATGTCCGTTCCCGGTGATCATTTTATAAAGTCTCGCAATATTTTTTTTTTACGACAGATCCTTCTTCATCTTGAATATCAAAATTCATATTTTCTCTGGCAATAACTTTATATTTTCGCATAAATTTGATCATATAATGGATAATTTCTATTCTGTAGATTAGCATCAATATCTTGACGTAATAGAACATTATCCCCGACATTAATCCTCATCATAACACGCGTTAAACGACCTTAATGTCGTTTTTGTCGAATTTCCATTTCCGTTTGCTTTTCATTTTTCTCTTGCTTTCGTTAGATTCTCGTATGTTGATAACAAATTTTTCGTAATATTTCATTTTCAATAATTGAATTTCTGCATCAGCATCTTCTCCATAAAACGCGCAGAAAGCTTTTATTTCTTCATCATTTGGTCCCTTTACTCCCATAAAGATATTGAAAGGAATATGCTTTGTTGTTGATGTCGTGAACGATAAGGTTTCTGAATGCTGTTTGACTTTATATTTCTCCTTCTTATCCAAAAGTCATCGAAATTTTGGGATTCTTATATTTTTTGATTTTTGACAACGTATCTGTAGTCAAAAGAGTCAGGGAACGTAAGCTTGACGCTCGTCTCGTAGCCATTACCAACCAAACCGTTGACAGGTTGGTTGGCAAGGGGAAAAGGTTGGTTCTGTTTGTTACTGAAAGAGAATCAGCATCCAATCGTCTCCACGAGGAGGTGAACCCTTGTTCTACATATAGTAAGTTGGCGCATTTTTTTGTTAAAACAGAAAATCCACCTTCGCAGCGATAAGTCGTTGAAAACCAAATCAAAACTCTTAAAGCTTTGTTTTCTTTTGAAATTACGCTCTAAATATTCCATTTCTTATCTTCTGTCTCTTGAAATAAACGCAGGTTCTTTTTCCTCTTTAAATAATAGCTCGTTTAAAGTGATTTCGTGCTCAACAAATGGATTCCTCACCCAATCATATGGATGAAAAATAATTCTTTGAATTTATAAATAATGACTCCAAATGATTAATAATTAATGGAATAATTTCTTTACACTTCCTTTCTTGCACATGAGAAAACATTTCCAAGTTTCCATTTGTTATATGTTTTTTAATATTTTATTTTTTTTCATAAAACCAGCTATTTTGTGTGTAAAACTCAACAGATTTTCATTTCTTCTTTGCATATTGAGAACATTGAGTTTATTAAAATATCGGTAAAGCATGGTATCTTGCAACATTAACATTCATCATTAGGGCATTTAATAAAGTTATCCAACTTGTCTTGTATGCAGAATGTCAAGAATTCGTGTCTTTGTTCATAGAAACGAATTAACATGTTTCCTTTGAGAGACATCTTACTTCAGCATGGAAAAGCAAAAATGAATGTTCTGTATTTTCACAAAGTTTCAAGAACTTTCATAATTTCAACGGCCTCATTCTGATATAATTAATAATTTTTACAATATGTCCAAAAAAATTTAATGTCCAATAGTTTTTGCGACCAATGCCTCACGATGAAGAAAAAAATGCGTGTGAATTAATTTCGAATTTTTATTTTTCGATATGCTTTTCTGATCTCCCCGGAACCCTTAAAATTTTGCGCAAAACTCAGGTTGGGAAACACTGCTCTGGAGAGATGTATTCTCAACACGGTCGTTGCGCTCTTAAATCTTTAGTGCTTTACCAATACAATCTCTGCCGTAGACCTCCCTTCTCGGAACCCACTTTGACTTGCTTGTCGGTATTAATCCGACACACTTTTTATCTGGCTTAGTGCAATGTTTGGCAGCACCTTTCGCATCGAATTCAGGAGTATTAGGTCAGAGATTTTCAACTGGTCCGTTTGGTTTTTTTCGGTTTTTATGGGCATTAATAATGCATTTTCAATGCATAGATCGATATTAGTTTCAAAGATGTCATTTATGGGTTTTCTGTCGCTAAGTTTCTTTGGCCAATATTTTAGAAGCTGAGGGCTTATCTTGTCAGGCGATTTCACTTTTTCCACTGTGATTGGACTCTTCTTCTTCAGTTTATTTATCGCTAATTTCATCTCTTCCAATGTGATTGGGATTTTTAGCGCCTTTGCTTCTTTCTGGAAAGGAGTAAAGTCTTTATTTTCTTTATTCAACAGTGTTTCAAAGTGTCATGCAATCAGTTCTGGGTTACTGGTTTTTCTTTCGGGTTACTCTTGTCAGACGTGTTTGGCACTTTTAGCCATAGCTCTCTGCGATGCTTTACCATATCTGGCACGTTTAGGGGTTATCTAATTTTAGGGCACGATAATTTTGAACTCCAAGAAATATATTGGCCGACTTTAAGATTACCTGCTTTGTTTGATCCCACAGAGTTTTTACTGATGATTCGGGTGCGATTTTCTCCATAAGAGTCTCGATTTGCTTCCAATGTTTCTTTACAAATGTCTCTAACCTCAATTTTTTGTCTAAAAGTATATATTGGGATTTGGTCTTGCCTTTCAATGTATTTTTACCAGTTGGATGCTTTTTTACGCAGTTTTGCAATGAAGATCCTGTGGTCGCTATCAGTTCTTGTTTTTTATTCTGAATGTGTATTATTTAGCAGGTGGACTTTCTGCTAATAATGTAGTCTATTTGGTGACCTAATCACCACTTGAATGTTGCGCGACTTTAATTTTTCGAAATAATCGGGTTAATGAAATTCGTTAATCTTGTATAAACATTATTCTTAATAAGCACACTGGAAAACAATACAAAATAAGTGGATTGACAAAGATATCTGTCAGCACTTTGAGGTCAATGCTACGTCAAAAACGGCCTGCCGCCCGGTGTGATCTTGTGTGGGCTCGTGGAAAGATCTCCGAGCGAAGATGAGGTCCGTGTCGAGTGCATCGGGATCCCTTGATCACATTACCAATGAAAAATCTTCATTATGAAAAACCCTTCCGAAAACAATGACGTGCGGTGAGCGACGGTAGGAGGCTGACAAATGGGAACTGGGCGAATTGGCTTTTTCATTCGATTAGTTAGCTATGACTGTTTGTGCTGGGTTTGCCATGAAAGCTTGGGGGTTAATAAATAAATCGGGATCACGTGACTTTTGTGTGATTTTTATCGTGGTCTTGGCGGTTAAATAAATGAACTAATCATAATTAAATTTAAAGAATATCGATTAGAACATTAACAGTCTGAACAACCAGGTCAGGTATCGATTGGTAAAAGTAACCTCTGAACAAAATAAATACCATTAATGTCACAAATATAATTTAATTGAACCAATCGAACAGCACTTATAGGTCTGTCAATTCCACTTAATCACATAAAGAAGAATGATAAGACAAGTTATAAACATATAGTCAGTGCAGTTCACAAAAGGAATATTCCCTTTAACCAAATCGGACTCCCATCCACAGTCATTCTTCTCCGCGCATGCTCGTTCCAAGACCACTAACATACACACACAAATATACTCTTTTCCCTGACCGTCCTACTCGCACAAACATTTCCGAATCGGGAATATCAGGCACACATCTCCTCAAACTAGACTTCCTCAAATTCCTAAAATGAATGCCTTCCCCAAACCTGGCCAGGAAAGGAATGCGAGCGCCGTCATTAGCCGGTCTACTCGGTCGAAGAGTGATTTCCAAAGAACGGGGATTCCTGTTCTGACATATTAGCACAAAGGAGATACAAAAATGAATTTGTAGAGTTGATAGACGTGGGACACTACCACAAAATATTCCCCAGGATTAACAAATCTGTCATACAACCTCATAAAACAAAATGACCCGTCATCAACACTATATTCTCGCATTACAATTCTCTGCAACTACAAAATAACACAAACCAATACATTTTTGGCAGAGTGGTACAATAGTTTGTCCACTGTGAATAACATAAATGCATTGACTCCAAACACTTCCCTCATCCGATCCTCAAAGGCGGAGGAGTCGACTACCCCATCCACCAAGTCACGAATTAATTGAAGTCCATAAGAATAGTTCATTCTATCCCGTTCTGCCACGTGAATTGAGGGAATACTTGTATTGTCGAGTCCGACGAGTTGAGCAATCCCCGAGTCATCATCCAAGTCCTTTTCTCTTTGCATTCTCTCAGTAACAATCTCCTGTAATCGAGCAAGTCGATTGCACAATAAATGATGCAGTCTGAGGAAGCAGTACCAATGGACACCCCCATAAAACAGTCGCAAATCTTCCTCCACATCCCCAACACACCCACACTCTACAATAAGAAAAACTCACAAACCTTCATCATCAGACAAAACCCCACGAGATATAAACACCAAGTCAGCCAAGAACACATAAACCAATCGCTTAATCCTCGTTTTGTCCTCATTGGAGTCTAAATGGTCACCCAGTCAGTACAGTTCTGTCTCTTGACGTAATATATCAACAAATCAGCGGCGTCTTCCATCACTCCAATAGTCGAATAGTCCAACGTGACATGTGGCTCGACAGTCGGGTCTCTCGTCAGCTGGGCATGAGAGGGGCCACCAACATATCGCATCTTCTCAATCTCGTCACACAGTGCTCTAGTACGCAATGATTTGGACTCGGCTGTCTTGAAACATGAACTCTGATGGTCGAGTGACCGCAAATACGTCCTCTTCTGCACTCTCCCCCAATCCTCGTATAAAGCAGTCCTTCTGTTGAATAACTCGTTGTAGGTCTTCTCCAATCTAACATTCGAAAACACCCACAACCTCGCCAACACAATCGGAATCACCTGAAATGGAAGACATTCCAACGAATTGACCACAGACAAGTACTTTTCGTGGAATATTCTGCACATTCTCAAAATAAGAGTACCGATAAAGCACTGCATGAACCAACATTGGGGACAACAATCCTAGAGAGTCTCCCAACTTGACAGTGTTCGGGTTGAGCATCCCACGAATGACTGAATGGACTCCCCTTAGTGCCATAATACAGTCGTGTGTGCTCGTCAAGACATAATCAAACTCAATCCTCTCATCCTCCACCCTACAACAATAAAAGAAGAGGTCACTTTGTCAATTGGTCTTGATAACAATTCTTCTTTGCCCTCAAATTCTCGTCGTCTTCATATGAGGGGAATGACACATGTGTTACATTCAGATTCTACAAATCAACATAAACGAGTACTGTCCGTGTGTTGTACAACACGGAGGATGACAACGTCGATGGTAGTTGTCGATAGCTCTGTCCATATGGCTTAAATCCACTCACATCTACTCCTCACTCCAATCCAACCACCTTTCTTTACCTGAGGAGAAACAGATCCATTCGACCTCCATTTTGTACACAAATACTTCAACTGGTCAAGCAGTGAGGGATACATACTACACATATATATAAAGACATCACCCCAATACTCCCTCCACATTACTTAATAGTCTACTCCGTGATATAATTCCTTCCTTGTATAGTCTGACTGATTCAATCAAGTTGTCGTACTCCCTCTGATCGACCAGAACAGTTTTAACCTACCACATCAGTCCACCTGATGACTACGCAGTCAAAAAAGGAATAGTCGGACAATAATTCCCCTCGACACTCCCCCAAAGGAGGTGTCGAAAGACCGTCATCCTAAATAATAATAAAATGAATTAAACCACTCACTTCCGCCACAACTTTGGCTGGGTGACCCACTAATGGAGAGGACTGTCTTTTCACTGGTGAAAACACTCCGTTTATCCGCAAAGACGACGTTTCTGGTGACTCGGAATATATATCCGAACAATGCAAGCCCGGCTGATCCACCAAGTTCTTAAACTGACCAATCAACCCACAAAATACAACCTGAGGGATCAAATCGAGGAACTCATTCAACAAATTGGGCTCCTCTGTGAAGAGAGAGCAAATTTTTCTGAGTACAGTGTCCTCAGGGGTGAGGTTATTCTTCAGTGATGTGGGCGGATATCCTCGAGGAACCAATTTCAGGTCATTTTGGTAGTTTTGGATGACTTGAATGAAGGTCCAATAGTAGGAAGGGGCATATTTAAAGTGATCTTTCACTCTTTGTACAAATATTATGGATTTGTCGATTAAAGGGAGACCAGGACGGTCCTTCGTAGGATTTTGGGAGGTCAAAGTGGGGATTTGAAGATATTGGGGGAGGTAGGAGTTAAATTTGTCGAGATATTGTGGATAGTCCTTAAAAACGAGAGATATTAGTCGAGTAAATTCTGATTCGACAATTCTACACCATAAAACAAACAACTACTCTTTGGCTTTAAACCTTCTGACTATTTCTATGAGTGGTTGGAAGATTGATTGCCCAGAGGGAGTGTCTCGCACTGTCTTGAGGTAGTTCATTGCTCCTGTAAACTCGTCGCTGTCCACAGCTCTAGCAGTAAACATGTTCTATAAATGATAAGACAGAAATATAACCTGAATTATTCCTTGTTTATTGTCGTTATGAGAGTGCATTTTTATATCTGAGAATTGATTATTATATATTATGTTAGCTAACCACAATGCGTGTCTATACTGATTTTATAATTTATTGATTATTCGTTAACCGTATTATTTTTAAAATATTATTTAATTTTAAAGACAGAATTATTGTAAATTAATAATTAAAATTTTTATTTTTCTACGGCTGATCAAATTTGTCAGAAACGGAATACAGGTACTCATTGTCGACTCTGTCAAAGCCTTTTCGACATTTATTCAGGTAAAGAATAACTGGCTTTTATTCTGCTGGTGGATTCTTTTATTTAAGATTGCCTGCTTTTTGGAACTCTGGCAAATCGATTTGGTTTATAGTTACTGAATTTTACGCATCTATCAACAATTTACGCACTTTTTAATACACAATTTACGCATTTCCTTGCAAGATTTTCACAACTTTGTCTTTGGTATAAGACAAGTGATTCCAGTATAGAATAAAACTTGCTACTTTTTTGTTTATTCTAAACAATTTTTCAGAAGAAGAGACAATCTATTTCGTTTTGCACTGACGAAAAATCATAAGCTAGTTAAGTTTTCTTTGTGTTTCAGTTAGTACTTTATTGCACATGGTTTCCTCTATTATTTGCTGATGTTCGTATTTCATTGAGATCCTCTCTATTTTGAATTGTTTGTTTATTCCTGCTAAATCTTCGTTCAATGCGGTAGGTAGGGCGGCTCTAGGCCTTCTACGGAATGCCCTTTTGGATCAAAAAATAGCTTTTCGTC
This sequence comes from Octopus sinensis, assembly GCF_006345805.1. NCBI lineage: Eukaryota > Metazoa > Mollusca > Cephalopoda > Octopoda > Octopodidae > Octopus > Octopus sinensis. The sequence continues at coordinate 130,305 of NW_021832829.1, forward strand.
GCGATATTCAGCGGAGTGAGACTGCCCAGTCTTAATATGTGTCTAAAAAGTCGCCATCTTGAAATCGGGGTTTTCACTGAGATCGGACTCGAATTGTATCTTTTTGTATTAAATCTGAGTTTGATATTTTTCTTGGAAATTGTATGTTTATAATTTTTCTCAGTTGGTTTCTATAAAATTGGTTAAAACTGAAAGATAATATCAATCACTGTGAATAATTAAATTCTCTCAAGACAAAACTAAACATTTAATACACGTTTGTTGTCCTTGTCCTGACGTATAACGGATCGACATGGGGAAATACCAATGAACAGTTTGAACAGATTTTTTTGTTTAATCTCTTATAAAACATCTTGGGTTAAGATCAATTGTGTTTTCTTGATTCGGAAGTCTGAGTTTCTTTTTTAGAATATTTATTTGGTCCTAAATTCACACAATAATTTTCTCATATTTCCTTTCTTGAAGTTTCGGTACTAATATTGGACAAAGTGTCCAATCCAACGCTATTTTCTGTTTTGTGTTGGCAATTGATATAATTACCTGGAGTTGTCCTTTACTGTTAACTACTTCGTCGGTCTACACATTTTCCATTATAATAATACTCGAGAGAGTTTGCTGTCCGGCATAGAAAATATCCGTGCTATCAGGAATAATTTTATAAACTACCAAATCGAGGAATTAATCCCAGATAAGACTTCTTTTTTGACAAATTGATACAAAACTTTTTTATTCGGCTCGAGAAATTCACAAAAAAATTAATTTTATTTTCAGTATTTGAAAAACAAGTGCATTTAAAAAAAATTTCAAATTTGACATTTACAATCAATGATCCTCATGTACGGCTGGTTTTTTAGTCAAGTTTCAAAAAGGATTTGACACAGCGCATCGATCGCTCAGTCTACGTTAGTTTGTCTCTCAAAAGCCTTCGCAGATAGATCATTTAGCTTAAAAGAAACATACGCATTACAATAAACACTTTGACAATCTCATAAAATATCGATTTATTATTTTTTAGATCAATTTACGTCTGTAACTCAACAGAATGCCATAGTCAGTCATTGCCATTTGTTTGCAGAGATTATTTTTTTGGCCAAATTGAGTGAGAGAATATCCGTAGGTCTTTCCGTTCCAGGATTCTGTGTTTTCTGTTAAAAGAGATTTGTTCATTGTGCGTGTCAAAACACATTTTTTGTACATTTCCTCAGATTTTCCACGCAAAGAAATTAAGTCTGTCAAAAACTGGTCAATGTTCAGACGACTGAGCTTCTTTTTAAAAAGAGAAAGTGCAGCCGAATACAAGGCGGTGTCCACGTCATTCCACTCAGTAATTTTTGACCTGAGCCGCTCTAATGACGGGGTGACTGGTTGTTGGTTCAATCTGAAGTAAATGAGGTCAGAAATATTCCACCCAGTCACTTGTTTAAATAAAACCAGCGACTCGTCAAAGTAATTTGATATCATTATTAAATCAAAGCTAGAGAGGGTTTCTCTTACAAACACGTCCACTTGTTCTTTTGTATAGTTCTTTCTAGAGTCAAACCCGAATTCGAATGCCATCGGATTCCTGAGGAAATTGTTGTTGTGTGATTTATAAAATTGATGAGGGTTATTTATGAAAGTCTCCAGTCCGTTCTTTGCCTTGAGTCCCAATATGTAGTAAAGATTAAAGAATTTGAAAGCTGAATCGAATTGTGCAACTGGGTCTCTCAGAATAGTGACATAAATTGTCTCCTTTTTCATGATTTTGAAAATTTCAGTTTTGTTGAATCGAAAGTGGAAATAAAGCATATCAAAGGGCGCCGTAGATACTTCATGGACACTGGAACTGGTAAAAAACTTGAATTTATTTCCAAAAAAAGTCGATTGGAGTCCAAGTGGAACGGCAACTTTCAACTTGTGTTTGAGGGCGAATCTTTCTAATATGTTGACCACAGTGCTGCTTGCACACTTGTGAGTTTTATGCAGAACTATCTGCTTGATCACTTTTTTTTCGACTATTTTCCCATTAGTGACAATACGGTGACAGAAATATATGAAAGCACTCAGGTATGCAACAAGTAGTAGTACTTTATAATTCCTGGGAAATTTATATCTCATCATTGACTATATCAATTCATCTTTTTTTTAAAAAGACGCTAATTAACTACTTAATTGTCTAATAATTATTGTAGCATATGTCACTGACTGTAAAATGTCAATAATTTTCTGAATTTGTATTTTTTTAGTCACATATAGAAATCACTTCATTTATGGTTCATAAATATTTTGTAGATTAATAATTTTGTGTTAAATTGACATATTATTAGTCACCCATCACCTCCATCACAGTGGCCTGATAAAAGTCTTTCATTCCTGACTCGACATCACCCTGAGTTATCTTAATTCGGGAAAGTAAATGCAGTGCTTCTATGTCTTGTGGGAAATATGTCAAATCTATTCTCATCACCAACAATTATTCACATTTTGAACATGAATTTCGAGCCTCATCCCCTCTTCCGAGTGCATACAAAATACTCGCCTTCACCAACAAAAAATGCCGACTCACTTTCAAACGAAAAGCATTTTCGATCGCGTACCACGCCATCTTAAAATTGTCATTTTTAAACTATTTAATAAATGGGATTTAATTCCCTCATACGTAAATGACAGCCATCCTCCCATATGACACTCCGTCGAGTTTATTTGCAAACACACATTTTTGTGAGTGGGCAATTGCCTACCATTTCTAAAATCGCGTACTTCTTTAAACAGTCCTTGTTTGATGCAAATCGACGCCATGTTGAAATTTGCAGAGTAATAGTCTTCTTGCAAGACTAAGGCTTCATACAAATCTCTCTTTGCTTCACACATGTTTCCCATAAGCTGGAAATATGTGAAGAGTAATAAACCATGTTTATACACCCTCTGTTGGACAAATTGACTGGACTTGGTCTCACACGAATAGCCTCAGTCAGTTCTGCAAACGCATCAACTAGTTGCCCCATCGACACGTGAAGCAATGATAATTCCGTCCTTGCCTCATCATAGTCCACTACTTCATATAACAAGACTACTCGGGTTGTGGCTAATCAAATGCTGCAACAGTCGACGGGACGCGGCGTACTTCCCCGATGCGTGGAGAAGAATTGCCTGGTTAATTTTCGCGGAATAATTGTTGGGAGAAATGGCCAAAGCACTCTCCACGTCCTTTCTATGACCAATATGTGGGCAAATTATACAAAGCCAAATCATAGAGTCCTCCCTGCATATACAGGGCGTTCCCGCGCAGAATGTAAGCATCGCACAGTCCCAAGTTTTGACTAATCTTATCGGACGTGCACTCAATCACGTTTTGGTAGTTTTCAAGACTAGAAAGTCGTTTAACTTATATAAACCGAAGCTGACATTTTGCGTACATTAAGGTACCCCACTCTGTGTGGATATTGCTAAAATCACGTCCTGCTTTTTCAAAATCTTCCTTTTTAAAATATATCATTCCCCGTTGTGTTAAAGCCTAGAAAACTAAAAAAGTAGCTCACTTGGCTTAGAAGAGCTGAGTACTGTTCCTCAATGATGTACGTGTATAGTTGTATTGCCTTGATATGATTAAAGGGGATACCTGAGTGTCATTATCCAATTTTTCACAACACAGCGCCTTCGTATAAAGACTGTAAAAGTTGAATTTATTTAGGGAAATTGAGCGATTCAAATCCTCCAGTCCTAATTCAAAATGTGACATTATGCATTTGAGGGCACCTCTGTGACAAACTCAGTCGTTAATCAAACCTCAACAGAAAGTAGAGCGAGTTGCAATTCTTAATTCGGATGGAATTGTTGCACTGGCTAATGGCCTTCGAGTAGCGCTGCTGAGAGGCAAAGTAAATGGCTAGACACGCGTATGCCTAGGATGGGGACTCCAACCAACCTCGTGAAAGTCAGGATTTAAATTCAAAGCTTCCAAAAAGTATTCTTCGGCCTCTGAGTTGTTTTTAAGCGACAATAGAGAAACTCCGTAGAGATAGTGAGCCTTGAGTAAGGTGAGGATGAAACCATGTATGATCGACTGTTCAGTTTGATTGATTTGTACAAAAGTTCCCGGGCAGTTTTTTTGGAATTGAGAATAAGTTGGCAGTGTCCGCGGAGTTTTAGGATTTCTGCATATCTTTTGGGATTCTCTTCCTGGGAATTCTTCTGAATAAATTTAAATTAAAAGACATGCTCACATATCGACTCTCGGCAGTCTCAAGACACTTGTCTGCCTCATTCCAATTCTGATTGAGCATAAGTCCATTCGCAGTGAGAATGTAGGCTTCCATATTGTCCAAACAGTCCTGATCAGGCTATTACTTATCCCCTCACTTTTTTGGTCTCCACATCTCCCAAAAATGCTCTTAACTCCGAACTGGAATTGATTTCCGAATCGCGTGAGAAAATAGAGGCGATCGCCCTTTCGTTGAAATGGGGGACAACCTTATGGAGGTTGAGGATGTCTCCAAGTCTTTGAGTTTGAGCAACAATTTCCCCTAAGCCTAAAAAAATAGACAGACTCTCAAAATATAAGCCTCTTTGTGGAAGGGGAACAAATATATTATTTTGTCATATTCCCTTAGAGCCTGCTTGTTCTGGAAATAAGTGGATATATCCTCACCTTGTTCAAGATAATGTAGCAGTGAGCCATTCCCAGGTATGCCTCGATATTTTCGAATTCGTGGTTGGCCATTTCCATAAATTTGGCGAGTGCGCTAACTTATACACTGAATGAGCACAGTTTGTATTTCTGCTCTTTCAAGTAGACCAAAGCGAGTCCTTTGAGGGCACGAATGTCCTTGGTCGTTCTAAATATTTTCTCGAATGTAGAGATAGCTTCCGAATATCTACCACTCACCGGGAAGGGAACCTCTCCAATTTTAATTCCAAGTAGCCCAGTGCGAAAGAGACCTCCTGATTAGAGGGGTCCTGTTCTTGTGCCTTCTTCAACAGTCTGAAAGCCTTGATTGGCTGAATCCTGCAAATATTGGACTAAAAACACCTTCTGAGAATGGAGGCATACAAATAATAGCATTCGCTGTTATCTCCGTCGATTTTTAAGGTACGAATGCACGAATCCAAGGCATCCTTCCACCGTTCGAGACAGATTTGGCATTTAATTTGAAGAATATACGCTTCGGATGTAGTTTGCCCCTGTTGATGAATTTGATCAATCATTTGGAGACATTTCTTGTGGTTCCTCAACGTCAGTGAACAATCCAACCCAATAGTGTACTCCAAGTGGGCTATTTTAAAGAGAGCTGATGTCTCGTCCGGGTTGATTTCATAGCACTGTCGATAAAGCGATATTGCCTTCTCTATATTGGTCTAACAGTTCTTTACAACTGACAAACCTCTTCCAGTATTTTTGCCTGCTCAAACAGCACGTAGGATTTTCGATGTCCCAAATCCCAGCATTGTTTATAACATGCCACCGCCTCCTGTTTTCTGCCCTTGAATTTAAGGATCTCAGCTCTTGCTCGATAATGTTACCAAAACAACTTGGAAAGATAAATTAAAGCAAAATTTGGGTCTCTGGCCTCCAAATGTCTCAACTCGTCAAGAGCTTCGTCGTAATTTGCTGTTTTAAGGTAAATAAAATGCTGCTCCCAATATGCCTGCAGATAAGTCGGTCTCGTCTTTATTGCTCTAAGAATAACCCCACAAGACGAACTGTAGAGTGTCCTCATATGCCATTTCCAGTTCATTGCCCTGCAGTAGAGATTCTGGACCAAACCTTTCTTTCAGCTGTTGCTCGCTGTATGAGATAGATGTGTTGAAGCTCATCCGCCTTACGTATTTTCTCGGAAACAAGTCGCATTTCATTCTCCACCTCAACTTGGTTATCCGACTCTTCCACGTTGTTGGTTTGCCATTTCCAATCTTTGGCTTCTCTTAAAGCCTGTTGACAGATCGAAGATTGGAGTACATCTCTAATTGTCAATCCTTCCAAATAAAACACCAAAATATACTTGAATAAGGAACTTTGACAAAATAGTCATCCTCTGTTTGGGGATTTCTTTCTTGAGCTTTCTGATGCATAATTTCGAGAATGTCATTTGAGGGTTGGTCAACTGCCTCTGAATATTCGTCCTCCAAAAGACCATTAAAGGACCCCCTTCTTGAAGGATTCCTAATTATATCAAACTATTCAACCAACGGTCTATCGACTGATTCTAAAAATAATTAGTGACAAAACCACCCAAAACATCCTCGTCCAAAAATAGGTAATGGTCGCGTCTAATTGTGAACTAATCACTTTACTTGTCAAAATTATAAAAACTGTGCTCCTTAAAAAACATGATCTAAAAATAGATCCCCAAACAAGTACATCTTCCGGAAAAAAGTGAGGACATAATTTTTCTACGACTCGACTTGGTTTTGAAATGACAAGTGGTGGTACCACATAGTTAAAGTCTTTGACCTTGTTTATATGTTTTTTCGACGTCTGAAAAGCCTCCTGCGAACTAAACCCCAAAATCCACCTCTTCTGTCACCAGAAAACATGGCAGCGACGATTGACTGGTAAAAGAGGCAACGTCCTCACAAGAAAGCTGTCGTTTCAAGTTGGGAATCTGACCTACTGCACCCTGATTGTCCAACCTGATGAATTTGCCTGTTTATAAAACTCTGATGAATTATTTTTTGTTTATTAGACGACAGCAGATCGGACTGATTACCCAAACAAAAAATATGCGAATTTATTTCTTGCCGAACAACCGTGTCCTTCTCATCCACGTCACAGCCGAACGTCCCTGCCTTCACCGAAAAAGGCGTGATGGACAAGCAACACTCAATTGGGGTCTCCGAAACAGTCTGATGACTTATAAATAGTCATTACCGTCTTCACGGTGAGGTTCTCGAAAGGGGCTACGAATTATTATTTTGTATTATACCAGGGAGGACAATTCTCTTGTCGTTTCTTTAATATTTTAAATTATTTTTTTACCGAATTGAGATATTTTTTGGTTTTGTGATGATTTTTGCTTTTTCTGTTGGATTTTTGTCAAATTTGTACTCGACCAAGGCTCTTTCCATTATTATTTCTTGATACATCTAGCCAATTGGGTTCAGAATGTATACATTCTCTAATCGACGAATTTCCCCATTCTTTGTAGGTCGAGTAATCACTTTAATGGATGCCGACTGCTCCCTTGCTTTAGAAATAATGTTTCCAGTCTCACGACAAATCCCAAGTTTGGGAATATTAGGAGGACAGACGTATTTTCCCAGAGGTTGGATCTGTTTTTTGTCGACTTTACGAAATTTCAGTGTCGGGGATTTCTGCAGAATTGGACGAGGGATAGTACCTTAGGAGCAAAGTCTAAATCCAATATTTCTCCCACTCGACACATTCTGCATGATTATTCGAATGTACCTAAGTCGGCTTCTTCTCTGGTCTGTGGTCTCATAAGTGGACATTGGGACACCAATGGAAACTATTTAGTTAGTGACAATATTTTATTTGTATGTTTAATTGATAATAAATTTAATTATTTAATAGTTTTAAATAATTCGTTTATTCATTTAGTTTGTTTACCTACCGTATAATCATCTTTAATAGATTAGAAAACATTATGAATAAATATTATGATATTTTTTAATATTATTATAATGTTTTTTAATTTGTAAATATTTTTTTAAGAAATTACCCTAAGAAATATTTTTAAATAGATTATTCGATCCCTGATAGCTAATACCTAATGGTTTGTGGTTATTTTGTAAAATTATAGACTTCGTTAACTGAGAATTTCATTGCCGGTTTTTTTACATTCCTAACACATCAAAAGAGTGCAGGGAAGTCTTTAACGTCTATGACGACCGAGGAGACGACATGATTGCTGTCAGGCATGTCGGGGATGCCATTCGCTGCCTAGGAATATACGTCACTCTCGCAGACATTAAGAAATGTACAGCCAAATTCGACGGACCAGACCCGAGAGTGTCATTTGAAGAGTTCCTTCCAATAGTTCAAACAATGAAAAAGAACAAGGACACGTTCACTGTCCAAGATTACCTGGGAATGTTCAGAATCTTTGATAAAGACCATTCTGGGCAACTTTATGTGGCAGATTGTCGACGAATGTTCACTTCGATAGGTTTAGTGTGGCTAACCTTCGTCAGGGGAGCCACTGACTGATGAAGAGTTTCAGCTCATTATGAAGCACTTCACCTCGATGGGTCACGTCAACTACGAACGTTTATTATTGTAATTTATTGTTTAGAATTAGTTCGGGAAATTATTTCTGATCAGTAATTAATTTTTGTTTAATTTAAGTTATTAATTCTTTTATTTGTTGTTTAAATAATAAATAAATTAGTTGTTTGTGATGGTGAGAGTTAAGCGACGTTATTTTATATGTGAGTTGTACTCCACAGAGAGTAAGCTGGAGGGGGTTACTGGTGCCTCAATAAACACTGCAGTGAAGAGAATGACTAGTTTGTTGTATGGAGACTACGGTTTGGCCTGTATTGTGGGGCAACTGAAAGTGATGTACATCAATCCCTACCAGAAGATTGTGATTGTCAGAGTTGGGAGGGAATGTCAGAATATGGTAGCATCAGTTCTTCCATTTATTGCCAATATTGAGAGTGTTCCTCTTATAGTCAAGACAGTGCACGTGTCTGGAAGTATTCGTCAGTGTCGACGACATTTTACGATATATCACAATGCCCAGACTCGAAAGATGCTTTGTACAGCTACGAGTGTCGAGGAAAGACAAAATATTGTTAATTCCTTCAACCAATCCTTGACCAACCTGAATGAATTCTACACCTAATACTCATTAACTATCATATTTTAAATGTTTTTGTACTCTGTGAACTATTTTTGTTGATTTTGTCGCACAAATAGTCTTGAATTAGTTATATTTACAGTAAAATATTTTAGCAAAGAAAAAATAAGAAGCGAATTCGGCGAGTAATTTATTAATAATCGATTCAATTTTTAGAATGAAAAATTAGCCTAAAATCATTCTTTTATTTTTTAAGCATCTTTAATTTTTTCTTCACAGCAGAAATTTTCCAAAAAGATTCTTACCCTCAGTACTGCGAGAATTTGAATACAGTAGAAATCGGTTAAGTGCATAAATTTATGTTTAAAATCATAATTTATATGCTTTCCATTTAAAATATACCGGTTAATTGCATAATTGCGTATCGGTTAGTTGCATAAATCGGTTTATTGCATACTCTCATTGGGAACATTTACTATTTTTTCTTATAAAAATGCACATGTCATAGCGATGGATGTTGCTAATGAGGACGACGAATGTATCGGAATCATGTCCGATGATGAAATATGTTTAATGTCAAGAGATATTTCTTGTGAAGACGATGAGGACGATTCGGATAATTGCATATATCGGTTAATTGGATAAGATTTTCCGTGGACAAATTTTATGAAATTAACCGATTTCTACTGTAATATCAAGATAGTATTCCATTTAATCTAATTCCGTAAATTCTTAATTGATTTTCATCAACTGGATCCAATATTTGCCGAATACTAATGATTTCATTTCATTATCTATTTGACATCAATAGACTTATTAATCCTTTATGTAAACAATAATACGAAGTTGTTTACTAATATAAATCTACTACACTTCTTTGCCAACACATAAAGTTCAAAAAAATAATAAGTTCATTTGAAAAATAGTTCAATCAAATAATATTCTCTTAGAAAAAAAGTTAAAAAATAATTCTGAACAAAAAAATATTTGTTGAAATTTTTTAGATAAAATTCAATTTTTGCTAAAATTACGGCCACCAGCAGGGATTTTACTGTAGTTCAAAAAATCGACTTGTTTCTGTTTATGATAAGCACGTTTACGTATTTTACTCGATTTATTTTAAATCAAATATTTATTTTAAATTAATATAAAATGAGCTAGATACGAATTTAATTTTGGAACAAATCATTAAACTTTTTTGTATATTAGTATTTTATATATTAAAAACAAAACAAATAATAAGAATAAATAGTAATTTAAAAATAACAAATAAAATAAATTTGTGGATATTTATTGTGGCGGTTGATCTCATGAACCCCCAAGAATACTCAATCGACAGCTCTGACTCAGCATTAGAAAAAGAACTCGAGTCACTAACTGAAGCGGCTGACTCAATGCCACACCAAACACCAAAAAGACCCAATAAACTTAAAAAAGCAAACAAACATTCAAAAAATGACTTGACATTCAATTCAGAGGACGAAGCAGACATTGAGGTCTTCTCTATCCATTTACCAACAGAAAGAAATGGACGCCCTTTTGAGAGAGACCAAAGAAGAAGGCAAGAATTTTGTAGACATTTCAGAACATGGAATTTCAGCAGAGAAACCCCAACCCCCCGAAATTCCCGTATTTTGCCAACATGTGACATTTTTAGGTGGTACCCCAACCAAATGAGTTGAGCATGGAGGATTCCCTTAAATTGCGGATCACTGTCATCCAGAAGTCTCTGGATGAAGCAAAGGCGGCAAATAATTTTTCAAAAATCAGAAGACTGGGCCGAATAATCTCAGTAAGCCTAATTATGTCCAATTTTTGACTTTCCACGACGCCTTGAAATCTCTGCACGAAAACAAGGAATTCGATTTTGAAAGTCTCGTCTGTCCTCCTGGATGTCCCCCCTTCCCGCCACTCCCTCGTCCACAAAATTCAGCATCCAGTCATTCCGAACGTGTAGAAATACAAAAAAGTGAAATAAGTACAAAAACTGACGGGAATGTCCATAAAACTGTCATTTCTTTGGAAGAATGTCTGAAAGCTCGACTCGCTGCTATCGAAAAGACCATTTCAGTGGCAGAACAGGCCAAAGACACCTCGAGAGTCCGGAGACTTGGGAGAATAGTCAATGTAGTGTAATGACTGACTTATAGACCTTCAATGAAGCCCTCCATGCTTGTAGGAGTAATATGGAGTACGACTATGCCTCTTTGGTGTGTCCTCCGGGTTGTCCCCCACTGCCAGCCACGTCGGGAGTCTCAGGGGTGAAACAGGCGGTTGTAAAGAGATGTCGAGAACTTATGGAGATGGAACAGGATGCTAAAAAGAAAGGCCAAGTCGAGTTTTTGACCGAATTGAGACCCAAATTGATACAAATACAGTCGTTGGTGAGGGATTTAAATTCGGGGACTGAGGTCTCTCTTGCTCAAGTTGGGAATTTTTGATGGAATTTAGATTCCCGTCCTCCCTTCAAGACCACTAGTTGAGGTCTCAGAATATTTCTCATCACACTCGCAAGTTGTGGAGCACTGTGATAGTCAATTGAGGATGATTGATGGTGTAATAGGCAATGTGGATGACTCGACTGATGATTATAGGAGGTTGTGGGATTCCGTCAATTTTAGGCTTGTTTCCGTGAGGGAGGAACTTGTCAAAACACGGAGTCATGTTTTCAAAGTTGAAAATTTGGAGTCAATTTATAAACATGATAAGAAAATGGAAATATCACTGTTTGAGTTCTCTGGCTTTGACTGTTAGAATAAACCCGCATTTGACTTCCTGGCAGTTCGAACTGTCCATGATTGTGTACCGAAATAAATCATTCCCCGACTCCACCACAGTCCGTTTGGAAGCTGACTTGTCCATGTGCTCGGTTTTGGTTTGTCCATTTGATTGAAGGACTGTAATGTCACCGCAGTCTCGGGAACTGCTTGTTTTGTCGGTGGATCGGCTGGTTGGATTTTAATTTGACGTTGTTTAGTTTTTGCGAATCCTGTTTTGGCGAAGGTGAACACCACGTCTTTCCGTTTCCGGAGATCTGTGTCGACTAATCGAAGGTTTGAGTTGATTATTCTTCGAAACAAGTTGATTTGGCCTTCTCACATCGAAGGGGGTTTTTCCGTCGTGACGAAGTTGTTGGGAAGCTTCGAATCCCTTTGGGAGCACTGGCCAAGAATAAGACGGTGGACTGCCAACATTCAGTTGACGAGTTCTGTAATGACCATTCCAGTTATCGTCCAACAGTGGGGACATATCCTTCAAAATGAGCATTCGTTCTGCCACGGAGAAGTGCACTCAAGAACTGACCATAAGCTGTATTCAGTTCCCTGTGTCGAGAACTGATATTTGGTGGGTTGGGAGATTTGATTGAGCAGTCTAGGTGTCTGCAAAATAGACATTCGGCTGTTAGAGGAGAAGATCCAGTCTGTCAAAGACATTCAACAGATCAGAAAACTGCAATCAGTAAGAAAAGAACTGCTCAAAAAAATTGAAAATTTGCAGACTTTGTTGTCTAATCCAACCCCTCAGTTTATTTCAGGTTTGAGCTGTCTGGGTTATTCAGAGTATTACTCTGGACTGAGGAGTTTGGAAGATGCCATTAACCTGAAGATTGACAGTTTAGACCCCTCGGTTGACCATGAAAAGTTGCGTATTTACTCGGATAAGCTGAAAGCTGTCAAATTGGAGATTTCTATTTTTGTTAAGCGTCTTTGACCTGTGTGATATTGACTTTTGAATTAATGTTAATGTAGTAATGTTGACTTGGGTTATCTGAGGGGTGTTTTCGAATTATCATATAAATCAGATATTATTAGTCATCAATTCATTAAACAAATTTGAAATAGTTTTTAATTAATTCGTCTGCCTTTACTCGATTCTCCTCCTCTTCCGAGCCAATGTCTTTGACGTGAACAATTATCCATTTTATAGGCCATGCGATTTTTGTGGTTGTTCTTGAGCCCGATTCCATGGTCTCACTAGGGGAAGCTTCTTCTGTCGTTGTCTTTGTAAACCGGGTCATTTGGCGATCTTCGAGTGAGTACATTTCAAACTTATATTCTGTACGCATGCTCTCCAATGTTTTCCGGATGACCACAGACTAGATATTAAGCTCGTGTGGGTCCTTTGTGGCAATTGAGTCGCAGTGATGTTTGTGGAATTTACTCACAGCACCTTCCAACGTTAGTATCAGTGGTACTATAGTTACCTTTGCGTTATGGATTACTCCCAGTTCACTGGCAAACAAATCGTATTTGTGGAGCTTTTTTACCTCAACTTGCATTTTTTCGAGTATGAAGATGTCCGGCTGGTTATTCTCGACCCTCAGATCTGTACTTACACAAATCTCCACAGTGTTAGTCGCAACTACTGACTGAACAAAATGAGTTTTCAACTTCCTGGATTTTTTAATTCCATACTTCGTACATAAATGCTGATGTATGCACTTCACTAATTCGTTGTGTCTTATCACTATTTAGCATTCGACCACACCTCGTCGCTAAGTGATCAACTGTCTTCGTGGCTGAGTTACATTGTCTACACAATGTTCTAACATTTTCGAAAATTAGGTTATAGTCCTGTATTGGACACAAAAGCCTCTCTGTTTTTGAAATTATTTCCATCAGATAACCAATGAGAGGATTCACCAATATCGACGTTGAAATCATTTAAACACTCAAAGAGAATTGCATGCAGTGGTTTTTTTCTTATTTGCTTAATCAAATCGGCTATTTTTAACGTCTCGACAATTTTGTCTAATTTATTTTTTTTATTTTATCAAACAAACGTCACTTGATCCCGATGCACTCGACCATAAACACTCATTTGTCAGATGTTTTAATATTTTTTATGAATAGAAGCGCATCATTCTTTTGTGTCGTAATTCACTGATTATTATGAAAGCAGAGAGTTGTCATGTGAGTGAAATACAATTCTCCAATGATCAATCGAGATATGATCAGTATTTAGTGGGTGTTTCAATAAATATATGAGAAATGTCCATTTATGAAATTGTTGATTGATGGATTGAATTAACTTCGAAATCGTAAGAATTAGTGTTGAAGCATCAATTATTAGTGTTCACGTTTCAAGCATTAATGTCGAACCTCTAAACATTAGCTTATAAACCCCATATAAGTAGCACTAACATTTTTCGGAAAATTCTGCGTTCAAGTAAGTAATATATATGGACAAAATACAATATTCCTTTTAACAAAGAAACTGATTTTTGAATATTTAATTAATTGAAAATTCAATAAAGAAATAAGTGTCTTTCTAAACATGCCTTAATCCTTCATAAGCCAAATATTTAGTCAATTGAGAAAATTCAGAGATATTGAGAGCAAACTTCTTGGTGGAGATTATTCTTCCAAATTGAATAATTACACAAGCAATACATTCTGGTTTGGTTGATGATAATCAATTATTCACACTATCAAAGTTAAGAGACATGCTGTTTTCTGAATATCGGTTAAATATCAGTCCGAGTAATAGTGAAAATAGCTGCGAAGCAAAATATTAATACAACTATTAAACTAAGAACAAATATGGAGATAATTTTCGACGTTTGCAAATTGAAATCAAAGATAAGAACATCATTTTTCTTGACGAAGTAGGATTTTCAGTTTGTACACGTCCGAAAAGAGAGCCAAATCTGGAAATTCACCCTATTTGACGGTGCACCGAGTAAAAAAGCAGAAACATTTTTGTTTTTCGGCAATGAACATATATGGAATCATTTTCAATGATATTTATGTTTTTCTTTAAATAGGGAAACTTTCAAAGAATGCTTGAACAAAGTCGTAAAAACTTGCAACAAAAATTAGAATATTCCGAATCCATTATTATGAAGGATTAACTGAAGTCTTTCTTAATTTTAATCTTAGAATATTTATTACCGTAGTCTCCTTTTTTGAGTATATTCTCTGTGTGGAAGCGTTTTGTTATTTCTATGAATGTCAACAGCCAATTAGAGTTGAAAAATGTCATTAGTTAAAAAATGAATGAAATAATTATTGATAAGTGTGACTTTTTTATCGCAAAATTCTCAGATATGTTTCCTTGCAGATCAGAAAATATAGAATATTGATTCTTTACAAAATGTTGTCTTGATTTCCGTAAAAAACGCTAATTCTTGCTTATATGCGGCTTTAAAGCAAATTCTTAGAGCATCCACAGCTAATGCTTGATGCGTCAACACTAATGCTTGCGCTTTCGACGTTAAAGTTTGGAAAACTTTATAATCCGAATTATTATCTGTCATTTAATTGGGTTGAAGCTACATAGAAAAAAATACAACTTTAATGGACCAAGCACTCCTGGTGTCAGAAAAGGAAAAAGTGATGGACGTGTTGTGTGCATATGGGTATAAAAAGTGCAAAAAAGGAAGAACTATCCAGAATCCAGTTGATAATTGAGAATTTAATACGGATTAAAAAGAAACAAATATTTGTTTATAACTTGAGGAGTGATTTTCTAAAAGATAACAAATGCTTTGAGGTTAACCGCAGAAGGTTTCGCAATATGTGAAAATAGTGTTGCTAAATTAAACTTTGAGGACTACGAATGCATAAATTTTTTGAAAAACGTTTGGAATGGAAAAGCCAGAAACTCAGTATTCGATAGTAATGTAATGAAACAAGCAATTAATTGAGAGAGTACGACACCCGACTTTAGTGAAGACTTTTTTTTGAACATCATCATTTGGGCCCTTGTCTGAAAGAAAAATGACTGCAACGGAGTCTAAAACTTCTTTATTTAAAAAATGGACTTGCTGCATAGCCCCATTCTATAACCATTATATGAGAATCAAAAAAACCGTATATCATTTAGCATCTAAGTATGGGAAATGCTTAAAGACATAAAAAAAGTAGTGATATTACATTTTGCATTTTTGTAGGAAGTATGGAATCAGCTAATTCAAAAAATTGAAAGAATAAATTGAAGCAACCAAAGTTGATAAATACTAAAAATACAATCTTTTGGCTGTGGAGTTGTTCAGCTCCTACGACGCTCAAGTCAAAATAATTCCACTTGCTATGACATTAGACGGGGTCGTTTCCAAATTTTTCGAGAACTAAACTTAGATCTATATACAGTCAGTCGTTGGAAAAAACACTGGAGAGTATGGTGGTTGAACAAAGGGACGGAATCACTGATAAAGAGACAAATTCAGCCAGTAACTTCATAATTGAAGCAAATTGTTCGCATGAAGACAATATCGAAAGTAGGAGACCAAGAGCCGTAACTGATTTGAAGGCAGAGGATATAGGAGTAAGGTTGGTTACTTCCTCTTCTTTAAGGAAACTAATCTTCAGCGGATAATAAGCGAGTAACATCGTAATAATTAGTTTATTAAATTGTTTGTTCATTTTTATAAAAGCAATTTATAACTTCCAATAATTATATTCTCTCAAAAGATTAAATGTCATATTGGTAGACTCTCTTTTTTAACAGATTATTATCTAAACTATATAAAATTTATATTTAATTAGTTTGAAGATTTTGTTTTTGGCTAACCTATTTAAATAGGTCATCACATTCTAGATTGTTCGAACATTCAGTTGGTATGCAGATATTTGTCAAGACACTTACTGGAAAAACCATTACTCTCGACGTTGAGTCCACTGACTCGATCGACAACGTCAAAGCCAAGATACAGGACAAAGAAGGGATCCCTCCTGACCAACAGAGGCTCATCTTTGCTGGGAAACAGCTTGAGGATGGAAGAACTCTATCTGACTACAACATCCAGAAGGAATCAACTCTGCACTTGGTTTTGAGGCTACGTGGAGGAATGCAAATATTCGTAAAGACACTCACTGGAAAAACCATTACTCTCGACGTTGAGGCCACTGACTCGATCGACAACGTCAAAGCCAAGATACAGGACAAAGAAGGGATCCCTCCTGACCAACAGAGGCTCATCTTTGCTGGGAAACAGCTTGAGGATGGAAGAACTCTATCTGACTACAACATCCAGAAGGAGTCAACTCTCCACTTGGTATTGAGGCTACGGGGAGGAATGCAAATATTCGTAAAGACTCTCACTGGCAAGACAATCACCCTCGAAGTAGAATCCACTGACTCGATCGACAACGTTAAAGCCAAGATACAGGATAAAGAGGGGATTCCTCCAGATCAACAGAGGCTTATTTTTGCTGGGAAACAGCTGGAAGATGGGCGGACCTTATCTGACTACAACATTCAGAAGGAGTCTACCCTTCATCTGGTTTTGAGACTCCGTGGGGGTTCTCAATAGTTATATCTCTAACCTTCTTTCCTGGTTTCTTTACTAATACATGGTTAATTGCTTGTGCGCAGTTTTATTGATTCGCTTAGTCAGCAAATTGTGTTTTTTAATCGATTCATTCAATTGGTTATATCATTTAGTTAGGACATGTACGAAAAGTAATACTTTCATTTACGTAATCCATGTAAATGAATATCCTCCATTTTATCCAGGAAGTTATGCAGATTATGGCATATTTTATAATTGCAATGTGATTAATAATTTCGACAGTTGCTTAAACTATACAAAACTGTTTGATTTCTGTTTATTTTGATTACTGCTCCTTCAGTTTTTAACATTTTTCGAAAACACAAATTGTGAAACCACTAATGAGAGTTATTAACGAATATTGTGGTTTTGTCGCTTTTCTGAAAAGTCTGCCCTTATTCTAGATAAATAACTGTTTTAAAGTCTACAAATTAACGATTCCCATTTTTATGAACAGGGGAATGATTATAGGCCATAAGTTTTCAAATAATTAAATATCAATTAAGAAATGACAATTTTTGGGTTTCAAGTCTGTCGACTTTGTCACAACCTTTTTTTCTTAGGGCCACCCAGAGATGGCAGAATAGATCCTTAGGAAAGTTAAAAAAGTCTATTTTGATGATTAGTAATACAGTGAAGTGCAAAATTGCTAGAAATGCCAGGAATTTAAGCAAGTTTGCGTAATCTAACTAACGAAAATGTTTCACCAATAATGACTCTAACCAAGTGACAAGAATGAGAATATTTTTTCTTATTGATAAAAAGACCTTAATTCTAATTTATTCCATTCAACTTGATTTTTAAATATTTTCAATTCTAAAGATTAAAAAGACTTAATTTTCTTGAAAAGCAAATGAAAAATAATTATGATTTAAAGACCTAATTACACTAATAATTTCAAAAATTACAAGAAAAACAACTAGAATGAAAATTTTTTTAATTTTAGTTTTTCTTGGCACAATAAAAAATCCCAAAGTCAAAAACACAAAAAGTTGAAAAAATAAGTAGTAGTCATTATTTTTCTACTCTGAGGTTTTTATTTTTTAAAGATCCCATTTTGCTTAATATCGACCATTTTTTAATTTGCCATGAAGTTTTGCTGATTTTGAATATTGGAATGATTTTCTATAAATCCCGTTATTTCAAATTGAGTATTTGGCAAAGACATATGCATTATATTCATTCAAGAAACCGTTAACAAAGTAGGAATATCTGAAATTTTGAATTGTTCGAATAAAAATATTTTTCTAACCCTAACCCTAAAAAGAGGGTTTTACCAAAAGCAAAGTTGAACTTTCCAAAAGCAAAGTGGTACAAAAAATAATTTCTGTTTTTTTAAACAAAGTGACTATGCAACACTCAAAAGTGTCGAGATCAATTGCAAGAGTTACTAAGCAACACTCAAAAGTGCCGAGATCAATTGCTACATTATGAATTGAAACGTGGATCCTTTAATAAAGAATCTGCCCATGAATGGTTGAGAATTTATCTACGAAAGTCAGGAAGGCTTACAATTTTCTGGTAGTGCTAGTAGTAGACAATGTTCCATGCTATTCAGGAATTGAAGAAATTGTTAAAGAAAAGGAATTAATTAGAAATAAAATTTTAAGATTGGATCCCTATAGCCCTATGCTCAACCCAATTGAGAATATTTGGTAAGTATTCAAAGCTGACATAAAAAGGCACATTGCAACAGACATGAAAAATATTTTGAATGGTGTGGGGAAAAAAGCTTTGTCAACTACTGAGTTTCGACATCGAAAGTTAGAAGAAACTATGAATAACTATTTATTTATAATCACTACATCTTTATGCAACACCGTAATTGCTGGAATTCAGAGGTTGGCCCGATCGGTGTTAAATAATGATAAAATGGTTTATTAAATTATTTTATTGTTCAAATTTGTTTTTGGTAAGATCTACTTTAAACCTGAAATGGTATAGTTAGTTAACTAATTAACCTGTTAGAAAATTGAAATTATCAATTTTTAAAGTTATTTTATAAATTTTAGAATGCCAATGCCTAGAAAACTAAATCAAAGTGAAAAAAATAAAAAGAAATAAAATAAGAAAAAGACGTATGACACTTCTTTTGTGTTGCAGTTACACAGGAGAAAATATAAACCGTTTATAACTGAACGTACGAAGTCACCAGAGTATTAAAAAATGTGAATCTGATAGAAATCGACATTTATTATGATAATTCGTGCAGTCTGGATGACAAAAAATATTTTTGAAAATTGGTTATCTCGATTTAATGAGGAAATGAGGGAGAAAATAAGGAAAATAATACAAGTTCTTTAATTCTTTAATTCAGCTATGTGACCAAGGGATAATAACGGAATTTAAGAATCATTTCAATAACTGGATTATGAAAACGATTGTCTATGATAAAAATCGTGTAGCACAAATAGATGAAGCAATAAAGAAAATCACAATATTGGATGCTATTTCATGTAAAAAATTGGCATGGGACGAGATTACAAACACTTCAATACAACATTGCTTTGAAAAAACTTTGGAATATGACTGTTGGGAAAAAGAAAACACCGGAGAAAGTCTGATTAATTCGAATATTGTGGAAAATGCAATTTTAGAGAGTTTCTGGGATGATAACAGTAGTGAAAAAGAGGACCACAGCGAACAATTTCTGGAACATTTTGATGATCAATAAGTGCGTATTCACAATGCTGCTAAATGTTATTAATCAAGAGACTCCGAAAAATGTACAGTCTGTACCAAAACATTATAATATTGGCAAATTTATCAATAAATCATTTGTATCTCTACTTATATCAATTTTTAAGTGTTAATTTTTAGCATGTAATTTCTAAATTGACTTATCTAACTATTCTTAAATAAATTAATTCTTAAAAATATATTACATGCTAAAAATATATTGTCATGTACCAAAACATTATAATAATTTTTGTCATGTAACAAAAGATTATAATATTTTCTAGTATTTGATGTTTTTCCCTCGAGATTTTAGTACAGCATCTACTCTTTTTGGCATTTATTCAATTAAACCTTTTATTTCTTCAATTTTAATTTCATTCCATATGATTTTCAGTTCATTTTTCAGATCCTCTATCGTTTTTATTCCACGAGCCATAACTTTTCGTTTCATTATTCCCCAAAGATTTTCGATTGGATTGAGATCAGGGGAATTAGGAGGCCATTTCATAAGATTAATTTTTTGGTTTTGAATCCACTCAATCCTATCTTTTGCAGTGTGTGTAGGAGCATTGTCCTGTTGAAAAATGTAATTACATCCATCATATAACTTTTGACCAGTTGAAATTAAATTTTTTTCTAATATTTCTCTGTATACTAATCCATTTACAGTTGAATCACTAATTGAAAGCGAGCTCAACCCATTAAAACTCATCGCTCCCCACACCATAGCTCCTTTTCTGTAATGAAGCTTTTGATTTATGCATGAAGGATGAATTGTTTCATTTTTTTACGCCAAAACTACGCACCTTTTTCACCAATTAACAGCAGAAACTTAGATTCGTCAGAAAAAATAAAACTTTGGACCACTGTTCTATAGTCCAGTTTATTTTCCCTTTAGCCAAAGCTAATCTTTGCTTCTGTTGTTTTAATGTTAGGAAGGACTTGCAAACAGGGGTTATGGAAAAAAATCCCAATTGGTTTAGACGTCTGCTTATTGTCATTCGGCTCAAATTAATTCCGTGAGGAATAAGTTTTTCGGAAATTTCCTTAATAGAGATGAATCTATTTTCCATCAAAACTCTTTGAATAACTCTTTCTTCTCGTGAAGACGTTAATATCGGCCTTCCCTTTCCGACACGATTGTTTTTCTCGTTATTTTGCTTCCGCAACACGTTGGAAACTGATCCTTGTGAGCAATTTGTGATTTCCGCGATTTTGTTTTGACTAAGTCCAAAGGTATGGAGATTTAAAATAATTTTTTTGGTATCAAATGACAAGTCGCTTTGTCCTTCCATGTAAATTAAATGTCACCGTCCAGACCGGCCGGGGCGCCAGATCGGTCAGGTCAATTATCTAAATACAAAACAAATATTTTTCCTACATAACATTTCATTGCAAAAAATATTGATAATAAAAAAATAAAATCTTATTAATAAAAAAGTTCTAAAAAGTTGAAAAGATTAGCATTAATCAATGGTTTTAGTTGAACCAAAAAATTTAGTTTCAAGGAGAACAACACCTACATTTCTAAAAATGGCTCAAAGTTGCGTTTTTTTGTATCGAAGACACTGAACTTAAGTCAAAATTCATTGAAGTAGTGTATTTGTTTATTTAAATTAGGCTCAACACAATCTTAATCATTTTGGACGTGATAAATTGGGGGTTAGGGTTAGGCGGAGAAAGTGGAAATATGATGAAGTTGAAAGTGGCGATTAAATTTTAATACGCCATGATGGGGATGCAAACCCGGGTTATAGAAAATACCCATTATACGACGAGATATCTGCACAAAAATATATTGTGAAAAATAGGGATCGAGAACTCGTAACGATAATTAATGAAAAAGATTAAAGGATACATATTAGCAGAGTAAAAAAACTTTAACTGCAAATATTCATGGGGTTCCTTCTGTGTTTTTTTTCTCGTGTCATATTTACTTAATTGTGAAATAATTGTGGCATTGTTACAAATTCGACGCGGCCGAAGGCCGCATAGGGAAAAATATTCACATTGAATCATCCGGCCGTAGGCCGGATTGTATTTTAGAGTTTTAATGATAAAAATAGAAATTTACAACATTTTTAAAAATTAAAAATGGATTTTTCTAATAAACTTTATTGTTGAGAATTGTTTGGCTAACCTTGGTTAAAGCATTTTTAAATTGCTTCTGTTGTTTTAATGTTAGGAAGGGCTTGCAAACAGGGGTTATGGAAAAAAATCCCAATTGGTTTAGACGTCTGCTTATTGTCATTCGGCTCAAATTAATTCCGTGAGAAATAAGTTTTTCGGAAATTTCCTTAATAGAGATGAATCTATTTTCCATCAAAACTCTTTGAATAACTCTTCTTCTCGTGAAGACGTTAATATCGGCCTTCCCTTTCCGACACGATTGTTTTTCTCGTTATTTTGCTTCCGCAACACGTTGGAAACTGATCCTTGTGAGCAATTTGTGATTCCGCGATTTTGTTTTGACTAAGTCCAAAGGTATGGAGATTTAAAATAATTTTTTTGGTATCAAATGACAAGTCGCTTTGTCCTTCATGTAAATTAAATGTCAAACATCATCTACGATATGCGAAGATCTGTTTATCGGATACGATACGTCTCGGACAATCTGTCGGACCTTGAGGTATCAATGAAAAAGCATTTGACACCGTATCCAATACAAAACATCTCTTCGAATATACAAATTGAAAAACTTGATAAAATTCTCAGAGAAGCTATACTGGACTTTCTCCGAAAATCTTCAATCAGGAAATACATCATGTCAAATACTAACAGAAAAACCCGGATTGACGAATCTTTGGGAAAACTTATAAAATGGAAGGGAAACCTTGAAAAGAAGCTAAGACGATGCAGTGACCCCATAGATCGTATTCGTCTTCGGGATAAGATTCGTACCGTGAAAATAGAGATAAATGATGTCGCAAAAAAACATTCAGACCTTGCTTGGAAGAGTCAATGCTCGAAACTGAATAAGAAAAACCTCATTTTTGGAAGGTTTTCAACAGACTGAGTAATATGGAGAACAAAGGAGAAGAGATCCGACTAAAAACAACTGAAGGAATAGATATCCCGCTCGATGAAGTTCCCTCACATCTGCGAAGTCAACTGGCAAAAGTTCAAGAGGTGGATCCGATCGACATGGTTCCGAAAGAAGTTATATGTGAGGCTCAGAGAAGTCTAAGAGCAAATTTGAGTCATACGGGACCACTGTGCAGAGACATAACGTTGGAAGAAACGTATGCCGCAATTATGAGCTGCAAGAATAATGCACCCGGCCATGACTACATTCCAATTTCTGTATTCAAACATGCTCCAAATATTCTCCTACGATACTTGACCGCACTATACAATGCAAGCTGGAGACTTGGATACGTACCGGACTCTTGGAAAAGTCAATCGTACGTATGATTCCAAAGCTGGAAAAATAAAGGACCATGCAGAGAACTATAGGCCGATAAGCCTAATATGCTCCGTCTCTAAAATTATGGAACGGATTGTCTTCACAAGACTTTCGAACTTCGTAGAGGAATCAGGTGCACTTGCAGTAGAGCAGTGGGGATTCCGACGAAAAAGATCCTGTGGTGATTGTTTCGGAGAACTCGAGAAAGTCATCTCGCTTAGTCTTGCTAATAATACAGCGACTATTGCTATCTGCCTCGATGTCTCAAAAGCTTTTGACAGCGTATGGCACCTGGGCCTCTTGGAAGTGTCGCCAAGAGCAAACCCGGTCTCTAAAAACGGTCAATTGGCTGAAGAGCTATTTATCAATGAGGAGGTCATAGATACGATGCGGAAACCGTTTGTCGGAATCTGTCGATCTCAAACAAGGCTCGGTCTTGAGCCCTCTGCTTTTTAATATTTACGTTGCTGATATTCCAAAACCGAAAGATCCTACCAGTCGTCTCATGATCTACGCGGACGACATATTAATAACGGATGCTTCGTGGAAAAAAGACATCTCGTGGAGGAAATTAAAAGGATACGTGACAAGAGTGGAAGAGTGGTGCATATCAAAAGGACTGACGCTCGCAAAAGAAAAGTGCACCGCCACTTGGATTGCAAAACAGGGAGCTAAACGAAAACCGCCGAGAAACCTCTATGGGTTTACAGTAACGGAGAACCTGAAATACCTTGGGGTTGAAGTTGGATCCAAGGGTTCTTACTTCAGATACATCGACTCGAGGAGAAGGAAATGCGCTCAAATTCTCAGGAGCATAATTCACTTCCACCTTTGCCCGGAAACGTTTTTATATGTTTATAAAACGTGCGTCGAACCATTGCTTACCTACGGGTTCGAGGGATGGTATCCTACTGCTGAAAGGGATGGCATTATCGCTAAGCTCGAAAAGACGAGGCGATATGCCATCAAATTGGCAAATGGACTCCAGTTGGACCAACCCATCCCTCAAGTGATGGAAGACGCGACGGAAACGGTTGGAAGTGTTCTTGAGAGAGCCTTTTCCTCTCGAATTAAATATAAAAAAAAAAAAAAAGGGAAACAACGAAGAAGAGGCATACGTTGTCTCATTAACTTTCTCCCTCTTTTTTCGGCTTTTCCGTTAATAAAAATTCATTCATTCATTCATTCATTTTTAAATAAAATGCAAAATCAATACGGTAATTATCTGGAAATGACTCGATGTTGGTTTTTTATGAACTCAGTAACTTCAATATTTTGGCAAAAATAATATTAAAATCAACAAAAGAATGAACAGAAAAAGAAAATAAATTCCGAAAGGTAGTTTTTATTAAAAATTTTATACATAACCGATCTGGCGCCCCGACCTATCTGGACGGTGACATTAAATAATAACGTGTTAAATTTAAAATAAATTTGTTTTTGTATGAAAAATATAAAAATTATTATAATGTTATGGTACATGACAAAAATTATTATAATGTTATGGTACATGACAATTTGTATCACCCCAACCAGTGATCTCGTAAAATCAAATAATTTTTTAAATAGTTAAAGAAAGTAAATTTAAATTTGGATGTAAAAAATTAAGTCATAAAAATGGATATTTGTGAAAATAGAGTTATATTTTAACTAAATTTACGAGTATTATAATGTTTTGGTACAGACTGTACTTGATCTATTCAGATTCATAGCAAATATTATGAGTCTGATGAACAAAACACTCAATTGCAATTAACTGGTTTTTTATTGAAAAATAAAAATTGTAGTTATCCATCTTGGTTATATTATTAAAGTAAAATATCGAACAGAAGAGATTTTTGGAGAAAACCTCAAAATTGGGGAAAAATTTCCCCAATTCGGGGTCGCACTATATTACTTTTTGTTAACAATTTTTACTAAAATAAATTCCATGATGACATTTCATACACAATAACAATAATAATTAAATTCTCAATTACCCTAATGATTATTTGCCATTTTATTTTCAAGTTTTTCTATTTGAAGGGTTTCATTACTAAAGGATACTCGTACAAACTTTTTTGATGCTTAGTTTGTCTAATTTAAAATCCAGCGGACTTTTCTCTTCAAATCAGTGACCAATCTTTTTTTTCACTTTCTATACTTGCTTCAGTTACAAGGCTACAGTCTGATTTATCTGCTCTTCAGTGATTTATAATATGTCTGTGTTCACAAATCATAGTCCCCAATGCTTTCTTCAACACGAAGTACTTCAATACATAACTTTGTCAGCATAGTTCTTTAAAACACGAAAAAAACACGCCTCTCCATTGCCGTAATCAGCGGCAACTGTTTTGCAATCAGTGAGGCTGGGAGGGCGCCCTAAATTGCGTAGTCTTAAACAATCTTTCTCCTTTTCTAACTGTCTTTTCCAATAAAAAAAATTTGTCATAACAAATGGACTTATTTTGATATGCAGTTAAATTTCTCAAATTCTGTCAAAATTGGCAATTAAGTGAAATAACACATTTTTTAATCATATTTTCTTTGTTTTAATTTATATATTAAACAAATATTTTGTAACATTTAATATAATAATATATTATTATAACGTGGTTGTATTATGGTTGGTTGTTTAATTAAACTCATTTTAGGTTTTAATACGAAAGAGAGGACGGAAAACAGCAAGGCGACCAAATTTCAATAAGGTCCACCCAGTTAACAACAAACCCAAAACCAGGAAATATATGATTGACTGTTCAGCAGCATCAGAAGACAAACTTCTAAAACCCGAGGACCTGGTCGAATATCTTACCAAATCTATCAAGGTCAACGGAAAAACTGGAAATTTGACCAACCAAGTTTCCATTTCTACCCGAAATGACGTGGTCACCGTCGAGATATCTGTACGAATGGCTAAGCGAGCAATGAAGTACTATACCAAAAAATTCTTGAAATATAAGCAAATGAGGGATTATTTGAGGGTTGTGTCAAAAGATAAAAACTCATATCACCTATGCTACTATAAAATGGAGGGTGAAGATAATGAGGCCTAATTTTGATTTTTCGGATTCTTAATACTTTTTTTCCTTTTAAATGTTCTTAATCAATTATTTATGAGTGTTAGTTAGGCTTATGATGGCATGTTTTTTCAATTAGTTACCAAGTATGAATTAAGATTCGATTATTTTAAATGATGATAAAGAACTGCACTTGGACCTGAGATAACAGTATCCGGCACCCTTCAGGTCTGATTGGTAGATGAATGTTGTATATAAAATTGATTTTTTGAGTGGAGTGGACACTTTAAAAAAATTTGTAATAATAGCGAGAAAAGTATGATATCAGAACTAAGTGTCAATTTGTGACAACCGAGTGTATATTTAAAATTGAGTTCAGTCAGAGTTGAAAGACAAATGGGTTGAATATTTTTTGGCAAGTTTTAAAATTGGTAGTAGGCTGACTAGTAGGTTGATTCAAACACTAATACGGGCATTGTGGCCAATAATGTTTAGTATTTGAATTTTTTTAATAAAATACAGATCGAGCAAATGTGATAAAAAATTAATCGAAAGGAGAGCCAGCAGCCTGGCAGATCGCCAAACTGTTCCCCAGGATAACGGCGATCGAGAACCGCTGAAAAAGCCAGTCCACCTCCCGAGGATCGTGAGTGCGCATGAGATTTTGGCCCCGAGCTTGTGGAGGAACTTTTCCATCTTTAGACCAAGAGCACCCGACGACTCAACCGCTATCGGCATCACGAAAAACTCATCTAAAGGGCAGAATATTTGGATAGCTTTAAATCTTCAGCCTTCTTAGCAGTAGATTTAGTCTCCAGAGCACACTAAGTTAGATGTGAAGCAGAAAAAGTATCCCAGCAGGTTGCGTCCCATACGAGGCCTTTTCCGCCCTCAAAAAGGAAAAGGCTCATCCCATCAGGACGTTTCCCGTCATCGCCATCAAGACCCGGTGGTTCGAGGACCGAAGGAAATCCCGCCGAAATGAGGACCCTCCGTATGATGTCATTCATAGCCGAGTGCCTCGGAAAACGTCCGGCACTTCTCCTGCACGATAAAGGATGCAGACCGAAAGGATCAACAGTGCAGCCACAACGACATACGTGCAGGACACATTGTCTTAGTCAGAGGCGCAGAGAGATTCCGATCCTTACCGATTCATCGTCAAGGAGAGTGCCAGATGGGGCGTTCGGGAATGCACAAAGCCAAGGTCCACAAGCCGGGGATGCTGCCGAAAGAAGGCAAGCGCGGCGGTGTTGGTTGGACGACTCGAGCAGCAGATTGCAAGTTTGCTTGCATCATATTCGATCCCAGGCTCGTTGAGACATTCGATCTTCCGGAAAGTCAAGACCTTGTTCCTTCCAGACTTCGCTGAAATGAGCCACATTTGCCAAAAGAAAAGAGAGCTAAATATGAAAATGAGTTTTGATGAAATACAGAACTTGTTTAATAAGAATTGAGCAAGATTCGAGCCGATGTGACGCACGTGACTGGAAACCGAT
This sequence comes from Octopus sinensis, assembly GCF_006345805.1. Lineage (NCBI taxonomy): Eukaryota > Metazoa > Mollusca > Cephalopoda > Octopoda > Octopodidae > Octopus > Octopus sinensis. The sequence continues at coordinate 157,904 of NW_021832829.1, forward strand.
TTGATTATTGAAAGTTGACTAAAAAGAGAATTTCCCCCTGATCTTCTAAGATGTCGATCCCATCAAAACCTAGGCCATCTTGAAAATTCTAACACGGGGCTTACTAATTTTCAGTGCACTCATCCAAAAAATTGATTAAAGTATTCTCTGCACTTTAAAGAACAGCGAACATATTTTCGGTCCGATCATTCTATCGTCGAATGAACTAAATCTAATCTACCAGCCCCACTGAATAGACTAAACTCGTAGGATATTGGTCTGTCTAATTTGTATTTTTATATGTGAATAGTTTGCGTCGATCTTTTGACTCGAGTAATAATTCTAATTTTACCTCTAAAGAACTTATTATTATTGTAAGAACTGAATTTTATTTTGTTTGCCTAAATATAGAATTCTCAAATTAAATCAGTTATACGTGTGAATAATCGACAATTTTTTTAATTCTCGTTTCATATTTAGTCAGTTCGAGTAAACAAGTTAAAAAAATATGCGGGTTGCATTTCTTTACAATTTGGAATTTTACCTTTCATTTTATATATTAAATTAATGAAAACAAATCAATATCAAAGAAATATACTTTTGTCCCTAAAGCTTTGACGCAATGCATCACTAAGCACCCTAATAATTATTTGACCACAAAAAATATTAAAAGTGAGTATTATTAGTAAGTGGTGGATCCCCCGACTCCAAAGAAATTACCGACTGCCCCAAACTGTTTGTAATAACCTAAGAAATGACATCATTTGGTTGACCTTTTCGAGACCTTGTGCAATATATTTGTTTCTGTTGATTTTTGTAGGCCTCTCTTTGCTTTAAAAGAGTTTCGGTTATTAATGACTTGATTCGGTTCTGCTCGATTTGAGAAGCCAGTTTGTGGTTGAACGTTAATTTCCCGTCCCTGAGTTCCCATGATGTCATTGGAAGCAGCCTAAATATGTGGGGTAAACGAACTGTCAAAATACTCTTAATCTCACAAATTTATTTTATTTTTTTCAAATACAAAAAATTTTTTAAATAATTAACAAAAAAATCATTTAAATTTGAAATAATCGACTATATATTTGTTAGATCTATCTTAAAAAACTTTCATAATAACGAATTTTAAGATAATTTTTCTGGAATTTATACGTTTATTAAATCCATAAATTAAGTTCTCTAAACCAGGCATGCCCACGAGCATTTAATTGATGGTCCTTTTTTGATATCTAATGTTTAACAACAATATTAGTTACAATTCAAATCAAATAAAATATTTTATTCCCATTACCAACTTAGTTATATCGGGCTCAATATTTGACAATAATATTTGTAGATCACCTCTATTGACAACATAAAGTCTATTCCTAGTTTTTGAAGTGATACTGCTTTGCTGAAGCAACATTCAACAAATAGGTTGATGAAAAATTAACAAAAAATTGACTTCTCGTCTGGACTTTGTTAAATCAGCGTTTATTTAAAAAATTCTTAATGCTTTTCGAAAGCTTAAATTGCCATAATTTCAGATTGCAAATCTATTATGTACTTTTTATTTCGATTTCACCTGCGAAAGTTTTTATGAATAGATTAATAATCTATAGGGGGATAACTAAGTTGAAGAGATCTATATATCATGTTTTAACATCAGTGTACATTTAAAATGGCGTAATAATTGAGAAATTAATGAATTAATTAAAGTGGCAAAATATTTTATCCAGATTGCTTCGTATCCGCCTCCTCCTGCCAGATTCATGAACCGGGATACAGGGCGTGTGCTCGACAGGTTCCACTAATGTCTCGTGGTCGGACATCATTCAGTGTCTTCCTTCCGACCAAACAATTTTAGGTCGTCCATGAACAGCAAGTGGTTCGTGGAGTATACCTGAGGACTATTGCGGACTTGTCCACTAGCAAATTTGGGAATTTTGCATTCAATATTCAACTCAGGGGGTCCAGAACAAGAACAAAAATTTGCGGCGATAAAGAATCACCCTGCAAGATCCCTCTCTCCATCTCACTTCACCAATCTCTTTTTGATTAAATCTCAGCTTGATCTTCCATTTCGTGACAAGTCCCTTTATAAAATCCACAATCTAACGGGGAGGCCGGAGTTCTCAAAGATTTGGTACAGAAACTCGTGGTCGATAGAGTCAAAAAAACCTTTTTTACATCAACCCAGGAAGAAGGCAAATTATTCCCATTTTGTTGATGGATACATTGGTTAAGCAATGCCTGCTCTTTGGCTCCCTGGCACATTCTTCTCGTCCCTAATTGATTGTCGCTGATCAAATTGTATGCTTCAATGTAGTCCGTCAATTTTCTGTTCACACATTTTGTTACAAGTTTATATAGATTTGGCATGCAAATAATCGCCCTCAGGTCCTTGGATGAGTCACAATTTTTTTTGGAATAAGATGGGCAATTCCGGTGTAGAATTTTTAAAGTTTTTTTTTTGTTTTTTTATTTTTTTGTTTTTAAATTATTCATTTTTATTTGTTTTTCTTTATTTTTTTGTTATTTTCTAAAAATTCAACCGGATTGAATTTTTAAACTCCTTAGATCCCTCTGGAATGCCGAATCATCTTTTAAAGTTAAAGATAGGCGTTCCAGTGGTTTTATTACGAAATCTTGCGCCACCTAAATTATGCAACGGAACGAGGTTAGTTATCAAAAATTTGATGGCTAACGTAATAGAGGCGACGATATTAACAGGTAAGTATAGAGGTGAGGATGTTTATATTCCACGAATTCCGATAATTTCTGATGAATTACCATTTAGATTTAAAAGGCTGCAATTTCCTTTGAGGATGAGTTTTGCAATGACAATAAACAAGGCCCAGGGACAGTCATTAAAGGTAGTTGGGTTATTTTTAGAGTGAGTGCTTTTCACATGGACAGCTGTATGTGGGATGCTCGAGGGTAGGCAGAAGAGAAAATTTATTCATATATGCCAAGGAAGGACGGACGACAAACATCGTTTATCAACAGGCGATAGAATAGGGTTACATTAAACCAGGTAGTTTTATACATCTACATAAACTTATAGTTGTTTGATGAAACAGGCCCTCCGCAGGAGCTAGGTCGCGGTGAGCGAAGCGAGCTGCCGAGCTAGTAAACCAATAAAAACCATTGTAGCGTGTAATTTAATTATAATTAATTATTGATTTTTAATCAGATTAATTAACAAATTATGATTGTCCAATGAAAAAAATTATTGTTTATTAAAATAAATAACTCGGGTTCCGGTTCCGCCGTGGTTCGGCCTTTTACCGGCGACATTTTATTAAAGTTTGTTTTGATTTATTTGCTTTTGTTTTCAACGACGAAAAAGGATTTATTCAATTTAAATCAGTCCGCTGTGCGAGACTAAATGTTGAGGATGATATTAAGGTGTGTTTTTATCAAAGGATTCAGAGATATACAAATTATTCGTCAATAAACAACATTATCTATTAATTGAATAATTTTTTTCTTAGTTATTTTAAACTCGATAAGGGATACGCGAATTGAGGCTGACTTATATGAAGAACTTCTCAAATTCTTCAGACCAATTTCCTAGAGCAGATCCACTTGATCAATATTGAAGAATTTTTAAAGAAATATTGCAGAATTTTTAAGGCAAAGATGCTCTATAAAAATTATTACTGATATGCCATAAATCGAGGACGAATTCTTAATAAAACAGACAAAGACGAAAAATCAAAAAAGAAAGCTAATTATTTTACAGTATTAGGCAATACGAGGTCTTTTTCGATTTCTTGCAATTTTTTGACTTAATCTTAGGAAAAATTTATTTACAAAGTGATAACAAGTGACAAGTAGCGTTTCCCTACATTACTGCCAATCTCTGTTCTATTATTCTTGAAATCTCTAAATTTCTAATAAAGTATGAATAACGATGTCAATTTTCATAAATGGATCAATTTTGTCATTCTTTAATGCTTTATCTGGCTTTACTTTTCTCTAGACATGTTTTTGCTGATTCTAATATTACTGAAAAAGTTTCTATTTAGTATACAAATATATTGTAGAAAAGGCTCGTCGTTTTAATTAAAGATGTACTAACAGATTTTCTACAGATTTCTGGTAATTTTCTCTAATGAAATTATTTTTGTAGAATCAGAGTTGGGTTTTGACATTGATTTTGACAAATTCAAGGCATTGATCATTTTGTATAATTCCTTTAGAAAATGTTACAATCTAATACCAATATTGATTCAGGTGAAATTGATAATAATTATTCTAGACCAGTGGTTCTCAAACTTTTTTTCCTTGCGTACCCCTTGCCATCTAAATAATTTTTCGCGTACCCCTTATCGATTTTTAAAAAATTAAGGAAAAAAAAAATATTTAATTAATGAGATGGATGGTGTTGTTTATCAATCACTAATCTATCGATTTCTGGATCCTATAAGTTGAACAGGGAAGGGGACAACACAGAACCCTGCGGTACCCCATTTGGAAGATAGCGTTGTTTTGAACAGTGGTCCATAAGGAAGACGTATCCCGATAAGAAGTTTTCAAGCCAGGATTTGAAGTTTGAGTTTAGGTCTGTCTTTAAAATTTTGTTGATGAGTTTTTGTTGAGTCCAGTGGTTTAAAACTATGTTGAGTATGGCAAGTTGGCAAATGTTTGGATATTCGGGCAAGGATTAATCTTTCAAGGATTTTAGCTAGGGTAAAATAACTAATTGGTTAATTTGATTTTATTTAGTTTTTATAACTAGTAATATTAAAGAAATTTCAAGTTTACAAAATCAAAATTGTGTCTGTGCTTCTTGTGTGATTTAATTGAATTATATAGATTAATTTTCGAATCTTTTACCAAATTATTAAAAGATGAAAACAGCTTTGGATGCAAATCTAACAAAATTGATGAAATCAATTTTCACTCAGCGGAAATATCTGTCGCCCAATATATTTAAGCGATGCATGCTATCCACAAATACTAACCCATCTCACTGTATAAAAGATGATGGAAATAATCAAAAAACTGAATCTTTTATATCGCTTTTGAGAAAGTATGTTTTTAATTGAGTTTCTATTGTTAATTGACTATACTTGATTTATCTAGTTCACCATTTATCCGACTTGGTGATCCCAAGAATAAAATTTTAATTGGAAATGTCACCATTGTTACAAAATCAGATATATATGTGGACTACGGGGGAAAATTTAACGCAATTGTGAAAAATTCTTTTAAAAACGAGTTAATATTAAAATTAATTATTTTCTTTAGGGAAAATATTAAAAGAAACACGAAGGTATACTTGCTACTTAATGAACATGAAAAAGTGGCTAATTATGGGGAAAAGCATTGGATAACTCTGAAAGAGGCGGATGCAATTTTACTGGGAGTTTGTAAAGATCAATAATAAAAAAATATTAACTTTTAGTTTTGTGTAACAATTATGACTTAATTGATCAATGATGCTTTAATTTTTCCATAGTCCTAATTTTTATTTATTTATCGCTAGCTTTTAAACGAATCTGATATTTAAACTTTGAAAATATCAATGAACTGAAAATATTAAATTGATATAAATACAATTAGATATAAAACTTAAAGATTAAAACGACTTTAAAATATATAAATGAAATTCTTTAATAAAATTTTTAACATTTAAACTTGTTCGCACAATCGCAGTCCTGAGTCACACACTTGGCTAGAGTTCCTGCATTTTTCAAAAGTCGTGTTTTCTGTAGTTTTGTAAATATCTTGGAACGGCATTATTCCGCAATTTTTGCGGAATATTGTTAGCGACCAGTAATAGCTTCTTGTTTTTAATAGTATCATAGTTTTTGTCTCATTGTCCACTTTCAAATTAGTAATTTATAGATTCGTTTATGTATCAAAATAATCATATTATTTTTATAGAATGCAATTTTTGGAAATAAAATCGAAGAATCAGACCAATCAACAATCTTCCTCAAAAAATTACTAGCAATATCAATATCCAGTATAACATACAACCGGGCGATTTTCCCCGAATCCGCCTATAATAATCATACCATTGACGATCTGAACTTGAAGATTCTCAGTGAGAAATCAGATTGCCTGAGTGCTCAGAAAATCATCAAATGGCTGAGAGGGGCTTTGACGCTATAAACAGAAAATTTGTATTTTTTAATTATATAATTTAGCTGAGGGCGATTGTTTTGGAGGTAACATTTGATAGCAATAAACTTAATTAAATAGTTTTTAAACGACGAAAATAGATCAGAAGTATTTTCCCACTGACCTGTTATTTTTAGAAAATTATTGAAAAAATACACATTAAAATTTTTTATTTTAATGAAAATAAATTAGACATTTACAAGTTAGTTTTAGTAAATATATTTTATAGTTAAAACAATCGAATACAAACTTTATTTTCTGAAATGGACAATAAATCCGCAACATTTAAACCTGTTCGCACAATCGCAGTCCTGACTCACACACTTGGGCCACTTCCGTCTGAAATAAAAATAAACATGAAACTATTTTATTATAACGAAAGTGAATATATTATTCGAATATTTTGGTTACTCCTGTTGACTATGAACACAAGGAATTATTCCAACAGCTGAACCTCTTAATAAATTCACTGAAGATTGCATCTCAGTTAACGTCGGCTCAGTTCAGACGGTTTTTATTATTATTATTATTATTAGAACCAAGATCACCGTCCAAAACATAAAACTAATTAATCAGGTGATCCCGGCTTCTCTGAGGAGGGTCCTCAACTTTGCCCGGTGCTCCTCCCTTGTCCCGGCACAATTTCTGTGAGGGCGCGGTGGTGGTGTTTTTGGCCCTGTAGCCCCGAGGTTTCTTCTCAAGATTTCATTAAATGGGGCGATGAGTAGATGTTTTTCGGTCCCTGCAGTGCTTTTCGGAAGCGATCTTGAGTTTTCTCGATTTCAGCGCGGTTCGTTCCACTGATAAACCCTCCCCACGCCTCACAAGCATAGCTAAGGGAGGGTTCGATGAATTGCCGGTATAAGGCTTGTCGTGCGGGGAAGCTGATACACTGTCTGCATTTACGAAGAAACACTTTCAAGATGTTCAGTTTCTTCATGCACCTCGTAGTAATATTATCGACTTGTTGAGAAAAACACATATGACTGTCGTAAGTCACCCCGAGGATTTTCTGAGATTTTTGAAACGGGATTTCCATGTTATTTAGGTACAGGTTCACCACCGTTTTCCCAAGCTTCCTTGCTGAGGTCATAAGCGTGGTAACCGATTTTTCCGAACTCGTTGGTAGTCGGTTTAGCGAGAGCCAACTTTCGAGATTGTTAAGGTGGTTCTGCAGTTTTGTACTCGCCGTGTTCACCTCACGGCTCCGGGTAGCAATTACGATATCGTCAGCGTATGATAAAATGATTGAGTCTTTGTCGTTTGGTAGCGGAAGATCCGATAAGAATAAGTTGAACAGGGCTGGTGAAAGGGGGGAGCCTTGAGGGACCCCGTTTGGAAAGTATCGAGACATCGATCTTGTATTGTTTTGTTGGATTCTGCCTCTTCGGCCGCTGAGGAAGTTAGCTAGCCACATTTTCAGTCTTGGGTGAATTCCACTAAGGTATATTTTCCTGGTCAGTATTTTTCTGGGGACGGAGTCAAAAGCCTTATGGATATCCACTGAGCACATAACCGTTTTTTGGTTATACGGTTTGGTAGATAGTCCATCTGAGATGAAGTTCGTCAGAGTGACAAGGTGCGAGGTGGTTGATTTACCACATTTAAATCCATGTTGAAAGTCCAAATCCGGGAGATATTGTTTGATGTGGTTGAGTATAAGTTTTTCCAGAACTTTGGAAAGGACGCAGAGGAAAGATATTGGCCTGTAGGACGCCGGGTTGTCTTTTGGTCTCCCTGGTTTCAGAATAGGACGAATGTGTGCCATTTTCCATAGTGTGGGTATTGCGTTGTTGTTTATAGAAAAGTTGTAAATTTGACAGAGAGCTGATATTGCCACCGGTCCTAGGTTTTTCACCAGGATAGTAGGAATTCCGTCGGGTCCACAAGAGCCAGTGCTTCTTAAATTTCTGATGGTCTGAGACACCTCCTCTTGAGTGAGGATAATCATGTCCCGACATCTTCGAGGTTTCAACGACTTCAAGCGTGGTCCATCGTATTTCCTGTGGGGGATGTTGCTGATCCCAGCGTAGAACTTTATCAGTTTGTTGGTGAAGGGAACCGCATTATCCTCACCCGCTTCAAATCTCTCAGGGTTTGTGAATCTTCCTAGGGATGCCCATACTTTTGTTAGTGGGACCTCCGCATTTAATCCTCTGGCGAACTTTTCGGCCCTCCCGTACCGTTTGTCTTTTGCAGATTGTTTTATGACTTTATTCAGTAGTCTGATCCGATGCCGGTTATCTTTTGTAAGGTGAGAGCGACCTTTCAATGAGTTCCGTTCCTCGATTAGAGGTAGAATCCCCGACGGAAATTTTCTTACTGGTTTTGGGTAAATTTTCCTCATTTTTAAGAATAATTTTCTTCCAATCAAAATTGTTCGGTAGAAGTGCTTGAGGGCGTTGTCGATGGAGTCGAAATCATGTACATCAAAGTTAACCAGTGCTTTGTCAATGGAATAGGCAAAATTGACCCAATCTGCGTGCTTGTAGTCGTATTTCAGGTTGTGGAGCCCCTTTCTAATGGGCAATTTGACTTGGACTTTTATAATTAGCGGATTGTGATCGCTCCGTAGATCGTAGGTAACGCCCCATTTGACCAGAGGTGCGAGGTTAGAGGAGCAGAGGGTCAGATCGGGGGAGGTGGGCTTGTCCTTGGTGTTGTAAGGAGTTCTTGTGTGCAGTGAGGGGTTGTTCAGGATTACAAGGTTGTCCAATTGCTCGAGAATAGACTTTCCTCGGGAGTCAGCGGTTTGTGACTTTAACCAATGCGGGTGTTTTGCATTCAAGTCCCCAAAAATAATTAGATTATCGTGATTATCAAACGGGCGTAGATCTGTGATAAAATGTTTCGGGCACGATCCTGTTGGCGGGATATACATATTGCAAATCACTATGTTTCCAAGTGAGGTGGGGATAGTAATTGCAGAAAATTCCAGACTCGTGTTTTTGCTTCCTTTAGAGCTGAGCGAAGGGGAGCTCTCCTGGTAAGTGATTCCCTTCTTAATAAGTGTTATGAGACCGCCTCCACGGCCTGAGGGTCTGTCCAGGCGTTCCATGTGGTAGTTGGGGAAACGTGGAGACCTCGAAGAAGGATTGAGTTTTGTTTCTTGGAGTACACATATGTCGATATCATGCTTGATCAAAAAAGAGTTTAGTTCTGTTGATTTTCCAGTAACTCCGTTGATGTTCAGTTGGAGAATTGATATATGCCTCTTTGGGCCGGGATTAGGCTCCACATCCCCACTGATAGTGAGAAGGGCAAAACGGGAGAGTGAGGTCCACAGAGAAGGCCGCCCCGGACTGACGATAGTCGCGAGGGGATGAGGGAATGATTCTTTTTCTAATCCAATAACTGGATTTTTGCGCCACCACAAAAGGCGAATCACACGACGCATGGGTTTTGGGTGCACGGTTTTTGTTTGTTTTTAAATTTTAGCCGTGGCATGGGTTTTTTATTTTTTTAAGTTTTTCTGTAAAATCGACCGCTCTTGAAACATTAAGCTCTGATTTAATTTCACTTGATTCTCCTGCCTCTTCTGTAAATGACACGATATGTTAGCACCAATCTTTTTTATAAAGTGACGGGAGAATGTGTGGAGAGTCCAAATCTCGGTGTAACCTGTCCTTGTGGTTTTCAAGAAGTTATTATTCTTTTACTGACGACTAATGATAATTTGTAATAAAAATAAACATGCCCTTCCCGTCTCTGATGCAGAGGATTTTCTGCGATATCTGTCCGCTTTGCGACGGTGCAGGTACATTCCCGTCAGGATTCCGAAGGCAGTCAGGTTACTTGCTGCAGAGAGTCTTGCCACCTTGATTGGAAATGCCACGAAGAAACACTCCGACGCCCTTTCGTGGGCAAAACTATTCCTCTTTCCCGTCTACGCTTTGGGCGTCCCGATACAGCAACAAAGGGATGGGCAATCTCTTGCTAAAGTTTTGAAAGCGCAGATCGGTGAATTCATGTCCAATTTCGAGTCCGTCCTCTGCCCCCCTACCGAAGGGACGCACAAAGTTGAAATAAGGCCTTCAAAGGCATCTGAGGCCGAAAGGATACGGCGGCTGGTACGGACAAAACTCATGGAAGGGGACGTAAAGGCCGCTGTACGAACCATATCCTCGGACCTGGGCACCCTTCCATACAGCACTGCTACTGTTTCCGCATTGAAGGCGAAACATCCCAGCGCCCCTGAAGATTTTCGTGAATTCCACCTCCCTAATGTCATGCCACTAGTAGCCTCGGCCCCGGACGTCTCCGATAGCCTGAAATCCTTCCGCCGCAGCAGCTCTGGCGGTGTGGATGGCCTAAGGCCTGGGCATGTTCGTGATTTGATATGCCGGCTCTCAGGGGAAAACAATACTACCTTGCTCAAAAAGATCGTCGAACTCTCTAACAAGATTCTGTCCGGCGACTTATGCTCTTTTGCCCGTGAACTGATCTTCTCCTCATGTTTGACGGCCCTAAAGAAGGCGGATGGCGGAGTTCGCCCCATTGCTATCGGAAACATTTTCCGAAGGATTGCTTCCAAGATAGCAAGCAAGGCAGGCTCTGGGGAACTTCTATCGTACTTCGTACCAACACAGCTCGGAGTTGGTGTCCGAGGAGGCGCTGAGGCCGGGATCCATGCTCTACGTGAGTTTGTTTTTTCTTCCACGGATTCCCAACGAATTCTGGCCAAGATCGACTTAAAGAATGCATTCAATTCTGTTAGAAGCGACTGTATTCTTGAAGCTTGCGCCAAAAAAATTCCGCACATCCTACCGATTGTCAATTTGGCATACTCCAAGCCTTCCGCGCTTGTATTCGGAACAACAATACTTGATTCTGCCAATGGAGTTCAACAAGGTGACCCTCTAGGTTCTCTTTTATTCTCCCTCGCAATTCACCAAACAACGAGATCGTGTAAAAATGATCTTAACATGTGGTATTTGGATGATGGAGTAATTGGAGGAACCCCCGAAGGCATCTTGGAAACGCTGAAGTCTCTTGTTTTTAATTTTGGAGCGCTTGGGCTTGAATTCAACTGCGGCAAATGCGAAATTGTGAATGTCAACACGGACGAACTTTCCTTTCGTAAGTGGATGACCGAATTCAACAAACTGCTACCTGGATGCACCTTCCCCCTCAAAGAAGACTTGATTTTTCTTGGATCTCCTATTTTTGAAAGTGGTATCAAAGCTGTTATGAAGGCTAAAATTTCGGAATTTTCCTTTCTCTCTGAAAAATTACGTTGTGTGGATAGCCACATTGGGCTCTTTTTAATGAGGAACTGTCTATCTATTCCGAAGTTAACATATTTTTTGGGGACGGCCCAATGCTATCAGGAAACAGATCTTCTCGAAGACTATTCTGAGCATATGAGAGCTTGCACAGAGGACATCCTCAACGTTAGCTTCGATACGCAGTCGTGGAGACAGGCGACTCTTCCAATTTCCCTGGGAGGGATCGGCTTGATCACCCCGGCAGATTCAGCGCACGGCGCATATTTTTCCTCAGTACTCTCGTCCAGAGATATGATCGACACTGTTCTTTCTCAAATAAACGAACAGAGGAAATCATTTGCTGTGGATGATTGCGTCGCCGTATGGGAAAAGCTGGGATTGCCATTGCCATCTGATGTGACCTGCCAATCGGAGTGGACGTCGAAAATCCACGCCAATACGTTTTCATGCCTAAAGGAAACCATGGACCATAGAAGGTTGGCTTGTTTACAAGCGGGCAGCCAGCCCCTAAGCGGCGCGTGGCTAAACTGTTACCCTTGTAATACAACTGGCTGCCTTCTTAATGATGAAGCTGTAAGAATTGGAGTTTGTCTGCGCCTCGGTCTACGCGTTTATGAAAAACCATAATGCCGGTGCGGCGTGTGGACTGACGAGTTTGGATATCACTCCCTCTCATGTCGAAACGGAATTGGACGTTTCTCACGGCATTCCGAACTGAACCAGATCATCTGTCGATCTCTTCGAACTGCGGGATTCCACACACAATTGGAACCTGCAGGGATTTTCGTAGAGGACGGCAGAAGACCCGATGGGATGATCACATTTCCATTTCAAAGGGGAAAGTGTCTGGTTTGGGATGTCACGTGTGTGAACTCCTTTTCTAATCAGAATATCAAATTATGCATCGAGAATCCTGGAGCCCCGTCTGAACGGGCTGAGAAGAGAAAAGCTGAGAAATACGCTGGAATTGGGAATGGGAGAGTGTTTGTCCCCCTGGCTGTTGAGACGTCAGGAATACAGGGGCCTTCTACTCGGACCCTACTCCAGCGCATTGCCTCATTAATCGAAAGGGTTACCGGCGACCCGTGTGAGCACCGGTATTTAATCGAAAGAATATCTATAGCAATAGTCAGAGGCAATACTCTGGCTATCTGCCAATGACCATTTTTCTTTTGATATAAAACAATTAAACAATAAATTTGTAATATTTGTAAACATTGGCAATTTGTTTCTCAATTATTGAAGAAAAATAAGCCCCATCGATCCACGTGTGCTATAATTGTGCCAAAGTTATCTTAAGATCTTTAATTTTATAAAAAAAACTCTCTCGGATGTCAAAGTGTGATTTTTTAATGATTTTCTAAGATTTGAAAAAGTATGAATGCACCAACCGATCTCTTGGTTCATTAAGTGCAAAGGCTGTTAAAGTTGATATAAAGTACCATCGCTTAGGATGTCTGTCTATTTCGACGTGATCTAATGGCGACAACTGAAACGCTAGAAATAGATTCAAATGTTGGCGACAACATTAGTGAGAGACTTGGAGTGAATCTGCGACAGCATCAGTCTTGGTTAAAAAACTAGAAAAGTGTCAATTTATAACAAAAAATGATCCACGGGCTAAAAAGTAAATATGAGAGTAATGGAAATATAGAGGGTGGATGATGGTTTGTAAATTGAAATTGGCTAAAGGACTTTTCGATTATTTTCCAATTCACTCTCAATGTATTTTTCAAGAAAAAAGAATTTCTTCATCGGTAAAATGTCATGATATCCTCAATATTTCTATTTCTAAGTGTTCTAGTGTTTATCAAAGTCATTTCTATAATTTTGTTATTGTTTTACTATAAAACCGTTTTATTGTGACAAATCCTAAAATTATATTTCATTTTAAGATGATGTATGGTTTCCATCAATTTGATTTTTTAGCCATATCGGGCACGGGGCCTGGATTTTGTTCAATGTCTCCGAAAAGAAGAAGGGCGAGTTTGATGAGCAAAAAAATCCTTGGCTGGAAGCAACGGCTTGCTTTACTGCCCCGACGTCACTTGAGGAATCCGATCAGACAAAGGGGGTAGTTGTTGGTCTTTTCGTAGTTAAAAACTATCATTTGTCACCACAGATGTGAAAAGGAACATAGATGACTTCTCAGCTGATCCAGGTTAAATTGGATCTTTTCAGTAACCTTTTGGATATCCTTATCCCGTGAAGCCAATACAATGTCATCCGTATATGACAGTAAAACATAATTGTCCTTTACGAGGGACGAAAGATCTTCCAGGAAAAGATTGAATAGAGCAGGAGATAAGGGAGAAGCTTAAAGTACTCTGTTGGAGAGAAGACGTGACATAGACTTTAGTCCTCCAAAACACCCTATCTCTTCGTCCACTTTAGAAAGTTGGTGATCCATAGTTTGAGTTTGTGTGGTAATTCTGTTTGAAATATTATACACAGCATTTTCTCCGACCTTCGAGAATTTTTTCCATACAATAAACATCGGCAATCGCTCAGTAAGATCAACCTGGATGACCAAAAGACCTCGAAATACATGGAAATCTGGCAAATCAGCGGCGGCGAAGTTTTCACTTAACGTATTATTAGGCAACCCACAAATATTCTTCCAATTATTCCAATTTCGACAAAATTATAGAATTACTTTTCAAGGCAATTCATTAATTTAATCAGGTCAGCCCAAATATAAAGCACCTCTGCAAATCCTCAAATTTAAAATTGAAGGCGATTGAGAATCATCGAGTGAAACCATAATGTCACATCTCCAGGTGGCAGTGAAGCCTCTCACATGCACACCAAACACGACCAAAACTACTCTCGAGGATAAGTGTGGAAAGTCATGATCAAAGCCAAAAATATCATCATCTCATTTAAAGTTAAGCAACTTGCTTCACCTGAGAGCACTCCCCTGGTGCTTCCCTCTTGAGTAAAGGACCCGTACTTGCATCCACACAAACTTGCAAACTAAATCCTACCAAAACATACGATTAACTCCATTGGGGTTAGACCTAATTTAACTCACAGGTTAGAAACTGTACAACAAAACTACATGCAGGTTAGATTGTGGGATGATCCGAGTAGATTCTGGGGAATACTCTCAACCGATGCTGCTCGGACACTCAAATAATCGCAACAGACGTCAACCAAGATATGCAGAGAAATACCAAACTTGCCAGTGCTGGATATCATCGGATTGATTCCTGACTACCAATTAGACTCCATTACCCTAATAACCACTACAACTCTCATGGAAAACCCAGATCGCCTCCGAAAACCAGTTCTACGACGGATTAGTGGCTGTGCCCTTTTTCTATTCAAATTCTAAGAGGTTCAACAGGAAATACATCAAGGAATCTCTGACGGGATTCCTCGTGTGATACCCCACCTAATCCTACAATCCAGGCCTCTCCAGCCCTGGAACAACCACTTTACCGCCAGGATCCTATTTTTAAGAATTGATGGCCACAAATTTTCCAAAGTGGAGGTCGACACATCAGATTATATAGTGTTTAAGAAAGTAATTAATAATAAAATATAAACTATTGCATGGTCGACACATCAGATTTTATTAACATCATTAGGAGTACAAACACAACACATAGTACAACGTGTATAAAATATATACAATTAAAATATTATTTAATTAACAACTAGATTATTTAAGAAATTTGTTGAATTACCGTCTTTATGTTTCGGTAATCTCCAAATTTAGCCATACTATAAACCACAAGAGAATAAATTATTTAAAATTTTATTAAAATAATTCCTTGTTAGAAATAAATAATTAATATTAATAAATTAAAGAAAACACACATCGTCAATAAACTAACAAATGAACCAACCACCTACCCTTTCAACCATTGTTTCTCGCCAAACTTCTCATATAATTAAAAAAAATACCTCAAAAACGTAGAATGCAATGGCCAACATTGACTAATTTTAAATGGGATTGTCTATTGTTGATGCGGATGCAATTTCTGCTCCTAATAGTTTACAAATACGATTTTTTGGCTTAATTTTTATTCTTAAAAAATATGAAAATCCAGACAATCCAATAGACAAATCCATTAAAATTAACTTAAATTAATAAAAAATGAAAAAATAATTAAAATCTATTGCTTATACGTCGAGATTTATAGTATGGCTAAATTTGGAGATTACCGAAGTTTCTACTTATTCGGATTCGGATTTCTCGAAATACTCCGTCCAATTCCCATGCGAGTTTGTGACTCCATTTGTAGAATGTTAAATACCGAGCGATGAGTTGTATTTTTTGGTATATAGTCAAACCCCTCGAAACCGATTGCTCTCGGACCGACAGAATTGTCTGGTATCGAGAAAGAGCTGGCATATTAAACGAGTTTTTAAATTTACTTATAACAAGTTGTTCGCGATATCCTTGCACGCAATTCAAGGTTAAAGACGATTAGATCAAATTTTTATGTTAGAAGGCCGGTTTATGATAAAAGAAAATTCAAGTTGAGACCACAAAATACGCGGTATTCGGAATAGGGGAGTTCTGGTATATAGAAGGTGAAATAGCAGTGATGGTCTATGAGGTGAATAGAGACTAGAAGTTTAGTCTGTTTTAAGGGAATTCCAGTATACCGAGGAGTCGGTTTAGAGGAGTTTGGCTGTATATTGGATACTTTTTGGAAGTTTCATACTGTTCCTTAATCGTTCCAACCTTTGAGGAGTCAATTTCCTCTTTCGTTACTTTCCGGGAACTACAAACTTATTATTTTTAAACATCCCTTATTTTTATTGGATAGTAGAGTGACTGCGTATTTTGATCGACTCGTAAATATCTGACATGATATTGTTTATTTAGTTTATTTGGTGCAGTTTGTTCGGCAAGTTTCGTCTCTAATGTGCTGCAACAAAACCGGTTTTTTTCCACCAGCACTGTAATTTCAAACATTTCCTACAAGTTGCTTCTGTATTTCAATATACTTGTAATACAACTCCATACTAGGGACTCAACATGTAATAATTAATTAAATTTGTTTGGTTGGAGATGTTAATCTGCCTCTCTGAATTTACAGATTTGGGCAATTCACTTGGAAATTGTTATAACTCGTTAGGCTCGATATTAATACAATAAGTGGAAACCGGACACAAGCAACAAGCTTTGGTTTAAATGACATAATAGCCTCCATGTAATGAATAATCTCGATATTTTTTCCTTGCATTTGGATATTAATTTGTTTAAATTTTCAAATATATCAGCCAAATAAAATATATCGGCTTTTGTACTAATAAGTTTTTCACTGAAACCTTTATGGTCTATAAACGAAACGATTGAGTCCCCAGAGATACAAAACGATTGAGTCCCACAGAGATACAAAAACGATTCCGACAATTTCCATATTAGAGCTATGTGTATAACAAATTTTGTAAAATCTTAATCATTTTCTTCATATAATAATCGAAAAAGGCGATCCTGAAGTGAATGAAACATTATATAATTGACAACATCAATAACTACGGAAAGAAAAATAGAAAGACGACCTCCCAATTTTCTGAAAATTAAATGTTGCAGGTAGATGTATAATAAAAATAGATGCAACGCAATATTTTAAATATGGCAAGCATCCTGCGTATTTGCCAACGAAAAGAATGTTATTCTGACAAATGTATATTTAATTGCATTATACAGTGACACACTCCTCATATTACTTGTAATTTTTCTTGCAAAAACATTATAGGGAAAAGAGCGTTATCTGGTAATGTAGTATCTTTGATAAAAAGTTTTTTTATATTATCGACACTTCTGGTAACAGTAAATCTACTTAATGGAATTGAATATAATATTCCATCTGAATCGATATTTTGTAGTTCAGATGAAATTATTTTTTCAGCAGAAATAATTAGTTTTTCTCTAATATTATAATAACTTTCAGACTTGCAATAAGTTTAAATATTTTTATGATTTGATCAAGCCTAAAATAAAAAATATTATACAATGTGATATAACCTAAATTCTGTTTTTGTCGAGTTTCAAAACATTGGAGGTAGTTTTTGTCTTCGTATATAATTATCTTTTAGTCTAATAAAAACCTTCAAAGGTTTATCCTTTTTATCTTTGTGTGCAGTATCCAAATGAATTTTAAGTTTGTTCGGCGTCATGCTTTCATTAGTTAATGTACGATTGCAGAGATGCAATAAATCCATATGCTAAATATTTTTCCAAATTTTTTCGATGCCTTTTTTGTTAATATTACTCATATCCAGTTTTTAAAGGTAACCACAAATTAAATCAGACAAGAATACTAGTGTTAGAAAAAATTAATTAAAAAATAAAATATAAACAATTTTATTGCTAAGCAAAGGAAAATTTCAGAAAAGAGAGGTGAGGCGATTTTGGCCTCCGAACGCGATTTCAAAAATAAAATTATATGTTAATTTTCATAAATCTTTTTATTCAAGATCTGTATTTTTCTGGGGTTACCTAAAAGTTTTCATGGCTTTCTTTGATAGGGTGTTCTAAATCATACATGATCAAAACCCCTCGTAACTGTTCCAGGAGGATATCCAAATACTTGAAATAATATTAAATCCAGGAAATAAATGAATCGTATTTGTTAGATTGGTTAGGAATTGTAACCTAAGTTAAGGAAGGACAGTCTTTCCTGTAAAAGTTTGAAGGCTGGATATATCCTCCTTGTTTTTCACTTGCAAATAAACATACACATACTCACACATAGTATTTGACAAACTCGCTAACATTTTCGATGCTTTCTTCATTTATAAGACTGTCTGTCGTGGCCAGATATTTGTAGACGTATATCCAAATGTCGAAGGGGATGTATTCGGCAGCCCCATCGTCCGCCTTTGTTAGAATCTCGCACACGTGTCCTAAGGTGGTTTTCAAGTCCTACAAAAAATGACATGATATATAAAACATATGAAACAGCAGAAGAACACAATGCGACAAACTTGATCCATTCGGCAGTATCCGTAAAGTTCCCAATCCTCACAATGTCCTCAAATTGTTGTCTGGGGATGGCCAAATCCAGCCATTTTTCGAGGATCAAGTCCAACGGGACGTAAAGTTGACTTGACAACTGCCGTTTGGGATAACAGAAACCTCGTTGTGCAATACTTTTATCAGACCAACAGTCAGTCCGGTGTCAGTTTTTTGTGTGGCCACCGCAGTTTCAAGACGGTCTTTAACGGGAGGGACCTGTCCGGTTGATTTGGCGTTGAAATAGGCTGCAGACCACCGGAGCACGTCCTTAGGCTGAGTGACAATTGCCGCCTTTGTGAACTCTTTAAGAATGTCCGGGAATTCGGGAGGGATGTTGATTTGTTGAGAACAATAGTACGGCTCGTCGGACATGTTGCTTGGAAATATTCTTGTTTTAAAAATTTGAATAAAAATGTATTTTGATAAGAAATGGAATAAAAATAACTGATATATAAATTGATTTTTCATCCAAGAAATAAAGATTACAGCTATTTACCAACCTGTCGAGTCAAGTCTGATGCTATTAAAGGCATTACGAGCATCCAGTTGAATGTAGTGTCATCGGAAATTTTTAAAACCATTTTTTAGATGACTGTTATTTCGAAAGATTTCAGCTGAAATCTTGTTTTGTTAATTTTGTCTGTTTATAAGATCAACAAAATTCAGCAAATTACCAGAGTGCATAAGAAAACATTTTGTTAAATGTTACAATTATTTGTCACCTCGCCAAATAAAGTTCAATTTAATTAACTAATTCTAAAGTTTATAAAAATTATCTACCTTTTTACATTATTTTTTTAGTCTTTATTTTTATTGGAATGGCGTTAGAGAAGAACGAAAAGTTCAAAGAGCACGTACCAAACTTAAAAAGTCAATACAAACACATGGTACATTCCCCACCGTTCCCAAAAAAGAAATGCCTGAATTAAGGTTGAAGAGTCTCCAGTTTTAGTGCATATGTGAAGGCGTCTAGCCAATGCTTAGCCCTAACTGACTATTTTCGATTAGAGCGACTATTATAAACAGGGAATGACAAATGTACATGTTAGGTTATTGAACAAGGACAATACTACTGAACTAATTTTGTTAGCCAAATTAATATTTTGACAAAGCATGAATGTCAAGTTTGTGAAATTCATTTCCTTCAATTTTATTTATTTTGGAGATTATTTGCTGTCTCTCTCTCCTTAGTCGTTTGCCGACAGCCTCATCCATCGTCATCTCATCATTGGGAACTTTGTCACTCATCAGAATTGGTTTTACGGAGTCGGAACTGGTTTTTCTCGACTTAAATATTACTAAAAACAACACCCAGTTGAATATTTCCTCAAGTTTTTCCAGGCCACCTTCGACAGTGGCAAGAGGTTCCGTCAATATATCAATCTCCACGTTGGGGTGAGAATAGGTCCGAGGAAGAGCAATGTCCCATTTAGCGGACTGTCCAAACGTGCCTACAAATGGGCATCATCCTCCCACCTATGTACGCCCCGTTCAGATTCCACAGCTTGATGGTCCTGTTGGCCGAAGACGACACCACCAAGTCTGAATTATCAACATAAAGGATGTCAGTCACACACTGGGAATGACCCTTCCAATTATTCACGTCTATTAAGTCAGTCACCCAATAGTCACGTGAAGGAGGCAGGTCACACTGCTCAATGGCGTACCCCACGATGTTCCAAATGTGGATCGACCCTTCTTCGTCTCCAGACACGAGGATCTTGTCCGAGTCGTTCGTGCAAATTGCCGTGATTAAAGATCCATTTGGCTAAAATACTTTATTTTTAAGCACATGGGGGAATGAGGCATGGGGGACCGAGCAATAAGGGTTCCAAAAGTTGATTCTGTTGTAGGGACCACTAGCCACAATCATAGCACTACTCTTCTTCAGTGTCCTTGTATGTAAAATCGTGATCCTCCTGACCAACTTCCACTCTTCGGCTGCCATCTAACTCAAAACGTTACAGTCGTTTGAATTCTCTTGTTTTTCTGGTATTAGACGAGAGAAAATGTGGCCGGAAATCATATTCCATATTACCACATATCCCCCGGAAGTGGACGTGGCCAAGTAGTTGTTCCAGTACTTTATGCAGATTATATCCCCGTTAGCCTGGAGTTACCCCAAGATATACTTCCGGGTCTCTCCACTCGAACATGGGCTCCTTGGTCTTGATGCTGTTGTTGTCGTAATCGTCCGAATAAATGTACAACTTCTTTTCCGAGTCAGCCCCAAGTATAAAACTAAAATTGTTCAGATATTATAAACTTGTTGTGGCCGACCTGGGCGTAGTTACACGAAATGAATTCACATTTTTTGACATTTGTACCTACTTTGGTAAATCGCTGGAAACCTTTTCCAAATACTGCCAAACATTGCCCGTTTAAGTAATTCCAGACTTTGAGATGGCCATCACAGCCACTGCTGATCAGTCTCAGTCCATTCGAGTCAAAGCAAAGACTACTGATAATGTCCCGACCATGAGCATTCCTGATCTCAGAAATCATAACTCCTTCTTCAATGTCCCACACGTACACAATCTTGACGATAAATAACCCATCCAACCGAGTCCTCGCTGGCTGATGCAATCACATCCCCCACCGCACTGTAGCAGATGGAGGTCACATGTTTGTCGTGACTAACCACATAGGTCGCAGTATTTTGTTTGTTTCTAATCACTTAGTAATGAAAAGTACTTGGTGTTCCTCTGAATAGGGAGAACTGCCACCTTATCAGTGCACAACATGAGTGTGTGGGTTGTGGCGGAGTAGTGGCATATCACCAGCTCCCCCTGAATTCCATGACTTCTTGACCCGATAGACAATATGGACTGGTGGTCTTTAAGATCCCAAATCTGAGAGTAAACATGTCCACTAACCTTCACGTTTCCCTCAGTCGAAATACTATAAATCTGTTCCTCTGTAACTGAGATGTGGATGAAGGTGATCGGATTGCGATGTCCCCGAAGAATTGCCGTTGGTCGACTATGCCATAACCACGGTAACTAACTGGGCCACGTAGGGGTTCCAGAACCTCAGTTGTCGATCCAAACCTGTCATACGGCGACAACAATCAGTTACCTCCAGTTATAAAAATGTTGAGTTCTCTAGAGAAAGCAAACGCCTTCACTCCCTTGTAGACATTAAAGACAAGTTCGTCCTTTGATCGGAAATGTTGTTGGGGGGCATTGGATCCTGTTTTGATACTGAAGGTATTTCTCAGGTAGTTGGTCTTTGGCACGGCAAACCCTATTTTAGTCATTGGGACCCCAACCGATCACGACGCTTCTGGTGTCATCGTTGCAGCACGAAATCACCTGATTGTCAACAGGAAAGAATTTAATCTAATAAAAATATTCATAAAATTACATTTTGGACCCAGTTGAAATGGGTTGTCCATTTGAACAGAGTTACTTGAGGGTTTTGCCTCAGTTTGGCGTAAGTCTGAGTAGGGAACCCGTCGGATATCGGGTACTTCTTCCACAGTCTTAATATCGGCATTTAAGGCACCTCAAGCACTCGCCAATATTATTGATGACAATGACAGACACACAGCCACTCTTGTCTCCGAATATTATCACACATTCGTCTTTGTTTATTGAGCTTGTCTCCAGACATAAGGGTATCAGGTCGAGTTCTGTGATCTTACAATACGACTCGAATGAGGGAAAGTCAATGATTTGCAATTCTCGGTCACTTGTAATGAGAATGGACTTGTACCCAGTGCCCAATATGATTTTATTGTACTCTGTCAGCACTCCACAACACATCACCCATTTGGGGACTGCTCGATTGGTAAAGCGGGATGTCTGGAAGTACGACTAAAATAATTACCTGAATGACCTTCCGCTTTTTGATGTCGAGGTTACAGGTCCATGTTGTCACAATTCCATCCTATTCAATGAATAAATTTATGTTGAATATGTAAAATTTAGAGAACCCTGCTGTATGTCGTGAAACTTCCATCAATTCCGCTTGTGATGTTAACGATGACATCACGACTCGACGTCGTCCGAATTTTGGCAGGCAAAATAAATGAAATGTCGTGTTTCTCGGAGTGGATTAATTCCTGTTTCTCAAACTCGACAAGAATATATGAACAGAACAAATCCCACGTGATGTACTCCTCGTCTCTCCAATTTATCGTGGTAAACAGTTTATCGATCGACGAGTTCTATCCGTAATATTTGGCGGGCTACGTAAGGCCTGGAGACTCCCAATTGGTCCACGATCACTTTTCTGAACTGTTGCAAGGTCAGCCCGTTTTCTGGGTCTTTGCTGCTCGAAAACGCATTTTTCAAATTTTTGATCATTTCCTTGTCAAAGTGATTCTCAATCTGACGTCACCGATGACGGCATAATTACCTTGATGAGGTTTTTGTGATATTTAGAGGACATCCTCGAGGATCGGTTTGTTCTTTGGTCTAATAAAGGAAGTCCTCGAATTCCGAAGTTGGTCGCAATTTTATAGTTGGAGTCTTTGATCATGGAATCCGAGGGAATGGAGAAATTTCGTTGGTGAGTATATGCACTCCGTGAAAACACGGAAACTGTCGATTTTGGATTCCGTGGATAAATCCCGCCTCTGTATTCACTTTTCACTGAAGACGCCCGTTGATGCTCCATTTAATTGTAGATTTAGTAACCTAGTTACAATATTTGACTATTATTTCAAAATAAAATTTATCCAATTCATCGTCTTAATAATAAAATGGTATGGTCTGTGTCTGTCTGTGTGTGCCCGCAAACTTCAAATTGGCAAAGTACAGATAAATTGTCATAATCCTTTTCCCAAAAATCATGATTTCTTTACAAATCTTCCACCCAAAAAACTAACATATCAAGAATATCCTAAATGATGAGGTCCTTAAAATCTTCCTGCAAAAAATTAAAAAATATTTTCCGAATTTTGGTTAAAATGAAAAACAAGCATGTTGTCGACTCACATGATGAGGTCCTTAAAACGTTCCCGCCAAAAATAATTGTCTAAATTTTGTTCAAAATGAACAACGTGAATATCCTCGACACGCACGATGAGGTTCATCAAATTAGAGATGAGTTCACCATTACTCTCAAAATTGATGGAAATAATTCGGAAAATGTTTTTGGAAGAATTAAGCTTGAGTTTTAAACAGATTCATCCCATTGAAACTGGTAAGAGTTTGATTTATTTAACTAAATTTATGATTTTAACTATATTTTTTATTTCTGGTGAACCTCAAGTACGTGCTTTTCCAGCATACTGATTTTAAGCGAAGTGAGTCGGGAAGGTCTTTAGTGTGATCTGATTATTTATTTGCTTGAGGATGTCGCCAACTGAAAAATGGCAATATGTTTTTTGACGTCAAAATTGGACCATTTTTTAATGTTCAACATGTTTTTGTTTCTAAATTAATTGTGACCAAGGATGTTTCGTGTTTTGAATGTGAATATCATGTCTTTGGTGACTAAGAGGAGGATCACAGTGGAATGATTATACCTGAATAGACGGGGGAGTTTGTAAAAGTGAACACTACTCTTCTAATGAAGTACGATCTAGTTTGGGGACTGTTTTATATTTTAGACGTTCTGTGACAATTTGGTGAACGTGTTTAATAGCTAAGGGGTGAATTTCTAATATAATTTGTGTAATGAATACAAAATGAAATGTACATTTTCAGTATGTGGAATAGGGAAGATACTTTTTCTTCTGATGTTAGAATTTAATAAAGTAATTTTAGCTGATTTCTTTTATATGGCAAGTTTAAAAATTAATTTTTTGGTTTAGAACAAATACTTGGCAAATACTTCAGGTGAAGACCCAATTTTTGACATTGTCGGAAATTTTGAGAAATTGAAGAGCCACCTAAATTCTGATTGTTCTATTGGATCTACAATTTTAAGCGTCATGATTATTTTATTGTATTTCTCAATTCTTATATCTGTTTCTTGCGTTTGATTTTTACTAATTTTTTAAAAACTGTGGCGAGCGAAAGAGGTAGAGAGCAATAAAGGTTTCACAGTACAAATATTTTTAATTCATAAAAAACAGAAAGGGAACTCCAAATTATAAAAACAACATCCTTATGTTTCTTAATTTTATTGAATAATTTTTCTTTTCCAAGGTTTCAGGTTCTTCTGAAAGGCAAATAAACGTTGATGCCCATAATTCCTTACAAGTCAACTCCAATAGTTGTATTTCGAACTCAGTTCTGTTAATATCAAGTGGCAATAAATTTAAAGTGCTTATTTTGACATATAGAGGATTTATAACAAACCACTGAGCTGTGCTTTTTTCCAATATTCTGTCTAATATTTTTACTATTTCTCAAAATATACTGCAATCTAATATTATAGAAATCTGATTTATTTTAAATAAATAATTATTTAAATAATAGCTCTTATTTGTAATAATTAATCAAACTATTAAAATTAATTTCGACAACGTGGTGTATTGTTTATTGTTGTCCTCTAACTATGGTATTTATTAATGTCGATTTATTTTAAAGGTCAAAAAGAAAAACCAATCAAATAAAGCAAGAACTATATTTGAAATCCTTCCACGTGAGAAAACGGATCCTCTATGTAACGACCCCCTTTCTTCTCCAAATATAATAATTCCAGTCCAAAACGTAGATCAGGTTTTCCCCAAATAAAAAATCTAGAACTTTCTAAAACGACTTGGAATTACCGACGAACACCTCCCCTTGGCAATGAGGAGTCGTCCACAATTAAACGTAATTGATGATACCAGTAGAATTGACCCAGGTTTATCTCATTTCTTATCAACAGCGGTCTACACTCCTCTCTACGACGATGATAACTACGAGGAAGTGACAGATCAGTTCATCGAGGAAGCCAACAAGGCGTCCAGGTTCTTGTATGCCGTTCATGTCCAGTCGGCCTTCCAATTCTCAGTATGGCTTTATAATGGAACGATTTTTGGAGTCTTCCCAAATTCCAGAAACAAAAAAGCCAGCAAAATCTTTGCTCATGTCTTCGGCTGGAATTTCGTGTGCCACAAGCCGACGATCGGCAGCGCTTCGTGACTTTGACGAACGATTTCAACTTGTATTGGAGTTTGATGATTTTGTAGTTTTTTGATAAAGAATCGTGCAAGTCGACGTCCGTCAATGGGCACGTGCGTGATGCTTTCACGGACGAAGAAATCAACGACCTTTCTGCTGATTTGTCACGTCTTATGAACGAGTTTTTTGTTTTTATTTAGTTGTAGAAAATCGGGTGAAGAATACAAGTTTTTGTCGTTTTTTTATTTTTAGCATTCATGGTGATGTCCCTGTTTTGGTAGAGGAATGTTCTGACGGTTCCACGGTTGTTGATGAGTCCGACGATGGTGACCGTGGTAATATGACAAGCAGATCTGTTGTCATATAAAACGGAGAGTTGTAGAAGCTCCTCTGCGCGATGTATGTTTTCTGGGAGATTAATGGACGGGTCACAGTATGATAATTGCAGTATGTATTTGAGTTGTAATTTTTAGGTTATCTGAGCACGTGCAGTCGCTATAGTCAGCCCAAAGTGATAGTTCACAAGTCTAGTGCTCGGGTGCACTGTTTGTGGTTTTTACTGTTTAGGAGAGATCGAGGAAAGACAGTGTTGTGAAACAAGTGGAGGAGTTGCCTAGTCTTCCTGAGTTTTCAGATGTGGATAGAAAGGAGTGGAAGAGTTTGGTCAAAAATGACAGGCGGGTTGATGTTTTGTGGAATGATGATCTTAGATGAGGCGAATTAGAAAAAAGGAGACTAAAGTGTTGTTTACTGAGAATAAGGTGACTATGAAACATTTGTCCTCCCGGATGCAGAATAAACATTTGAATATATTATGAATTATGTCTTATTTTTGTTTTATTTGTGTATTAAATAATGGGAATTAGCTTTTTGATTAGGACTTGCGGTCGGAAACGAGGATAGCGAAATGGTTTTTTGTTGCAGGCAAGTTAATTCGTGCTTGTGTTTTTTTCCAGATTAACGACACAATTTCACGAATGAGTAAAATCAACCATTTAATAATTATTTGCTTTTCAGCATAGTAGTAGTCCACTTGATTTTAAACAAATTGTTTTGAGAAAGAAGTTTAGAATAGAAAATCCTTATAGTGAAAATTTATGTTTGACTTCTGTTACATTAACAGTTTCTGTTACATCTGGAGATGCTACCTTAACAAATTTTTTTTATCAAAAAGGCCATTTTAACATGGGTTCAAAATGAGAAATCTACATTTACATACTGAGAAATCATCGAGACATTTAAAGACAATATGCTCTGTTCTGTCACTGTACACATAGTTTCTGACTGTGTATCGAAGAAGATTCTGTGAAGAAAATATTTCAAGCAGAATTATCACGGAAACTCGAACTGTGGATCACCAACTTTCTAAGTGGACGAAGAGATAGGGTGTGTTTCGGAGGACTGAACTATGTGTCAGGTCTTCTTTACAACGGAGTACTTCACGGAGTACTTCAAGGTTCTCCTTTACGGCTTCAATGAGAAGAGATCATATGTAAGAGACCATAAGATATGTAAACTGCAGTTGTTTGTTGACTAAAAACTAAGTTAATAAATTAGTAGATTTATTTAATAACTGGTTAATGTTTAGTAAAGTTTATCTAACGATTCAATAGCAGTGCTATTGATGCCAGGGAAGTGAGAATGAATGTGAATCCTAAAAATAATTAAATTAATTTGATTTCATTACTTTTGAAAGATTCATTATTTACTCCTTTGATTTCATTATTTACTCCTTTACCCACATCCACACCTAGAATATAATCCCGATATAGTATTTTTTAAGTTAGATTAAAATATACTATTTTGTTCTTGTTCTTGACTGTAATTTTCAATTATAATATCTGCTGTTTCTTGCGCTAAATCAAATATCTTTTTTATTTTTTCGCGTTTTGTTTGTTCTGGTTTTGAATTAATCAAAAAGTTCGCAACGTCATTCTATATATAATTTTGCAACCTTACATTTAATTTTAATAATATATCATAGTTCTCAACCATTATTTCATGATATAATAACATTTTAGTCTTATTCGGGCTTCTTAATTCAAACTAAATTTGTATTCAAATATACAAATACTATTTTTGCGAGAAAATTTATTACGTTTTTATTTGTATGATCTATCAAAGTAATCAAATATATTTTACCTAATTTACTCATGTTTAATCTAAAAGACTCAGCGTATTTAGCGGTCTTAAAATAATGATAATAAATAATTCACCAGATTCTGAAGATTTTGTTTGTCTAGAATAATTATTATCAATTTCACCTGAATCAATATTGGTATTAGATTGTAACATTTTCTAAAGGAATTATACAAAATGATCAATGCCTTGAATTTGTCAAAATCAATGTCAAAACCCAACTCTGATTCTACAAAAATAATTTCATTAGAGAAAATTACCAGAAATCTGTAGAAAATCTGTTAGTACATCTTTAATTAAAACGACGAGCCTTTTCTACAATATATTTGTATACTAAATAGAAACTTTTTCAGTAATATTAGAATCAGCAAAAACATGTCTAGAGAAAAGTAAAGCCAGATAAAGCATTAAAGAATGACAAAATTGATCCATTTATGAAAATTGACATCGTTATTCATACTTTATTAGAAATTTAGAGATTTCAAGAATAATAGAACAGAGATTGGCAGTAATGTAGGGAAACGCTACTTGTCACTTGTTATCACTTTGTAAATAAATTTTTCCTAAGATTAAGTCAAAAAATTGCAAGAAATCAAAAAAGATCTCGCATTGCCTAATACTGTCAAATAATTAGCTTTCTTTTTTTGATTTTTCGCCTTTGGCTGTTTTATTAAGAATTCGTTCTCGATTTATGGCATATCAGTAATAATTTTTATAAAGCATCTTTGCCTTAAAAATTCTTCAATATTTCCTTAAAATTTTTTCAATATGATCAAGTTGGTTTGCTCTAGGAAACCGGCCTGAAGAAATTGAGAAGTTCTTATAAGTCAGCCTCAATTCGCGTATCCCTTATCAAGTTTAAAATAACTAAGGAAAAAAATTATTCAATTAATAGATAATGTTGTTTATCGAGGAATAATCTTTATATCTCTGAATCCTTTGATAAAAAGCATACTCAACATTTAGTCTTTAGTCTCGCACAACGGACTGATTTTAAATTGATTAAAATTCTTTTTCGCAGACATTGTTTATTAGTAAATCAAAACAAGCTTAAATAAAATTATCTATTCGTGCGTGTCTATACCATTTTCAGTTCAAGTTTGACATTTTTTATACCAATTTTGAAAATGCGACGTTCAATTTTGACACTTTTTGCATCAATTTTGACAATGCAATAAGCAATATTGGCATTTTTTACATCGGCTTTGACAATGCGATATTAAATTTTGATACTTTTTGCATCAATTTTGACAATGCAATAAGCAATATTGACATTTTTTACATCGGTTTTGACAATGCAATATTCAATTTTGACACTTTTTAGATCAATTTTGACAAATATTTTTATAACGAACACACATAAGGACTTTTCTATGCGGCTAAATCAAGATGAGAGTTAATAAAGACAATTTATTAATCAGGTCAGGTTAATGGAATCCCAATCGTACAATTCGCAATAATTTTTTCTGCATTTCTGTAAAAATTCCGTATTTTCTCGCGAGTTAGATTTGTCATAGAATATTCTAAGGCATTTTGTAATAATAGTGCTCGAAATTCCGTCAGCGTTCCATTTCCTGCTGCATGAACATCGTTATGAGGATTATTGTGATTGGATAAATATGTCTTAATCCCAGCCCTGATAATCGAAAAGCAGCCTTCGCATGGATTTAGCTGCGGAGAATATGGTGCATCAAATCTTATAATTGTATGTTCTACTCTCACGCCTTCAAAATTTCCTTGTTTTTTTTATATATTGGAGCATTATCCATATAAATAATAATTTCCTCTCCAGCTAAACTGTCAGATAATGCCGTCATAAAATTGCAAAATTTCGATTTTATAGATCCAATGTGTGATTCAAATCTCACAATTGTTCCATTGTCATCAATTGCCAAAATAACGTTAAGATTCACTCCTTTGCTTCCCCTTACTGGAACTATCGCACGTGATCCTGTAAAGGATCGGCCGAATTTTTTTAACGTAAAAAGATTAAAATTTGTTTCGTCCAAATGTATTTTTCTATTTGTATTACGTTGATAATCCAATGAAAATATTTTTCTTTTTTCTATATTTTCCGGACTATTCCTAGAAATTGGTTCTCTTCGCAGCATTTTGTAGGTAATCAATCGCCCATCAAATCGGTTATATATTGTCGCAATACAAACTTTATTATTTACCCATTTTCCTAATTCCTTCAATGTTATCGATGGATTATTCTCAATTGTTTCAATTATCAAATTCATATCATCATCCGTAAGTTTTATCGTAGCATCCCTTCTACCTCCACGTTTACAAAGATAGGGATTTCCACTGTTTACAATGGCTATAGCTGTTGTCCTCTTGACACCAAGATCGCGAGCAAGCTGTATATAATCGCCGCCCTCTTCATCCTTATTTATAAGTGCTCTTCTTGTAGCTTCTAACACTCTTGAATTTTTTCTTGACATAAAATTCGTACAGGGACGGCGAATCAGAAAATATAAAATAAATGACAAATCGGAAAAAGTCAAAATTGATGATGCAAAAAGTGTCAAAATTGAATGTCGCATTGTCAAATTTGTTTGGAGAAAGAACGAACTGTGTCAATTTCATCTGCTAATTTAGAGCTGGACATTGGCACAATCGAAATTTCGCTCATCGAATTTTTTATCTATTAAATTTAAATGTTTAAACTACCTCAACGCGATTGTTTGATAAAATACTGATAATTTCTGCAGATGGATAATATGGAGATTCAAACTTATCCAAACTCAAGATCGCTTCCGAAAAGCACTGCAGGGACCGAACGAACATCTACTCATCGCCCCATTTAATGAAATCTTGAGAAGAAACCTCGGGGCTACAGGGCCTAAAACACCACCACCGCGCCCTCACAGAAATTGTGCCGGGACAAGGGAGGAGCACCGGGGAAAGTTGAGGACCCTCCTCAGAGAAGTCGGGATCACCTGATTAATTAGTTTTATGTTTTGGACGGTGATCTTGGTTCTAATAATAATAATAAACTTATCCAGTCGCAACGAAGGATTTGTTCCAAAGTCTTTTTTAACTCGAACCTAACATTAATTTTTATGCATACTTTATCACCAACACTAAATTCATACTTACTATTGTGAACATTCATTTTTCTGTTCATCGCTTTGTAATAATTAGAATTAGGATCAATGGGGTTGATTTCGAACTGAAATCTTTTCGGACTTGTAAACGAATAATTACAATCATCTACATATAGAAATTCAAATTACATGAATTTTCAATTGGACTCGGACAATTGTTTGCATCATGACTCAACAAATCATTACTTGAATTATCTAAGGAATAATTTTATAATTACAACCATAAAATATTGTATTTCTGAGGTTTTCACAAACTTCATTTGAGGACTTAGTGTAGAGCGGCCTCGCAAATGCAAATCTATAAAATTTGTTAAAAAAACTAACCTGCTATATACGTCAATGACCGTTAAAATCCATTTAAAATTTTTATTTATAGTAGAAAAACTTTTCAGATCTATAAGATCTATCTGAAATCTTTCATTTGGGCAAGATGCAAAGACATGGTTATTTATATCTCCAATCTAGGATTTAAAAAAGTTAAAACTTTTAAGGGTCGCGCAAATTTACAAATTTCACAGTTTCGAAGGACTTTTCGAATAATCACATTTTTAACTGTGAAATATCGTTGTCGACATTCATATTCAATTTTGTTAACTCCTCCATGCGAGAAATCATGCAAACTTTTAGCAACGATCTCCATTTCGGGTTCATTGTCTAGACAAATCACTAGCTTGTGATCTGAATTCGCACATTTAAGATACAATCTATACATTTACAATTTGTATGATACCTTTCATTAATTACAGTAAAATTTTCAATTTTCTTAACTAGTCTATATTTTTTTTGCTTTGTAAGATGTTCAGGAAATTTATCCTGTAAAGCATCTTTTAAAATTTGATATTCCAAACTATTCTTTACATAACCTTTGTACGAGGACATTGCTGCAAAATATACTTGCACGCTAGAAATAACTCAAGAAATTTAGGTTTTCCACCAAAAAAAATTAATTTCTGATAATTAAATTCCTACAAATATAATTTTTTGTCAAAATGAGAGAGTCTTTAGCTAATTTAGTAAATTATTAAATGATAAGAATGAGTCGCGGTTTAATTAAAAGATTTATAATTTTTTTTTTTTTTTTTTGTCACATAAATTTAATTTATACAAACAAGACAAAAATTACAGATAGCTAAGTTAGTTAAAGGCCTCACGAGACACCCGACCAGCCGCGCGAATGGCGAAGACGTTCCC
Organism: Octopus sinensis; assembly: GCF_006345805.1. Taxonomy (NCBI): domain Eukaryota; kingdom Metazoa; phylum Mollusca; class Cephalopoda; order Octopoda; family Octopodidae; genus Octopus; species Octopus sinensis. The sequence continues at coordinate 189,654 of NW_021832829.1, forward strand.
TCGGATCACAGCAATCGACAGACGTTCCAGGAGCCAAGAAAACTCTCTTGGATCGTGACTAGTCCTTGAAATCCGTCGACCGAGCGAGCGAAGGAAGCGGAGTGTCTTGGGACCGAAGATCCCGGAGGACTCCAAGGCAATTGGAGTAAAGAGCAGCGAGTTGGACAGGTGGCCGTACTTGAGAATCTTTCGCTCCTCGGCCTGCCTGGAAGCGTGCCCAGGATTGGCGGCGGACAGCGCGATTTATAATTTAATCCCATCAATGTCATAATTGCACATTTCAAGGTCACGTCAGGTATCACGCGGCCCATAGGTATCGCGCAGCCCATGTCACACATTGTTAAAATTGATGCAAAAAGTGTCAAAATTGAATGTCGCATTGTCAAACTTGAATATCGCATTGTCAAAATTGGTGCAAAAAATGTCAAACTTGAACTGAAAATGGTATAGTTTGCCCGGCGAGAGACTGACGCGATCGAGAAAGAGTTAGAGCGTACTATTGCAAGAGATATCCGTTCAAAAAACCATTTTGATTCGCGGACATTGCCTGTTTCCTAAACATCCGCGACCCGATTTCCTAAACAAAGCTGATTGCCTTTTCTCCCAAGGAGTCGGAAGTCTCAACTGCAAACGGAAGTCTTAAATACTTCTCCACAAGTGAAGAGTATTTCCGCATCTTTTTGCACTCAGAAGGTGTAGCGATTGATCCAGGGGCGGATGCGGACACCAGCAGGTTCTGAGGCGAGAATGAAATCCAGTACACGTGGCGTCCCAGATAAGTGGCTTTCTTCTGTTGAAAGAAAACACAGTGATCCCGTCCGATCTCTTCCTATCTTCCCGATCGATCCCAGTGGATTCAAATATGGAGGGGATGCCGGCTACTTCCAAAGTTATTCTAATAAGGTCATTTAGTGCAGTGTGCCACGGGATACAGCCAGCACTCCGTCTATAACAGGGATTCTCAACGACCTACATATTTTAGATAACGCATTTTTAGTGTCCTTTTTCTTCCTGTTTGTTTTCAAATTGTCCGATTTAGCATTTTTCATACGATGTCTTAAGTTATATAATTTCAAGACGCATTATATGAAACATTCTTCAGAATGTGATTTATTTCAGGTGAACCCCGGATTAATGGCTTTGTTTACTTATAGTAAATTACAATTATTTTACAGTAAATCATTATAAAAAATCAAATTTCTATCTATGAAATCAAATTGCAAACTACAAACGACATTGTTTAAACACCCCATGTTACTATAGCTTCCTTCAAGAAAGAACTTTACTAATCGTTTCGATAAAATATTAAACGAGAAGCAAAATCATGTATCACAAAGATTCTCGTATTACGTAATAAAGCCTTTTTCTTTAATCAAATAAAATATTTTCTGTTTGGCCCGCAAAGATAGTCTTAATTATCGATTTGGCCCTCGAGCTAAAAAGGTTGAGAACTCCTGGTATATAAAATAAGGCGTGCAGACCAAAGCGACAAATTTTCGCCCCACAGTGGAGGAGATATGGCTCACTTAGGCGAAGATCGAGGCGTAAACAAACCCCAGTCCTAACAAACTCATTGTCCAGAAGGTTTTCAATACTTGGCAGTGGGATGGTATTTAACCAGGCACCGCTGTGGGGACGACAGGCTGTCTCAAAACATATCAAAAGATATTTGGATATCATTTTATATCAAAATACAATAAGTGGTGCAGATCGGAATAAGTTTTTCGATTCGAAAGAATTTATTAACTCAAACCGATCGCAGTCCCCTCCCTGGCTTATCATTACCGAAATGGACAGGGGCGGCTTTTTGGATTGTTCTTTGGAATTGATGCATTTCGGTGGGCCCTGTCTTACAAGGACGAAAGACTCCACAAGTTAACAAATCGCCTCCTTCGTCTCAAGACACGCAACGCTTTCTTTTAGACGAAAAGCAGCGTACATATTTTTACAGTATTATACACACTATGCTATTTTCTCCTCATTGTGATCTCCTATCAAACTTTGAGAAATCGCTGAAATCATCAGCTGAGTCGATCTTCAACGTGATGATATCGTTTGGAGGGAGAAAAAACTTCCGGTGAGGTTTAAAGGAATTGGACTCAAAACCTCGCTCTCCAGACTACTTCACCTCGATCTGCAGCAGCTGTCGCCTCTTCCATCTCCCAATCCACTCAAGCAATCGAACTGGGACAAAATCTGGGTCATTGAATCATTTGACAGCCTGAAATCAGCGCCTTTTTTGGGTACACACCAGAAATTCGTAAAAAGCGACAATGTCAGCTCAAAACTTTTGCTTAAATAATTTATAGCCAAACTAATCTCAATCAAAACATGAATGTTAATATCAAAAGCACAAATAATGAAATGTCAGATCGTTTCAATTAACCTCGTTAGATATGCTTTGTCAACCTCAGAAAAAGCTTGAACACAAGATGCATAAACAGTCCCGTCATCCTGTGAAATTATAAAAAAAACACAGCACTCGAATCTTCTTAAGGATACTCAAACAGTGCTTTGATGCTTTCGAAGACAAATCCTGAAAAGCGTTATTCTTGAAGGCCTCCATAATAATAAAGACAATTCTAGCGAGATTGCCGGTGTTGTGTCCGAGAACACGGACGTCATTTCTAAAATGAGCAAATGCCTTAACTTTTCAACAGCCGTGCAAAAGAAGTCATAAACGAATTCGCACTCATCGGAATCCTCGTACATAGGCAACCAATTGACAAGTTGTGGCAGTATTGCATCGGGGCTATATATTTCGTTGCAAAATTTTAGTATTTTGATCACGGCAGAAATTGCATTTTCAGTTGAACAAGCATTCTCCGACGACCGAGCGTCCGGGAGGTAGATTGCCTGGAGTATCTGGTCTTTCACGTCCGCAATGTCGCCACGATAAAACCCAGGATTATACTCGGCCATTAGTCCGAATCCATAGAAGGAGACTTGTCTGATCATAGGACAGGAATCACAACAGCCGTGCTTCATAGCGTTCATAAAATCATCTCTGTACATAGAAGATTGCTAAATCTGAGAACTGATTACGTAACCACTGCACAGTGCTTGATTAAGTTGTCCCAAATACACAGTCCATAGTGCCTCTCCATATTCGTCCGGTCTTGTCCCTACAATGATCAGAGCACTCTCACAATCAGTCGAATGAACTGCCTCCTCATGAAATTGAAGTACGGAATAAAGTCCTGTCCGTATATTCGGAACAAGACATCCACCACTTCGTCGATTCCCTCAAGAATGTCTGAGTACTCCGAGTCCTATGACTAAATAACACAATGGCCCACCATATTTTGTATTTCATCCTCCACATATTCATCGTAGTCCTCATCTTCCCTCTTCACTAAGCATAAACACGGTACTGCAACTTCTCTGCTGCTCCATCGCCTCGAAATGACGGTCGTATAAATAATTTAGACTTTCTATCAGTCGAGAACACATTTCGTCGGAGATGAGAGACATTTTCTGGAGGACACCAAAACACTGCTATATTTCATCTTAAAGAACCTTCGAGGAAGAAGTCAACAAAGAAGCAATCACTGAATCATCCATTTCTTTCCTCATTCGGTCAAACAAGTCAGGCCAAATACAATTCCAAATGCGTGTAGTATAGATGGGAAATTCTTTGTGGAGAGAACATTCCAAAATATACTGGAAGGACTCCACAGAAGCTGATCTGACATCTGCAAAAGTCAGAAGTAATAGCATGCCATCATTGTAGCAAAACGACAAATTCTTGATTAGAATAGGGACTAATTCGTCAATGTACTGGATAAAATCCTCTTTGGACTGTTTGGCATATATGCAGACCATCCTGCAGGCAAGAGACTTGTCTTCCAGTCCAGTCATGCGAAAACCGATGCTCCTACCCCCTTCGTACTGCAACAGACTCCACTCTGAATCATTCTTTATGGCCTCGCTCTCATTCTCTGCCTCTGAGAAAATTGTACCTACCGTCAAAAAATTGTAATTCTGGCTGGAATGAGGCCGCATGAATCACCGGCTTCATGAAAGTGTGAATAAAACGAGAAAATTCGTGTCCAAATATCTCCGAGAATCGTGCCCAGGCTGGCATAATGTAGGACATCTAAGACTATCTTTACCTCCAACTGTACCAGTGGGTCATCCGAGGTGGGGGATGTGTCCGGAGATGCATATTTCACAAACAAGTGCATCACCTCGTCCAAATCAGGCCGGAACTACAACACCATGTCCAAACCTTACCTTATCACAACCCACAGCCACTGCAATCAAACTAATACATTCAATCGCCTTACAACGAAGAAGAGCAAAATGACTTGCCCCAGCATTCTCCAAAATAAATTTAAGGAAGTGGACGACTCTAAGATTGAGAAGACATTTCAACTGGTAATAATCACAAAAAGCCTCCTCCGAAGCACAGGCCACTGCCGCAATACAAGTTATCATTTGCTGGAGTACTCCTACGTTGTTCGGGTTTCGTAGCAGCTGGAATGCAAGAACACATGTACATAATTGGCCTTGTTTTGCATCATCTCGATGATGGGAGGGGCTATGTACTTGAGGTACCCCGTCATGACATTTTTGGGGGCTCCTTGGGCGAAATTGACGATTGTCACCCCCGCAGCGATTTGTACTGCCGGGACTGAAATATCCAGAATTAACGGAATCACGCAATCCACAATCTGGTGGGCATATTCCCGCTGGATGTCTCTCTCATATACTAGGCAGAGCATGGAAAACGAACTACAACAGGCAGCACGGACACGTGGATGCTACCAATTAACACCAGTACTCACAATGTCTTTAAAACACGGAGAAAAACGTTGAATTACATTGGCCAACACACTTTTGAGTTGTTTCTCACAACAGTTGGCCAATACTCCAACACAGCACAGTCCTGAATATCTTTGCCTCCAGTTTTCTAACCAATCAAAAAATACGTTTTACCCGAAGTGGCCGATTGATTAATAATTCCGCTAATCACAGGGAAACCAATTCGGGGACTAATCGCCGTGATTATTCTCTCCAGGGCATATTCCGCGGACTGGGAAATACTGAAAGAATAAGCCGAGGAATACCACTCCTCCTCTTCAGGCTCTCCGGAGTCATTCAAAGCCCATTCCTCGTTGTAATCCAACTCCGAAATGACCAGGAATATCTCCATGACTTCAAAGTCACCAAATATCAGTACACAAGTCAGGGATCACTTCCGCTGCCCTTTTCCGTATCATCGGGGCACAACACTCGACGAGGGTCGTCACTACTTCCAGCGATAGTTCACGGAGTCGGATTTCCTGTTGATTTCGCGGAGACAAAACCTAAATCCATAACTCAGTCTGTTTGTAACTTGAAGGAAGAGCACTAAAGTCTGTCGAACCACAGAACGAAAGAAATCAGGGACTGCCTCGATCAGGGAAATCAACGCCTCCACTGACCGTTGATTGGGATCTTGCCGTGTTTGTATCAATTTTGAAACACAGTTGAGAAATGGGCAAACAAAATCGGCGTACTCTTTCTGGTGGTTGGACTTGGATATGAATTTGGCGACTGCCCTTATCCCGTCGACTCGAGTCTACATGAAGACTTGAACTAACCTCCGCGTTCAAATTCTCTTCTGTTAACGACTTTAGAAAGAAAGCTCTAATTTGATCTTTCATTCTTGACTCCCACGTGTCAAAAATGGCGGGAAATGAACTGACACGTGACTATATATTGATTTACTCTATTATGAGGAGGGAGCAGTGGAATAGCTCTTCTCTATCTGCGGATGAGAACATGTACTGGATGAGCTCAACCCAAACCGAACCGTCCGATTCTGGGAGTCACAGTGAGGACAGAACCGTATATAAGTCGAGCCAGTTCTGAGATGAGTTGACAAATCTGTCTTTGTAGGGAAATATCTGCTGTTTGGTGCATGTTGGAAAGAAGAGTAGACATGACCTCCTGTCTTGTTTGCTGATTGCAGTCCATCCAAATTTCTCCAAAGTTGCTAACAAGTAGACGCCGACAAATTACGGCCGAGAATTTCCTTACCTACAAATTGAGAGATGTAATTGTACATTTATCTCTATTTCTTTGCCTGTTATGAGATATATGAACATGGTAAATTTGTTGTAGTTTGTCATTTGTTCATAATAAGACTTTTTGTGTTAAATTTACACTTACTTGAGCTTGCTGACGGACATTTTTGTCTGTAGAATACAAATTTAAAACAAGCTGAGTATATTGCCCCACATCAAACATTCAATATGTATTATAAATATTATTTTAATAATTAGTAAATCAATTTTTGAATTTTATTAAGTAAAAACAATTTATTAGCTTTAGATTAAAATCAAAATTTTACTATTATAGTCGGTAAAATTTAATCGAATTTTCAACATATTTAATAAATAAAATATTAAAGAAAATTAGATATTTTATAATTAAAAATTAATTTTCCTTCGTCTTAACTTCTGTTCCAAGTATTTAATTAAAATTCCCGACTCCTGAATAATCACAAGCTTGGTCACTCTCGATGCCCTGCCTTCTTTTCTCATCCTCAAATGATCCGGCAAATAACTGCAAAGCCGATTTAGTTCCTCGTACAAAACGTTAATGTCATTTGCCCGACTTCTATTTCTTTCAAATTGAGTTTATAACCGTTCTGGTTTCTTGTTTATTCCATCATTAAAGTTGTTTTCTTTTGCATTTTTTGATAACAGTGTCTCGTTTTGACCAGCTTCAAATTTATTCATAATTTGACAATTCTGCATTGGGCAGCAATTTAGAATAGATTCCTCTCCGTTGTAGTAGTACCAATAGTTGTAGGGCTCGAAATACTGCCAGGAATGGCCAATCTGCTCTTCAAAGAAAGCGGCTGGCTAAATTTATATAGAAATCGACAACTCTCCCTGTAAATTCGAAATTTTCGGGATCTTGATTTGTCTCCCAGTAGGGATACGTCCATGATGAAACTAAATTATTTTGAAACATAAATATACATTCGGAATAATATTGATTCTCCATTTTGTTATTTTTTGCGCAATCCTTCTTATATATAATTAGAATTAAACCAGACGAACAAGTGCAATCAGAAATTACTTATCGATATCAATCTTGTATTTCGTCTTTACAATTTCGCTGATAATTTTGTTTTTTAAGTAAATCCACTAGACCAGACCTTTAGTTAATGAGAAACCACTCAATGGGCTCCTTAGAACTCAATTGAGTATTCCAAGAATATTAGTTCGTCTATTTCTTTATAACTTTTAAAACAATATGGATATAGTTGTTGTGGTGTGTGTGCATGTACGTTTCCAAGCAGTTAAGGAAAACGAAACCTACGGGCCTTCCCAAATAAGAACTTAAAAAAGACAGGACCGTCGCCTATGGGACCTCACAATGCCACAAGAGCTAATGGTGGTTAAAGAAGATCTTGTTGGTGATGCTGCCAAAACTAACTTGCATTCTCTTTCTGCGATCATCGGAAATGTCAATGGTGTCTCTGAAGGCGAATGGGTGTCTCAGATTGCCCTTGCCACGAAGCAAAGACTGGAAGGATGCCAAGAGGTGGTTGGTAACCTCGTCCTGGAGAAGTTCAATGAGAAGTACTCGACAAAGTGCTCCAGTTTATGCCAACTAAAGAGCAGGCTAGACGGAATAACAATGTGCAAGGGAGATGCGACTCTTCCAGAGTGCAAGATGATGTGGACGTAGAAATTTCCAGTTTCAGAAATTGCCTAGAGGAACTCAAATTCCAATTGGGAAAGTTCAGTCTATTCAGAGAGACTCTCGAAAGCCACTCCAAAGGTGCAACGAAGGATGGTAAAAACTGATATCCTGGCTGGATTAAATTCTGCAATTTATCATATTACAAAAGATGATCCGCCCCAAGATATTAATCAAATTACCGATATTCTATATGCTGCACAGTGTGCTTATTTGGCCTTAACTACGAGAGCCAGACCACAGAGCACATGGTTGGAAAACACGGAAAGAAAAATCTCTAAATTAGCAGATGAAATTGACACAGTTCGTTCCTTCTCCAAACAAACCTTGCCTCAGGCAGAAAAGCAAAAGGCAATGGATGTTCTCTGCCGCTACGGATATAAGAAGTCTAAGAAGGGGGAGCTAACCAGAATTGAGACTCTATTGAATGATCTAATTAGAATCAAAAAAAAACAGATATCTATCCATTCCTCGAGGAAAAATTTCCGGAAAGACAATGCGTGTTTTGAATTAAACCGCAGAAGATTTTATCGAAACTTATCTTCGAGCAACGAAGCCACCCTGTATGGGTTTGGTGATGGTGAGTGCTTATCATTTTGGAAGATGTCTGGAGCAAGAAAAATATGGGGCTCGTAGTTTATGATTTGTGGGTGTGAGGTGTACTGGCGCTGAAACACATGCGACCTCAATTCACAAGTGATTTTTTATGGATATGCTCAAATATGCACCTGACTGGAAGGCATGCGGATGCGACGGACGTATAACTTTTTCTTAAAGAAGATGGATTCTTTGCATGGGTTTCTGTGTAAAGAGATAGTCCGAATAATTAATGGAGAGTACACGCCTGATAGCTGTTTTTACACTGGCGTAACTTACTTGATCCCTAAAAAAAGTGAGTGTGAGACCCCGAAGGACTTACGCCTATAACGTGTATGCCAACTTTGTATAAACTTGTCACCAAATGTGTTAATGCCAAACTGGCCGATTTCATCGAGGCATTTGGCTTATCTCAGATAATCAGCTTGAACGAGGAAGCAATGTCAAGGCGCCAAAGAGCAAGCCCTCATTAACCAATGCTTTAATAAGGAGTATGGAAATGGCCTCTATTTTGCTTGGTCGATGTGAAGAAGGCATTTGACTCAGTTGATCACGAGTTCTTGTTCCACGTATTGGATTGCTCTGGAATACCACATTGGATTGTCAGCTTTGTAAAGAAACATAGTCAAGAAGTGGACAGTAAAACTTACATATCGATGGGAAAAGAATTGGGAAAGTAAAGTTAAGCCGGGGAATACTCCAAGGAGATTCATTGTCCCCGCTGCTATTCGTTATGGCGATGGATCCCCTAAGCAGGATGCTTAACTCCATGTTTCCCAAACTCGAAATTAGTCGGGAAGATCCCAATATGTTGACATACTCCACCAATCATTTCTTCTTTATTGACGATCTGAAAATAGTTGCCCTCAAGAAGATGTGTTAGTCAAAATGATGGAGGCTGTTAATGGATTTTTTGAAAGTGTCGGTCTAGAGATGAATTCCGAAAATCAGCATCTAATGTGGAATCTTTATCATGCTGTGAGACTGTCGATGGAATCAACGGATATCGCTACTTGGGTGTACTTGAAGATGACGGAAGTAATGTTCTCAAGAATAAAGTTATGGACTCCATATTGGAGAATGTCAAGAAGAGGATAACTATGTTGTCAAAACAAACCTGAATGCTGTAAATTTGTTTCGTGGAATCAATGAATATGCATTATCCCTATATAATTATTATATTGGGCTAATCAATATCGAACCTTACGAATTTGATGAGATTGACCAACAAATACGCCGATTACTTACGACTCTCAAGTTACACACCTCCAGCCTGCAAATAAGGAGAGGTTGTATTTGGACCGCAAGACCCTTGGAAGAGGACTTGCCTCAATTTCTTTCAAAAGCGAATTAATGCTCTTCCAGTTTCTTAAAAGTTTGGAAAACAGTCGACTACTGTCTGCGGAGGTCGGGTATTCTGCGAGTAATAAAAGGAAAAAAATGGCACTTAGCCACATCGCAGAATTTCTTGTCTCCAAATATGCAGCTGTCGGCAGGGAAAATCTGACCATTGAGTTACTGAAGGACGCACAAAGGAAACTCTTGCTTACCCGAATTAACAGTAAATCACTACACTCGGTGATGTTCAAATGTATGGAGGAATCAGATGTCGACATATCTACTTCTTCGCAATGGCTATCGAAAGGGAACAATGGTCCCACGAGCGAAGCATTGTACTGTCTTTTGCAAGATAGGAATTTGTTTCTTTGCATACACGGGATCACTATGCGTCCACTGCAAAAAAGCAGGCAGACTGTTGACCATCTAGCCACGCGGTGTGTAGGATGCTAAACAGTGATTATCTCCGAAGACACACGAAGTGGTAAAGTGTATTCATCTCCACTTGTGTCGAATGTATGGAATAAAACGAAGCAGGAAATTGAAAGGCCATTCAGTTCGTGTCAACAATGTCGACCCAAAATGTCGAAATCAGAGTTGACACTTCAATTATGACTGAAACAAAGGTTCAATTCAATAAACCTGATATCTTCGTTTATGACAAGAGGAAAGAGAAATTCATTTAATCGAAGTGGGAGTTACCTCGCAACCGTTTAAAGCAAGTGGAAGTGGAGAAATTTCACAAATATGACCTGCTTGCAAACGAACTGTGTCAGTTCTCTATGAAGCAAAAGTGAAGATTATTCCAATTGTCTTGACATGGGATGAGTTGTCTCAAAGTTCTTTAAAAGTCATATGGACAAGTTATCCATTGAAGAAGGAACGAGGACATACATCCAGTCGGTTGTGCTGAAGAGGACTCTAGAGAGTATGCTTATTGAACACAGACATGGGATGAAGGTAGACAACGAGGAGTACGCCTCTGCCGCCAATCAACTTGCGGAGCTGGCATGTCGTGAGGACACTCAGTTGAACAATTACTTTGACGCAGAAATGGAAAATGATGAGAATTTTGTTGCAAACTCTTCTTCTAAGCGAAGAAGAGAAATCACTGACGATCTGGATTCTTAAATAATTTAAGATAGAATTTACATAATTAATTTTTATTAAACATTGGTTTAACTTTTAAATGATTTTTCCACAATCAAATTGGAGTCCAAATTTTGAATCTTCTGACCGCCAGGCGATATGTTCCATTTTCAGAACATGACATAATTTCCCGTACAAACATGATTGATCGGAATATCCAAAGCAATCGAATGAATAGTAAAACTTGTTTATCTATACACATCTAACTATATGAGACAATTTCTTCAAAGAATATCGGTTTGGGAACCAGAGATAATCTTTGGCTGAAAAAATAACCCCAAATCTTCATTTCACTTTTAAAAATAACATCGTATTTCGCGGTTAACTAACGCAGTCAAAAAATAAATATAAAACATATATATAACGCATTCACTAAGTTTTATCAATTTTAAATACAAAAACCGAACATTAGAACTTACATTCAAATAGGGACAGTTAAGAAAACGGTAGAGAACATGGTCGTTGAACACAGACATGAACGTCGACAATTATCAAATTGTGAATGCAACCAATAGTTTTATTGCTAGAGGAATAAAAGCTGGGATTAACAGTTTACTTGTTTAAGCTTCCCTCACCTCCCTATTATAATACAAAAAGAAAAGGTGTCAAGACATGACCAATCAACGGTTTAGTACATTTAGCAGCAAAAATTAAAAATTTATCAAAAATGTACAAAAAAATTTTTTTGTCCTCCAGAACCTTCTAAAATATCAAATAACATTGTTCATAGATTTTTATTCTGAAAGACAATCATTAGTACATTTCAATCATTAGTAGATTTTTATTCTGATTTCAATAAGAATTAAAGTCTTAAGAAAATTTATATTTAGATTATTGTTTATAGACGAATTGATAATAGTTAATAATTATTGTTTTCGACTTTTTTTCAAAAAATACTTAACCTTCTCGTTGACGTTTTTGCTTTTTTGAGCTTCCTTTTCAATCATTTTATCATAAAAATATTTTTTAATATCAATAACCAAGTTTCCTCTCGATATTTTCTGTTTTAATTTGGCGACCATTCCAAGATTTGAAATTTTGTTTTCCTCGTTGTTGTTCTTCTTAATTTGATCGTTGTAGTTGATTTCAATTTTTCTCCGAATCTCAAAAGTAATGTAAGTATTATTACTAATTCTTGTTTTTGTCTTATAATCCTTTCCTCTTCTGTTTTCTTATTTGCTAGTTTTTTTTCATGCATTTTATCGAGTTTGACATTATTTTGTATTTGTATTGCATTATTCAAAATCATTGTATTACTGTGTTCTATCCAGGGATATCCGCCGGGTGCTCTATTCTCTCTAACAGTCGTGCGTTATAGAAAATACCTAATTTCTTTTTTCTTTTTCATTGAATCTACAAGTATTTTCAGATGATAACTTATATACAATTCTAGATTAATTGGCCATTAATTTTTAATTTACGCCTTTTAAATTGTTAAGAAAGAACAGATAAGTTAAAAACAGTATTTTTTTTGATTCTGTCAATTTTCATTTTACTAAAGAGACAGTTATATTTGTATGATTTCCGATGTCATACATCATTGAATCCTTAATACACTTCAAAATAGTTTCCCTGGGAATTCTCAGCTGGTATCTATTATATTTTCCTACTTGAGATCTCAAGATACCGCCGATTGATGAAAATTAGCTAATTACTAAATTAATTCAAGCATACACTGAAACTTCATTTCAGTACTCATTTCTATAACCAGAGAATTTCCATAAAATGTTTTTGTTTTTGAGAATCAAGTTAGGTTTGTTTGTCACTGTTTGTCTTGATTTCCATTCCATGTGAGCATAATTAGTAATATTTTTTTAGCTTTTTATTGTAAATTAACTTTGTTTTGAGATAAAAATTATATTTTCTTTATTATTTTGTTTCAATCAGCAAGATTTGATTTTCCTTCTTATCGAAGACAAATCCAACTTTTTGTCCTTGCCTTGGAGTTTTTTTTCCATTTCAAGGCCAAATTCAAAACAAATGTGAAATTGTAAATTTCTGTCACATTTTGTTCTCCAAAAATAAACATCTATTTGAACGATGCGGAGAGAATCGTTTTGAGCTTTCAGTAAATGTAAGTCAATTGTACTTACGTGTTTGCCTTTGCAACATTCTTGAAGTGGATTCCATTAGTTAACAAATTATTATCTATATTATAAGCCCAGGGTTTATATTTTTGAAAAAAGAAAGACTGCGCAAATTTTGATGCTTATATTTTTCCCGTAAATTATATTTCTAATACCTATATAAATGCAGGGATTTACTATATTACAGAGAGCACAATTAACAAAACATAAAAAAGGAAAAATATAAAAATAGTTATTTATGTCACATGGACGGCACGTTGCGCATGGACAGCCTGTTACATTTTTTTAAACTTGAAAATGTTTTTTGATTATCCAACATTTAATTTTGTATATCCGATTTTTATCGTGATTCTATTAGATTAGTTTTTATTTATAAATGTTATGATTATAAAGATTTTATTTTTTATAGCGGCAAACCTAAAGTTCTAGAGTAATATTTAGCATGAAAGATTATTTTGTTGCAATGGGTTCTTACAAGGGTTTTGTAAAAGACTACGTTGAATATAAAATTTCAAAAGATGCTTTACATGATAAATTTCGGGAAAATTTTCTGAGGCACCGAGACTTATAAAGAAGATGGAGAATTTGACCATTATCGATGACAGGTATTGTAAATTTGCAATAAATCTACAGACTTTATCTTACAGTGGGGCAAAAAAGTCATGACACCTTTGCAAATTTTGACTAAATTTAACAATTCTTTGCAAAAAAATTATTAAATACATTACTTTAAAAAATAAATTAGTAATATAGAACTTTTTAGATAAATTATTAAAAAAACTATCTTAAAGGGAATTATTAATAGTGCACTAATTAACGATTTATTTTTAAAAGTCAATTTTTTGAGGGAAAAAAGTAATGGCACGAAATCCAATTAATATTTAGTTGCATTCTCTTTTGCTAGCAGAACTGCCTCCAATCGTTTTTTGTAAGAAAAAATTAGTTTTTGACATTCTACTTTAGAAATATTTTTCCATTCTTCGTAGCAAATTGTTTTTAATTCCTGGATATTTTTTGATTTTCTTAAGCCAACTTTTATTTTTAAGATTTTCCATAAGTTTTCGATGGGATTCAGGTCTGGCGATTGACTTGGCCATTCCAAAACATTTATTTTGTTTTTTTCTAACCATTTAACGGTTACTTTTGAGTGTATGAGTTATCTGAGGAGGAGGGAAAAGAGCCCAAATTTCTACCAGATATATTAATAGATGAAGAAATGATGAGGGAATGTGAGCAAGAAACCAGTTTTATTACCAAGCAATTGAATGAAATAAACGTGGATGAAGAAACACCTATCATATCCACCCGCTCTCTATCACAATCAACCAAAAGAAAATACTTAGAAACAGAAGATAAATGTTTGCTAAAGACGAAATATAATGCAGTTATTGAAGGGTTCATAAGAAGTGAGAGAAGAAAAATCGACAATGAAGATGATAAAAAAACATCATCTTTGATGAAATTGAAAACTGGATAAAGCTTTTGCAAGCTCAATCAATCAATTAAGTTTATTGTAATAATGAGTAAAAATAACCAAACAAACACAGAAGGTAAGCAGACCGGTAAATTTTTATACGATTTTTGGAACAACCTGTGTTTTGGAACAATTAATGTTCCAAACGAAGGTTAGACTGTAACAATAAATTATCACAATAATGTCTTGCAGTTCATGTCTGGCATTCCCTCTAGTCAAACAAAATTGGAAATAACTGTTGATGGCAATAACGCTCTCCTCAATCAATTTTATCCATTACTCTGTACGTCCAGTCGTACTCCCGCACTTGTTTCAGTTTGGTGCGGACATGATTCAGGAGAGCCTCTCTATACTGCACATAACAAAGTTTCTTTTTTTTACAAATTATTAGGTATGATTTGGGCAACCGGAAAGTTGCTCTTAAAAATGTAAAAAATTGACCTTAAAAGTCAACTAAATTGCTTTAAAAAATAAAAAAAGTTGACATAATATGCATAAAAAGTTGCCCTAAGAAACAAAAATTTATTTATTAAAGCACAACATTAAATAATATTTAACATTTTCAGGTAGGAAATTCAATGAATGTGAATTTATTAGATTCAATTTCCATTAAAATATCTGTTAATAAATGATATTGCCGGCTTATGTCTTCTAAATTCGTATGAAGAAATTCATTCATAACGGATTCCTTTGCTCTTTGTATCAATAAAGATTCCTCTTCTATACCATTACAAATATTGATGATTTGTGTTAAATTTTTTACATAATAGTCAGCAGCATTTAGCCAACTGCCCCATCTAGTTACAATGGGCTCGGGTGGATATCCAATTTCTGTAAATAATTGACGTCGTGAATTATTTTTGACAACAAGTGGTTTGACGCACGATATTAATTTATCTACCTCTGGATAATGTGATTTAATTCTGAAGGCACAATTATGTAATAAATGTGCCACACAAGTGACATGAAATAGATTTGAATATAATTGCTTTAATACTTTTCCAGAAGAAACCATATATGAAGCAGCATCAGAAATAAGTAAATAAAAATTTTCCTATCAACATTGAGTTTGCAAATGACGTCATCAATAATTTGACATATAATCGCGGAATTGGGAGCTGTATTAATTGCAATACAATCAATTAAAAAATATTCTTGTGGATTTTTTAACGTTCCAACAAGACAATTAATATACTTTTTTTTCCAAAATCACTTTCGTCAATCATTAAAACAATTTGTTCATTTGAAACTGTGTTAATAATTTGTGAAACCATCCTTTCACCAAGAAATGTAACAATGTCTCTGCATTTGGTTTCCGAAGGAACAGAATGTCCATATTTGTTAAAAAAATCAATAATTGATGTATTTCGTAACTTATGAAGTAGAATATTTGCTGATAAAAATGCATTTTCAAGATCCACGGCAAAACAATCAGCAATAACCTCATTTTTACTATGAGTATCCAAAGTATTATTCGTATCTGGGATTCTCAGAATATGCTTTATAGAATGTATGTGCTTATCAATAAACCATTACTTATTGCAGTTACGTAGGAATTACATAATTTGCAGAATAATTTTCCATCCAGTGAAGATGAAAACTCCTTAGGATATTTTTTAACAATAGAAGAAATTCGCTTAGTGTTGGAACTCCTGTTTTTAGGTATTGTAAAAAAGCAGTCAACAAAAACCGAAGAAACGTGCACTATGAAATTATATTAATATGTGCGGCTCGCGCTCGCGACATAATATTAAAAAAAATGTTATTATAAATTTTTATTACTCAATAAAATTAAAGTTGACAATAAGAGTAAAAAAGTTGCTCAATAAAATAAAAGTTGACGGTAAGAGTAGAAAATTGACTTTGTTGCTTTTATAACTTTTTATATATACATTTTTTTATCGAAATAATTTGACTAATATCATTTTAACACTATAATTAAACAAAAAACTCAAGTTGACTTTGTTGACTTTCGGTTGCCCTAGGTATGATACAGGGAATAAGTTATAGACGAATTAATAAAGAGCCTGGAGGTCAGCTCAAAGTCGCCGCACTGCGTATCGAGTGGCAGTTTCCGCGGACAAAGTTTCTTATATTCCAGAAAGTCGTGTAAATTCATTATTTTCGAATCACCCTATATGTAAGTCAGTTTATAGAATTAATTTATAAAAGTGAAATTGCCACAACCATGAACTGAAAGATAAAATATTTAATCATTTACAGTTAAGATATAATCAATAAAATCCAAAGTATCCGTCAACACCGAAAAGATTTCCATGGAATCATTATGGTAGGATTTTCAACAGTCATGTCGGTCTCTGAATATTAGTATTACTAGCAAATACAGGTTTCGAAACTTATGCTGTTAAGGTAGCCAAAATAATTTACAACTTAGGCACACTAAAAATACAAAAATATCCTTTTCGTCGTGAAAATCGACGCAACTTGTATTCTTTCACTAAAAAAGACATAGAACAAATCATGGTCTTCCTCCGACCAGTATTTGATATTGTTTTTAATACAAAAAATAATCTTTCCACCGAGCTTTACCACTAACAAGCATCCTAAAAGTCATCCTTACTCTTAGCTGCTGTCGAGTAATATGATATCTAAAAAATGCAAAGCAGGGGCACACTAAAGAGAACTGATCAATGCAGACCTCTCTCAAAAATAGTCTTAACGAACAATGGGAAAACTGGGAAGAAATTAATTCACGATTACATCTCAACTCGTGCTATCAGGATGCTTAAAATAACAAACTCCTTGATTCTCCTCCGCCACCAGTTTATCCTTCAGAGCAATCACTCGACAGGTACTTCCGTGTCCAGCTTGCACGGCTTCGCTCGGGACATCGTCCACTCTTTTTCGAAACACTCCGCACCCTCGCCCCTAAAGACCTTTTTTCCTGTCCTGGACCGCCTTACCAGTCATCACCCATTGGGATTCGGGATCTCTGGGAGCGTCCGATCGCCGCTGTCCGCTACCTGATTGCAGCCGGCTTCCTACATGCTAGAGAAGCCGGGGTAACTAACTAACTAAATTTATTTAATATCCATTGTGCGTGGAGAGGATATGGAGAGGGTCTCCACGAACAACACATTCAAATTTCATGTCATTTCATTAATGTGTTCGGCAACAGTGTTTCTTGTTAATGAAATATCTTTAAACAAGATAAATTTTTTCATGAGCATGAAATAATTGTATGATAGATGATTAGATTGATAATGCCTCTTTAGGTTGTATTCATTTGGTATAGCGATAAACTTGTTACATATCAAACAATGTATTTTTCCATCAACCATTGTGGAAAAATAGAAAAGTTCCCATTTATCTTGAAACACCTTCCGTTCATCTTTCAAGGAGCGTTTCTTTTTTATTCCAGAAGAACCACGTGACATTAACAAACACGATTTAAAAATACAATTAAAAATTTTAATTAAATGTACAAAAATAAAAAATAATTTTTTGCATTGTATAGCAATTAAATCAGACCGCACTTATGTTTGGCAAAGTACGCTGAGGGCCGCACCTATGTCTTTCGAGGGCCACATGCGGCCCGCATGTTTGACACCCCTGGTCTAGTTGGAACGTTGGAAAATCCGCAAAGATCTTACCTAATAGATTGTATAAAAATTGATTCCTCTCCGAATTCTTCTATCATCAGTCAAATAATTGATGACACTATTCGGAAAATGAATGTTGAAAGAAACAATTTTTCTCTCCTTATTACCGATGCTGCTCCATATATGGTTTCTGCAGGAAATACTCTCAAGCTATTATATTCCACTCTATACCATATCACATGTTTTGCTCATTTAGTGCATAATTGTGCACTTAAAATAAAAGTATATTATCCCGAAGTTGATAAATTGATTGCTTGTATCAAAGCACTTGTTGTAAAGAACAATTATCGAAGACAATTGTTTAAGGAAATTGGGTACCCACCAGAACCAATAGTTACGAGATTGGGAAGCTGGCTTAAAGCTGTTTCTTACTATGCTACAAACCTGCCAAATGTTATTCAAGTATGCACTTCCTTAGAAGGAAATTCTTTGGTCATTAAAAGAGCGAAAGAATGTTTATTTAATGAACAACTTCATGAAGATCTAACGACGATAATATCACAATATTCACCTTTATTACATTTGCTTGGTGATTTAGAATCGACCAATTTTACTATAAAAAAACATTCAATTATTTGAAAACATTGGATTTTAAAGAAGACGTGTGTGGAATAAAAAATTATATTATCAAAAGGATGAATTCCAATGATATCACAAAAAATATGAATTTCGATGATCATTCCATTTCACCTTTAGATTATTCTTTGTTGATTGAATGTCAAGCAACATCGTGCGGAAGTAGAACGATCATTTTCGATTCTTAACAAAATCTTAACCAAGGATAGGAATTTTAAAGTGGATAATGTAAAATATTACTTAATTGTAAATAACTTGATAAACGATGAATAAAATTACTTTAAATTTTCATAAACGTAGTTTATAGATAAAAATAAATTAGTATTTTTACGGTCAATTATTTGGTCAATTTTTAACATTTTAAGGTCAATTACACTGACTTTTTAAAGGCAATTTTTATTTTTTTAAGTCAATAAAAATGTTGCACTAGTGATGTCCGTGGAGCGGTCAGACTTGTTGCCTCTTCCAACCGACTGTTATCTCCTTCTCCATCCGTTTTGTCTAATCTGAGGTCTAAACACCCTCCGCATCCCGTTAATTACCGCACACCACCTGCTATTGATTCGATTGCGTTTCCGCGGAACAAGTTGTAAAGGCACTCAAAAGTTTCTCCCCAAGCAGCAGTGGGGGCATCGATGGTTTGAAACCAGGACACATTAAGGATCTGATTTCTCCCCTAACTGCTGAGGCTGGCCGCCAACTATTGACTTCTATTACGGATCTATGCAACCGCCTTATCGGGGGAGATTTACCTGACTTTGCAAGGACGATTTTCTTTGACTAGACCGATCGCCGTCGGCAATATTTTTCGCAGATTGGCCGGAAAGCTTGTCTGCCACGCAGTAGTCCCCGAGTTGGCCCAAAAATTTCTGCCCGCGCAATTGGGAGCAGAAAGTAATAATTAATCAATAGAATTTTAATTTATTAAAAAATACATCAACACTAATGCATGATTCATCAACACTAATCATTAATGAGTCAACACTAATGCGATCAGACTTTTATCACAAATTTCGTTTTTGAACTCGAAAACCGTCCAAAAAATTAACCAAAAAAGAACGAGCCAAATACGAAATTGTTAATGAAAATAAATTAGTATTTTTGCGGTCAATTATTTGGTCATCATACAATTTGCTGTATTCAAATTCCTCCTTCCACTAAGATTGTCTATCATCCCTCAATCGGCAATTCAAGCTCGGCAGAACTTTCTTGACGGATGGACAGCCATGTGCCTCCTTAATTACAACTCACTTGAAAAGAAAAAGGCAGAGACTTGGGCTGATGGGTACGTATCAGATAGGGATGTTGATAAGCTTGCGGCCATTATAGACCAAACATTCAACAAGAATCCAGACCATCCAGATTTTGCTATAAGATTCACCACTCTCAACATTTGTCACGGAGGGAACTATGTTATACGAGATTCATGATCTTGCAGCGATATTACAAGACGACCATGAATGCGGTTTTAGGTTGCATGGTCTACGAGTCCTGCCATGAGGAGATCTCACGATTTATCGACTATATCTGGAAGGTCAGGGGTAAGGAATCACTGATCGGTTATCAGAAACCGCTCCAAGCTGTTAGGAGCAGTGCTTTTTCTGGTAATCATTTGAAGCATGTTTACATGTATCTCACTACGTTGTGTGGTATAGTTGTCAACAACGCTTTCTTCAATGCCAAGAGCTTGTGCTCTGATGGCAATGCGATTGTCAGCGCTATAGTCTTCTATCACTTGGCAAGGGGCGGATCAGTAGTTAAGTCTGCATTTGTTGTATAGGCGTCAAAAATATTTCTGTACCAGTCTCTTGTTCTTTACAAAAAAAATTGTGTTCTGTTATTTGTCATTTTATAATATTTATCTTGACAAAATAGATTTTGAAATAGAGTTGAAATATTTTTTTTTAATTTTTTTCCAAGTCCGAAGGTATAACCACCTAGGCTCGGTACACCCAAGCCCTGTGACATAATAATTTATAAAAATAATATAACAATAATTAAATTCGTGTTCAGGTTAAAAAAAGTCTAGAAAAAAAATATAACAATAATGATTAAAATTTGGTAGAAATTGATCATTTTAGATTTTAGGGCGCTAAAATACAAGATCGCCAAATCCGGGAACAAATAAATAAAAGTTTGCCATAAGAATATAAAGAATAGAATTTTCTATCAAAAAATAGGGTAAAATTTAATGAATAAAGATAAATGAGAAGATTTCAAATAAACGATATAAACAGATTGAAAGAATAAACTGACAAATATTACAAAATGATGAAATTTCAGATAATTTATTAATTAAAAGAAACTACATCGCAAAATATTCCTTCTAATCCAATTAAATAAAAAAATTAAGATTGACCAAATAATGTAACAGGACAACAAGGTATGACAAAAGAGTGCTCACACGTGCAACAATTTATTATGTTTTCTATTAATAATTGGTTAACTAAAAATTAAGATAATTTTAATTAAAACACAATTCTACCTAGTAGCTTATAAACAGTTTAAATACCAGAGGGGATATCTCAATGATGGCAAATTGTGAAACAGACTTGCTAGCAGATTGTTTCCTTGGAAATTTTTCAGGATTCAGACGAGTTATTTTTGTTTTATATAGTTAAACAACATTATTCCGAATTTTTTCGAGTAATACAAAAAAGTATCATTCCGAAAATTTTGAAATTTCTGTGAAAAGAAAAAATATAAATGAACTGTTCGGAATTTTAGAATACTTGATTAAAAAACAAAATCTGTGAATCGAAAGACAAGTTTGTCTTAATAATTCATAATCTAAATTAAAATGGTTCTGTCAACCCTCTCTATAGTGAACAAAATGTTCACGTCAAAACATCATGTTCACTATTGTCTATAGTGAACAAAAAATAAAAAAAAGGAATCCAAATAACAATAAACAATAATTAAAGTATAATTACAACGATTATTTAGAGATTTTAATCACGTAATCGGTGATTTTTTGAGAATGATTAGTTTGATAATTAAAATTTTTTTTTGTATTTCGTATATTTTTCCTCTTTGTTCATAATCATTCTCAAGAAACAATAATTCAAGCGCCTTCGCATATTCACTAGCTTCATATATTGTCGGAGTATAAATTTTTTCATCTTAGTCTTCAACTCGATTTTGCTGTATTAGTTTTCTCAAATAGTTCTTTATAAAATGATCATTTTTAAGAATCAACAGATTTTTTTGCGAGTCAACAGCTAATTTTTTTAAATAATCAGTTAATTTTTCTCTATATTTATATTTATTTTTAATTCCTAACGACACTTTCTTTCTGAATTCATAAAAATCATGAAGAGAATCTGGAATCAAATCAAAGATGTTTGTCTCTAAGTTTTCCATCAAACTTAAAATTTGTGATATTAATGGTTCGCAGCTTATATTCTCATAAATATTTGGATCATTATCTTCTATTTATCAAAACATTCATCAATAACATTATTAAATATTTCTTCAGATGATTCATTTATGCAACTCGAGTCTGATGGAGATTGTCAAAAAACCTTTTGCCAGCAGTTATAAATAATATCCGCAGATACATTATTCCAAGCATCTGAGATTATTGTTACCACTTGCCGCAAATTTAATTTGGATAAAGACTCTATAAACAAATCCTGGTCGTCTTGAAAACATAAAAAATCAATTAGACAATTCAAATAATTATCTTTGAAATTTTTAATGATTCCAGCATCCAATGGTTGAAGTATTGGTGTCATATTTTTTGGTAAAAATAAAAAATCAACGTTGCTAAATGTCGATATTTTGTGGCAAGCAGCGTTATCTAATAACATTAAGATTTTTCTTTTTTGAATAATCATTTTTTCATTATTTTTTTTGAGCCAGGATATAAAAATGTCTCTTGTCATCCACGCATTTTTGGACGAAGAGTATAAAATTCCATAAATTTCGGGAGAAAATTTTTTGAAACATCTAGGATTTCTATATTTTCCGATTATTAATGGCTCAAATTTTTCTCCAGTGTAACTACAGCATAGATGAAGAGTAACTTTATCTTTACTTCTGTTAAAGCCCCGTGCCGAATCACCAGTTTTCACGAATGATTTACGTGGGGTAAGTTTGATAAAAAAAGAAGTTTCGTCACAATTAAAAATGTTCTCCTTTCCATATTGTTCAACTTTGATATTTAATTCTGATAAAAAATTCAAAATTATCGCATGATCAGCAGATGCGGATTCACCTGACAATGTTCGGAATTTTAATTCATGCCGCTGCTTGAATTTTTCTAACCATCCATTTGAAGCTTTAAACTTGTTTAAGCCCATTCTCGAAGAAACAGTTAGGGAAATTTTTTTTAAAAGAGTTCCAGAAACTGGAACATTCTGATCCCTTAGACGCTGGAAAATATCAAGGACTTTTTCATCAAATCCGTTTTTATTTTCACTTAATGATGAGGAAAGAAATCCTTTTTTGATAAATGGAAAAATATTCTTTTTTATACGAAAAATAGTTCCCTTGCTAGTATTGTACATTATGGATAATCTCCTCTCAGAATGTTCTTTCTTTAAAAGATGATCAGCAATCTTCAACTTGGTTTCATAATTCAAAGGCATTACAGTCTAACCTCTTTTTAGGGCACCTAGTGCCCCAAAAACAGGGGTTTCCCCAGATAAAAGGGTTTTCTAATATTTACGAAAAAAACTAACGTTTTGTTAATTTAAAACCAAAAGATGTTTATTCTTAATTTCATTTAACAATTTTAGTCTTTACTTGTCGGGAAATGATCCGTTATTTTCGCTCCGAATTGGTACTTTTGAATTAATCGATCCATTGTAAAATTAATCGATCCAAAACGACCTTGTCGAGAAATGAATGTTTATCACTATTATCGGGTTCTCTGAAGCCCTCAGAACCTTCACATCCATCAAAACAACAGAAACACGTTATTATTAGTTATGATAAAATAAAATTCAAAAATTATAACTAAAAAATATATATAATATTAAATGCCCCGTAACGGGGTTTATCTTATAAAGAATAAACAGAAAAACTCCTAATAAAAATTCAAATTGCCCCAAAACCCGAGGGTGCCCCACGTCCGGGGTCGCCCCAATAAGGGGTTGCACTGTACACAAGAAATTTGAAATGAAACGTGTCTTAAAATATTTATTTTTTAAATTGGTATAATTAATTTTATTTAATAAAAAATCAATACCCCAAATAGAGATGTTAAAATTAATTGATTTTTTATAATTTGGTTAAAAAAATTTATAATGCCCCAAAACAGAGTTTTCCCCAAAAAAGAGGTGCCCCACCCCTGGAGGTGCGCCCCAATTAGAGGTCGGACTGTACATCGCAAAATATTCCTTCTAATCCAATTAAATAAAAAAATAAAGATTGACCAAATAATGTAACAGGACAACAAGGTATGACAAAAGAGTGCTCACACGTGCCACAATTTATTATGTTTTCTATTAATAATTGGGTAACTAAAAATTAAGATAATTTTAATTAAAACACAATTCTACCTAGGCCGAGGAGCGAAAGATTCTCAAGTACGGCCACCTCTCCAACTCGCTGTTCTTTACTCCAATTGCCGTGGAGTCCTCCGGGATCTTCGGCCCCAAGACACTCCGCTTCCTTCGCTCGCTCGACGGATTTCAAGGACTAGTCACGATCCAAGAGAGTTTTCTTGGCTCCTGGAACGTCTGTCGATTGCTGTGATCCGAGGGAACGGCTTCGCCATTCGCGAGGCTGGCCGGGTGTCTCGTGAGGCCTTTAATTAACTTAGCTATCTTTAATTTCTTTCTTGTTTAAAAAAAAAATTAACAATTAAAAAAATTTCGCTGTATCTTTAATTTCGCTCTAGTTGCGGGGCTTCCGTTGACGAATTCGGACGGCATGCTCTCTCATGCAGACGCAGTGCAGGCCGGTTTCCAAGACATCATGCAATGAACCTAATTGTCAAGAACGCTTTGCATGCAGCTGGTTTCCCGGCAGAGCTGTCTCAATCGAATATGTTTGGCGAAGGCGGCCATAAACTTGTCTCAGTAGCTGAGAAGGCCTCAGTCTTGGTCCTTAAAGGAATCCCTCATTGGATCTCGACAGAGGATCTTAACCTCCACTTGAGAGAAAGTCTAGAATCGGACTTCAAGTTCGAAAGATTCTCTCGCAATGGAACCGACATGCCTGTCGGCAGACTCATGCTGGATTCCAGAGCCGAGGCCAACACCCTCATCAGCTTTGGAATAACTGCGGGCTTCAGCCATATCCGCTGCGAATGGCACAAGCCCTCAGCAACGAGATGCTTCCGTTGCAATCAGTTTGGACATACGTCCTACAGATGCTCCGAAAAACTCCGTTGTCTCCTCTGCGGTAAAGAACACAGGCACCAAAACTGCCCGAGTTCCAAGCCGAAACCGAGTGTCCCAGCTGCAAAAACTTGCATTAACTGCAAGAACACTGGGCACTTGGCGTGCTACGGTGGATGTCCGTCTGCCAAAGCAGCAACAGCAGCCTCAAGGGTTGCGAAGAGCCCACAGACTAAAAGCCCAGTACGCTGGGTAAAAGCCGAACCGATAAAATCAGTCTGGACAAAAGGGTCTCCCCCAAGTCCGTCCAAAGTCGATGTCTCTACTCAGACGTCGCCGGCCCACAGCACACTCACAAGCGCGGAGTCAAACACTAATGAGTGCCATAACTCAGAAGTGGTCCGCTCGGCTGTCCCTCATAAGAGGAGAAAAACCCACCGTGACAAAGCTTTGTCACAAAGAGGAGCCCACTCGGATCAGGAACTACTCAACAGAGATTCCCAACTGGAAGTCTTCCGCTGGTATGTAGGAGCCCTGACCAAACTTGGAGTGGACATGAATATGCTGCAAGAGCTCCTGCTAGAATGGAGCAATTCAGCAACATAGCCACTATTAACTCTGGCTCACGACAGATGAATTGGACGCAAGCTCAGAAGAGTTCAGTTGCCTTGGCATCAGTCTCGTACTATCACCGTCCTTAATTCCTGTCACTTTCTCTTTCTCGGTTAATTACAATAAACTAAATTCATTCATTCATAATGTTGTTTAAAAATTCGGAATAATATAAAACAAAAATAACTCGTCTGAATCGGTTCTGTCTGAAATAAAAAAAAATATGGCTAGAACTAAACAAACTGCTCGAAAATCTACTGGAGCAAAATTTCCAAGGAAACAATCTGCTCGCAAGTCTGTTTCACAATTTGCCATCATTGAGATATCCCCTCTGGTATTTAAATTGTTTATAAGCTACTAGGTAGAATTTTGTTTTAATTAAAATTATCTTAATTTTTAGTTACCCAATTATTAATAGAAAACATAATAAATTGTTGCACGTGTGAGCACTCTTTTGTCATACCTTGTTGTCCTGTTACATTATTTGGTCATTCTTTATTTTTTTATTTAATTGGATTAGAAGGAATATTTTGCGATGTAGTTTCTTTTAATTAATAAATTATCTGAAATTTCATCATTTTGTAATATTTGTCAGTTTATTCTTTCAATCTGTTTATATCGCTTATTTGAAATCTTCTCATTTATCTTTATTCATTGAATTTTACCTTATTTTTTGATAGAAAGTTCTATTCCTTATATTCTTATGGCAAACTTTTATTTATTTGTTCCCGGATTTGGCGATCTTGTATTTTAGCTCCCTAAAATCTAAAATGATCAATTTCTACCAAATTTTAATCATTATTGTTATATTTTTTTTCTAGACTTTTTTTTTAAACTGAACACGAATTTAATTATTGTTATATTATTTTTATAAATTATTATGTCACAGGCCTTGGGTGTATCGAACTGATTTAGCCTGCAGAGCACACGAGGTTAAAAAAATAAAATCTGAACAAGTTTTAAAAATTTACCAATCTAATCTATTGTTTCGTATATAATCGACTAATAAGTATAGATCACGCGCAGCTCTTATTCGTGATTGCGAGTCATAATTTTCGAAGTCGAAGTCCAGAATGATTCTGGCCGTTTCTTTCAATGACTTCTTTTCGCTGCCAGATTTTTGCTTCATTTCAACGAGTTCTGGACACAAATATGTGTCGAAACAGTCAAAATAATTAATGTTAAATTCTATGCAAGCGAAAAACTGGCTAAGGTCGTCGCCAATTATGAGTGTGTCCTATATCTATAGACCAAACATATTATTACTTTCAGTATATCGAATATAATTCCTCTCGCTTTACGGAATGGGATTTATAAACAAAATATTAAAACAGCAATACATTTGAAATTATTTTAAGCACAATGATTAGGCCTTGTTTATCACTTGGTAATTTTCTAATTCCTCCTTTGTCATCTCTCTCGATCGACCGTGGAGGTCGACAACAAAATTGGTATAGAAAGTGTGATCATTGAGGTAATGCTCGAACCTCTCATAATAACTATTGAATACTGGAGTGATCTAGTAAATATAAACGTTCAGATAAAATTACTTGAAAAATTTTTTAAATTCAGGATGGTCAATGAAGTGGCGATAATCAGAATCATATGGATTTATATACCATAATGACCCGTATTTAAAATCAAGGAAAAGATTAAAATCTTTTAAGTTTTCTTTATTTGTTGCATAAGCAGAAGAAGATAAAACATCTTGGATTTATGTTTGGGGTCATTTGATATTGCCGAATTGTGCGATATGGTCGATTTTTATTTTTACGATTAGGTTTTTTCGAGTGTTGATTTTGATGCTCAAGTTGATGGAATTATGGACGATTTGAGAGTTAGGACTAAGCGAAATATTATTTATGTAACTTGTTTTTATTAGTTTTTGAATTTCAGATTTACTGTTAAAAATATATTTATGTAGTTTTTTGATATGTTTTTACATACGGTGCCCGACAAAGGTTGTGTGCAATATGGTCAACATAGAGAGCAATGGGCCCAGTGAGTCACTCTGTTGAATACGCATTCAGAAATGATAATTTTGTTATGGATAAAATGGCAGCTTGGGCTGAGTGCAAATGTGGTTGTTTATCTATTTAGACATGGACTGATTTTTGCATTGGACGGATTGGACTGATTCGAGGGTCTTGGGGCAAAGGGAAACTGTTCATAACCAAATTGAAAAGAAGTGGACTGAGGCAGGATCCCTGCGTAACCCCTCTTCGGAGTGAATATATCTCTTGAGCGGAAACCAGAATATCTATCTTGAAATATCTCTTGAGGGAAACAACAGTAAAGGTGATTACTTTAATGCCTTTCGACCATACTAAAAATGAGAGTGAGAAAAGCCAACTTACTTTAAAGGAAATAGTAAGGATACATAGCATTTCAAAAACTGCAAAGCTTCACAAGCCCCTCAAGACTTCATTCACAAACCACCATACTAGAACCACACCTGCAGATGTGGTCAAGGGAGAGGATGATACATACAGTGGGGCAAAAAGTCATGGCACCTTTGCAAATTTTGACTAAATTTAACAATTCTTTGCAAAAAAAATTATTAAATACATTACTTTAAAAAATAAATTAGTAATATAGAACTTTTTAGATAAATTATTAAAAAAACTATCTTAAAGGGAATTATTAATAGTGCACTAATTAACGATTTATTTTTAAAAGTCAATTTTTTGAGGGAAAAAGTAATGGCACGAAATTCAATTAATATTTAGTTGCATTCTCTTTTGCTAGCAGAACTGCCTCCAATCGTTTTTTGTAAGAAAAAATTAGTTTTTGACATTCTACTTTATAAATATTTTTCCATTCTTCGTAGCAAATTGTTTTTAATTCCTGGATATTTTTTGGTTTTCTTAAGCCAACTTTTATTTTTAATATTCTCCATAAGTTTTCGATGGGATTCAGGTCTGGCGATTGACTTGGCCATTCCAAAACATTTATTTTGTTTTTTTCTAACCATTTAACGGTTACTTTTGACTTGCGCTTAGGATCGTTGTCATGCTGGAATGTCCAATGTTGTGTCAAATTTAAGTTCGCGACCGAAGGTAAAAGACATTTTTCCAAAATTTCGCAATATTTAAGAGAATTCATCATTCCATCAATTACAAATAGTTCACCAACACCTGTTGATGAAAAACAACCCCACAACATGATACTACCTCCCCTGTGCTTTACGGTAGGTATGGTGCATTTTGGGATATACGCCTGATTTGATTTGCGCCAAATTGAAAGCGTGTAGTTCAGTCCGAAAAGTTGTATTTTTGATTCGTCCGACCACAAAATATTGTTTATGAATTCATTTTCTTTGTTCAAAAGATTTTTTGCATATTGGATTCGCGCTAAAAGGTGTATTTTCTTTAATAACGGAACTCGACGGGGCCTTCGCTTATTGATACCTTCTTTGCGTAGTGTAGAAGTGATTGTACGAAGGGACACTGAC
This sequence comes from Octopus sinensis, assembly GCF_006345805.1. Classification (NCBI taxonomy): domain Eukaryota; kingdom Metazoa; phylum Mollusca; class Cephalopoda; order Octopoda; family Octopodidae; genus Octopus; species Octopus sinensis. The sequence goes on from NW_021832829.1 coordinate 218,558, forward strand.
GTTCCTGTGATTTTTAAATTATCGGCCAATTCTTTTCGAGTTATTTTTGGGTTTGAAGTAACTAATCTTTTCATTAATGAAGAAGAACGCAGAGATATCTTTTTTGGAGCACCCGATCTTGGTTTATTAATACAGTATAACCTCCATTTGGGGCATCAATTTTGAAAAATTGCCCCAAAAATAGAGGTTTCCCCAAAAATGGAGGTCTGAAATTTTCTTTATTTTTATAAAAATTTTAATAGTTTTAGCATATTTTTCATTAATTTATAAATAAATAAAGTATTTTTAAGAACATTTAAACATGTTTTCCACTAATTTTATTGATAATTAGAGTATTTTTCAAGTAGAAAAAAATTTTTATTCTATTACACGAAAATAATCTGTTATTTTGTTTCCTGTTGCAGATTTCTTCATATGTATGCCCAATATTTTTCTGAAATTGTAATAGTCTTTTAACGCATCGGGAAACAAACGGTGAATATTCTCTTCAAGGTTATTCATTGCTGTTATCGTGTCCAAGTGTGAACAGTTGCATTCAGTTTGGTCATATATTGACTCATCATTATTTTCTTCTTCATTTTCAGCAATTACGTCTGCAACTGTTTTTAGATGATGAATATGAAACTCCATGTTCTTCAGGGTTAAAGTTTTTCATACAACGTGGGGATTTATATTTTCCTACTAACAATGGCTTCAATTTTTCGCCACAAGCACTGACCGACAAAAGAATAGTGAATTTTTCTTTACTCCTTTTAATTCCGAAACAATCTTCATCCGAACTTACAAATGATTTTGAAGGTATCCTTTTAATATATAACCCAGTTTCGTCGCAATTAAAAATATTTTGAAGACCATATTCTTTTACGTATTCATCATACTTGGAAAAAAACATATCAAGCGAAGAAACATCGGAAGAGTTTTTCTCTCCACTAATTGTCTTAAATGACAACATATGTCTTTTCTTAAATTTTTCCAACGAGCCATTGGACCCTTTGAACGCCGAATAATTCAACATCCTTGCTACTTTGGAAGCAATATTTTTTAAAAGAGGACCGGACACAGGAATAAATTCTTCCCTTGTCTTGGTGAAAGCCTCAAAAACAATTTTATCCAATTTTTGGGATAAAGTATGAGGAGAGCGTTGAATATTTCTGGGAAAATCTGTTTGAACAGCCCCAGTATTAAAAAAATTGAGATAATTTTTTTTAATACGTGACACAGCGCCTAAAAACTTACATTAATAAAAAACCTTTACTAATTTTGTACTTATCTACAATATCTCGTTCAGTAAGATGTTTATTTTCACTTAATTCCTTGGCAATTTTGATCTTTAACTCAAGACTAAGCTTACGAGCCATAACAACAAGAATACAAAAATTACACGAGGCTTCCAAATGAAATTTTATATAATTAATTTTAATTTTAATAGCAAATATGTATATAAATTAAATATCCTGTGCCCCACTTAGAGGTTCCGGTAATTTCTAAATTTGGAAATTACCGCATAAAAATTATATCCTTTTCAAACTACCCCAAAAATAGAGGTTTCCCCAAAAATAGAGGTTTCCCCAAAAATAGAGGTTCCCCAAGCCAGAGGTCTGCCCCAAATGGAGGTTATACTGTAACAGTTCCGCGTTGCTTCCATCGAGTAATAATATTTCGAACAGTACTTTTTGGTAATATCAACAATTTAGAAATCTCTCCATAACTTTTACCGTTTTGGTGGGCAGTTACAACTCGTTGTTTTAGGTCCAAAGAATGCTCTTTCCTCATCGACGAGATAATTTTAATAAAAGGCGAAAAATAAAAGTATATTTATACTAATCGGAATCTACTAATCAATTATATTAATAGAACTAAGAATCAATTATTTCAAAGAAAAAACAAGGCACCAAAAGATAATCATTTGTATCTTATTGTCAAAAAAATCCATATTTTTTGATAGTGTCATCACTTTTTTACACATCAAATTTGACGTTTTTCTAAATATGAAGCAAAAACAATTATATTTATTTGAAATTCATGAATATAATTAGCACGAAATGGGTTCAAAAGAATGCAAGATTTTATTGTGTAGCATGATGAACTAAATCGAAAAAGTTATCATTGTAAAAATATATTGAATTAAAAAAAATGATAGGTGTGCCATGACTTATTTGCCCCACTGTATGAGTTATCTGAGGAGGAGGGAAAAGAGCCCAAATTTCTACCAGATATATTAATAGATGAAGAAATGATGAGGGAATGTGAGCAAGAAACCAGTTTTATTACCAAGCAATTGAATGAAATAAACGTGGATGAAGAAACACCTATCATATCCACCCGCTCTCTATCACAATCAACCAAAAGAAAATACTTAGAAACAGAAGATAAATGTTAGCTAAAGACGAAATATAATGCAGTTATTGAAGGGTTCATAAGAAGTGAGAGAAGAAAAATCGACAATGAAGATGATAAAAAAACATCATCTTTGATGAAATTGAAAACTGGATAAAGCTTTTGCAAGCTCAATCAATCAATTAAGTTTATTGTAATAATGAGTAAAAATAACCAAACAAACACAGAAGGTAAGCAGACCGGTAAATTTTTATACGATTTTTGGAACAACCTGTGTTTTGGAACAATTAATGTTCCAAACGAAGGTTAGACTGTAACAATAAATTATCACAATAATGTCTTGCAGTTCATGTCTGGCATTCCCTCTAGTCAAACAAAATTGGAAATAACTGTTGATGGCAATAACGCTCTCCTCAATCAATTTTTCTATTACTCTGTACGTCCAGTCGTACTCCCGCACTTGTTTCAGTTTGGTGCGGACATGATTCAGGAGAGCCTCTCTATACTGCACATAACAAAGTTTCTTTTTTTTACAAATTATTAGGTATGATACAGGGAATAAGTTATACACGAATTAATAAAGAGCCTGGAGGTCAGCTCAAAGTCGCCGCACTGCGTATCGAGTGGCAGTTTCCGCGGACAAAGTTTCTTATATTCCAGAAAGTCGTGTAAATTCATTATTTTCGAATCACCCTATATGTAAGTCAGTTTATAGAATTAATTTATAAAAGTGAAATTGCCACAACCATGAACTGAAAGATAAAATATTTAATCATTTACAGTTAAGATATAATCAATAAAATCCAAAGTATCCGTCAACACGGAAAAGATTTCCATGGAATCATTATGGTAGGATTTTCAACAGTCATGTCGGTCTCTGAATATTAGTATTACTAGCAAATACAGGTTTCGAAACTTATGCTGTTAAGGTAGCCAAAATAATTTACAACTTAGGCACACTAAAAATACAAAAATATCCTTTTCGTCGTGCAAATCGACGCAACTTGTATTCTTTCACTAAAAAAGACATAGAACAAATCATGGTCTTCCTTCCGACCAGTATTTGATATTGTTTTTTAATACAAAAAATAATCTTTCCACCGAGCTTTACCACTAACAAGCATCCTAAAAGTCATCCTTACTCTTAGCTGCTGTCGAGTAATATGATATCTAAAAAATGCAAAGCAGGGGCACACTAAAGAGAACTGATCAATGCAGACCTCTCTCAAAAATACTCTTAACGAACAATGGGAAAACTGGGAAGAAATTAATTCACGATTACATCTCAACTCGTGCTATCAGGATGCTTAAAATAACAAACTCCTTGATTCTCCTCCGCCACCAGTTTATCCTTCAGAGCAATCACTCGACAGGTACTTCCGTGTCCAGCTTGCACGGATTCGCTCGGGACATCGTCCACTCTTTTTCGAAACACTCCGCACCCTCGCCCCTAAAGACCTTTTTTCCTGTCCTGGACCGCCTTACCAGTCATCACCCATTGGGATTCGGGATCTCTGGGAGCGCCCGATCTCCGCTGTCCGCTACCTGATTGCAGCCGGCTTCCTACATGCTAGAGAAGCCGGGGTAACTAACTAACTAACTAAATTTATTTAATATCTATTATGTTTTCCATTAGCTCTAATTACATCTAGTATTCGGCCTGGCATCTCTATTCTAGAAAACAACAGACACATCATTTCTACTCTGGCTGATCAATGTAGATGTCTTTCAAAAATACTCTCAACCAACAATGGGAAAACTGCGAATAAACTAATCCATGACTACATCTCCTCTCGTGCTATCAGGATGCTTAAAAACAACAAACTTCTCAACTCTCCCCCCCCGCCGGTCCACTCCTCAGAGCAATCACTCGGCAGATATCTCCGTGTCCAGCTTGCTCAGATTCGCTCGGGACATCATCCACTCATCTTCGAAACATACCGTTCCTTCACCCCCGAAGACCTCTTCCCCTGTCCTGGACCGCCTCACTTGTCTCCTTATTGGGATTCGGGATCTCTGGGAGCGCCCGATCTTCGCGTCTCGCTACCTGATTGCAGCCGGCTTCCTACGTGCTAGTGAAGCCGGGGTAACATAACCAACTAACTAACTTGGTTTCACCTTCGCTTGGTTTCATTCTCAGCTAGTGACATAATAATTGTTTAACGACAGTGCGTATTCGTTTATGCAGTAAACACATACCAGTAGTTATTGTTTTTCATAAATTAATTATTCTATCCATGAGTTTCGTTGGATTGACCTCATAACTTTCTCTTTAATGACATTACTCTCTTTGTCTTTGTAATCCACAAATAATGGTACTTTTTCATTCTTCCTTAGGTTAAAAATAAGATATTGTCCAGATTGGAGACAGATTTTTGAGGATTCAACTCCAACCCAACAGTTTCGAAAAATGTGCATCATTTCTACAATTTTATTCTCTTTGTGTGCAATGAATTTATGATCGTCTACAACGAACAAATGGTTTGTCGAGTTAGTCTCCGTATAACGATCACTTTGGTTAATTACAAATTTATGAAATTTTGCATTTAGTATTTCTCTAAGAGGATCCATGATCAGATTTGAAGGAGATGATGAGTCTCTATTTGTAATCTTACGACAAGTTTTATGTTTTCAAACATTTTTAGTATTTATTCACTTACTTTATGTCGTCATTCAGCACTCAAAGAAGCTTATTACGTGAATGACTTGGGAGCTTTTCCCCACCAGTTTCGTAGAATTCTTTGATCGTGATATTTGCCAGCGTGCGTAATTCAATTCTAAAAGCTGTCCAAACAACTTACAACCATGATTAGGAGACTTGGAATCGAGAGGGGATCCTTCACTAAAGACAAACCACTTAAATCCTATGAGAGAGCAAAATTGCTTTCAGTGGTAAGGACCTCTGTCAATTCCTTCTTGAAATTAATAAATATTGATGGTATGTTAAATATAATTAAGTTTAGTTTCAAATAAATTAGTTAATTTGATGATACGTGTCATGCACATTTGGTGGATTATCTACTCGGTGTATGCCCTGGAAATACTAAACGTGGAAAGTCACGTGCGGATGAGGAGGGGACTGGTGGAGGTGACAAGCACAATGGAAACAGACTCGGGAAGTGAGGGACTGTTGCACTGCATATCGCCGAAGTATGTGAGGAATGTGTCGTCGGCAATGGTATAGTGTTGTGAGAGGGCAGTTAGTGGAAGAAGGACTGAGCCCTCTGAGGGAGTGGAATGGGTGTTATGAAGTGCCAGTGCGGAATGGGAGAGTGAGGATATTGACAACATTGATGGGAGTGGGATGTGCGCGGGAGGAGGGTGTGGTCGTGACATGTAGTGTGGTGACTGAGTGGCAGTGAATGGGGTGGTCTACTCTCCCTACCCAATCAGACGACAGTCGACTGTCATTCACGGCACATTCCTCGACTATGAGAGAGGAGTGTTGGAGGGGAATACTCTGAGGGTGGACACAGTGGACGTGCCCCCCTACTCCCAAGTACTCCCTCCCCTTATTGCAGGATGACCTGTCCGTCTACTTGCTGGCCGACGACCCACAGCTGAGCATCACACAGTACAAGCGGAGGATTGCCATATCGCAGTGGGGGACAGTGCAGGTGAGTGAAGTGGTCGAGTTGGTCGAGGCATTGGGGAGACAGGTGTCTTCGGTGGTGACGCGTGTGCCCGTGGGGAGTTCCCGGGTGTATTTCCGTGACCAAGTGGGGAATATCTCGACGAGTGCAGTGGACGGGCAGTTGGTCACTCTCACATTCCGATTCCCCCTCCGCAGTGGGTGGAACACACAATTCGAGTTTGGGTATCAACTCCCCGCCCATTTGTGTGTGCACGTCCGTGGTTGGCCTGGTCTGCTCAGTCTAGATGGACAATATGTGTTTGAACACTCCCTCGTGTCCACCTTCTTCCAACACCAGTCCGTCCACAACATGCAATTGGAAATTGTGTTGCCACCTCACTCCACGGGTGTCCTCATCCACACTCTCCCTGTCCACTCAGGCAACTATTCCGCACATCTCGATGTCCTCTCCCCTCGACCCACAATCCTTCTCACTGCCACCAATCTCAACCCTCTCCACGCACAACCTTCATATAATAATCTTCTATTTCCATACTTTTTCGCCACTTTTTTACGCAATTTCGTGTAAAGTAGATTATCGGCTTTTTGTTTCAATCAATTCTGCCACTTTTTCAAGCAATTTCGTGCATAAGAAGATTATCGGTTTATTGTTTCAAGCAAATTCGCTAGTTTTCCAAGCAATTCCGTTACTTTTTCAAGCAATTTCGCCAATTTATTATTATATTTGCAACATACGTAGAATCATATTAGTTATAATTTTACTCGTGCAGCATTAAAAACAATCCTTTGAACCAGCCTCCTCCAACCTCCTCTGTCGTGAGCGAGTTTCCTCAGCTCGTCCAGATCCTCACCACTCCTTAGCCTTTCTTCACACATTTCAGGTCTCCGTCAAGTTTTCCGGCAGCGTAACACGTGGAGTCCACGGAAGCTCGATCCTCTTTCAGAAGTAGCCCTCCATTGCTATGTTAGCTGGGGCAAGCATGTCCATTCGTAGAATATGGCCAAATAACCTCCACCGCATATTGACGATTTCCACACTCAGAGGGCAGTTCTGCATCTTTGTATCGATTCCTGGTTGATTCTTATAGGCCAGTTCAATCCCAGTAGGATCTAAGTTGCCTGCGGTGAAAAGAATCGAGTCCACGTTGTTCAGTACTAGACATTCCCCAGGTCGCCGAATTATATGTCAGGATTGGTTTGACAAAGGCTTCATACATCCTCAGACGAAGTGACGTACAGAGTCGTCGTTTGCCGATCCACTCTTTCTTTATCTTGTTCATCGTGGCCCAAGCGAGAGCCTTTCTTCTGACATTCATGGCCGTCCCCAGTAGAGAACCGAGTTTGTTCGTTTTGCGCCAGGCTTCACTTGAGCTGCTCTCCATCCTCATGATTTCAACGATGTCGGTTTTTCCAACGTTCATTTTAAGGAACCATCTGTTCAGCTCAGCAGGTGCCACTTCAAGGAGTCGAATAAGGCCGATTTGTCGTCTGACACGAAGTCGACGTCATCTGCATATACAAATTTTTTATATTTATTTTAAAAATAAATTTACCTTTTTTATGTCAATTAAATACATTTATAAACCTATTAAAAACTACATTTTTTGCCATGAGTAGAAACAAAATTAATAATGATACTAGAAGATTGATAATAACTCACTCAAATTCAGGACTAAGCAATACGGAAATCTCAAAAATACTTAAACTTCCAAGGAGTACAATAGCTTCAATGGTTAACACATTTCATAATGAGGGAAGAATATTTAAAAAACCAACAGGTGGAAATAGATCATCAAAGCTAAATGAAAATCAAAAAAATCAAATTAGAGAATGGGTCGATTGTCATTGATGAAGTTGGATTTAATACATCACCAAGAACTAAAAAAGGGAGAGCAAAAATGGGTTCAATTCCATATTTAGTCACCGCCTCTGTAAGAAGCAGAAATTTTTCCGTTATTGCTTCCATGAATAAATATGGAATGATCATGAAAGAATTACACAATGGACCAATAATGGAGAATTTTTTTGTGAATTTACATTGTTAACTTAAAATCTGCGTGTATTGACAATGGAATTGAATCCCCAGTTTTTATTATGGACAACGCTAAAATACACCATTAAAAACTGTTAAAATCAAAAATGAGTGAATTAAATTTGGAAATTTTATATCTACCAACATATTCACCATTTTTAAATCCAATTGAAAATGTTTTTCAAAATGGAAGAATCATGTAATCAGAGGAAATGCAAAAAAAGAAAATGAATTGTTTATTTTAATTAATGAAGGCTTTGAATCAATTACAGAAAATGATTGTAATTAATTCTTTCGAAATATGTTACATTATGTAGCAAAATCATTGCAAAAAGAGCTGATCCATTAGAAATTGATTAAACTTAATGATTCTTTTGTCTCATTAATTTTGCTCTCTTTTTCGGCTTTCCTTTTTGAATAAATAATAATTCATTCATATAGCTATAAACAAAAATCTATATTAGTAAGACGAGTATATTTCTAAAAAATAAATTTTAAAAAATTTGGCGAAATTGCTTAAAAAAGTGACAGAATTTCTTGGAAAAGTAGCGAATTTGCTTGAAACAATAAACCGATAATCTTCTTATGCACGAAATTGCTTGCTAAAGTGACGAAAATGTGTGGAAAACCCTATAATAAGTGATGAGTGTGTGACTTCGGAACAAATGGAGGATTTTGTTAATTGTTCGACTCCAGAATATCGCGTGGCCCAGGTGATAATTTATGAATCCATTTATTCGATGATTTTTAAATTTTCATTTTTCAGTATATCTTCAAATACAGATTAAAAAATTAATATCATCAACAAATTGTTTTAAACCCAAGGCTCTTTTGATAATTTAGTTTTCTTTAAGTTTAAATAAAGTAGTCGCTCTTTTTAAATGCAACTTTTACTGTTTTAAAATGCCCTTCAACTAGCAATCAGATGCTTAAAATGTAGAATCACGTGCCAGTAATAGAGCATAATTTTGTATGTCTTTTTATAATTTCCAAATCGTTTAGTATATGTTTTCTTTTAAATTTTCCAGCCATCTACATTTAAAATCAGTTATTTGACGTTTTTTTAAAAAAGTCTTCAGCCTTTGTAAGAACAATCAAATAATTAAGAATTGCTCCTCTGGTTTCTATCATTTCAATCCATGACATGGTATCTTCATCGATCTAAAATATGGATTTCGAAATAATTCTGAAAAAAGCAAAGTGGATGCATTCCGTCTGCTCTTAAGGTCGTTTAAGGATCGTCTTGAATTCACACGCTTGAATATTTTTAAAAAATAGAGGAGAATGATAGTTTTAAACTACGAAAAGACCCACAACTATCCCCATAATTCGAAATATTAAATTTCCATAATTCGGAGTATTTGAATGGTTTTACTTTGTCTTCAACAATGCTCTCAAAACTAGAGTTTCTCCGATTTTGTGAGATTCCTTACATTTTGCAATTTTGTAAGAAACTTTGTACGTAGCTAGTAAAGCGTTTGCGAGACGGAAACGAGTTTTTTAACGTTTTCGTTTGATTATCACACTTTTCTAATTTTCTTTTAGAAAATTCTTCGGACTTATAAACACATTCAATATGTTTCGTTTAGAAATGTCTTTTTATTTGCATGGTCTCATACTATCTGCTGAAAGTGTTTTAAAACGAGGAAAACAGAGGGATATTTCCAATGATTCAACAATGATGCGCATGAATCCTAACAATAAGTAGGATGGATAATATTTTTTGTCTTTGGAGTCGTATTGATTATATTATAATTATTTTAACTATTTGAACCACCGTCAAAAGCGTATCACCATTTGAAAATCTCTGCTCTACACCATCCCTGCAAGTACATCCTCGTCACAAAATTTACAAAAATTCTATTAGAAGTTGCTAGTCTTCATGCCCACTTCTCAGATTTAAATTATTGTTTCAGTAGTTTTCTCAGTTAAAACGTCCTTTTTTGCAACTTAATTTCTTTACAGTCATATTTGTTAATTCTTTCATTTCTGTACTCGCCCTGCATATTTTCCTGTTCTTCCTTTGATATACGCATTGACTGAATCATTTACTTTGAGATTATTATCACGGTGTTTGTAAAAATAGCTTCCAACACCAATAACACCAAAGGTGAACTAAAGCAGGTTTATGATCTTTTACATGCCGAATATTGGACATCAAAATAATAAAAATTAAAAATGTATTTGAAATGAAAACAAATAATAAAATCAGTCAGACGATCAAATCAAAACAGTTTGTACCACCAGTAGGAAGACCGAAAGCAATCCGAGAAGACGAAGATTTGAAATCATCAGAGGCACCTCAAATAAACCACACACAAATACCAATCGACAATGACTTTTGCAAAACTGAGGCTGCACTCTCAAAACTCATTCTTTGTATAAGAGAAGGATTATTCGACATGGTTTGCCTATGACATCCTTTATAAACCCCCTCTGATGTCATAAAGTCAGCAATTAGAGACAAATGTCGGTAATTAACGTTGATTCCATATATTTCAAACACAGATCGAATTTCCTTCCAAATCAAAAAAAACAAAAAACCTTGATTATATTTTTAGTTGCTGCCTCAATTCCATAAATTGCTTGGACAGTCAATGTATCGTTAGACTCCAGCCGAGTAAAATCCAAAATATCTTCAAACTCCAATAAGCTCTAATAAATCAAAAAACCACTCAACTTCGATATTGACTCCTTCCGTACAAAAAAACCTTTTGACGGCCGATCCAGCGTCCTTATTAATCATGACGAAAGATTTCTCGATTCCCTCACATTGATACAGCACAGATTTCCCTACAACCTCCTCCAACGACGCAGTAATGTCAAAAACCGAGGCCGAAAAAGGAAACTTACATATTAATAAGAAAATACTTGAAGGACAACTCTACTCCACTGACTGCCAACAAAATCGTAGTCATAATCAGAAACCACGCTTATTTTTTTGACGTACTAAAGTTTATAAATAAAACAACTGCAATCCTCTTTTGGTACTCAGATTTGTTTTTTGACGTTTTTTTAGTTTCTGGACTGCCATCGATATCGTTGCAGTAATATTCAGTCTTCTCGTCCTCGACGTCTTCCCCAGAATTGTCTTCCTCAGTTGAAGGATCCTCCTTATCGGACATTTGAGAGGACACTTCGCTCTTAAGATCCTCGCATTCTTCTTCGGAATTTGGTTCCTGGGGAACATCCGAATTTCGAGTTTTGAAACTTTGGCCATTACAAAATTCAGGGAACCTCATTGGTGCACAAGAAACCTGGGTTTTCCCAATTTCCGTGTTTAATTTTCGAATGAAACGTTGTTCAATAAAACGGAAAACTCTTTCCGCATCAACGGTTTCATTTATGGTTACTTGAATATCAAATTTAACGTAGTTACTAATAATTTGAGTAAAAGCAAAGAAAACCATCCTCGTTCAGTTACGTAATACTGATTGATCTCAACCTTGTCCAAAACTTGTCGAAAATATATTTTTTCAGACTTTCTAAGCAATTTGGTGAGACGATCTTCGACTCCAGGAAACTCTCGAATGGGAACCTTCACGAATGGAGTCTTAGTTTTGCCGGTCGCGGACATGATTATTTCCTTCAGTCGAGGCATTCCCAATGTAACATTCAAGTCCCCTACTCCCGCAAAATGGAACGTGTTGAGAGTCATTTGTGTTGAAGGCTCTCCAATTGACTAACCAATCTTCAATGACCTAACCTGGGCCGCCAAGACTCCTACGTTCTCTCCAGGATCCACCAGAGAACACATATAACGGTAACTTATAAAGTCGCGGAAATCAGCTCTTGATAGTCCATTTGCATTCTCGGAATAAAAATGAATTAGAACCAAAAGATTTCCATTTTTGCGTACAAAATCCTCTACATTCTCTGCCATTAGATCGGATATTGCCCCAAACACCGTATCTGGACGAAAATGGCTTAACAGAGGATCAGGAAAATTTGAAATAAATCTAAAATAAACAATAAGTTCAAAAAACTCAAAAAAGTTACCTCATTCGAGCATCTCTATCCAGGGAATGCCAGGAACGAACAACAGTTTCAGCTTCCAACTCAGGATTACGAGAAAACATCATATTTTCGAACATTTGATACCCACTAGCACGGACAGTCCCCTTCAAAATCTAAAACAGCTAAAATTTATGTAATTACCTTTTTCTGCATTTTCCTAACCTTTGAACTCTCCTTTGACGTGAGAATCTCGACATTCTGTCTATTCATAAGCGATTTGTAATTTTGAAGTAAAAATGCGAATTTGCTTGACTTCAGACATGAACCCTTGGTGGGGTCAATTCCGTCCTCTCCGTAATAAAACTGAAACTCAGTCAAAATACAAAAACCTGCACAATCGACCCGTCGTTATCCCTCACAGTCAGATCGTACCCCACGACCAAATTTTCAAGAGTTTTGATAAGACATCTTTGTAGATACCCACTCTGTGATGTTTTTATAGCCGTATCAACCAATCCCTCAAATATGATAAAAAAGTAAACCTCTCTCCCAGCCATACAATGGAAAAAGAAAGAAGGGACCTTCAAACCCGTGAGGAATCTATCTGTGACATACCCCCGTGAACGGGAGGAGGAAGAATATGGCGGATACATGGGGAGACACCTTCCACTTAACATCATGGCTGGACGAGCTCCCTCCAATTCAATTTGACCAACGAGGCAAGAAATCTGAGACACGTTGACGGACGACCCCTTGGCTCCGCATTCCGTCATTAGAGTCATGTTGTTGAAAGGGAATTGACGTTTAAATTCAACCGGAATGCACTGTGCCATATACTTGCTCTGTTCCTTCCCCAAAAGTGGTCGCATCTTTCTGTCCAGTTCAATCATTCCTTTTTTCGTGGAATGTGCCTGTCTGTAGAGTCGTTTGATCCCCGAATCGGTCATCTTGTCAAGTCCCAGTGCATAGGCAAGGTTTTGTGCGTCCTTGGCTGACACGGAATGGTTGAAGGCCTCGTATATTTGTACCGCCTTTGAATTTAATCAGTTTTACTTACTTTTTTGGACATTATGGCATCTTCAATCCCAACAGAAAATCCTTGAGTCTTTAAAAAATTAGTGAAAAGACGAGATAAACACGTAAGAAAATCTGTAGCAACTCGTCCCCCATAAAGCTACAACAAGTTATTAATATTACCTCATAACATGTATGAATAAGTCCATACGCAGATGATCCAATGTTGGTCTTGTCCAAGAAACCAACAAGCAGATCATTCTCCCGAATTATAACCGAACTCTCCTGCATGTGCACGTCATCAAAAAACGACCCCGCATTAGCATGCATAGTCTGTGGATTATATTCGACTTTATACAGATGTGGAAATCTTGGTGGTACTGTTCAAATTGAGAGGAGGACAATTGGCGGGAATCATATTCATCAAAACTGCTGAAATCACCTGCTTTCCAGTCCAAAGCTTGCGAGGTTTTATGATCGCGGGAAGTGGAATAATTATTCGTCTCCGGATGGAATACAACCCAGAATACAAAAGGTGTCTGAACTGATCACCATCCAAAAATCGTCCTCGAAGACAAAGGAGAGTCCCTGTGATTAAATGGTCTTGAATAAGTCCAAACAGAGGGGAGCCATCTTTAGGGACAATGTGCTGATTGGTTACCGAAGCTTGGAAAGCATAAATAAACAAGTCAAACCAATCACAAAGGCCTCACTCCGACATAGTTGGCTCTGAGGGAAATGACAGTTCAGCTCGTCTCCGTCAAAATCCGCGTTGTATGATTTACACGTTGAGTAGTGAATGCGGATTGTTTGTTGGTTGTCCAAAACACGAACTCGATGTGCTTGTACACTCTGACGGTGTAAAGTGGGTTGACGATTCATGTAAACAAAATCCCCAGTTTTTAGGTGACGTAATACTGTTTTTTGATCATTATTTATGGAGATGAGAAGTCTGTCCGCGATTGAATGTCTTTGTCGGTCATTCCGTGGATTTAGATAAACAGTGTGTCCTTCCTCGTCAATGACATACGAAGCACTTAAACTAAACGAGAGAACTTACCCAGGATATATTTCTGGCCCATTTATTACAGCGGCACGTAATTCCGAGACATTAAAGTGAGTTACTCGTTCGGGGAAGGTCAGCTTTGAGGCAACAAAAGTCGGGATTCCCACCTCGTCTGCACCCAACAGTGGATCCGGCGATATGACAGATCTTGCAGCAAAATTGACTCTTTTCCCCATCAAATTCTGACGCATAATTCCAGCTTTTTTCTCCAAAAACTACAACTTCTAACAACATGAATCGACAACTTTTTTAAAGTCGTTTTTAACTCCCAAAACCTTGCTGTCCCCACAATATAAAGAATTCACTTTCTTTTGGAGTGCCTCCCATTGTTTTATCACATCAAACGCGACCTTCGACCTCAAAAATCAAAAAAACAACATTCTGTGAATCTTCTGAAATCTGGACAGCAGTTTCTCTAATTGAATTGGCTAATGACAGAATATTGGAATATAACTGGGTTTTTATGTTCTCATATAACTGTCCGCGGACAAACATGACCTGGAAGTTATGCATGAAGAATAACCGGCCGGAATCTATTCGGGGTTACCAGCACTTCCGTGGTGAAAAATATATCGACAGAACAGTCCTCCAAAAAGCAAAAAAGTCGAGAAAACAGCTCCGAGTGTTTTTCCCAAACTTTTAAAAGCACTTTTTTGGCATCCGGGGGTAAAAGCCTTTTTGTGACCACCCTAGAATAAAAAACTAAAAAAACTACTTTTCATTTTCCAAGGTCTTGTACAACACCACTCCGCAGTTCTCAGAAGTTGGTTTCGCCATCCGCTTCCCACAATACGAACAAACGTCTTTCCGCAAAATAAAATTACGGAAAAAGTCGTCGTGAAATTTTACACGACAGTCAAAAACAATTTTTGAAAAATCGTCATCTTTGTCTGAGATTTAATTTAATTACAAAACAACAATTTTTAAATTCTTTCAGTCTGGATTTTATCATTTTTTTGAGTTTTTTATTTGAAACTTTTTGATCGGTCGACATTAAAAACAAATCTCCAAAAGATCGGAAAGCAAGGGCGTTTTCACGTTCGAGTGCTTCCAAAAGTGCCGAAGCAAGCAACAACCGGTTTTTGGAAATGGAAACAGCGCCACAGCTGAAACAAACTGACTTTATGATCTATTTTAATCATTATTAGTACAAATACTACATTCATGAAATGGTCGAATAAAATTGGATTATAAACTGGAATTGGGAGAGATATGTGGCCAATGTGACCAAGACAATCTCCAGAATTGAGGCCACAGCGAACACAGACGTCTGCTCTGTCAGTTGGTCCGAGGGAGAGGTCGTGAAGTCCGTCTTTGTTGGGGAGCCCAATTAGGTCGTGAGATTGAGGAACGAGGATTTCCTTTACTGATGAGCCTTTGATCTCCTCAGATGTGTATGCTGATATTTTCAGTCTTTTTAATTGTGTTTGTTCCATTTATAAATCAACAATATGCACGTTTTTAAAAATATTTTATTATATATTTTAATCAATTGAAATATAATTTTAAAGATTTCTTTAATTAGTCAAATATACAACTATAATAAAAATTACTTAAAAATACTTTAAATTTTGTTAAAATCAAGTTTCAAAATGCAACTTTCTGTTCGTATTGGGTCAGTCTCCTCCAGGCGGTTCAAAACGAATGTCGGCACGCCTCAGGGAGACTCTCTCCCCCCTGCTATTTGTAATCTATCTGGAAGCCGGCTTGAGAGATTTGAGAACTTTCTATAATGATTCTATTACCGAAATTGTATATGCCGACGATGTGGACTTTGCCTCGGACAACATAGATGATCTAATTCATCTACTAAACAATTCCCCACGGGTACTTAACAAATGGTTCCTGATAATTAACACTTTCAAAACTGAATTGACGGAGATAAAACGAATGGACACCAGAATTGGCGAAACATGGAGGAATGCCAACAAACTCGGCTCCCTACTTGAAGATAGTGAAGACATTTCTCGTAGAAAGATGCTTGCTACCGCGGCTCTGAGCAGAATACGTAAAAAATGGCTCCAAGCTTGGCCGATAAGTCGGGCTCTCGGATCAAGGTTTTATAATGCATTCGTAAAGCCTGTTCTACTATACAACTCGTCAACATGGGGGATCTCGGACACTGAACTGAAGACTATAGACTCTTTTCACCCTAAACAACTACGTCTTCTACACGGAATACACTGGCCATCAAAAATTAACAATCTATCTCTGTATAAACATTACGATGCTACGCCGTTGTCTCAAGAAATCGTTGGAGGCCGGTGGAAATTATTTGCCATATTTTGCGAATGGACCCCAGAGCTCCGGCCAATCGGGCAATGGACGATTATTTTTCCGAACATGGAGGCAAATATCGTGGAAGACCTAGATCCACTCTTCCGGCAGTTCTGGAGAGGGATCTCAAACTTCATGGCAAAAGTTTCAAAAACTGGGACGACCTAGAATCTTTGCGGGATCTCGCCCGCAACAGAGGGGCATGGACGAGGATGGTCCAGAAGATCGTTTCGCTTGTGACACGTGTGGGATTATAACTTTGTTTATGTTCCTACGGAATGTGTTATAATAATAATAAAATGCAACTTGGGGAATCCCAAAACTCAGTCTTCCAGCGTGGTTTATTCCGATAAACTTCCAGTCTGACTTTTTGTATTCGACAACAACACTATTAATGTTTTGGAGAAAAGTTAAGATTTATGTAAAATCATTTTCTTACTCAGCTTGTTTAAACATTTGGTCGTTCCGTTCATCAATTTTGACAGTTGCGAATGAAATTTCTATTCTCCTTTTCACTGTTGTGCTAAGCCTGTGAGAATATATACACCTTTAGAATCCTGTTTAAATAAAAGAAATTCTTTCCTATAGTTTGGAAACTTTAAACTCCGAGTAAAAATTAAAAATCACTTTTTAAAGTCAATATTTAGACAGTGTTTTGCTGCATTTGACAAAACCAAAACGTTGACAATTTAAAAAAATAAAACAAGAAAAAACAAACAGGCTCCATGGCGATATCCAATATAACCGACAGTGCTAAAATAGCTATAAGACCGATATGAGATTATCAATAGGTTTTATAAGCTCAACTTGCAATCCCTTATTTCACAAAAATACCAGGATATATCCAAACAACGTGCTTAAAATGACCAAGAACATACTAAAATTATTTCTAATTGTCAATATTTTAGCAGTCAGAAACAATAACCAACAAATCATTTATTTCAAAAATGGACTGGCAGAAAAAAATGAATCCAAGACGTCTTCACTGTCAGTAGAATCCACCTCAACGCAATGAGTGTTACACTCCCCAGTCATGTGCTCGTTGTCTTCACGTTTTTTGTTGGAAATGGCTCTTTCCTGCCTATCCCTGAGATGGTCACACCTCTTCCATTTGTCCCTACCAGATAACTAGACAAATAGACATTTCGTATTCAATATCGTCCAGAGTTCTGGCTACTGTCGCTAGTTCAGCCACTTCTTTGTCATTTTGATCAAATTCTGACATTTCCTGGTCGAATCGAACCAGTTCGGAGTCCAAGTCGACCTTTTTCTCGAAAATAATCAAAAAATGCAACTTTTTTGTTAAGAGAATCGTCATCGAAAAAATTCTCCGGAATCTCCTGGAGAATTTCAGGATTTGAGGAAATTTCAGGACTTTTTGAATCAATTTGGCCATTTCTGTCCTCGATTTCCCTGTTTAAGGAATTTAATATCATATTTAAACATTTTTTCCTGTATTTTTGGTTTTTTGGGATCAATTTCATCGATTTTGTCATTTCCAGGTCTTTTAACACTCTGAATTATACCAATTCTGTTTTTTGAATCACCACGTTGATATCTTTCCGCATTCTGGTTATTATTTTTAAAACTTTACTTACATGAATGTGCTGGGGATCTTTGCAATGTATTCCCCACAGAATTTCGTTCTTAATTGGCATGTTACAGGCTAAGCAGCTAATTTTGCCAAGTGAACTGTATCTATAAGACTTTGAGTTTTTAAAACAGTTTCTACTTGATGAAGGGTGATGAAATAATATGGTGAGATGTTCCTTTCTTCATCAACCTCCTTAACTCGTCTTGGCTAATGTTATTCATGATCTGTCCAATACGGCACGTCCACTAGAAAACAAATTGAATTACTAATAAAATCAAAATAAAAATAATTTTAATAACTTAATTTAACTACATATATATTTCGAAATTATACAGTGTTTATTGGATTGGTAAAGCTGTCTTAGTTGCAGGAGGAAATTTACTTTAATCTATACATTTACTTCAATAGTATTGTAAAAAACTTTTTTTAAATATATCAAAATAAAAACTTAAAAGCATTGAAAAACCTCTAAAGATGTAAACGATCTCCACATGTTGAACGATGTGACTCGGAATAGAAAAAAATAGAGAGCTGTCCAGAGACTGAGGAATTGTGCTGCACATGTTTTCTCATGGCCGATGGCATCACGTAGTGCTAATAATAGTCAAAACAGATATTCATTCCTGGTATAATAACTTTTATTGATTCATTCACAAGAATCTGTTGTGCTGCTGATAACAATTCTCTTATAAAATCGCCACTGAGATCCTCGGAAAAATCCAAAGCGTCTGCCTTTTTCCTATTGATAAAAACCGACATTTTTGTATTGGTGAAAAATTATTTTAGTTATGTTGAATGAATTATTTATTGTCACAGGCATCGAACGACCCCAAGTTTGAGGGACCCTACCCTAATTAGATATTTCATACACTTAATAATTGAAATACCCAAAAGGGGATTCTAGAGATACTTGCATGACCTCAAAATATTTCTATATTAGTAAAATTATGATTACATTAGTACTGCCTTAATTTCAGAAAAAAAATAGACTAATTATAAATAATATAATAAATATTTCAAATGAATGTCATTACAATTTACAAAGCCATTATATATAGTTAAAACAAAGTAAAGTAACCATCGTAAACCCACTTATACCCATTTCCACCACTTCATAGATGTTACCTAACCCTACCCTAATCCTAACCCTACCCTAAACCTAACCCTAATCCTGACCCTAACCCTAACCCTAACCCTACCCTAACCCTACCCTAACCCTACCCTAACCCTACCCTAACCCTACCCTAACCCTACCCTAACCCTAACCCTCATGAGTAAGGTCACAATGTCGCATTGCATGTCATAATTTGATATGTAAAAATAAAATTTTAGACAAGCCATTCTAAAATAATAAATTAAACATTAGAATTATTATAAAAATAATTAAAATACTATTTTTTACATATAATTTATGCCTGCCATTTACTTTTGCCTTTTTAATTCTTAATTTTCCGTTCAACCCTGGGGGTCCCTTCAAGACGGTGACATTTATTATATTCATTCAATTAATGTTGGCTTTTAATGTAAGAATTTTAATTCTTGGATACACAAGCCGAATATTTAAAATAAGTATTTAAATACAATTTTTCTCAGTATTTATATTAAATTTATCATTCATTACCTAATGTCTATTTATTTACTATAACTCAACTGTGAAATTGAGTAATAAAGTTTGAGTAATAAAAATTATCAGAATATTAACTTGCCTCAGTTTTTCCATGTCTCGTTTGGAAATTTCTGAAAAGTATGTTTGTTCCCTTATTTCTGAAAAATGATTTGGTTAGAATATTCTGTAATGTAGAGTCCAGTAGGTCATAAAGGTTTTAGCAAAATATTTAGCGAACATAAGAATTAGCAATAGCGATGTTTTTATTATTCCAGTATGTGGAAATAATTGGTTTAGTTTATCAATCTAATCGGGCATCAAATGATTAAATTTGTTCAATCTCGGGTCAAATACGAAAAAGTAAAACTACATTTTTTGAATTACACGCTAAGTTCTATCAAACGTACTGTTTGGAATGAATAAAATCCTTTTTGAAGCTTCTGCCTAATAGTGTGCTTTACTCTATCTCTGTCCTATCCGACACCTTGGTTTAATATTCTTTATTTATCTAAACATAAAGACCACGGTAGAAACCGGAGAAATAATCACATGATCCCAATGCCCTCTACCAGGGACCTCATCCTCGCTTGGTGAATTCCCCATGAGGCCACATTGGGCGGCTGATCGGTTTCGCTGTGACAATCTGGAGTTTTGTTTAATCAGATCCTCCATAGAAGCTGGCCCGGAACGTTTGTTATCTTAAAATTAACCTTCGTTTAATCTGTACCCCTTTAGTTGGGCCTTCTCGATTCTCTTTCTGTTAGTCTAAGATAGCGGCGGTCCTCATGATGCGCAGGCATAGGATAAGAACGGTTCAAAAGTATTGGCTAAAAGTGTTCGCCAATTCCGGGTGAGAACGATAATTCGATAAACTTCTTACCACGTTCTTTTTCTATTCACATTTCCGAAGTGTGTGGAAAGAAATAGAGATTAATATCAAGAGTCACTCCTAGGACCGTCTGGCTTCTATTGAACGGTATGGCCATATTGTTCAGCTTCAAAGCGACTGTCTTCTTTCCCAATCTTTTATCAGATGTAAAAGGGACATGGCGGACTTTGCAATGTTCACAACAAGCCGGTTATCAGTTAGCCAGACGTTGAGCCGATTCAAATTAGATTTGAGGCTTTCAGAGGCCTTTTGGATGTTCCGATCCCTTGAGGCCAATACGACGTCATCCGCATAAAATAGTATAACATCATTATTGTCGGTAGGGTACGGGAGATCTTCTAAAAGAGGTTGAAAAAAGCCGGGGATAAAGAGGATCTCTGGGGTTCTCTGTTGGGCAGGGGTGTAAATGTAGGCTTCAGGCTTCCGAGGCACACCATTCCATTCCGTCCACTTAGGTGGATGGTGATTTAAACCTTGAGCTTCCCTGGAAATTCATTTGAAATGATCCTCTTCGTGACCGAGTCAAAGGCTTTGTTTATGTCGACAGAACAGAAAACCTTCTTTAAGCGTCTTGGTTCGCTATTAAGAATAAAATTCATCAATGTCTGTAAATATGTAGACAAAAACATCTCATTTTTGAACCCATGTTGAAAAAGTCTTCCCGGTAAGAATTCTTTTATTTTTTAAAGAACCAACCTCTCCAGGATCCTTGACATAGAGCATAAAAGGGAAACCGGTCTGAAAGAAGCAGGGTCGTTTTTAGATATTTCAGTTTGATAGTGTCGGCCTTATTTGTGCCTTTTTCAATAATGAGGGTATCACATTTTTGTTTATCAAGTAGTTGAAGATATCTGCTGAAGGGAGAGGTTCCAACTGTTTCTAAAGTCTTCTGTTTAAAAGTAGTCTATTCGATTTCCCGTGTTCCTTGTGTGCTATTTTCGCATATAAATTGATTAGGTTATTCACGTCCTTTTGATCGTATTCCTCTGTAGAAACGGGTGTGTCGCCTTATGCCACGTGTCAAATCGCTATCTACTTCACTAGCGTACTCCTCGTCCAAATTGGTGCAGGGACGGGCAAAAAACAGAACTCATGAAAAAATTACGAAAAAACGCAAAAACCGGCTACACACCGGATTTTTTGATCCAACTATTCAATTTCTTTATAAAATGCAAAATAAATCAATAAATTTTTTTTAAATGTCAATGTGATTTATAAAAGTAAAGATAGCTAATCTAATCAATAAATAACAAGTAAAATAGAGAAGTTAACTAAATTAGATGATTTGCCGAGCGGATGGACAGGCAATTTCCACGTAATATCGCGAACGATATCCGCTGAAAAAGTCAGCTCGTTTCACGACTGTCGTGACTCCTCGAGATGATTAAACCAATCTCTGAGAGGAGTTTGAAGGCTTTGGGTCCAATTATCCCACTGGTCTCGAAAACCAAAGGAATGAAACAGCAGGTATCGGTCGAAGAGCCATATTTTGCTGTTATCCTAGATTCGGCAAGGGCAGATGCAGATCCAGGACGAGAAGCGGAGTCAACCAACGATGATGATAAGGGATTTCACTTGCTCGATGGGAAGGTGGACATGCCTTCTGGGCGTAATCAATAAAATATCACCATTATTAGTTCGAATTTGCTTGAATAAATACATTTTTTTAAAAAAGAGGTATACTAATAATCATACTAATAGGGTATAAACAAAAAATTCTAAGAAATGGTCATAGTCCTTGGATAATGAAACTATTTCGAGTTAACAGTTAATTCAAAAAGGAAAAGAAAGAAACGAAAAGTTATTAACCGAAAATGTCGTCGAAATCATCACTCTCCGACTCTTCTTCCACAATTGCCAGTTTGACGTCCTTTTTCTCTTCGACGGTTATTTCAACATCCATCGCAGGAACTTGGGCTGCAACTATCTGCGGATTCTCCAACATTTCCTTAAACTAAGACTAATCAGCCAACAAAAAA
The DNA here is from genome assembly GCF_006345805.1 of Octopus sinensis. Classification (NCBI taxonomy): domain Eukaryota; kingdom Metazoa; phylum Mollusca; class Cephalopoda; order Octopoda; family Octopodidae; genus Octopus; species Octopus sinensis. The sequence continues at coordinate 240,904 of NW_021832829.1, forward strand.
CTAACATTTTTCGCTTCAGGAATATCAAAGTCAACCGCCAATGATACATTAATCAAATTACGGAAGCACGACATCAACGACTGACTAACCGACATCTCCGTGGGATATCCAGTTGCCAGAGACACACAAGTCATCTCTTTTATAGTGTCCTTTACACAATTATCAAAATCTTTGTCGCTAATATCCAATATACTATCCTCAAACACACACCCGTCATCAAAAACTAAAAAAACTCAACAAAATTATCAAAACCTTTGGAAATCGTCAGTCCATAAACCAACGGAGTAATTTTTAAGGCTCGAAGAAGGGTTGCCTCATTTGGACCAACTTTTTGGCCTTTTTTGAGTACAAGTTTTTCAGTTGTCATTTCCAGAGTTCCTTTAACAACCTTTGTGGCCACCCCCAAGATCTGGAAAAGGGATATTTTATCTGGAGGCATTCCAGTGTTGTGTGGTGGTACAATCACGTCATTTTGTGCTATCGACCCAATTTTTGCAGCTGCCACACGTGTGTTGGCTACGAGGCGTTCTCTGACGGTCATCATGTCTCCTTTCACAAAGACAATCCCCACGTTGTACCTCAAATGGTTGTAGAGTCTAGAAAAGATTTAGAATTGTGGTTTACTGAGAAAATTCTGCCCCCATTTCTTCCATGTTCTTTAATGCGTATTTTATTAGTGTTTTTTTGCCGAATAGAAGAGTGGCGTCTCCTTTGAGGGACTTTCGGACTTCGTGTATTTGTGTGGACGTAACGTTGTCGCATTGGACAATAAAACATTTTTCATGAGTAGCAAACAACTATGAATAAATTATTTTATTGGTTGAACTTCTTTGATCCTATCAACACATTGGTCTTTCCATGCTTTTCTATTGGGTCGAACCATTAAAATATACACACAGGATAGATATTAATAATAGCACGTTTTTAATAAATAGATTAATATAATATTCATAATTAATAATATTTATAATTAATAAAAAAGTAAGTTTAAAATTCTCCCTAAAATGACATAAAAATTATGGAATTAAAATTTCTAAAGTTCTGATCAAATCGAACCGAAGCAGGGTTATTGGAAAGCACCGTTTCTAGCTCATTCGTTTCTTGCAATCCGAGAGAACAAGGGACATGGTTTTTTATCTCAATAAACTCATATCTTTGAAAATTATGAAAGAGTTCAATGTTTGAACGACCCAGAACAATTCTGTCCACATCAGCGCTTCAACAATCGACAGATCCATAAAAGGTCACATTGTCAAAATACTAAAAATTTAGTAGCTATGATAAGCTTTGGGCAGTGTGGTTCACGAAAAGGGCAAAAAGCAAGAAATCACGTAAATCACCCTGCCGAAATTCCGTGTGGAAACTTGGTTAGAAAATAAAAGACAGTCTGCCAACAATACGCCAGCAAAACAAATGGGAAAAACTTCGGAAAACGTTTCAAAACGGTTTAGTGCAGGGGTGGCCAACCGGTCGATCGCGATCGACTGGTCGATCGCGGCATGTTTCGTGGTCGATCGCTCGATATATAAATTGCTAATTATTTTTTTTGTATTTAAATTATTATAAAAAAAATATTTATCAATATTAAAGTAAGTATTTTTCACGTGTCTTGTTATGAGGTGTAACAAAAAGTCCAAATCATATAAATTTAATGCCAAATGGGAAAAAGACTATATTTTTACGATGCACATGGAAAAATGCACATGTATGCTATGCAATAAAATCATTTCATTACCAAAAAGGGGAAATCTTTGTCGGCATTTTAATTCTTTACATCCCGAGTTCAACAAACACTTTCCTTTAAATCCTTATTACGGGAAGAGAAAGTTGAACAATTAAAAAAATCTTTTTTTCACAACATACATTTTGAAAAAGTTTATTAATTCGTCCAGATCTGCAACAATTGCATCATTGTGTCAATGAATTTGCTATGGTACTAGAAAAAATAATGAACGAGTTTAATAACAGATTTAGCGATTTCAAGAAAATTACTATATTATGCAGTTTCTTTGTTTCTTCGTTCATGGATGTAGACGTCGAAAATATTTCAGAAGAATTTAGCAAGATTTTTGACGTTGATCGAAGAAAAAGTCAAATAGAAATTATAAATCTAAAAAATGACATCACTTTAAAATTACATTCAAATGTCAACATATGGAAATTTATGTCTCAGGAAAAATATCCAATTTTGATTGATTCGTATCAACGAATTCTTTCATGCTTTGGAAGCACATATTTATCCGAAACATCATTTTCAAGTATGAAAATGATAAAATCTCAATACAGGACACGTTTAACGGATGACCATCTTGGGATTGCATGAGAATAGCAATAAGCTTATACGAGCCAGAATTTGAAATAATCGCAAGTGAATTACAATGCAAAAAATCGCATTAATTTTTAATTGTAAAATAAAATTTTTGATATTAAAATATATAAGTCGATCTCCAAAAAATCGCAAAATGAAAAGTAGCTCGCCGGTGAAAAAGGTTGGCCACCCCTGGTTTAGTGTGTTTGTGATTTGTTCTTTTGAAAGCTTTAAGAATGTCAATCCTCCGAAAAATGGAACATCTGATTTTTTGACTTAATGAGGTGCCGAGAAATTCATTTCTTTTCGAATTCAGTAATCATTAATAAACTACAGCGGTCTTTGTAATGTCATTTCGATTTATAGAAGTTATTCATGAATAATTTAATGGCCTCAAAAGAGGCACGGCCAGCCTCGCGAATAGCAAAGCCAATCACAGACGTTCAAGAGCCAAGATAACTCTCTGGGATTGTGTTTTATCTTTGATATCCGTCGACCGAGCGAGGGGAGAAAGCGGAACATCTTGGGGTCGAAAATTTCCGAAGACTCGAAAGCAATTGGAGTAAAAAAAGACGAGTTCGAGGTGGCCGTACTTGAGAATTTTGCGATCCTCGGCCGGCCTCAAAGCGTGCTTAGGATCAACACTGGACAGATCGAGAATGTGTCTGAGCAGATGAAGTCCAAAATAAGGGATTTCCTCTGCTCGCAAGGAAAAGTGGATATGCTGTCTGGGGGTTTAGGGTCTCCTCTATCCAGCCCAACCGGCTCGAGGATTGACGGGACATTCGCGGAAGCAAGGGCTCTTTGCGTTGAGTTCACTGTGGCGAGGGGCAGCAGTCCGATGGCAAGCGAGAGGTTGCAAATTATCAACAGCAAATTATCAACAGTTCCCCTACAGAGGCGTTTGTGAGCCTGAAAAATCTTCAGGCCGACAAGAAGATTTCGCTTTACGTCCACATTTAGTTTTAGGAAGCGGTGATGTCTACTGTTACTCCCAAGTAGTGTAGGTTGCACGATATAATTAGAATCTCATAATCTTCGAACGTCGGTTTTTGTCTTTGCCAATCAAAATCTAACACGTAGTGCTTTTTCCCCTTACGAGATTCAACGCTTTATCCCTGCAACACATTTCTAGTTCCTCCAGGTAAGGTTCAGGTCTGCTCAAAAATAACTCCCTCCTCTGTCGGAATCCCTACATCTCGACATGCCTACTAATCAAGATGTCGTTGGCCTAGGTAATTAGTCTGCTCGTCAAAAAGAAGGGTTTGGGACATCTGTCAGCAATAAATTGAAAAGTATAGGGATGAGAACTGATCCTCGGGGACGCCTCTCTTGACATTCACAGAGTTTAATAACAGATTTCACTTTTCTCTCGGAAAGAAAATATTCCAGCCATTTTACAGTTTTTTTAGAAATTTATTTATTTATTAACTCCAAGATCACCGAGAAAGATAGGTCAGAACTAACTAATTAGGTGATCCCTGCCTCCAACCACAGCCGTACTTTCCTTACATGATCTTCTGATCCAAGAAATCGAGAAAATCCAAGAAAAATCCATAAACATACTGAAGGACCATACCGACATGAAAATTGTCCATCGAACACTGGAGTCTCTTGTAGAGGCAAGTGGGAGGGATCGTGGAGATGGACCACAAGCATTTCACCGTACATACAGAAAGTGTGTGGGGTCACGGTCTGAACATCGTGAAAAGATGGCTAGACTGTTGAGAAGTGTCGGAATCACCTGAACACGTTAGTTAATGGTTAAGACGGTGATTCTGTTTTTTGGCTTAAATAATAATAATAATAAATAATGATCTTCTGATGACCCGACCGTAATCCGGAAAAGCCTTCTCTTCCTTCTGCAGAGGAACTCAATTGGAGTGCATTTCTTTATAACCGACCGAAATTCCTCTGCATGTGCCACCTTTTCCTTGAGTGGGTTTCCCAGTTCCTTGCAGAAACGTAGGAAACCCTGTCCATTCTTCTGCGTCGCCTCCTCGGAAGCAAGACTGCCAACTGAGGTGTCAGTGTGGAGCATAATCTTCCTTCTGAGTGAGTTCAAACGTTCCGCTTTCGAACAAGCAATAGCAAACCTCCAGGCTGAGCAGGCATACTCAACCGTCGGGGCAATCACTTGTTGGTATACTTTGCTGACACAATCTTTCAGGGGGAAGGGACTCTTCTTTAACAGAGCTTTCAAGACGTTCCACTTCCGCAGACCTTTAGCTAGGGCCTCCTCTACGTGACTTGAGAACGTCATTAAGGAGTCGAAAACCACGCCAAGGATCTTCTGGGTACGCGAAGAGGGAATAGGTTTGTCTCCAATGAATAGTTCCAGCCCATTCTTGAATCTTCTGTCAGTAGTAAAGAGGGTGAATTGGGATTTGGATGCAGACACACACAACATATAAGAATAGTCCAAGTTATAACTTAATAATAATGACAAATACCAATTCTTAAATAATTCCACAAAATTAAACAAACCAATTAGTTTACCAAGTTAAATAAGCAACCAACAAATGCAGAAAAACAACATAAAAGGCAAAGATGACTTTAACTCGATAATTCCGACTCAAAAAGACGAATCTAAAAACAATAAAAAATGCCAACAGCAGCAAATCCGATATCTTTCTCGTAGACTCTGACCTCTGAGGAGGCGTCAATTCGATAGAAACAGGCTGACTTTCCAGCAACGAGGAAATATACATATCCTTTCGACGTATCTGATCTTTCAATTCACTCACTTTGCCCAAAAGGGACGAATCGTTGGACATTCGTTCAATCTTTAGACTCATCAGAGACCCCTACCTCCCACAAAAGGTCGTTGTTCTGATCTTCTTTCTGTCTAAGGCTAAGCCGACTAGCCTCCACTGTTCTCATCAGTTCATCCCTTAAAAATGAGACTTCCTAAAGAGGGTTATTCTCTCTTCACTTTGTACTTGCTTTTCTTAAATCTTTGTTGTCGGCATCGAGGAAATGACTCCTTTGATGTTCATTTTTAAACTCCTCTTCAATTTGATTCAAGCTTGTAAAATTATTTGAATATAAATAACCGTGAACATTTGTCACAGTTTGGTATTTCAAATAATTTTTCTTCTTTGATCTTGCCGAATGTTGATATTTCAGTCTAAATTTTATTTTACAGCATAAAACTGTCAACTTTGAGTTTTCTGTAACAAGGGAATCAATTTCCTCTTTCAAACGAGTTATTTCTCTGTCAGAAAACATTTTCAAATCTGATTTTTCTGACAGTTCCTCTTCTTTTTTCCCCAAAAGCTGTTTTGTGATAGAATTTTGAGTTTTTAGCGAATCTATAACAAATTCCAATTCCTGAATTTCGAGCAAATGAGAAGATTGCAATTCTTTTAAGTCTGTCAATATTATACACATTTAATTTACCGTTTTTGAGTTGTTCATTTTCTTTCTCAATTTGGCTATCTAATTCTCTGGTGGGTTCAATTTCAGTATTATGTGATTGGTCAATAGTGCTAGAGGTTTGCTGATCAAATTTGATTAGTAGATCTTCAGCTTTATCAAGAATCCATGACATTGATGTACCACAAGAACTTATAAACAAATAAAATATTTTTTTACATATCAATATTATCAAATAAGATTTTATAATTAAAGAAAGTAAATTAAATAGCTCTAAAATGGTTAAAAATAGTGGAAAGAAAGCAGCAATCTATTCCAAAGAAACAAAAATAATTAATAAATTGATAGTTTTATCAACAAAAAATAAAATTGTTTATTTAAACTAATAGAATTATTAATCAAACAAAATATTATAAAATTATCACCAAGTATTAATGGAATCGAATAATGCAGAAGATAGAGTAAAAGTGATTGTACGAGTTCGTCCTCTCACCGACCAGGAGATTTCAAATGGACATGGTCAGTGCACATTTGTAAGTCAAATCTTTATTATTTCTTTATAAGATCGAGGAAACTACCGGCCAAATTACAGTTTCCAATATCAGTATTAATGGAATGCCAAAAACATATTCATTCGATCACGTGTTTGGAAAAGACTCTAAACAAGCCGACATTTTCAACAAAGTCGGTCGTCCCATAATCGACAGTGTCATGGAGGGATACAACGGTAACAAAAATCAATTATTCAGGGACTATTTTTGCATATGGCCAGACCGGGACAGGCAAGACATACACTATGGAAGGAGTAAGATCACAGCCAGAACTCAGGGGAATAATTCCCAACTCATTTGCCTATATTTTTGGGAATATTGCTAAAGCAAAAAGTCACGTGAGGTTAAAACATATTCCACAATATAGATTTCTTGTACATGTTTCATATTTTGAAATCTACAACGAGGAAATACGTGATCTTCTCCCAAACGATCAAACTAATCGTCTTGAGGTCAATTTTACTTGAAAATCAATAAAGATAAAAGAGAGGTCCGACATTGGGGTCTACGTGAAGGATCTTTCCAAATTCGTGGTCAATAACGCAGACGATATGGATCGGATCATGACTATTGGCAATAAAAACAGTTTTAATTTAAATTGAGGGACTCAGGAATGGTCGGTCCGACAAATATGAACACTCATAGTTCTCGGTCTCACGCAGTGTTCACAATCACAATCGAATGTAGTGACCAAGGACCGGACAGTGCAGAGAGAGTGAGGATTGGGAAACTCAATCTTGTTGATTTGGCGGTAAATAACGGTCAAATAACTGATAGGGGTCTGAAAGGCAAAGTAAAACAGGATCAGTGGGGATTCGGTTTACGGAGGCCAAAAAAATTAATCTTTCTTTGTCCACCCTCGGAAAAGTCATTTCTACTTTGGTCGATGGGAAATCTATGCACGTGCCATACAGAAATTCCAAATTGACGAGAATTTTGCAAGACTCGTTGGGCGGGAATTCAAAGACCGCGATGATTGCGAACGTGGGCCCCGCAGATTATAACTACGAGGAGACCCTGAATACAATCCGATATGCCAACCAAACAAAAAATATAAAAAATAAGCCGAGGATCAATGAGGACCCCAAAGATGCTCTTCTCCGTCAATATCAAAATAGCATTGATGAGTTGAGAAAGAAACTGGCTGATTGTAATTTGTGTAAAAATATTATTTAGGCAACGATTCAGGAGATTCGACGTTTAAAAAATCGAGTTTGGTAATTTTAATATCGAAGAATTTTCGAAAACCCAAATTCTCGAAATTCAAGAAGCGATCGATCAGGATCGGCGAACCCTGGAAATGAAAAAGAATATGGCGGAGGAAGAGCGGATAAAAATTCTCAATAATCTTCAAATGAAGGAAAAGGAACTTAGTGTTGCCGAGTTGTCATGCTGACTTGATCTTTTTAGAGACGAACAAAAATTCCTGATGGAAGAATTATCGCAGTTGGAAAGGAAGGTCATTGTGGGGGGAGTCAATCTCATGGAAAAAGCTGAGGAGCAGGAACATTTGTTAGAAGAGAGCGCTCGGAATTTGGAAGAGAAACGAGTCCAGGAAGAGCTTTTAAGAAAGACTTTAATGGCCAAGGAGGTATATATCAGAAATACTATAAAAAAGCAAGAACGATTGGATATTGAAGAAAAGTATTCATGCTTACAAGAGGAAGTCGATTCGAAAACAAGGAAAATTCAAAAGGTCTGGGATTTATTAATGCAAGCAAAATCTGAGGTTTTTTAAATTCAAAAATAGTAGATGGAAGATATGGAGGCTAATCACAAACGAGATATTGACGAACTAATGGAAAACTGTCGTCAACTTTGTCTTGATACGAAATTCCACATGTTACTGATAGACAGTTATATCCCCAAGGAATATCAGGTATTTTGAAATTCTTCGATGGCAGGAATTGATAAACGAAAATTCAAGATGGGACAATGAAATTGGGGAGTGGGTTATCAAAGGAGTGGCGTATACAGGAAATAATATGCCAAGACAAAAAGAGGATGTAGAGAAAGTTGACAAAATTGTGAGGACTGTGATTTGTATATTTTGAGGGAGCTGACTTGATGACTAGTGTGTACATGAAGTATCCAAAAAACTGAGCCGAAAATGGAAAAAGATGAGAACTAATATTTCACAATTTTTAAAAATAGTTTCTTCACAATTTGTTTTAATGGTTTTTGGTAGAAAATGTAGATTGTTCTGTCTATTAAATAAGAAGGAAAAACATTTTATAATTTAAAAATAATCTTAAAATATTTGCCATGTTGGCTCTTAAAATGTTTCTTTGGAGAATACGAGTGTTACTTCTACTTCCATTTTTCCGTATTCAACAAGATAACTAGGTTCAATGAGTCAGAGATAAAAAAAAAAGTTGCTGATTTTGCATTCATCAACTGTATGCCATAGTTTAGCAGAAATATATCTTTTTTCCAGTTTCGAGTATTTAATTTCTATCTTGACTAAAAAAAGTTTTTTTAATTGCAGATTCATAGTGCCCTTCCCAAGATTTCTAATTAGAAAATTAGATAGTTGATATTGTAGGGTTTTCTGGGGTTCAACGTCGAAAGCGCAAGCATTAATGTTGAAGCTTTAAGCTTTGAAGTTTAAACAAAATATAAGCAAGCATTGACATTTTTCCTTTGATCAAAACAACATTATTTAATCATTAGATTCTAATGAGATGGTTGAGCCTGTTTACTGTTAATACTGATGACTTCATTGATATCCAAATAAAGTTAAAGCACCTAATTTTTCTAAAAAATTCAAAATAATTGAAAAACCACTGCATGCTAGCTATACTGCGGGTGAGATTGCTGCCAAAAAGATGAAATCACATACTCTTGCGGAAACTGTTATTTTGCCTGCATGCAAAAGATAGCGAAGATAATGTTTTGAGAAATTGCGGCCGCTGAGATCGATTTAATTCCTATTTTAAACACTTCTGTAAACAAACGGATCAAGGATATGTTTGATGACATCAAAACCAGTTTGGTTCAGCAAAAAATCTTAATTTATTTGCGCTTCAACAAAATAAAAGCTCAGATATTAAAGAAAGAATGCAACTCCTTGTTTTCGTTAGCTATATGGAAGATGAATCCATTGCTGAAGATTTTCTTTGCTGTAAAGAGTTGCTCAAAACAACAAAAAAATGTGACTTTTTCAATCTTATGACTTCACATTTCGAGTATATAAAGTTGGATTGGAATGACTGTGGGGGTATCTGTACTGATGGTGCTCTAGAAATGACGGGTCATGTTAAAGGCTTTGCATCTGTTACGAAAAATAAAAATCCGGACTTAATTCACACCCATTGTTTTCTTCATCGTGAGGCATCACTGTACACTGGTATAATTTGGTGGCTTAATTTATTGATTATGTTCTATTTGACGCTGCCTAAGACTGTTTTTGACCAATAAATACTAATAACAAGAGCCATTATTTTTATCCAATTCAAATTTTATTATGTGACATGAGTACCTATAAGGAATGACAGCAAAGCTCCGACAATGTTAGCTACATAATGAAGTATGTTGAAAGTTCGACCTCCCAAGGGAAAAATAGACTTTAATCTGAAGTCTACCAGACCCTTGATGAGCGAGTCTTATGGTGTCTTTGAAATTCGCACGAAGTTTGACGCGATAGTGTCTTATCTACCAGATTGGAAAACTACCGGGATTGATAAAGTATTTAATTTCTCTAAAAAACGCTGTACCGGATTGCACGATTGTATGTTCAATATAATCGAGAAATTTATAGTGTTCACAAATAGTACCCCAAGCTGGCTATATACTGGTGTTACTTATTCACAACCAAAAGTGCCCTGTCTAGCGTCTACGGAAGATTATCGTCGATAACCTGCATGCTCACCTTATAAAAACTGATGACTGAGTTGGTGTTCAATTAGTTCAGAGGATTTGTTGATGTGAATGGATTTTATTAGAGAATCAGCTCTAAATTGTCAGGAATTTCGAGGATTCGAAAGAGCAAGCATTGATAAACAAGTGTCTTTCTAATGCTTACGGAAACTCGCTTATGTCTATGTGAGTGGATGTTAAGGAATTTGATTCCGCTGCTCTTTGCGTTCTGCCTCGAAAAATTTAGTAAGCTTTTCAATGGCAGACACAAACAACTATCAATAACTAATTGGAGACTTATGTTTAGCACAAACCAAATCGTGATTATTGACAACGTGAAGCTGTTCGCTCAGTCTTCAGAGCAACTCTACTTTATGAGAAAGTGTATGAGCGAATTCTTGGGACAAATAGGATTGAAACTAAATTTATCCAAGTCGGCGACTAATTCGTAATTGTGTGACGTTTTGTTCAAAGTTTTAGAGGATCACGAGGATTAGAAGTACTTTGGGGTTACATAAAGCCAAAAATCGCTCATACTCCCTAAAACCAAGATCCAAGTGCGAAACTGGGCAGCAATGCTATATAAAACTAGTTTTATTTGACAGTGCCTGATACTGTTTTGACTGATGAATACTTTTAAAATTTAAATAGAGGGAAAGTCGTTATGTCTTTTTCAGAAAATGTTACTGACAATTTTGAGAAGGAACTTTTTGGCTACCCACGGCACGGCCGATTTTTTACTCTAGAAATAAATTGACTAAACTAAATTAACCCAAATAAATCTGAAATACTTTAGACTATTTTTTTTAATCGGTCAAAGGTGTGGTCAAAAAAGGTCCCTACAGATTTTCTTTTAATATCTTTGAAATACCGTTTTTAGTGGATTCTACAACAATTTTTTAGACTGGGGACCACTTGTGCATTATAAAATTTTGTGGAGACCACATTAAATAAAATAATTTTTTTAATACTAGCGCACAATTTTTGCCCTCGTCAGTGGCAGGTTTAGACATGTTTGGCTATTTATTATATAAAAATAACATGAAAATTGTAAAAATAACAGACAATCTAGCAGTAATTCAGTGAGATTTCTGATCTTGTTTGTTCAGAATAATTTTACTTATGTCAGGGTCTACATGGTCATACTATTGGATGGTCATACTATTAAATATTATGACAAAAAATTTCTTGAAAATGGTCATACTATTTTTTATGGTCGCACTATTTGAAGTGGTCACAGTATTAAGAGTTATCTTTTTGTTAAATGATAAACTAACACATCAAAAGATGCTAGGGTATTGATTGATCTGAGTTCCTTGATAATGAGACAGGTCCAGCGTGACGATAATATAAATATCGACCTTTACAAAATTCTCAATAATTTGCTTGAAATTTAGTACAAGTTGAAATACGAAGGGATTTTCTTTAGAATCTTATATTTTCGGATGCATTGGATAAATATCTTGTCATAAATATACAGCAATTAGAGAGTCCATTATATTTAATTTATATAGTACATTGCCTGTTCATTTGATAATTTGTAAAATATTTATTAAATTTGGAAGGAAATAATTTTACGAGAAATGTCTTCACTATCTCCAAGTAGGGAGCCGAGTTTGTTGGCATTCCTCCATGTTTCGCCAATTCTGGTGTCCATTCGTTTTATCTCCGTCAATTCAGTTTTGGAAGTGTTAATTATCAGAAACCATTTGTTAAGTACCCGTGGGGAATTGTTTAGTAGATGAATTAGATCATCTATGTTGTCCGAGGCAAAGTCCACATCGTCGGCATATACAATTTCGGTAATAGAATCATTATAGAAAGTTCTCAAATCTCTCAAGGCGGCTTCCAGATAGATTACAAATAGCAGGGGGGAGAGAGAGTCTCCCTGAGGCGTGCCGACATTCGTTTTGAACCGCCTGGAGAAGACTGACCCAATACGAACAGAAAGTTCTGTCTTAGCAAGTAGTAATCGTATCATTCTCACTTCATCCACCTCTAGGAAGCTTTCCAGAACCCCGATGAGTAGGTCATGACGGACACAGTCAAAAACCTTTGACATATCAATACCAAGGATAGCCGTAGCTTTTTTAAATTTTTGCTGGACAGCGGAGCGCCATCTGTGACTCCAGACTATATCGGCTGTGGATCTTCCAGCCCTGAATCCACTGTGACTGGGGGAGAGATATTCATTAACAGTGTCCGCATTCAGAGGGCAGCAGAATAAGGCGATAGTCCCCATAGACTTGCTCATCCCCTAGTTTCACTTTGGTTTCTTGTAGACATCCAACCGAGATCCTGTATTTCTTCATGTCTTCACATAGTGCATGTTGTTTCCAAGTCGATTTAAGGCCTCTTACATTGAAAGACATAATAATAGTTCGTATGATTGTTTTGCTTGTGTTATATCAGACATTGTGCAATAGAGGGTTGTCACCACCTACTGCGGCTCTGAGCAGAATACGTAAAAAATGGCTCCAAGCTTGGCCGATAAATCGGGCTCTCAGATCAAGGCTTTATAATGCATTCGTAAAGCCTGTTCTACTATACAACTTGTCAACATGGGGGATCTCGGACACTGAACTGAAGACTATAGACTCTTTTCACCGTAAACAACTACGTCTCTTACACAGAATACACTGGCCATCAAAAATTAACAATCGATCTCTGTATAAACATTACGATGCTACGCCGTTGTCTCAAGAAATCCTTGGAGGCCGGTGGAAATTATTTGGCCATATTTTGCGAATGGACCCCAGAGCTCCGGCCAATCGGGCAATGGACGATTATTTCTCCGAACATGGAGACAAATATCGTGGAAGACCTAGACCCACTCTTCCGGCAGTTCTGGAGAGGGATCTCAAACTTCATGGCAAAAGTTTCAAAAACTGGGACGACCTAGAATCTTTGCGGGATCTCGCCCGCAACAGAGGGGCATGGACAAGGATGGTCCAGAAGATTGTTTCGCTTGTGACACGTGTGGGATTTTTTTTTTTTTGAATTTAAAGACTTTACTAAAATGGGGAATAAGTTATACACGAATTAATAAAGAGCCTGGAGGTCAGCTCAAAGTTGCCGCACTGCGTATCGAGTGGCAGTTTCCGCGGAGCACTGCGACCGAGATTCGCTGGAAGAGCCAGCTCGTCTCCCTCACGTGTGGGATTATAACTTTGTTTATGTTCCTACGGAATGTGTTATAATAATAAGGAAATAATTAGTGCTCATTTTTGTTGTTTGTCAATTAAAAACATAACAGATCAAAGTTTATTTACTAATTAAATCTTGGAGGGTCGCTTTTCTTGAATAAACAATATTATTTGTAACTCAGAAAAGTCACAGAATGACTTCCAGACTGAGAGAGGTGGTCAATTTATAAATTTAGAGCTTGCAATTAAGATTCTTTGAATTAATCTCCTATAAATGTTTTCCAAAAAATACTGCTAAAATGAATTTGGTCTGAAAAAAAGAATGATAGCATTCCATTTGAAAAGCCATGTATTGATTTGAATAGCACTTGTATCAATTCATTTTCTTCGATCAATGTCAGTCATCGTAGTGCATAGATAATCTCCACATAAGTATTACTAATCTGGATTTACTAAACTACAAGATTGCAAAAATAGAGTACAAATTACCTAGTCTCATTTCAGCTCATTTATTAATATTTTTATTAAATTTACATAGTCTATAACGAAAAAACAAAGAAATAGAAAAAAGCGCTATAAATAATTCAAAGAAACAACTAAAAATTTTTTCGGATATACTCAAAAGACAATTTGAATTAATCAGTTCGTTCATAATCGACCATAAACAATGCTTCGTTACAATAATAAACACTGCCAAGATTACAGCTGTTTTGGCAAGTAAACACAAACAATCCTCCAAATTCAAGCATCCTCCACACCTCCTGACCTTTCAAATAGTTGATCGCCTGGGACATAACTTGAAACTCAAATTCTCGTGGGCCTCCACACAATTCACATCTCGGAATTACGTCTTGGTCAATTCGCCTTGCAGAAATCCAAAGGGGATTCCCAGGCGAATATCGAACTACTTGAGAAGGCTGGGAGTTGATCCTCCTGCAAAGACGTAAATAATCCCCGTTGTGTTTTGCGAACCCTCTCGCCTCTAAAAATAAAAACTGACAAAAAAATGACCGTTCATCTCATCTTCCTGGTAGTCACTATCATTAGAGGAGTCAGACTGAGATGGAATATCTTCTTGGACGACGTCAATGTAATGCTCGTCAAATGCGACATCCAAATGAGAGATCTATCGGTTTTGGGTATCATAAAACTTGTTTCTTGTATAAACCTGCAAATATTTCCAAATACGATTCTTTTATGTTCGAGGAAATGCCTGTTGGGGGGTCATAACTGTAATAATGATTAGAGCGTGGAAGTTGGCATCGGAAGACATGTGAATATCCATTAGTTTTAGAGCAATAAGTAAGGTTTGAACAGAGAAAAATGTAAATTGTGCGATGAAATGAGTGCTCGTCTCTAGGTGCATACATTTGAGCAATGAAGCGACATTTTGCTGAGCAGGAAGGGCATAGTAATCTTTCGGGACTTGGAATTTTTACTGGAACCATCCATGCAGGATTACCTCCAAGTTTACTTGGAAAATGATTTGAACGAAATTTTATATCCCTTTCTGAAGGAGTAAGGTAGGAAACAATTCCAACATCGACGTATTCATCACATTTATTCATAAAAAATAAATTAATATTTTTTTTATATTAGTAAAAGATGCACGATCTCAAATCCATATTCCATCTAAATTTAATAAAAATAGCAGGAGGAATTATTATGTAAACTCGTAAAGAATAATTTTGATTAAAGAAATTAATTTTTGCAAATTATTTACGCTCTTCCAGTTTTTGGTGCAGTTTCCTATAACATTTTATTAACTCCATTTCCACAATATCGGGTCTATGTACATATTGGTGTATTCACTATGGGTTAAAGTTCTCAGAAGCCGATTGAACTCTGAGTTCAAAATGTTCTGGACTGGACCAAGCCGATCATGTTGCATATCAAAATGTAAGGACTCCACCACTTCATTATTTTTACAGGTGTAATCATGGTAAATCATACTTTTGCATTTTTGGTGATGGTCAACGTTCATGCATTACTTTTACAGAGTTTGCGTTATAGATCATAACAAAAATTTCTATCCTGGCAATATTAATTTTTTGATGTGAGTGTTGTTCATACATTTCAGTCACGTGATGACGACGATATTGTGTAAAAATTAATCAGTAACTAATTTGCGGTTTCTACATAAGAATTTTTGTCGTATGGTTTATATATTATTAATTGTTTTAGCTTGATTACGGATTAAAGTGATAGGGAATTATTCAATTAACGAGAAATATAAAGTCTGAGATGGCAAATGATAATGCAGTTGAAGACGTCCATTCTTTTAGAAAATACTCAAAAGGAAATTTAAGGTGTCAATTATGTAATACGTCCTTTTAGATGCCAGTTTGGGAATTGCCGAAATGCTAGAAATTGGAAAGCCGCAAGACGTCTTCGTCGTTTTTTCGAACTTTTTAATAACTGTGACAAATTCCAAAAAGAATCTTGCTACATTTATTTCAGTTGTCGTGGTTATCATATTTTTAGAGATTCCGAATGACTGTCAGCACTGCTGTTTATCCTGTTGGCTGAAGTTACTTAAATTTATTCAGACTATTAACAAAATAAGTTGCATTTTATATATCATATACAATTTTTAGAAACGACGAACAAAAATCCATCACAGGAGCATACAGAAGATTTCACAAAAAAAGAAAAAGTGGATAAAAACAACGAATCTTATTTGAAACAAAATAGTTTGTTTCGGATTATATTCAGCTTCAGTTCCTCGGTCTTCAATAAATACTTCAGGTCTTGATCATCATGGTTGGAACCACCCTGGTTGATTGTTTTAATTAACATATAATATGCAGTAAAAATTTCAGTATCAGAATATGGAATTTACAACAAATTTTCATATTCTCCCTATCACCCTTTTCCATCTTCATATATCATAGGAATGCCATCTTATTTTTTCAATTTTTGGAATTATTACAATCACGGATTGTGTGACGTATTCATTTTTCCTTTCCCATTTTTCAGAATTTCAATCAATCGAATGTGAATAATGTTTATCTAGAAAGTAATTCATTTTTATTTCATATAGAAGGGACTTCATTTATTCATCAGAACATGCAAAAGTCATTTTGGTTATCTTCTGTCTACCATAATTACTAGTACATCTCTGAATTTTCCAAGCACAACGATTAACAATATTTATACAAGCCAAGTTCTATTCTAATTGGTTTTTAGACAACCGCAATTAACACGAAGGATCAGGAACATTTTTCTAGAGAATTCATTAAACCAAGTACAACAGTTAAAGATTCACGAGATACAATAACGGAACAAAAATCGGAACCAAATGATGACATCGAGATCAGAAGCAATTTGTATAATGTCATCAAATCCACCGTCGAAAATTTTGGTGATATGATAGACATCAATTTTCACAATTTTAATTCGTAATTATAAAATATATTTTTAAGTTTTTGCAAAAACAAAATGAAAACTGAATTTTTCTCACGTCCTGATTTGTCAAAAGATCGGCATGTGTAAAAAAATCGTCAATATTATTAAAATTAACATTTTATTTGACGTTATTTAAATTAATCAAATGTCAAAAAAGTAAAAATCATATAGTAAATCCCAAAAACTTGTTTTTATTAAAAATAAACTAAATAATAATAATTTAATAACAATTAAAAAATAATAAAATTAGTGATATCTCAAGGATTAAATTTGTTGCCTCGATACTAATAATTCGCTAATGAAGTTTGAGGGACTGATTTCATTTAATTTAGTAACTACGACAGCTTATTTGATCCAAACATGGCGTCTTATTTTTCAAGCCCAGTTGTACGTGATAATCTTCGCAAAGCTGGCTTTGTAAATTTGAATTCATTTATTTCCAGATTACAAAAAAAGGGAAAATTATTTTACCAGAAAAAGTTAAAAATTGTCACGGATACAAACTTAAACATCAAATATCCGACGAAATTGTCACTTACGGTTCGACTCTTTACTCTCGTCCTAGAGAGGGACGGGTTTTATTTTTTGAAATAAACAAACAGAAAAGTAAAGAAGATCCCGGTTATTATCTTCCAAATCTGCGGAGTCCGACTCTTTTATTAGGTTTATCCGCCTACATTCAAGAATTTTCTGCAAAAAATGTAAAAAAATTAGCAAGTGACACAAAGACTTCAAATAAATGCCGGGAGAGCCCAGTTTTATCTTATCAGCTAAAATCTTCAAAAATTAAGTCACAAAGTGACACGTGGTCAAAAAGTCAATCGTTTTGTGAAATCAAATTGAAATTTCTTGGAATGAAAAAAGGCGCATCTCAAACCTTCCAAAATGCGTTCATATCTATAAGGCAGCAGCACTGTGGGGGCAACACCCTACCAATATTTGATAATTACGTTTCCGTTGGGGGTGAAAATGAAATTTTAATTCATAGAAGTTTTAAAGTTTTCTTCTCGACGGAACTTTTCATTTCCACTGGGACTAACCATAAATATAAACAGAATAATGGTATGCAGACTGAGTGGATGTTGCGAGTACAAATACAAGATAGGAACTCTGATAGGTGGGAAAATATTTAAAATCGTGTCCATTGAGAAAGGTCTTCCATGTTTAGCGTGAGAATTAATCGAATGTACTTTAATCAGATGTCAAATCAAATTGAAAAATAAGATGAAATCTTTTGATGACAGGTTCGGAAATTTCAAAAACATAAACAAATACTGTCGAGTGCTTGCCAACGAAAATAATAATCAACCACGTATTTCCGTTTCTGACTAAACAAGTAGGCTCCATCGAGTCAAGCCAAAGTAATACAACAAAAAGTTCTTTTGTTGACGTCAATTCAATTAATGAAGAATCAGTTATTCTATTTCTCTAATCAATTTAGTTTAATGAAAATTCAACGAAAATGGAAATCTCTTCTGAAATTCCACAAAATAATGTTTCTTTAGTAAAATCTGAAGGTAGATGCTGATAATTTAAATTTGCAGAGTCCCCTAGGATACATGAGAAAGAAAATGTCATTCAAAATGTTCAAAAAGTTGGACCTCAGTTTTTAAAAATTAAGGCCAAAAGCACATCGAGTTTTAACTCGGACAGTACAAAAAAAAGTATTTCTAGATTAATAAAATTAGTCGCAAAACAATCTAAACAGTACACACAAATTGACGTAATAACTGCCATTGTCATTAAATTAAGCCTCAAATAATAAGAAAATACTCAAAAAGTCCTGAGAGTCGTCTGAAGACATCAAGCCAAAAAAGAAGTACAAACAAGGTTGAAGACAGTATAAGAAGTATTTCAAATTCAAAAAAATGTTCCAATTTATATGGGAATATTTCTAGCGTCACTGAATAAAAATATTTCGAGTTCTCCAAAACATTCGAGCAATCTGCAAATCACTCGCTCACATAACACAAAGGCACGAGTATTAATTATAACATATTTAATAAATTGTAGAAAAAATCTGCAGATATTTCGGGTAACTTAAGCATGATTATCAAATAGTGATATCAACAAGAAGTGACTTTGAAAAAATTGTAAATTCTTTT
Organism: Octopus sinensis; assembly: GCF_006345805.1. Taxonomy (NCBI): domain Eukaryota; kingdom Metazoa; phylum Mollusca; class Cephalopoda; order Octopoda; family Octopodidae; genus Octopus; species Octopus sinensis. The sequence continues at coordinate 259,658 of NW_021832829.1, forward strand.
CGTTTATAATATTTAGAATGCTTCAAGTGGGAAAATGGGTTTTCTGATTTAATGCTAAATAGTATGATTGTAGAGTCAGGATCCTTTAAATTAAAAAAGGAGCTGAAAAATAATGTGACATTGGGAAGTTCAAATGATACCCAGCCAACACAAGAACCGAAGAAAAGTGCATGCGTAAAAAAACTTAATTTTATATGTTTTAAGCTTTACGTGCGCCGTCAAAAAAACTTTGGTAGTCTTTAGTCCATGCTGAATTTTTACAGATCCCGATTCTGAAATTCAGAAAAAAGGCACGAAGAGCAAAAATAAAAAACATTATACTGAAAGTTCGATTTACAGTGAAAGTATGAGTTTCCACGACGTTTCAATACAAGTAATCTCAATCTATAAATTTTAGGAAGAAAAATGTGATTTAGAAGATGAAAGTATTAAACATTCAATTCATATTTCTAGCTAAAAATTTGAAACATACTACAAAAAATTCTCAGTGCAGCAATAAAGAATACAAGTTTATAAAATCCAGAGATGAACTTACAGAAGGTTTAAATTGAGTAATAGCCCAGACAACATTTTAATCGAAGAAAACAAGGAATTATCACCTGCACTTGATTGCGAGTCAATGGAGCGGAAATCTGTCAATATTTTATTTGAAATGAATCTTTAGACAGAATCTGTAGTATTTACCAAACCAGTTGTCGAAAAGAATCTTCCGGAGGATCGAGAATTTTCTGAAATAGCAATAGTAGAAGATTCTCAATTCCTGGTCAATTATTATTAAAATTATTAGTAAGACTGGACTTTCAGATTTTAACAAAAAAGGTTTTATATATTTTAGTTTAAAGTAAAAGCAAAGATTAAGCGAGAAAATTCATTCGAATCAAGTATGTAAATTTAAACCAAATAGATGAAAAACTCGAAAGTCACATCTCTGAGTTACAAACTGAAGAAAATAATGAAATATTTCCTGAAAAAATGACTCAATTAGATCCTCATCAAAATTTAGTTTATAATAAGGAACAAAACTATACAACACAAATACAAAATACAGATCACGAGGATAGTTCTGTACAAGGCAAAGAAGAAGTAGAAAAAAAATTGGTTAATTTGAAGCATTAATTTGAAGTCTGAAACTTGGTCTGTACACGATTCTGATCAAGAAAGTCTTTTTGGAGGCCAAAATTCCAGTAAACAAGAGTTTATGGGACCAAGTGACGATGATTCATTCATATGAAAGATAATTTAAAATTTAGCATAATGTTATAAATACACTCACTAATAATACTATAGTATGGTAAATATATACACGAATTTTAAGTTATTTAATTAGAATAAGTGGCGATTTTATTATAAATAAATAAGTTGGCAACAAATATTTTATATATAAGCAGCGTACAGATATTAAGACTCGAAAAGCAAATTAGAATAGAAATCAAAAAGCAAATCAACAATGCCATATGCCCTCGACTGTAGAAACTGTCGAAAATGGTTGTTCACTTGACGAGGCTCAACAGGAATTAAGTGTCCTCTTTCGTTCCACTCCGTGAGATTCGCTTCATATGTGTTCGTAACAAGTGATATTGTCAACGAATGAGTTTGAAAGCACAGTTTTAAAACCTACACTGCCGAAAAAAGCGGCGCTATGGCTGTTCTAAAAAATCTCAGCAGCGATCATGAGAAAGAGCTGCTTAGCAATCTGGCATAGCAAATTCTCTAGAGCAGTAGTTCTCAAACTGTGGTACGGGAGATTCTAGGAACCCCGAGGTTTCGAATGGTACGCTGCAAGAGTTCATTATTTGCTGGTTTTCACCCAGCTTTAGTGACTCCACGAACTCCGACTACGAATTGTGTTAGTCAAATAAATTTATAATTACGGTATTTAAATTCCTAAAAGTGTTCTTCAAAATAGCTAATTAAGTGTCAGCAGTGGCTGCACCTCGGATTGCAAGCTAGTTACCTCGCAAGATTGCGATCGATATCCTCTGGTACAGCCAATTTATAATTATTTCTAGATTTGTTACAAACTACGTACGATATCACGATAATAAAATATTTAAAAATTAAATTGGTTGTTGAATCTGGTGGTACATATTTTCTACAGTCTATTAATTATTAAATCGTTTAAAAACCCAACACATTTATTGTTGTTAGATGTCTTTGGCGGACGAAATAGCACTTGACATTGACGAGATAAATGATCTAGTAGCCATTAAAGAAGAAGAGAACACAGATATCGAAGAAATAAACGACTTTAACTACAATGAAGGAAATTCTCTAAGAATGTATGCAAAGCTTCGAGACAGCGACCGTCTGTCCAAAATCCAAAAGGATATCAGAAAATTAGAATTCAGCTCCGAAAGCAATTTTCTCGGAAGTGAAGAATATGAAATAATAATTGAAGCCAACAACATCGTCTTTGAGATCGAGAATGAAATGGGCTTATAATATTCTTGTTATTTTTAGATATTGTTTTAAAGTTTTTGAGGGAGAAATATCGAAAAAGGTTTCCAGAACTTGAACAGCTGATTCCCTCCACTGTTGAGTACATGAAAACAGTCAAAGTTTTCCACATCTTGTATGCTACATAGATTTTGGGAAATGATGTACAAAAAGCAGTAAATTCTGAGTTGTTTCATGATTTTCTGACAAGTCCGACTATAATGATTGTCAGTGTGTCTGCTTCTACCAATCAGGGGTTTTTTTGTATTAAAAAAATATTTTAGCGAATTATTGGACGACGAGACCCTTTCCGAGGTGTATGATGCTTGCAAAATGGTTATTGCTGTATATTTAGAGTCAAGGGCTTGGAGTTGAATCAGATTCAGGAAGACATATCGAAATTTGTGGAGTCCAGGATGCAGTTTGTGGCCCCGAATATGTCAAATATAGTTGGGCCGTTGATTGCGGCAAAATTGATGGGTTTTTAAATGTTTTTTGGGGATTTTTAGGTGTTGCGGGAGGGTTGGATAAGTTGTGTGTCATCCCCTCCTGCAACATTGCTCTTTTGGGGGCAAAAAAGAAGGCATTGACGGGCCTATCTACAAAATCTGTGGTTTTGAATACAGGATACGTTTATTCGTGCGATTTAGTCCAGAACGAGCCAATAGTTTGACAAATTCGACACATTTGTAGGACTTTAGGACCAAGGCGTGCAGAATAATTTGTTCTAAATTGCTCCTGGCCGCACGAGTGGATCATTTTAGAGAGTCGGATGGAGACTATGGCATGTCTCTGCTTAAATCAATCAAGTACCGGTTGGAAAAAATGCAGGAACCGCCTCAAGTGAAATTGGTGAAACCACTGGCTGCTCCAATTGACGTAAAAAACAAACGACGTGGAGGGCGAAGGTTTTTTGGTATAAAATTTTTAGAGCACGGAAGACCAAAGAAAGACTTGGAATCACGGAATTGCGAAAGCAGACTCAAAGAGTGTCTTTTGGGGAGATTGGAACCGACGCGTATGTGGAGGATATTTACAATGTCCCCAACGTCAAGGGGACAACAGGCGGAAGAATCAGAATGGCCGCACCAGATGCAAACACCACCAACAGACTTTCGAAGTCAATTCAGGTTTTTTGGCGTAGTTTGATTTCTCAGCAAAAATTGTCTAAGCAGAATCAGATGATGAGTGGGGTTAGCACTTCCGTGAAACGACAGATTGCTGGAACGGCCTCTAGTTTTTCATTTACTCCCATGCATGTAAACGTTGATTTTTAGTCTTTTAGGGAATTGAAATATTTAACCCTGATGCTGCTGAAAAGCCTCAAACGGATAATTTTAAATATTTTGGTGCCGCGAGTACATTCAGTTCGATCAAGAGAACTTGACTTGTTTTAATTAGAATGTCGTTTCTTTATACTGTTGACTATTTTTTGGAGTTTATGTAGCTAATTGTGTGTACGAATTAGAGTTTTATAGTCTTTCTAAAAACTTTTTGACAGAATTCTCTGAACAAAGTAGTTTTGAAAATCTTTTTGTTTCAAATTTTTGAAATAAATGTTTGTAAAGGCATTTAAAATTACATTTTGTTGTGTTGAAGTTTAAATTTAGAATTCTAGTAAATCTAATCCTAGTTGGCCTGCTGTTTTAGTCGAGGATTTATTACGAAGATGCTTTTTAATTAGAAGCTCTTGAAATATGTTTTATATCAAAGAAGAAAATTAATGAAAATGACTTATTTAATGACTATGAAAATAATTAAACCATTTTTGTAATAATCAGAAATTTAATCCTTTTTAAATAAATTTGTGTTTATATAAACGTTGTTGTATGCCAATCGAAAAGGCAACTAACCGAGTTCCGTCGTGGGAATTTTATACTTCAACACAGTTTCTTACTTCTCTCGATAAAGTGCGAGATTGGATTGTGGAAAATTGTTTAAATGTTAAATATTCATAACAAACTGAGTCATAGTACCTTTCGGGGGAGATCCCAACCACAAAATATTTATCATCACTAATACTAAGTATCTTCACCTTCCAAGCCCAAATAATGGGGGGAAAGGGAAACGAGAGTTCTCCTCTCACGTTCATTCCTGTGTCCTATTTCCTTGATCATTCTCCAAACGGAAAACTCTGCAGAATATTCGAAACAATTATCAAATTCAAGTCACATGAAGGATGGTCTGAGTGATCTATGATTACGTAATAGGAGTCGATTAGACTTTAATTTGGCTTCCCGGAAAGATAGAAATCTCGACATGTTATTGAAAGTGCAGACGAATCTTGTCGTTTTATTTCCAGAAATTCAACAAAAAATTTGTTTTTCCTCCCTTTTTGACGGTGAGGACGTGTAAACTATAATTTAGAGGACACAATCAGTAAACTAAGTAGCCTGGCCATCAAACACGACGCACTGGTTGTGGACGAAGCCGAGGCTACTCATATTATTGTACCCCGAGAGGAAAAGAAAGACGGAAACTTAGTAAGGCCACTAGTGGGGATTGAGGAGTGGTATTTCGTCCACTTTTATCGTCTTCCCAACTCCTACGATGTTGTGACTAATGAATATAACTTTGGGAATGTGAAATCTCGAGAAATGACCAAATGGCGAGTTACAGAGGACTGGTTAATTGATTCACATTTCTACAACGAGTGGATGAGTGAGGAGGACTACATCACGGATGATTCCACAACATTTTACCCTTTGGACGAATTGGATGAGTTATTCGTCAAGAACGACTGTGCTAGGAAACGAAAGCGTTCTCCGCTCATTCAAGCATGTAAAAGAAGACACGTGAGTGAATGGGAGGAAGTTGAGGAAGTCAAATGCAGTGCAGTCCCAGGGGGAGAAACGATTACTCTGGAAGAGGCACATAGCGAGTTTCAAGCTGGTCACCAGACAGTTCAAATCATAATACCCAGTTATTCCGCCTGGTTTAACTATAATTCCGTGAACATTATCGAAAAGAGGGCAATGGCCGAGTTTTTTGACAAATCTCACCAGTCCAAGACCCCAGAAATGTATCACGGTATATATCACGTGTAGATATTTGGGTTATCGTAATTTCATGGTGGACAGTTATCGGATTAATCCAACTCAGTATTTGACGTTTACTGCATGTCGGCGAAATTTGGCTGGGGATGCTTGTTCTATTTTGAGATTACATTCTTTCCTCGAACAGTGGGGACTAATCAACTACCAGGTGGAGTGTAAACCACATGTACTTGGTCCGCCTGCCACAAATTTCTTTACTGTAATCGGGGATGCACCGTCAGCTCTTCAGCCTATTGGTCGTCCTCGAGAGATTAAAAGAGAAGCCAGTCCAGTAGAGAATGCTCCTGTCCCACGTGACCTTTCAAGCTCTTCCGGAGGACGAACTTGGACTGATCAAGAGACACTTCTTTTGTTGGAGGGAATAGAAAAGTACAGAGACGATTGGCATCGTGTGAGTGCCCACGTTGGTTCCCGAACTCACGACGATTGTATTTTACATTTTTTGCGTCTTCCGGTCGAAGATCCTTTTCTTAATGGGAAGATGGATAATCTCAGTTGATTTTATTTGACTAAAATTTATAGGTCCACATATTCCGCTTCTGTTTTCGTCTTCGAGTAACCCGTTAATGTCCACTGTTGCTTTTCTTGCATCAGTGGTCGATATGCGAGTCGCAAAGGCTGCCACCGATGCAGCAATAGGTTAATTAATGCCTTTATTTTAGAGTCCTTCAATTCCCTTGAATCAAAGAGTTCCGTCGGTGAAGAAACTGAGGAAGTTTTGGGCAACAGTGAAATTGAAGTAGCGGCTGCTTCTGCCATGGCAGCGGCGTCTGTGAAGGCTAAAGTATTTCAGACTGTTTGAGTTTAGCAATTGGGTGCAATGGAGCAGGAGAAAATGAAAAATGTGTTTTCCCAGTTAGTGAGAGTGCAGTTGAAGAAAGTGGACTTGCTATTGAGGCATTATAATGAATTAGAGTCTATTATGGAGCAAGAGAGAGACTTTGTATTTCCTTTATTTTATTGGTATAGTTGGATTATCAAATTAAAAAACTACTTCAAGATAGGCAGGCTTTTCATGCTCAAATGGCAATGGAAATTAGAAGTGTTCCAGTTCAAGGTTATTTTGTAATGATTTACAATGAATAGAGCCGTTGAGTCAGTCTGGCCAAATGAGTTCTGGGATGTCTCGCATGCATGAAGACAGTCAAGAAGGTGTCTACAGGGGATGATTTAATTGACATTTTTCTGTTAATAAATCGTTTTTTTTCTATATGCGATCCAGCAGTCACGTTACTTTATTTTTGGTCTTTTCCTGGCCTACCACGACGCCAGATTGTAGGGTTGAGGGCAGGAAGGTATCTGTTAAAATGAATTTTCTCAAGGAAAGATTTTTGAATCAACCTGTAAAAATTGAAATTCAGGGGAGTCTTTTTTAGTATTTATAGCATATATATGATAATTATTTTGATTATATCAATTCGGAGGTTTTGTTGAAATTGATTAATGAGCAGAAATAAAATTTCATTTTTTCAAAATTAATTGATTAATGCCATTTTTTGAAACAAACTCCAAAATTAAAAGTTTACTTAATTATTTGAAATAAACATTCTTTATGATTAAAATTTTTTATTAAAACATAAATATACCTGGTAAACCTATTTTAAACAACTTGTTACCATGCAACAATTTGTATAATTATGACTTTTTCCGGAGTAAATATAGAGCCAACATTTGTCAATTTGGAAGGGATAGAACTGAATTCTGAAGAACATTTCAAAATTAGGATTTTAAATGTTTCTGATAAAAGTAAACAAGTGAAGTGCTATACACAAAAATTACAAGTATTTTTTCCCTTAGTCTTTTATAACACAGGTTTGTCAAATGGTTACCAAAATTAATGAATTCCGTTTGGCTCCTGGGATCGATATACTATTTAAACTAAAATTTGTTATTCAAGAAAACAAAGAACACAACGAAATATTTATTTTACAAATCGAGGACAATCTTGTTGAAGTTCCTATCAGCATGTTAGCAATAAACGTTTCAAACGTAGAATCCCAACTCGTCCTTATTTAACAATTGAACCGTTTTATGATTTTGGTTCCAGAGTAGCAAAAAAAAGTATTTCACAAAAAGAAATAAATATTGAAAACCTCGGAACCGCCCCTGGAGAATTTAAAATAAAAAGATTTTCTGATTTTCCATTTAATGTTAACCCAAAACAGGGGGTAATTCAGGCAAAAAGTCACCAGACATTACAGGCACACAAAAACCTTTTTATTTAAACAGTTAGAAATGCTAATACATAAAGAAGGAGAATACTCTGAAACAATTGAATTGGAATTCGATCAAAGAACTGTTATGGTGGAGTTGAGAGGCCAGGTGATGTTGCGACGGCTTTATTTCGTGGAAAACGAAAACTCAAAAGAGCCAAAAAATTTTCTCAATTTCGGAAACGTTTATTACGGTTCAAATAAAGTCCAAACTGCATACCTGGCAAATATCTCTCCTGAAGAAGTTGTATTCGCTCTAATTCTGGGGGACGACATGGGTGATGAAAATGTTTCTCTTTATAATTTATTTCAAGGAAATAAAAACAATAAATGAACATAAAGAAGACTTTCTGGCAGACTCCCCAATCTTTGTGACTCCAAGAGAGGGTATGCTGAAACCTTATGAAATAAGAAAAATTGAGTTTTGCTTCAGCCCCAGGTATTTTATTATAAAATAGTATACAAGGTATCCTCAGTCAAACCGAGGATTTAAATCTACGGAAAAACCATTTCCTGTACAAGAAATGATTTTTTTCGTCAAAATAAAAATTCCAGGGGAAGACTCTCTCAACAATAATAATAGTTTTTTGATTATTAATTTTTAGCAATAATATCTTTTCTACCACTCATAGGAAATGCTTTTCCTGTACAAATGAGTGTTTTCCCTCTTAGGGAACACGACTTCGGTGTTTTATCTGTAAAAGAAAAGTCCCGATATACATGCATTCTTACAAATCGAAATCGCTTTTTACGAATCAAATATCGTTTCAAAAGACTTGCCAGCTTTGTTATTATTCCCAAAGAAGGGATCATTCAACCTCAGGAAGAAGTTTCAGTCGACGTTGTCTTTGCTCCAAATCAGATTGGTATTTTCGAAATCCAACATTGTAGGTATTTTCTCATCATGTCAGTATTTGGAAGTCCTCGCTTTGGTCGCAGATGACTATGATCCTTTTAATCTATCAGAAAAAGTTATTGACTCTTTTAAATTCTACTTATGTGGCAAATGTGAATTAAAACCTCCAGCCATCAATCCCAAATTCAACTCAGGCTTGAGGATTCTTTATTTTCATTTTATAGGCATAACTCCTTTTATTACTAACGAAGTTGGAATAAATTGCAAACTTACTTTCAATGAAATTAATGATAAAGATCTGAGAAATGGACTAAATTTATTTTCAAAATCTTTAAATTTTAAAACGAAATTGAAGCAAAATTCCAAACAAATCCTAGCCGAATCATACGTAGCGTTTCCTAATGATATGGCGAGAAGTATTGCTTCATATCAACAGAATCTAACTTACTTGTATAATATGAATTCGTAATATTTAAAGAACTCCATTTACCTTAAAACCAAGACATAATTATGTTGATCCAGATTATTCGTACACTAGTGAAGAGATCAAGCAGCGGAAAGATCACGATGAAAAATATATTGAGATGATTCACCATTTTTCAAAATTGAACAACAATAAAAGGTAAACCTTGTGTATTGTAAATAACTAAAATTAGAGAAGATATAAAACTTAACAAAAAAATTGATTCAGACATTGAAAGTATGGAATCACTTAGCCCACCTCGCCTTTCTATCAAAAACATTTTTGAAGACAAATCAGGTAAATCTAAGTCTTCAATTTTAGAGATTCGATATATTTCGAGAGCATCATTTATGTTATTGAGCGCTAGAAAACTTAATAATATTGAAAATAATCTTAATGTAATTATTTTAAAACTATCAAATAGATAAATGAAAAAATCAGAATTAATCTACGAAAATGCGAAATTATCGAATGCAGTAGACGGCTTACTGCATATAATTTGTGCTTAATTCAGATTAGTTAGATTTTAAAAATTAAATTATTTTCAGACCCCATAGTTGTTGATCTTGGGAAAATTTGCGTCAATTCTGATTGCTCAGCTACAATTACAGTTTTTAACGGATTAGATTTTTCAATTAAAATGACAACGAAAGTAGCAATGATATTAAAGTAATTGAAAATAGAACGACCATTCAGAAATAACAAATTCTGATTTACTCACGGGTATTCTCCCAGCCAAATCCAAAACTTCATTTCCATTACATTTCCATTTTAAAAGTCCTGGGATTTTGATGAAGTGATATCAAATATTAATATTTTCAGATCAATAGAATACTGTATAAATGACCAATTTAAAGACAATATACTCATTATTGGAGAAATTGTTACTCCCCATTTGGAACTTAGCACAACAACTCTTACATTAACTCCAACTGCTGGAATTTACGCATCGGAACGTATCAATATTATTAATATATCATTTTAGCTGTTAGAGGAGTAGTGCAAATTTATAACAAATTGAATTTAGCTACAGGTTTTACTTGGGTTCCCATATCGAACTCTAATGAACAAGTCTCGTTTTCAATCCGCCCTGCGATGGGTGACATAATTTTCGTAAATAAATTTTAGGTATTGTTCAGGCTAACTCTTCGATTGATTGTGAAGTGGTTTATCATTCTTTTCTTACGAAGAATGAAGCGGAATTCAACCTAAAATATGCCAAAGAAACTATTGGATTGAAATGTAAAGCAAGGGCAACTACTTTTTTATAATCTGAGCAGATGGGATCTGCTAAAGTTGTCTCTCTCAATAACAAAATCGAGTTTACATCTCTTCCGCTATATCTGAAAGTCACCAAGCCACTTTATTTGTACAACACTAGTTCTAATCCAGCATTCTTCGACGTGAAAATATTTAGATTTGTAATAATAGATTCCTGATCCAAACCCCATTAATGACCTGTCTGTGACTCCAATAAATGGAGTCATTATGCCAAATGAAATGATCGAACTTTCCGTGTCTGTAATTTCAAGAGAAATATATAAATTTGACTGCAAATTGATAATAGCGGTCCATTCATCTCCAAGCATTGAAGTAAGAATAAGTGGCACTTCATGTCAAACATTTCTTGAAATTAAACCAGTTGAGAAAATATTTATTTCTATATATAGGAAATGTTAAAATTTGAGGGAGTTTATATTGGATCTGTTTTTTCATTGCCTTTTACAATTGAAAACAAAGTAGTTTTGCGATTTATAATATCAATTAGTCTCAAAACGAAGCCAAAGTTGAGTTTCATTTGTCAGAATTCATGGATTTTAGTCTTCGGACTTGTATTCACAACGAAAGACGTTAAATTATATATGTTAATTATTGGATTAGAACTTCGAGAAAACAAAACAGACAATACATACACTATATTTAGTCAACCAGAAGAAAAAATGGAACTAGAAGCGGTTTTCAGCCCAACCGAGGTTTGTATATTTCTTAATATTTAGATTGCCGCATACGATTTTGATATCCCCATTTCAATAAACGGAGTATTTATAAAAACAGAAAATAAATCATCAAAAAGGTGTTCGATCATATCAAACGATTATTCCCGACATACAAATACACGACTAAATATAACATCACTCAAGATTTCTGCTACTGCACTAAGACAGATTCTTGAAATTTCCTCAAAAAATGTCGAATTTGTTATTTCTTCTAAAAACCTTGATAACAATTCAACATATCCCATGATAAAAGTATATACTACTTTACCAATCTTAAGCCACTACTTTTTAAAAACTGTTCTTCTAAGACAATTGAATATAAAATTAATATCCAAGAAATTGTTTATGATGGATTCCAGCTAGTCGATCTGTGTTATTCGGACAATTCTATTATTTCCGTAAATGAGAATTTCATTTCTAACCAACTTAAACCTTTGGAGAGCAATGAAATATTGGTCCGTTTAAATCACGGTGAACGTTCATAATTTTATCAAAAGGCATTAGAGAACCAATATCCGCCAAATTAAATGTCTATATAAATGGGAATTTAGAAGTTTATCAGTCAGTATCTATTGGGGTCGTGTTTGAATTGGAAAATATCACATTTAATCCATGCGAGTTGATAATCCCTCCAATTCCACTATCTCTTGAAAAACAGCTTAAAGTTACACTTTTTGCAAAAAATTATAGAAAGTAAAAATAGAGATTACCTAATTTTTAGAGATTCTTTCATTCGAGTGGAACTCCCGGAATTAGGAAATAAAACAAATCTCAGAGTAGAATTTAAAAATAGAAACGGTTGGTTAAACTAAATTAATTTTTTTACTTAGAAATAAAGGAAAGTCACTCAAATTCAATCAAAAAAATTAAATGTTTTGTCTTTTTTAAAAGTGAAATTCCGATTTCTATTTGTGAATATGTTAAATTTATAGACGATATGAATAACTGGTTTGGTTTATTTTTATTTAGTTGATTATTAGTTTTTATTTGAAGGTCATTGCTTCTGCTGATAATTCATTGTTTTCGTGCTGCACTTTCCTTGGGGAGCATCAAAACGGGTGGTTTGTGGGTGATAAAATTGTAAAATATGATTATTTACAAAATTAGACATTTAAATCTAACCAATGGATGAATAATAATTCACAAAAAATGGCAATTTTTGGCCCATTATCTGATACCAACAGCATGGCAACGACAGTTTCTATTCACTCTCTAAATACGTCGTCAATTAATTCTATAAGAGAACTTACTACCCTCAATAGTGACAAATAATTTGCTAAAGCTCTAGATATTAGTGAAAGTCTCATAGCTGAGAGAAAATATTTAGATGACATGGTAACAGACGAAACAATGAAACCTTGCGTTCGTGATTTTATAAGTACGTTTGGATTTGTATTTCCGTGTTTCCGTAAAAATAATTTTGAATATTATATGTGTGTATTAAATGTTATACAAACTTGGTTTTCCCATTTTTCAAGTCCGAATGGTTATACTTCCTTCAGAATCCCTGAGACTTTGCAAAAGTTTACATTAACATTTTATAATTCAAGGGCATTTTCTAAGACAAATGACAAAATCAGAATACTTAAATCCTCTAAATTTGGAACTTTTGACCAGCTATCCATCCTGGAAATTATACAACACATTTGTGGACGAAATATCCCTGGAATCCCCCAAGATTATTCTCTTCCATCAGACCCAAACGAAAGGGTCAATATGATATTCTGGATTTATCAAACATTGCTTAACTTTATTAAGTTATTTGATTCGGATATAGTTTGTTAGAAATCAAGGTGGAATAGTCAATTGGCTGCAACCCGAATATTTAATGGAAGAATCTGACTTTAAAATGTTTTCGAACAAATTATCAGTTTCTAATAACACATTTTTAAGCAAAAATCAAGCCAATTTACTTTATAAATTGGCTTCCGAAGTTTCGGAAGAACTTTTCCATATTTTATTTCACGCCTTGTCAAGATTTGCATGGATGGAATTAATGTTGCAGCTTATAAAGGTTTCTGGTTTTATGCAATTAATCAGGTTCTTGTCTTACCAAAATTACAAAAAACAAACCTGCAGGCATTTGACACCATTTCAAATCAACCTGAAATTACTTCTTCCAATATTTTTTCAGATCATGAACTTATTCTAGTTAATTGGTTAAACAAAGTTTATCGATGGAGCATTACTAACATTTGGAAAAAATTCGACCCGCAAAATTGTTTAAAAATCAATAACTAAATAAATTTAGATGCTCTGTTGGAAAATAGGCATGTCTTGAATATTGAAACAGATTTGAAAGATTCGATCATTTTGATAAGTGTAATCTTATCGTATTGCCCCTTTTTGGTACTTAATACTATTTAAATTTGTTCCCAGGCTCCTGATACTATTTTTCAAGTTAAAATAAATCCTCAAACTAGCGAGGAATATTTCCACAATGCTTTACTTTTGATGAAACTAATGCGGTCCATATCTTTGGACTATGATATTGTGGTTTGATTTTAATTAATTCTCGATTTTCAGGCAATAGAAATATTACAGGGCAATCAAATAATCATGATTTTACTTTGTTACTATTTGTATGAAAATCTCAGGACGTTGCTACCAAAAGAAACTGTCACATTCAACTCTTATTTTTACATCGAAGTAGAGAAAAAGGTGTTGCTTATTTTTATCACTTTTAGTTAAAAATTACTAATCCTTCACGTTTTCCTATTACATATGTACCTCTGATTACCGGTGATGGGTCAAAAGACTTTTCCCTAAAAAATCACAATTTAATAAAATTGCCTGGCAATAGTTCCAAATTAATCGATATAAAGTTTTTTGCAAGATTTGTTAAACCGTCAAACGCAACTTTTTATCTTATTTCAAAGTGTCCGGGATATATTGCTGCAGCGAATATTGCTATCAATTTAGAAGGAAATGTTCAGGAAATTGTACCTTTGGTTTGTAAACAAGATAAATTTATATTTGCGATTTTAGGGTACTTTGAATTTTGCTGCTCCATGTTATTCGTCTCAAAAACTCAAATTTCCAATCAAAAATCCTTTCAAACAAGATGGCGACTTTGAAATTAAAATAATAGAGGATCCAAAAAAACTTGATCCTATTCACAGTTGTATCAGTAACTTGACAACACTGGAGGCTTCGAAGAATGTTTCATCTCTTTATTCAAGGGGTAATTTTTTGATTCCACATTTGTAATAGAAACCATAAAAATGAAATCATTTCACTGTCACACAAAATCGCTTTTTATAAAATCTGGTTTCACTCAATCCCTTAAACTGGAATTTCTTCCTTTGTTCAGCGGAAAACATGAAGAATTACTTATTCTTACATGCAAAGATGTGGGCGAAATAATATACTTTCTTGATGGGAAAGACCTTAATCCAGTGCCTATGCAAGCCACGGCAGTAATTGGAACGCATCCTGACCAGTACAACAATTGTTGTATTATATCATAATGTATTATATCTATAGCACCTAGTCACGTTTTACATTGGAGATGTGAACCTAGTTCTAGAATAAATAACATATTACTTTTACCTCTATTCAATCCTGTATACGAAAAAGTTATATCAAGTCTTGTTCAATCTGTAAATATGAATATCAAATATTTAATAGTGCATGTCTAAAAGTGAGTATCAGGTTAGAAAAACGGCAGGAACCATGATCAATAAAAATCTGATTTCAAGAACAATCGAAAGTTTGAAGACAGGTCAAAAAAACCATACTGTAACTTGAAAATAGTTTATTCAAGGAACACGTGAATACAAAAATCTTTAAAGTAGAAATAACGGACACGCGAAATTTTTCTGTCCCAAAGGTTATTGAAGTTCCGTTAGAAACACGACTCAACGACTTTAAATATTCTAAATACAGTGATATATTATCGAAACATGGTATTAAAAATATGATTGTTTCAGAGGAGCTTGAGAAAGGAATATTGGAAGTCCCTATTAGTTTCTATAGTAAAGATATTGGTCAATACTGCTGCACTATAAAGTTGAAATGCAATGAAGATGTCAGATTGTTCAAAATAATTTGCTCAGTTAATCCAAAAGGAATTCAAGCAAAACTAGAAATGCACTCTCCTGTGCAACAATCGGTGATTCAGAACATTCCAATTGTAATATTTATATTTTACTTTTAGGTAAATAATTCGAACAATATATGGAAATTAAGTGCAGAAATTGAGGGATCAGAATTTTCGGGACCAAAGCAATTAGCTGTGAAAGCGGGAGAAACAATCAGTTATCCTTTAACTTTCTCTCCATTGAGTAAAAAAGCGGTCCATGTTTGAATATTAAGCTTTCTAACTATCTAAAGGGGAAATTGACCTTGATCAATAGATTGGATAATATTTCAAATATTTTTGATTTGGTCGGTCTTGGAGAAAAATCAACAGCACTCGAAAACATCGTGATGACCTTACAAGTCAGAACACAGTATTTTTAACTTTTTGATAATTTTAGTGTTACAAAATTTCTTAAGGTTCCTAATGATTCATTTGGTCGTAGAACTTACAATGTAGTTTTTTACTCTATTTAAGGTTGAAACAAACATTGAGTTTCTTAGCGGTCTATCACGCTTTACTTCGTTACCACAGCGAAATACAAATTACACCTTCACTCTTTCTCCCTTGAAACGTGGAATCTATAAAGGAATTATCCAATTTACCACCTGCGAGAGTCCGATTGCGTTTGAAAATAAAAATATTTCATTTTTATAGGGAAATTGACAGCGACGGAGACGACATTCTCTCCTACGAATTTGAAAACAATAGCAAAAATGATTCCATAATTTGGTACGGAATTGAAATTCAAGTTGATCCTCCAGCTCCAGAAAAATCATTGGATATTAGTTGTCCATGCCATGTAACAATATAATTTTACTGCTATCATAGAGTAAAACTTCTATACAAGTTGAAGTTACCAATCCTGCAAATTATCCAATTCATTTTCAAGTCGGGATAATCGGCCAGGATTTAGAAGGGCTAAAAGAAATTATCGTAGAAAAAAATGCGAGTTACTTCTACGAATTAGAGTACGCTCCGTTATATGTGGGTAGTAGTAAGGGAAGGTAATTTATTTGTATTACAAAATAGTCTTATTTTCTACAACTCCGAAACAGGAGAATTCTGGTATGAAATTCTAATGACAGCAAAAAATCCTTTACCGCTTAAAATTCCTCTCATTTCATGCGAAATTGGATGGTTATTTTACAAAAAATTAGACCTCATAGTTGTAAGGAGTTTACAATAACGATTCCCAATCCCACTCAAGAAAGCGTGGTTTTAACACCCCAGATAGAAAATGGAGAGTGCTTTCGAATTTCGGAATTGACCGAATGTGGTTTAAATATTCCACCCAACAGCTCTACTGATTCAAAAATCATTTTCATCCCCACAAATATAGGACGTAAAGGACATGAAGCGACAATTTTCTTTTATTCTCTCAAGTATTTCTACAACAATGATATTGTGTAGTTTGGAAAACTTAGTTATGAGGTAGAAGGGTTCGGATGTCTTCCAGGAATTCAAGATATACTTACCGTTACTTCATACCCAGGATTCGAATCAACGACTTTTCTCCCATTTCGCAATCCGTTCGATTTTCCAATCAAATTTTCTTTAAAACTCTCAAGTAAACTAATTAGATTTATGAGCAGATGACTTGGAATTTAAATTAAATCAAAAAATCAATTCTCAGTTACAAATCAATGAAATGATGGATATTCCCTTAACTTTCAGTCCAAACATGACAATTTCACATTATAATTCGATTTTATCTGTCATTGTGAGACAGAAAAACTCTAAACTTTGGAGTTTTGAAAAGTAAAATTCTTATTTTGACGAATAAAGCAACGACGGGGAATTGGAATTTCTAGATTCAATCGAATGGACGTTTCCTATCGAAGGAATAGCTCTTAGCCTGAACAAAACCTATGAAAAACATTTCGTTTTTCAAACTTTATCTAGAAGTCCTTTGGAGAAAGTATATAGATTTATTATGGACCCACAAAAAGAAACAAGTGTTAATGTCCTTAGTTTTTTGGAAGCTGAGGAGATATTATTGCAGTGGGAAGGTTTTTAGAATATTGATTTATTAAGAAATGGCATGCATATCTAGTAAATTTGAATACAGATGGGCTACTGAAATTAGCGAAATAAATAACGTGTCTGTAGAAGTTATCAAGGCAGTTGAAATCGACGAGCAGGATCACTTACTTATAAAAGTTATTTTTTACAGTGGAAAACCTATAAAGTGGAATTTATTTCATTATTTGATAGTTACTCTGCAAAGCTTCAGTTTACTAAAATCTGTGGAAAACGCTGGAGTTTTCCATTCTCATTTAAAGCCAAAAATCCTATTCCTGACGACACAATAATTATAGAATCCATTGGACTAAACAAAAACTCGAGCGTATCTTTCCAACTCTCCAGTCACAATAGGTATTATTTATTCATTAATTAAAGCCTTCAATACAAATTCGATGCTTATTTTGAAAAGGGGAGCGACAAAGAACTATCCGTATCTCCTTCAAGTGGAATATTATCTCCAAATAAATCTGAAAGTACTGAAATATGTATAACCTTCCACCCTTTACAATACGGAAGAGAAAAGCGTGGGAGTTTGGTTTTAAAAGTATGATGGATGTATAATATATGTAGACCGATGATGTTTTGTGGCTATTTAATGTCATTGGAAAGATTCCTGATTATCATCCTCCAGTAATTCTAAGGAAGCCTTTTGAAAATATAGTTAATGGACACCAAAATCATTTAAAATTTGATGATTATGTGGTTTAAAATTACTAGATTGATATCATTAGGAGACACGGAGATAATTCTTGTATTAACTGATAATTAGTGTAATTCACTAACATGTTTTTAACAATGAATCTTTTAAAAATAATAAGAAACCTTCAATTACAAAAAATTTCTTTTAAAAATAAAATTTTTTATTTTCAAATCTGAAATTCTAAAATAATAAGCTTTTAAAATAATTTATGTGATTAGCACATTAATGGACCCGGCATATTAATGGACCGATAGCATAAATTGCAAAATAAATTATATAAATAAATATTAACCCATTGTAGAGATATGTTTTTATATAAATTGTTGGATTTGACTAGGGAAAAACTTGAAAAAATTGGGAAATTCAAAATTTCATCAATAGCAGAGAATTCATTAGACAAGAAACAACGATTTCGAAACAACCATAATGAGAGAAGATATCCGCTTTGTTTTAAACAAATATGTTTATTGCCAAGTATTGGCTATTTATTTATTAGCTAGTCAAAAAATTTGATGGCAACCAAGCCACCTATTACTCCAATCATTGCCAGAGGTCCTGGAGACCGTTATATCGCAGATCTTATAGATCTCAGAAGATCTTCAATAATTATTTATATGAAGGTTCTACTGGTCATTGACTCATTCACTAAGTATGCTGTTTTAGAACTAGCAAAACTGGAAGTTTTGGAGTTTACTTCAACATTACAAAGAGGATCGTATATGATTACAATCGAACAAAACATGACACAACCAGAAATATTCCCTTTCAAAGTTTTATGGGAATTAAAAAAAACCAGACGAGAATGAAATAAACGAATTAATGGCATTCGAATAAATAGTTGAAAATTTTAATTTTTTGCAATGTGTCGTATACGGGGTTTTTTAATTAAGTTTTAATAAAACTGTTATTTAGAGTTGCTCTTAACACTAGAAATTGTAATCAGAAAGTATTAAAGATCGTATTAATCATAAAATTCAAGTCAAATACACTGCGGCCGCAGGCCGCATAGAAAACAGTATCAAATTGACTTCGAACAATTAGGGTTTGATTAAGGTTGTCTATCGAAATTGACTTTTAACGTTAGAATATTCATATCTCTAATTTTAAAAGTTTACTATTATTATTTTAAAATGAAAATTCTCTAAATATATTAAACACTATAATAATTAATCAATAATATCTCTAATTTTAAAAGTTTACTATTATTATTTTACAATGAAAACTCTCTAAATATATTAAACACTCCAATCTTAGGTTGAGGTATATCCACTGCTATTGCGAATAAGAAACAAAAGCTAGTTTTAACCCTGAAAAGAATCTCCAAACTCGGTGCACATGTGGGCTATTTCTCATTAAAAATTATCTTTGTATCCCGCGTCTTACTTACTTCGTTCATCTCCGTGTTTCCGGGAACCCGATCTGTTGTGTGACCTGGATTTTATTATTTGGAAGTCAGTCGAGAAATTACTCAATGTTGACTTCTCTGGAAACTAACTTATTTCTGCAATGTTACCTCTATGATTTGATAGCATTTAAATCCGCTCGCTAACATCTCTCTTGCTATCTATCTTCGCTCTCTGCATCCAGAAATTTTGTTAATTCTGTCTTTTTTACTCTGCAGAACATTTCAAACTGACTGAATTTTCTTCTGTCCTCGAAGTTTAAACTGCATCTGGTCTTGTCATCCTCGAGCTGGATCATTTGCAGAGAAGTTGGAATTCCATTCGCTGTAAAGAGATCGTGAAATGCCTAAAAACAAGCGCCGATCAAATCAAACTCGCCTCGATAAATGCAGCTGCGCAGCCACACTCGGGGGATTGGTTAAATGCCGTGCCACTATCCTCAGCCGGTTTACTCTTGGATAATGAATCAGTTTGACTTGGTACTTGAATACGACTCGAAATCCCTCGTTGCCACCCTCATCCGTGAAAGTGTGGGAATTTGATAGACTCCGATGGTCTCCACCCTCTTTCCTTCCGGTTAAGCGCTGGACGTACCCCGAGACACTCCAATTAGAACAACGTCGTCAAACGGGCTGTTAATGCCACAGACTTTCCTTCGGTTCTGGAGCCCACTGATTTTGATCGTGAAGACGGCAAACGTCCGGACGGAATGACGGTCTTCCCATTCACCCAGGAGAAATGTCTCGTATGGAACGTAACCTGTGAGAACACATGTGGTCCAGGGAGCGTTATTCAGTCTGCGTCGTGTCCCGGCTTCGCGTCTCACCATTAGTTTCTCTTGTCCTATGAATTTTTTATTGTAATGCGCCTGCTTAAACGCTAGAAAGCTCGTGATGCTTCATCCGGAAGTCCATTAATATTTGGGCTCCCTATGTGATAAGATGTCCATGACGGCATCACTCGTCAAACATAATCGCAACTTTCTGCACAGGTAACCCTTAAGAGCCGAACCCGGGACCAATAAGGTTATTAGATTAGTTGTGAAATTGTTCTCACAAATTCACTGGCACGGGGAGTCGAATAAACAAGAGAACATTAGAACAAAAAATCATTTATTATTATTAATCCATTATTGTGCATTATTCCGAGACAAAATCCGAACTAGGTAATACAAGTCCTTCCACCATCTCTTTCTTGAAATTCGATGCCTTAAATTAAAAAACAACAAAAACTTAAAATCCGTTTCAGGAATCAGCTTAGCGATAGCCCTTCCGTCCAATTCATCACCATACAATCCAATCACGGCTACAGAGTCATCGCAATCGGTGATGATTTCACCTAGCTCTTAACCTTTAATTAACACTAACTTTCTGCAGAAATAAAGGGATTGATTAGCCGTTCAAGATATTTGAAGGCTTTAATCCCAAATTTGGTCCCATGTATTCTATCAAATGGAGTTGGATAGGAACCCTAGCAATTTTTAAAACAGACTAACCTGTTGTAAGTGTCCGAGTATGTTGCAACGACAATCATAGACTCCTGCCCCTTCCGATTCGAATAGCCTCGAAACCACGTGGATGTCCAAAACACTTTTGTAATCCTCCGTCCTTCCATTAATAAAAATTGGTAAAAAACATCAAAATCAGTCCCCGGGCCACCTGAGTCGACATCTTATTCCTCAAATACTCCGTGTCGTCCTGCAATTGAACAAATCCATCAAACGAGGATATCCCTAGTATTCACTGGCTCCTCAAAGATGTAAGCTGCGTCAGCCCCAGAAGCAAGAGCCGCCACTGTGCAAAGATATCCGCAATGAGCTCCCATCGTCCCTAAAACGAAAACCCTACGACGAGTGGCCGCTGATGATAGCTTCAATTTGTCACACACCTTTGATATGATTTTGAACATACCGAGACAATTTCGTTGAGAGCAGTGTCACAACCAAGAGAAAAGTCACTGCCTGGAACATTGTTGCTGATTGTGGAAGGGATTAATAACAACGGAATTCTGAATTCGGAAAAGTCTTTTCTGCGCTCCTGCATAATTTTGAGCGTGACAAAACCCTTAAATACAAACAAGAATTAAACCTCAAATCCCCCAATCACTACCAATGATTTTACTCTGTGTCTTCGAAGAGCTTCGGCCAAATTTTGAAGACCAACGTCCTCGGGAGTGTCTCGAGATGTCTCCAATTCACTTCCGCCAAGTCCCGTCCAACCCAAAGTCATAGACCAATCCATTTTGACAACCTGCCGTTAACTAATGAATTCACCGTGTCGTTAATCAGTCCTCTCAGTCCATTCCGCACTCCCACCACTGTAAATCCGCTGGCAAGAACAGATCTGGAAAAGGCTCGGGCTGCAGCATTCGATCCACAGGCAGGAGCCCCAATGTTGACAATTGCAATGCAAAACTCGTCCTATCAGTAAAAATAACAAGCCAACTTTGATGGACTTAGTGGGGAAGTTAATCAAAGGCACGGCTTGCTTGAAAAATCGGTACAACTCAACATTCCGAACAAACGACGGCCCTCGGAGTTCAACAGCCAATTGAAAATCACTGTTCTGAAGAGCTGTGTGTATCTTCCTAGTCTGAAGTAACAAAAGTGGCCACTAACCTTCTCCACGCATTCCTGCAAGTCCGCTCGCACTATTTTGTTCTTGGAGAGGGCAATCACATATGCTTTCCCCTTTTGTTGCTCGCCTAAAAGAACGTTGACCGCCTCCGCTCCCATCCTTATTCCCTCAAACTATCTCTTCTAAAGAACAACCAGAATCCGATCAAAAACAGAAGCGTCTCCTCCACGCTGGACGTGCCCTAACACAGTCCTTCTACAGTCCAACTGCAGTTTCTCTCTAATAACCTTGATTTTATGTTTAAGGAAATTAACCTTAGTAATATAGTCAGTAGTGACCGACCCGTCCCCGAGCTGCCCCTCACACACCAAAACTATGCTTAGTCTCTTGCCAATGTCCCGCAACTTGAAATGGCCATTAAGATTATACAGAGGATAGTGTTTGGACAAACTCTTGTTCCCAGTTTGGAGACAACTCCATTTCAGGGATGAAAGCATAGTCCGCTTCGCACATCATAGCCCCCAACAACGTCAAGTAACTACAAATTATTAAAATAAGGTACCCGCAATTACGTCCCATTATTTCGAGTACAAAACATCTTTGATGACTGCTAGCTGTTGTGCTAATAGCGTCCACTGCCTCCATGATTCTGGTTAAGGCAGAATCCGTCCCAATTGTCATATCAGTCCCACAAAAGTCGTTATCGATGGATCCTACTATTCCAACAATATTCAAAGTCCTCGATTTTCTGTTCTGATCCTCACTGATCTCCCCAGACTCGACCAAATAGTTCACGTGGGTTGTCCATTCTTCTCGGAGGAAATCGAGACCAGTAAGAGACCCATCTCCCCCAATGCAGACCAAGTTGTTAATGCCGTTTCGAATTAAATTAGCAACAGCCTTCCTCCGACCTTCCAAAGTCCTCATTTCCAAACATCGACTGGACCCAATGACAGTTCCTCCCTAATTATTGACTAATTATTCTCTTTCCTTCTGGATTATGTTGCTGACTGAAGCCCAACTAGCTTCTTCAATGTAGTTACCTCCTTCGATCATTCCCAGATAGCCCTGTAAAGATGAAAGTTTAATTTAGACCTCTTTTATGAGAAATACTCTGCAACCGGCATACAAGGCTGTGCGTACAATTGCCCTTATGGCAGAATTCATTCCCTGAGAGTCTCCCCCGCTGGTAAGGACTCCTATGATCTTCTTATCCTTGTTTTCCAAAATGTGGCCCAAAAACACACTTTGTTTTTTATTACGCATTCAATATATTATTTTATTACTTGTTTTAATATAAGTAAACAAAATTCCAATATTATAAGTAAAATAGATAATTTTCTTTATAATCTTTTATTAATCAAAGTATATTATTAAGAATATTGTATTTCTTTAATCGATAAAATGTATATAAAATTTATAATATTTTTCATTAAACTAATCTTTAGAATAATTGTTATCAATAAATATTGTTTTATATAAAGATATATACAATTTTTAAAACAAAAAATATTACTCAATAAAAATCAATTTTGTTTGTGGAATTGCCTATCAAAAATGTACGTATTCTTCGTATTTGAAGCAAAGAGAGAGAATATTTCAATGTAATTTTCTACTCACTACATCTATCAGCTGCTCCAATCTCCGAGTCATTACCGGCAAAGACTTAAAGAAGCAAATATTTATTCAATTCGAGATTCCCGAGCTCTCCCAAATGATTCTAAAATCTGGTGGTCAGCTCTTAGATCTAAACGAGGAGATTCTCATTACCGATCACGACCACGTTTTTTCAACATGTTGTAATCGTAGGAGAGCATTCCTTTCTTCTTGTACTCCTTTTCTCATTTGGAATCGGATGTTTCTCCGGACCAGCGACTCGGTTTGGTTTTAGTAATGATTCGCTTAGATAAGTTAATTTCCGAAAATTCTGTTCTTTTGTTTTGCTTATTTTTTAGTCCAGTCAGGCATTGCTTAAATTGGCACAACTTTTGGGCACGGAAGTCGCTTTACTTTGTCAGAGCTGGACTATCGTACACAAAAGTTACCGACAAACAAATATGTAAGTCTTGAAATGAATTTTAGTGTTAATTCCGAGCACATTAAACACTGTCGAGAGATGCTTGTGAAGTTTAACGACAATCTGAAATGTTTCCAAAACTCTGAGTATGCTAGGCTTTAACAGATTGTGTGTAGATTGGACAAATCTCTGAGATTATCCACGTCAATTCCAATTCTTCCGCCATTTCTTGAGTTTTTCAAATCAATTATCCAGTCAGAAATGAGTGATAACCCGACATTATTTGACATTATCAAATCTGAGGATCTTGTATATTATGGACCTTTCTATTGCTAGAAAACAGTGGAGGCAGTTAGTTCTTACGCCAAGTGGTTGAATTCTAACTGCCACGATGTATTTTCTCACCTTAATTCGTTTCAGTTTAAACAAAAATATTTGGACAAAATTGAGGATATAGATGAGGATCAGAGACTTGTATTTTCTGAAATTGAAGGCGCGTCTGAGTCCCTGGCCACCATAGCTCAACTCGTAGACCTAATATTGAACGAAACCCCCGATAAAAATTGTTTCAGCGACATCCCACTTCCTACAAGACTATCCCTGTTCAAATCCATCAGGAAAATAATGGATATTTCCGAATTTGTCCGAAAAAGTGTTCAAGCCCGCTGTCGGTATAAAAATAACATTTTTCCACCAAAGGCGGTTGTTTGAACTTGGGGAACGTGCTTCTTCCAAACTGGACAAAATCAAGATTGCCAACATGCAAATGTATTATTTACTTTGGAGATTCGAACCTATAAAAATGATTATGGAAGCTCCTCATGTCTACATGCTTGCAGTGAGAGAAATAGTTCGTCGCTCAAAAATCAACTCGGCAGTGCAGTCGGTTGTATGTCCTCTCACATTCAAGTGGGTTACTACCGTCTTGGAGCAGGGACTTAGAATATCCATTGATGAGTCAGACAGGAGGAAACAATTTGGAAAATTGATAGGAGATCATTTCCTTTGTGGTTTGTTTGTATATCTCACGGAAGCAAGAGTTCCTAGCATATCCGTAATCATTGTCTATTCTTTCTAGGTGGAATCCTCTGATTTCGACAGTTCCTTGCCTGAAATTGATTCACAGGATTTTTATAACTTGGAAAGACTATACAAAGACCTGCTTTCTCATCCAATCCTCGAACATTCCAACTTGAATCTCAGCATTTCGAAAGACTCGAAGGATGACATTCTGTCTTGTTATACTGTGAATGATGGTGATACTAACGTCAAATCACATTCTTCGTTGGATTTGTTTGTTTGAGTCAACTAGACTTTCTGGATCGAATGGAAAGAACATCCCTCCTGCCGACGATGCTAAGAGAGATGACGGTTTGAATACTTCCAAGCAACTAGTGTCATTCCATACGTATTATTATTTAAAAAAGGAATAGAATATCTATTGGGGATAAAGTTATTGCGATTTATGGAAAAGGAAAGTTCCGACTGCTTACTGCTGACTCATCTCAATATGTGCTTCACCACTCTTCAAAAATGAGCATCAAGGAGATGGCCAG
The DNA here is from genome assembly GCF_006345805.1 of Octopus sinensis. Lineage (NCBI taxonomy): Eukaryota > Metazoa > Mollusca > Cephalopoda > Octopoda > Octopodidae > Octopus > Octopus sinensis. The sequence continues at coordinate 285,040 of NW_021832829.1, forward strand.
CACTGGTAGAGCGTGTCTATAAATTATAGAAATGCCCAATTGTGGGTCCTACTCTTCGATTTGCAGTATAGTCGATCGAAAGACGGTTGCTGTCAAGGTTTGGTGCATTTTTAGTAAATTTAGAATCCAGCAGATGGCTGTCAAAAACAGCGCAAAGTAGTTTTACTGTATGCCACACCGATTTCAATTCATAAATGCCCGATTGGTTTTGAGAATTGAAAATTTATTATTTTTAATTCTTTTGTGTTTATTATTTTCAAATTATTCTACTGCTCTAATTTGGATTTTTCGTTTAACTTTAGATATTTAATATTTTTAATTATATTTATTTTTGTGGGGTGATGAAAGGTGTCTTATTTGTAGTTTTATTTAGTCATAAAATCTCCCCATTATCAGCTTGTATCAGAAATAAAGGAATTGTTGATCAGAAATCACGTTGATCCCAATCCGTTACTCCATCAAATCCCATCTAAATGGGATCTTTTAGGAGATGTTGCTGTCTTGCCTGTATTTTCATTTACTGACGACAAGTGGAGAGGATTCGGTAATTTGCCCGATTAATATTTTCCAGGAGACGAACTATGGAGAATCGTTTGCTCTATTCTGAAGGTTAAACGACTTGCTAAATACTCTAAAATACACGACGATTGTTTTAGAACTCCCCAAATCTGGTTTATTTATGGCAACGACTCAGCCCTTGTTCATAAACGAGAATTTGGAATTAAGTGATTGGATTTAAGTATTTCATTAGTTATGTCATGGATATTACTAAATGCATGTTCTGTCCAGGAAATCTGACAGAAAAACAGAGAATATCGAAATTCGACTGCTCCGGCCAAGTTGTGGTTGACCTATTCTCAGGCTCGGATATTAGTTTAAAAATCAGTAGGAATTGGCTACTTTACTCTTTGTTATCTAAAATATTCAAAAGCACAGCACGTCTATGCATGTGAATGGAATCCCTCTGCTTGTAGTGCTTTAAGAACAAACCTTGTCCTCAATAATGTTGCGGAACGATGCACTGTTCTTGAGGGAGATTGTCGAATTGTACTGGTCTTTGGGTATTTTGAAGTTCTCCCCGGTCGGAGTAGCTGATCACGTCAATCTTGGGCTGATTCCGAGTTCTAGTATCGGGTGGAGTGTTGCCTGTAAGGCGTTGAATCAGGAAAAAGGTGGAATTCTACATATTCATGGGCTAACACGAACATGTAGTAGTAAAATTACATCATTCGAACAACTTGGGGTGGTTCCTACTCCAGAAGAGTGGGAGGCATTCGTAATAGATGAGATTTCAAACATATTTAGCCACATTTGTAATACAAAGTGGAAGGTTGTGTCGATTGGGATTTATAAAATCAAAAAATACGCTCCGCGTGTATTACATTCTGTTATTGATTTGCAATGTGTTCCTTGAATTTATTTATAGTCCTTATTTCATTATCTTTTTATGAAATCAATATGTAAAATAAAGTCAAATCTCAACTAATTAATTAACTTTGTTGTGTTTTTTAGAGTTGTTTCGTGAATTGTCTAAAATTATGAAATCTTTCCGTCTCGTCTGTAATTTGCATTCTTTTTAACTGAGTTTGAGAGAGCATATTTGTTTTTTACGATTATACTTTGCAATGTTTTCTTTAATCCAACTGTCTGTATATATGTTTTGACACTTTCTTTGTCAGTATATATGTTTGGACACGTTATTCCTTTTTCACAGATTTTAGATTATACATTGAGATGACCTCTACTTCAAGGATATATATTAAATTCTCTTTTTTTAAAAAAATATATCAAGTTTGTTATATATTTTATTTCTGACGGTAGCAATTGTCATATTATTGTATTTCCGAATTAAATGCATGTAAATACACGTTGCAATCTTATCATTCTTTCTAATTAACATTAATCTTAATTATTTATCATTGAATATATTGATCATTGAATATATTCATCTGCCACTTCCCCCGGGTCCGCCGCGGAAAAGGCTGAGACGGCCAAAATTAAAAAATACCAAGAACTTGGACGCCGTTTTATATTCGTACCAATCGCTTTGGAGACATCGGGCGTCGCAGGGCCTCTAACCTCGGCCTTCATCAGCGACATCGGGAGTAAATTGGCCCACAGGACGAAAGAGCCACGCGAGGTTTCGTGGCTATTGCAGCGGATATCCATCGCCATTCTCCGTGGTAACACGCATGCGGTACTTTCCGCAGGAGGGTGCGAGCTTTAGCCCCCCCAGAATTTCCCCTCTGTACATTCCTAACTTAATTTGTTTTGCTTTTTAATGTTGAAATATATTGATTAACCACAAATCAATATTTAATTTTCGACATTTTATTCGCTTTTTAAGCACAGTGGTAAACGTATTTGTTCCCAATACAGTAAATGTTTCAGTAAACTTTCCCTGTGCAATCGAAAAAGGCACTGGAGAATTAATTCCTAGTGGAAACCGAATATTTTGATAAAACTATTAAGAACAAACACCAATAAAAATTAAAGTAAACAAGAATAAAAAGTTGATCAAAATATAAAAAAAACGTCACAATTAATTAAACCCGGGAGTTTTTTTATAGCCACAAGTGAAACTTCGCTTTAAAAAGTTGGCTACAGACGACCGTAGGGACGACTTTTTGCGTCGAACAAAATTATGGAGAATTGAATAATCAGTATCTTGTCAATACAAATACATGTCAAACCAGAAATATTCAAATTAAAGAATTCCGATTTATTCAAGTAGTCAAAAGGTTTCTTTCCATCGAAATCCAATATCTGATTGTTGCACTCTACAAACATTTCACACGACTTGTTACTGAATTCCATGACGAGGACACTGACAGCCTTCCAACTCTTAGAAATGACGCCAACGTGAAGAGGCGTAGAACCCTACAAATGTCAACCACACAAATACCGTCTAAACAAATATACTCAAAAACAACGAAATAACTAAACAATTTAAAACGTGCTTACATGCTAAAATAGTAATAAATAAAATTACAGTTCTTCGGTCGAAATCAGCTGAATTTTGCCACAACCAACGTAAAACGTCCGCGTTGTTTTTCCGTGCTGCACAATGAGCGGATGTCTTTGATAAATACAAAATTTATACTTACAAACTAAAGAAGTAGTGTAAACAATTCGACATAAATAAATTTACATAAGAAAATACAAACCCCCTAGATAATAGAGCACAAAAAAAACATTGAATGGATTCTAAAAAGAGCAATCATGATGGTATAGTATGTGTCTGTATCCTTCTAACTAGACATAAACCTGAAGATTTATAATTTCTCGGTTGCTCTTGGCAAAGATAGCCTGCATAGCTTCCAAGTCCATCAGAGACGACGCAATAAGCCAATCGTGTTCGTCTTTGCTGAACTAGATATTTAGTCACGTGCATAAATACAGTTTTATAGAACTCCTGACTGGAACTTTTTCTTGGATTACTCAACGTAGGCACAGATTGAGATGAGCCGTGTTTTTCTATTTTATTTAACACTGGTTGTGTGATATTGTTGTCAAGTGAATTATCTTCTCCTACTCTGTCTGAAGTTATTTGACGCGGAATAGCAATTAGAGTCTAAGAATATTTATGGATGAATACTCTGTTGAGTTCTTCTTTTTGATGTTGGTTAACCTAATACATATAAATAGCATAAAGGCGGGAATACAGAATAATTGAGAGTATTTTCATTGACGATATTTTTAGAAGAGGGAAATTTCTGGAAGGTTTGTTCACATTCAGTTTGAGTATTTGTATTCTAAAATAGTAAAAAAATCAAACGGGTTCGTCAAAGAATGTTCCTTCAAACAGATCTTCGAAATTGAACATTAAGTTTCTTTTTATTATTCGCTATTTTGTTAAAATAAATTAAATTAGTATATTTTTAAGTGAATTAAAACTAAAATAATGTAATAAGTGTACACACAAAAAGTGGCCGGTTAAAATAATCCAGAAAATTTTAATATAATTTATATAATACTTTTATCATAAAAATATAATCTTTATCAAACATTTTGTCTCACAATATATATTAGTTAAATAATTTTTTTTTATTTCAAGGTCATCAGGACGACGCATGTTCGGCTGTTTATTTTGTCCGCAAACCAGGATACTAATGACAGTTGTTTTTAATATTCTTAACCCATATAAAGAATATCATACACTGAAGGGGTTGATAGTTAATTGTTCTTCTTCAGAACTATAACATATGCAGACTATCAAGTCAAGATTTTTCATGTTAATTTATGACATGGGCGGTTAAATACGCATTTTCAGCTGGTTGAATTTGGCCTTGAATAAATTTCAAATCAGTAAACTCTCTTCAATTTGCAAATTCTTAAATTTGCAACAACAATAAGACTACTTTTTACTACCATGGTTTATTGTGATTCTAGTGATTGATACATTAGACTTACTATCAAACAAACGTACAAATATTGCGTTATAAAGATAACAACAACTTATTATCATGCTAATGGATTTGTGATAAATTTTCTTCCTTGTTTAAATTGAACATTTGCGGAGATCAGATTTATAACCTGCCTTTAATAAAATTGCATTGTCATCAAGAAATCTTTCAGCTAATTCGATTTTCTTAAGCTAAGGGAAAATTTCCGATTCTGATGCAGGGAATTTCCCGCAAGATAAACGACTTTTTTCCCAAAAATTGGATTAATACAGGCTATTTAGCTTTTATTTAATTTAGATCGTTTAGTTATCTTTTGGAAATTTTCTTCTTCAAAAGAATCGAGAAAATTGACACAATTCGATTTAAGCTATGAGCTTTATTTTCATCAATGAACTTAATAATTCTTATCTTTTCCTAAAAAGATAACTGAGTAAAGTTCCGCATGGTTAATAAAAGTGAAAAAAGCATTTTATTTTAAATTAAAAATAGTCCCTAGTAACTGAAATTTTCGAGTAATTGGGGTCGGGACTAACCGGGGTTGAACTGTATTTGACTTCCAAAGTAGAGGAAGAAAGATTAAAAAAAGATTAAAACTAAGCCCCACTTAAAAGTCTATCTCATTCGTTTTTTACTTTTACATTAGCTAGGAACATCAGCAAGCGTGCAAAAAATATATTGAAATTTTATATTACCCGATTTATATTAGGCTCAACATAATCTTAATCACCTTGGGCAAAATATATTAAATAGTTTATTATCATTTACTTTTAATGGTGCTACACGTAGTGGAATATCATACTTGTTATTTTGAACGTTCAAGGGATTCTTGGTCAAATCCTCCAGCACCAAAGTTCAAAAGCATCCTTTTTTCCGATTATCCACTTTTTCAGTATTCACGTACAAATTGTGGGCAACGCGATATGTGCTAATAATAATAAAAACCTAACCTAAACAAGCACAGGTAAGGAGACCATGCATAAACTGCAATAATAAACTCACTTCCTCCAGACAGTTTCTATAACGTTTCTCAGAAAAAGCTCGACTGTCATTTAACTCTATTGTAGCATAACTCAATGGAAGTGAATCTGTCTTTAATATTAATTTCCGAACTTCTGTGTAATATTATCTGGAATCCCCGAGTCTAAAAAATATCATAAAAACCAGCTTTAACGGTACACATTGATCTCATTGAGAAACAAACAAGACCCATTGGTGTTTATACATCAAGGCTCTTCATCCGTACGACTAAACTAATGTGGGAACAAGAATTGACTACTACCAGTGAAATATTAAAAAAATAATAAAGCCTAAAAGGAAAGACGGAGGAGAGTAATATTAATCATTATTTTCGTCACTTGAACTACTATAACCAACGACGAGTGTGGGCTCAAATTTGACACAGCACTCAGTCTTAATTTCCTCCATGTCGGGAGCCTCTTGCTTTATTTGTCGACTTAAAACGTCAAAATCGTTAATTTTTGTTATCTTGAAAGAACTCTTTAAATTTGTTGCATTCCGTTTTTTGCTGGAATATTCCAATTCTTTGGTAACCGACTGGAAAAGCAATTCCTCGTCATCAATTTGATTTTTCTGTTCTGCCTGGAGTGCAAGTAAATCACTGGAATAAAATAAAAAGGCAACCGCAAGGCCTGTTCATCTTGATCTTCCTCGGTGGGCTGATCTTGCTCAATGATATCCTCGTAGTTGATCACGTTTTTCTTGATGAGATTACTGTCTTGAATAATTTCTAATGCCTCCATGTTTTCCATTTCCTTGTAAGACTGCTTCGTCCGGCTTTCGAGCAATTTCATGGGGTTGTTCGCCTCTTCTTCTTTTTCTGCCTCCATTTCTTCCTTTGCCTGCTTCTGTGCCATTCTAAGCGCCTGAAATGCTCTCGTAGCTCCAAATTCCATGGCATAATCCATGTTGGCCAAATCGGTTTTGAATGTGATTTCGGACACACAGTTTGGACAGCGAATGTAGAACCTCATTATGGTCAGTCCCAGGTAGTCCTCACCATACACATCCTCCTTCCTTGCGTTGAATTTCTTTGCCTTATGGATATACTCTCCGCATGTATTACATCTACCATTGTATTTATAGCTTGATAAACCTCATATTAAAAGGGGCCATCACCCTAATGTAGAATTGGTGATTTTTACGTCCTCCTATTCGAGGGATGTTGTTGGGATCAAAATCGGGGGGATAATATTTCTATAAATGTAATATATATTTATATATATTACATTAAAAACTTTCCTTTCAGTTCCAGTCATTTTATCACTACAAGAACTATTATAAAATTAAATATATATTTTAATTAAAATATTATATAAGTTCAAAATAAATATTTAAAATCTCAAATTTAATATTCTCTCTTGAGGCTTGCATACTTAGAAATACATGTACGCAACACTTTGAAGCTTACTCTTCAGTATCCAAAGAAATTTTGGTTATGCTTTATGTGCGAGTCACTTTTTTTTCTTAAAAAAGTTTTTTGTGCAAATATTGCAAAAGTTTTATTTTAAAATTCTAAAGGTCAAATTTTTGAATTTAACATTTTCTTATCCTATAAAATCAAGTCTACCGTTAAATAAAAAATGTGTAAGAGAACTGAACTAAAAACCCAACAAGATTGAAAATTAATAAATCTGATAGGCTAAATTCTTGCTGTTTTGTGTTTATTTGAGAAAGTATAAAATTGGTCAGAAAAATATTCAATAAATATAAAATATAATGTTATAAATTAGTCGTATCTGTTTTCTGTTATTATCAGACATTTTGGTTTATGCTTACTAGGGTAGATGGGCCCTTCATACCAGCGCTTGGTCATCAAATCAAATATATCAGTTTCCATTACAAATTCAGATTTTTCCTTTTTATAGCCACTTACAACAAATAGTTTGTGGAAATATAAAACAGTCCCTAAATGTGATCGTGGATTCTGAACACATGTTAAAATGGACCAATCGTTTCTGACCACGTCATACTTTTCAATGAAATATACAGGACTCCATCGACCGGATATCTGCCACTCCCCTCCTACAGCGAGGAGAAACATATCATATGATATTAGTCGGTGTCCAGCACGGGAAATCAGCATATTGGACTTTTCTACCCATTTTTTTGAATTTTCGTTAAATTCTAAAGTCAAGTGAAGTGCTGGTCCTCCAGGAATAAGTTGGCCTCCAGAAATATAGACAATTCCTTGATGAAAGGCAACGGCGTGATTCATTAAACTGAAAGGGAGAGGTTGAAGCCATTCCCATTTGACACCTTCATCAAGAATTTCTACGCATCTCAAAACACGCTCTTTCTCAAGAATATCGGTTGTGAAAAGAGGACCATGTTCAGTCAAATATTTTATGTAGCCATCGTTTCCAACTTGTTTAGTTAGCTGTACTCGTTCGCATAAGAGCATTTCCTGAAAGTCTTCAAAATCTTTGTCAAGACCAAGACATTGACATCCTCCAGTAATCACAAACCTGGATCCTTCAATTGCCACTGCACATCCATATCTGCTTGGAATCATTTCTGTGTCTACATGCCAAATTGTATTGGACGTGCTGATATTTAAAGACATAATACTTGACAAGGAACGCCCATTTATCGACTTTCCACCAATAATGAGTATTGAATTATTTAGGAAATTTATTTCGAAATCTGTTACATTTTCTACATGTTCACAAATACGATATGGTTTCCAAGACAAAGGATGAAAATTAGGATCGAGGCAATAAATCACCGAAGCGTCACTTGCTCCTAAAATTTTATTTTTCTTAAAACCGTCTCCTGTATTTATAGAAATGATTAGATCCTTTTTCCTGAGTTTTGGCCGAGCTTCTGAAATTTATATATATCAAAAATAGTGCCTGTGCGATTTACTTGGGGCCAGGAAATCATGGTGATATCAAGTATTCAATTTGTATAAAAATGTATTTTTATTGTGTAATACAAGATATACGTGCTCTCTCACCTGATGGATTAATTTAAAAATAATCGCAAAGATCAATTCTCTCAATCAATTAATATGTTGTATCGATTTGAAACACGAAAGACACAAATCTAGTATAACTCCGAAGAGTACTGGAATTATTTGATCGACCAAAATTATTTCTTTATATAACACATATTATCGATACACATTTTTTTGAATTCGAAATTATTTGATCGATACAGCCGATCATTTGAACTCAGATATATGATCTAATAAATTACCGAAGAAGTCGTTTCTCCAATGACTTACATTATCAAATAGTATTTTTCTACACTTTAATCTGCAAATATCGTTTAATTATTCAAAAATAGCTGTAAAATGGTACTTATCGAACTCAACATTTTTGTACAAATTTAAATAACATTGGTAAACGACCATTTTACATATTCTGCAGAAATACATAAATTACTCGTACTGTTTCTATTCAGTGAGAGCGTCAAAATTTTATAAAGCTTTTCAAATATTTTTAGATTGTTGAAAAATCTTGTGGCTTATATTTATTCTAATTATTCCGCTGATTTTCCGCATTTTGTCCCAATCTTTCAAATCAGAAAATCATTGAACAATAGTTATCTAATTTCAGCGTTAAAATAATATTGAAAATGACAGTGGACATTAAAAATAATATTTTTTGCATTGTAAATAAAGAATTATGAATTCTTTCAACAAACAATTATTAACTTTTTTGTGTTCTCATAAAATTATGGAACTCTATTTTCACCAAAAAATTAGTATATATGAAGGAATTAACAAAATAAACATTCTTTAGTATAAGTGAAACTTTTTAAATACGAATTAATACTCCTGAGTAAAAAAACTTCATAATAGTGAATAATTATTCTTTTGGGTATTCATTTCGAATTATACAAAGCACAAAAAACTCAATGTGCGTGGCATCTTGTGATATCTTATCAATCCAACGATGATTTGACCAAAAAATCGAGACTAATTTTTATTACTCGATGGTAACTTTTGAAGGATATATTAGTCAAGTTCTTTATTATTCTTAAATTGGTGTCGATATTTTAAATTCGTTGTCGAAAAAACTATTATCATTTCCAAGCTGTGTTTTTTTGCTTGTTTTATACATTTTTTAAGTATATACTAGTTTAAAAAAGCAAATTTTATTTTAAAATACAATCTCGGTTCTTTTTGGCTGGAGCTATTCTTAGATAGAGCAGCTTTATTTGGCTAGAATCTTTCTATTCCAACTCTTTAATTCATAGGATTCATAAATTTCAACAATTTGGTGATATCATGACCTCAAATACGGCATACTAACCACAGATGCGAGTGCAAAGAGAAATAATTGCTAAATCAACCCATTAGTCAAGTGACGAGGGCAAATATAACATTATCGTACTAATTCGAAATAAATTAGGTAACTCAAAATACTTAAATTATATCTTTGAAATAAAAATTATTTTTACTTGAAAATTATTTCAATTGTATTATAGTCACGAGGAAATTTGTGGTTACATGAATTAAAAGTTTTTGAAATGTTAAAAAATAGACAATCAAAAAAATTAATGGTACCATTTGTATAAATCTGCGGTTTGAGGGAAAAATTGGAATCCATTGTTAAATGCGCTTGATGTCAGCGTTACTACGCTGATTCTGCACTTGAAAAGCAAATATGAGCGTTAGTCATAAGTCATGAGTTACCAATTCTATAATGATGATAAGTGGAATGAAAATTTTTATCTCGATCTCGAGCCGTCTGAAAACCTAAAGAAAAATCAGATCAGCGGTCAATTTAATCAACCAGATTTTACACAGTTTTCACCCTTCTTTCCTGATATAATGAAATTTCCCGATAACTATGAAAAAAATTCATGCTCTATGATATATCCTAATTATAAGTCTTCGAACACGGATTTTTACCCTTCGAGTATCTATAACTATTTAGAAGATATTCAAAATAACGCCGATTCTAATTTCAAACATCTATGGGATAGCAAACTAACGGAAAAAAACTTGTCCACAAATACAAATTATTTAAAAGACTCACTTGGAAGGTATGTTGATTTTTTTTATCCATGAAAGTGAATAGTTCTGGTACTCATCGAACTAGACAGACATACACTAAAGATCAGACAAATCTCTTGCAAATTGAATTCCAAAAAGGGAGATATCTCACTAAAAGAAGAAGAAAAGAATTAGCTTTGCAGACAGAACTATCAGAAAGGCAATTGAAAATCTGGTTTCAAAACAGACGAATGAAGTGGAAAAAAGAAAACAATATTGAATCTCTTACTGGTCCAGATAGCGATTATTACTCACTCTCTTTACAATAACTCGCATTAATAAAATTATCGATATAAATCTTTAAACAATATTTATTAAAATAAATTTTTTAATTTTCTTAAATGTCTGCGACCACCATCCAGCTCGAATAAAATTTTTAAACTTTAACTGACTATTGCCATAGCAGAGCTGAGAGCAATGATCAAATTCGTCGGGATCACCTAGTTAGTTTTTTCTTTCGGTTAACGGTGGTCTTTGGAATAAATTTTGATTTGAGAAACTGCTTTTTTGCTTATCTCGTAAAAAATATTAACTCTTAATTATACTCTTAATTCTGACATTTTTAGAGAAAATATTTAAAGAAAATTTCTTAGTTTACTAAAACGGTTAAACTATTATCCTCACTTGATGTCACCTAGATTGCAAAAACTGATTAGATAACCAATTCCTTGTAGAATATATTAATTTAACTTCAATCTTATAACTATTTTAATAAATATGAAAATTTTCTTAAAGTATAGTGCAAATCATGTAATACCACTAACAGGCGTGTATCTCTATATTGTTCGTTTGTTACCGCAAGTTAACCAAATTTTTTTGGATTCATGTCTCAATTTGGGATTAATTAGAATAACATGTTCTCTCTCTTAATCTTGAAACAAATTCCTGGCACAAGCAAAACTTTAGGCACTTACGTGCGCTTATGGCAACGCGGATGTGCTGTGTTAATTTGGCAGATGAACATTTACTTTTAAAAATATTTTATTTCTTTGCTCTTCAACAAACTTCAATTGATAATAAATATTCAAATTTTATTTATCAATGAAGGATCTGTTCTGAGATCCTTTAAACTTTTTATTATTTAAAGACCAAACACGGGCAAAGCCAGTTAATTATAGTTATTCCCGTGATCGCCGATCCAAACGAGGGAGATCCTTCTGAAAGGTTCAATCCTTCCCGCAAGATCGGCCTGAGACGACGATGTCCCAGGGTCTGAGAAGCTAAGAGTCCTTTTTCGGTAGGCATTAAGTGCCTCCTGAGCGTTGCCATATCCGGAGGAATTTCCAACTGACATGGTGGACCCCGTAACGCCACGCTAAGCCCGGAAGGTAAGAGATCTTTTATAGAAATGCCTGACTGCATGGCTTATTCTATACTCAACCCAGTTTGGGCAATGGGACTGAGTTTTTAACTAACTAATATTGACTAAAGTTGGAAGTAAACTTGTAGATGTAATGACCCAAAGTTTAACTTTCACTTGGAATAACCACGAAATCTTTTGAGGTTATTAGTCTAATTCAGGAAAATTATCGCCGTAAAGAATAATTTCAAGAAACTTCAACTAACAAGCTCGCTAGCATATTCTTGTGTCGCAAATAACTAGTACACAAACACATTAGATAGATACCAACTATGACAAATTAATTCCCCAACAAGAGGTTACAGTTAATTTATATTATTTTTTATAAATGGATTTCAATTCAAAATGAAAGGGTTATTGGAATAGTTCGGTTATTAGCGGATAACCAGATTACATTACCCCTGACTACAAGCAGGAAAACTCGCTTGATCAGATATCGGTGCTCGGATGGGTCGCTATTAACCCTTTTCATAAGCGTCCTGATTTGTCGGACCAAGCTACAAGTGAATGGCCTCTGTATTCTAGACGTCTCGACTGCCAGCGGGACAAACACTTTGCCATTCCCTACATTAACATACTTCCCGCGCCTCTTCTCAACGGCTTTTTTGATGGGGCTCCAGGGCTTTCGAGGGACGCATGTTATGAGGAGAAAAAGAGTTTGCGCATGTATCGTCTCAAACCAGACACTTTCCCCTTTAAAAGAGAAACTGCAAAAATTCCTGTAGGTTCCAGTCAAGATTGTAATTTAACAATACGGAGTGACCGACAGATGATCTGGTTTAGTTTACTATGGCATTACGAGCGTTGAATTCCTTACAAAATAAAAGATAATGATAGTTGAGCTTATTAATCTGTACCCTAAATCGACATTGTGGTTTCAATCTTCGCAGATTTGTCGTCCAGAAGGCAAACAGTTGTCTCACAAGGGTAAGAGTTTAGTCGAGCACTGTTCAGGGCTGTTTCCTCATTTTTAAGTATGCCAGTTGGCCTTTGTCCGTAGGTTTGTTCACTCTTTTGTACCCTTTGACATAGATTAGTGATATTTACTGTGATTTGCGGGTGACATTCGATCATATAGGCAGTCCCAGTAAAAAATTAAGATTTGCCAGTGGCTGCATCTCAAATAGTAAACGAGTTATCTCGCAAGATTGGCATAGATATTTTCTGTTACAGTCAGCTGGTTTCCCGGTGGTCAAAGGTCTTCTTTCTGATCAGTTTCCCAATTATAGACAGAATCCTCTTCTAACACTTGTCTCCATGGCAATTGGGGGGAAGTTGTATGCGTCAGGAAAGGACGCGTACTTCCTCCGTTTGGTTTCCTCGGTCTTGTGTGACGCAAAGCCAGGACACGACGCAGACTGAATAAAGGTCCCTGGAGCAAGTGTGTCCGCAAAGGTTACGTCCCATACAAGACACTTCCTTTCGCTGAATGAGAAGACCGTCGTTCCGTTCAGACGCTTGCCGTCTTCACGATGAAAACCAGTTGGCTAAGTGTCAATAATTCCTCTGAACAAGAGCACTGAGGAAAAATACGCCCCGTGTGCTGAGTCAGCTGAGGTAATCAGACCGATGTCTTCAAGGGAGACTGGTAGGCTGTCTCAATTCCCGTGCATCAAACCGCATGTTCAGACTGCTTTCTACGCATACATTCAGCGTGATTTCTAGTAAGCTGCTTGCTTTATACTACTCTGCTGTTCCAATAGGTTAGCTTTGAGATAGCTGGAATAGACTTTCTCAGAGGTCTATAGTGGCAGAGAAGACGGGGAGATAAAAAGTAGGCGCATGGACTGCCATCCTCTGTTCACTTCGAAGGCTCTAAACCAGGGGTGCGCAAGTGCGGCCGCGAGTCGATGAATGTGCGGCCGTGGGCACAATTAGGTCATCGAGCAACTAATCTTAAATATAATGCTCATAGTGTTAATTAATCAAGAAAAACCCTAAATAATAATTAAAAATATTCATATTAAATAAAATTCTATTTTTATATAATGGTTAACCTTTTTTAAAAGTAATTATCATAAACGGCTTAATTTATTTATGTCATTACTAGGGCAACCAATTGCAATTTTTGCAATTAAATATAATTTAATTAAAATTCGATAAATAATAAAGTAATGAATAGACATTAATTTTAATTATATTTTATTCGATTTAAATTTGCAATTTTTGCAATTTTTGTAGTCATTTTACAATTTTTTGCAATTTTTTTAAATTAAAAAAAAAATTTTTTGAAGTTGTGGTTACAAGATGGGGAAGCTGGCTAAAAGCAGCAAAATATTACTCCCAGAATCTTCCAGAAATTATTAAAATCGTATCTGAATTTGAAGGAGATGGAGTTTTAATACAAAATGTTTTAGTTTTTAATTATTTTAGGCAAAAAAATCAGTGAATAATCCTACGTTGTTTCCAAGCTTAACCCAAATCAGTTCAAATTATTTGGGATTAATTGAAATGATTTCAAATACTGAATTGCTTGATTACTCCATTGCAACAGCTTATGGTGATCTAAACACCCTAGACTTTACATCAGATCCATGCGACATAAAATCCTATATATCAAAAAAGCTTGAGAAATCAGGAATACTAAGTATTCTTGAATTCTCAAATAAGAATCTATCGCCAGAAGTTTATTCACATCTCAGAAAATGTAGCGCAAGTTCAGCATCTATCGAAAGGGCAATATCTCTTTTGACGAAAATTCTTAGTAAAGAGAGGAACTTTAAACCTGAAAATGTTCAGGAATATTTGATTTCCTATTACAATAAATAATTTCGTTAATTTTTTGCATAATGTAATGTTTACAATTAAAAAAAATTATTTTTGCAATTTTTTACAATTTTTAAAATTCATTTTTGCAATTTTTTTTATTAAAAAGTGCAATTTTTTGGTTGCCCTAGTCATTACCTGTTAAAAGACGACGTTCTTTGAATGAAGAAAAAAGAAAATTTAATATCAACTGGGAAAGTGAATACTTCGTAGTCGAAACAGACAACAATAGCATGCAATGCTTATTGTGCCATGAGATTGTGAAAACTATAAAACGGGACAATGCTAAACAATATTTTCAAAGACATTTAGACCACCTAGTTGTCAAGTCCAAGTGTTCAAGAGAAGATTCCGTCGAAAATTTGAAATACAAATTGAGACAACAAAAAAATGTTTAAAAACTTTTTTAAATGTGGCAAATGCAAGAGTTGAAGCATCCTTTCGAGTTGCTCATATCCTTGGATCTGCTGGAAAATCTTTTTCAGACGGCGAACTTGTGAAAAGATGTATCATGGAATCAGTTAAATGCATTGATCCCGACAAGGAGCATAACTTTGAAGCAATTCCACTTTCACGTGACACAATTCAGCAAAATGAAATATTTAAAAAGTCAATATAGATCTCGGATAACGGATGCAAACTTAGAGTCATGTTTGCGCATAATGATATCTATCCTACCAGTGGATTTCAATAAGCTCACAAAAAATACTAAAGATCCTGGCCTTCATTAGAATAACTTGTATAATACATTTCTTTTAATTAATTTTCCTTCTTTCTTATGTTTTGTCCATGAAATAATTATTTATTTTAATAATATGATGTCCCTGATGAACGAGAGCATTTCCTGTCCAAGAACTCATTCGGTCTCGATGACAACTTATGCGGTCACTTGTAATAATTAAAAAAAATTACTATATTAATATCGAAAAAATAATGCAGAAAATGTGCGGCCGTGGAAGAGAAGGAAAAAAAATGCTATGCGGCCGCAAACCCGAAAAGCTTGCGCACCCCTGCTCTAAACTTAGGAAATTAATTAGTTTTGGCGATTCATCTAATTTAGTTAACTTCTCTATTTTACTTGTTATTAAAAAAAATTAGTTAATTAGTTTCTTTTTATTAATAAAGGATTTTAATCTTTAGTTGTTAATAAATTTGATTAAATAAATTACGAAATAATTATTTTTTAGGTTTTCTTCGAGGGGCCTTTTTTTTATTTTTAATTTCGATAGTTTTTGCGATTTTATAAGACCTCCAGAAAGCTTGGATGATTTTCGCTGCTTTTTGCTGCTGTATTTCCGTGTTTCTCTCCTTTTCAAATTGATATTTGAGTTTTTCTTTTTCGGATATAATTGGATTGTATTCGATTTGCAATTCGGCCAATTTCTCTTGTAATTCGTCGTGCTCTTTTCTTTCTTCCTGATAAACCCCGTCGATCTCGTCTATCTGATCCTAAAAATGATATATTTTTTGCTACTTGTAGATCCTGCATTTTCTCGTCGTATTTCTGAATAATTGCTTCTATTTCACTTTCAATTTTATATTTTTTCTATTAGTTACAATGCAAAAATTCCAACCCCTCTCCAATTTTGCTCAACAATTTTATTCCGTTGAATTGCGCTCTCTAATTGCTTTTTTTCGGTTTCCAGTTCCTTTTCAAGTTTTTCACTTTTCTTAGCTCTTTCAGACTTTTCGATTTCACATTGAAGCTCTGATTCTCCGACTGTACGTCGAATATATTCATCTGAACATTTCTGAATATTTTCCAGTTGGGCCTGCAATTTTCTTATGATTATATCTTTTTCTTTCAACTATTAATTTAAAAATGATTTGCAAAATACTTCATTTTCTTTTTCTTCAGCTAAAAGATTAACATCATCTTTTAGTTTTTTGAGTATTGTTCTTTCAGATGCGTTTTTATTTGAAAGATTTGTCATGTTTATTATTTTTTCGGATTCTTCGGATGCAGAAATCACAAGCTTTTCAATTATAAAAGAACGATAAATCTCTAGAAGTTCAATAAACTTGGATTTTTCAATTTTTTCCATTAAACTGGAAACAAAATCGTTTTTTAACATCACTTCCCGGCATATATTTTTAAAAGAAAACGACAAAGCTTTTTCCTTAGATGGAAATGTCGATTCTGGTTTAAAGGATTTCAACAACTTTTTATGAGTTTCAATTAAAGAAATGAGTTTATCAGACATTTGTTCGCTGCTTTTAAAAATAAGCTCTAAATTTTCTCCAATAATACACTCTGTGATTAGTCTATTGATTATTTCAACTATTTTCTGTGATCCAATGAATATCATTTTTCGTTTTGAAACATTTTCTAATGACTCGAAAAATTTAATATCCTTAAAATCATTGTTTAGATAATAAATATCCAGTTCTGATAACTTTTTGGAAACTTGCATAGGAATCTCAACTCCTTGGAGATTATTCTATATTTTTAAAATAAAATATTTCAAAAATTTATTTAATCTAAAACAATAAAGTTTTGTCTGCCCTAAAAATGGAAACAATGTAACTCCTGTAAAACTAAGTACATGCATGCTCGTCATTAGGGTTAGACAATCAAAGTTGAAGTACTTTATTTATTTAAGAATTTGAAATTATTAACTTTTCGGATATATATTCAATAAATTTGTTAAAAACATTCACTCAATTATTACATATGTTTTTGTATAAACTTAATAAGTAGGCAGTTGTAATATTTAAAATTTTTTTGATAACTCTCAAAAGTTAATAAATGTGGTTTAATATGTAGGCCAAATGGATAATAATCAAGTTTTTGTTTAATAATCGTTTTTAACGTTTTTTATATAACCTCAAAATGTTCTCCCACAACCCTAGAATTTTATATCTGCAAATAGTATGCCCGAATTTAGCCACCGTTGAATGACACACCAGTCCTTCTTCCTTAACCAACCACATGTCTGTTTATTGAAAGGATAGAGGTTTTGGATCCTAAAAACTGGGAATACATCAATTTTTAAACACACTGAAAGTTTTGTTATCGATTTATTCAGTACAAATTAGAATTTCTTTCAAGAAAATAAAATCTGATTAATTACTCAATCCTTGGGGGTGAAATTGCATTATTTGATAATTATATTTTTGAAGTACATAATAATCTCCGTGCACTATTCAAATTTCAGGGTTAAAGTTTCACACAGAAACGGATTCAGGCAAAGGGGTTAATTAAAAGCTACAGAAATAACTGGTTGAATGAATGAATTTTTTATTAAAACTGAAAAGCCGAAAAAAGAGAGAGAAAGTTAATGAGACAACGTATGCCTCTTCTCCGTTGTTTCCCTCTTTTTTATGTTTAATTAGAGATTCGAGAGGAAAAGGCTCTCTCAAGAACATTTCCAAACGTTTCCGTCGCGTCTTCGATCTCTTGAGGGATGGGTTGGTCCAGCTGGAGTCCATTTGCCAATTTGATGGCATATCGTCTCGTCTTTTCGAGCTTAGCGATAATTCCATCCCTCGAACCCGTAGGTAAGCAATGGTTCGACGCACGTTTTATAAACATATAAAAACGTTTCCTGACAAAGGTGGAAGTGAATTATGCTCCTGAGAATTTGAGCGCATTTTCTTCTCCTCGAGTTGATGTATCTGAAGTAAGAACCATTGGATCCAACTTCAACCCCAAAGTATTTCAGATTCTCCGTTACTGTAAACCCATGGAGGTTTCTCGGCGGTTTTCGTTTAGCTTGCTGTTTTGCAATCCAAGTGGCGGTGCACTTTTCTTTTGCTAGTGTCAACTGGTTGTAAATACAAAAACTGTTTCTTTTGAATTTATCAAAAATAAAAATTTGGCAATAGCCGATAAAATTTCATTTGCACTTAAAAAGCTTATGTCAAGTACCATTAAACACACATAATGACGTTAAATACAAGACATTAAGTATCAAAAATCGATTTTTCGCGATTATTTTTAATTTACCATCACATAGTACCTGTGACAATAATTAGGATAACATAAGATGTTGAGAGTTTCCTTTAGGCAGGGGTGTCAAACTTATTTCGCTTCGAGGTCCAAATTTATAATAATTTTTTATCAAGAAAAGATTGTTTTTTGATGAAAAACCATAATTAGGAAATCTAAATATGTAATCACCATCTTTCAATCATTCTTAGAAAGTTACTTCCAGATGATTGAAATTTTTTTTCAAAACATTTTTTGATATATCGAGCTCAATAATTCGGGTAATTCCGACTTTAATGAAAACGATAAATTATAATTTGCAAGTTGTGTTCTATAACAGTTTTTGTTAATTTTATAAATGAAAAAAGTTGTTTACACAGATATGCCTAACCAAACATTTTGGTAACAAAATTTATAAATTTTTAAAAATTTTCGTGAAGATGCGCGTAAAGAAAACAGGTATTCCAGCCGATTAGATCCATAACAATTCTATTTGTAAATTTTTATCTATATTGGAAGCATCGAAAGCGAATAGTGCTATGAATTTCTGTTCAAAAGGCGAGAAATCATTGAATCTTTCCAAAAATTTCTTTAACAACACATCCAGTTTTCTTTCATACTTAGAAAAACTCATTACAGCATGTGTACCAACAGTACTTCCTCAAGTAGAAAAATGAGCTAAATCTTAATTCAATAGTTGAAACTTTCATAGTGTTATTTTCGAAATAAAACACTTAATATCATCTGACAACTGAGATATGAGCTTGTTTTTGCACTTCAATTCCATATTAAGGTCGTTCAAATGTGTAGTAAGATCAACTGCAAAAGCCAAATCTTGGATCCAAGATTCACTTTTTTACCTCGTTTGTGTTTTGAATTTCATTTCTATAAATTTAAATTTTTATTAAAACAAAGAAAATATACTGTTTTACTAGTGTTGCATTACTCCAATAAACATTACTGTTGCAATGAGGCTTGCGGACCGCATCATAAATTCCGAGAGCCGCATGTTAGAATAAAAATTTTTTTGATTTTAGCAATACAGTCCGACCCCCAAATGGGGCACCAAGTGCCCCAAAATGCGGGGGTGCCCCAAAAACAGGGGTTTGTTATTTTTTTAAAAATTAAACCATTAATAAACATCAAAAAACATTTTTACTAAAATATTCAGTTATTTTCTTTTTATTTGTAGAGTTTTGTCTGATATTGTTCGTCAATTTCAGCCGAAAATCAAAAAAATCTCGGAGCATACTTGGTGCAACATTAGAAGTCTTTCCAGTCATCCATGCATTTTGAGAAGATGAATACAATAACCCAAAATCTTGAACATCAAAATTTTTTAGACACCGAGGTTTTTTATATTTTCCAATAATCAATGGATTAAGTTTTTCCCCGATTAAACTGCAGCATAGAAGAACAGTGAGTCTTTCTTTCCCTTGTTTATAACCAAAACACGGTTCGCCTTGTTCAACAAATGATTTTTGAGTTCTTTTTATAAAAAGCGCAGTTTCATCACAATTAAATATATTCTCAGGTCCATATTTTAATACTTTCTGGTCATATTTTTCAAAATAATTTTTCACATAAGATAAATCACATGAAGCTTTTTCACCACATATTGACTTGAATTGAAGTTCATGCCGCAATTTAAATCTATCAAGCCACCCATTGGAAGCTTTAAAAGAAGTAAATCCAATTTTTGAAGCTGTAACTAAGGCAATTTTTTTCAAAATAGGGCCTGAAATCGGAATTTTATCTACGCGTAGTCTTTGAAATATTTCAAAGACTTGATCATCAAATTTATCTTTATCGGCTTTAAATGTGTCATATTCCTCAGAAATAGTATTGCCGTGTTGCAAGAAAGGTACAATATTTCGTTTTATTCTTGATATTGTTCCTTTACTTGTGTTGTACTTTTTCATTAGTTGCCTCTCAGATAAATTTTTCTTCAAAATTTCTTTAGCAATCTTCAATTTAGTTTCGTAATCCATAACCACAACAATAAAAATATAAATTGAAAATAAAACAAAAAATAATTAATTTATTATAATTTTATTTTATTTTTAATTCCTTATAAATGATTTTATGGTGCCCCAAAAATTCCATAATTTTTTATCGATTTTTATTTTTTTTCTGCCAAAATGTACTTTTGGAATAAAGTGCCCCAAATTGCGGGGGTGCCCCAAAATCCGAGGGTGCCCCACCCCTGGGGTCTGCCCCATTTTGGGGTCGGACTGTATGGTTTATTAATATTTGAGATTTTAGTTTGTGTAGAGAAAAGAGAAAATAGTGCTGAGGAAATTTCAAATTTATATATATCTTAATTAACGCTCAAAGAAATATCTATAATTTTTTAATATTATTTATAAATTTGATTGATGAGTAGATTCATTCACGTTGGACCACTATTATTAAACAGAACACAAAACATTTTGTCACAGCGAATAACACTTAGTTAATAATTAAATAAAACGTAAATGATAGATTTCATTCGGAATGCAGGAGGACCTCCCTCAATAAAGTTCCGTCCATCCACTTTTATGAATAACAGAATAGTCAATGAATTTGTATAAAGAAAATTAAATTTTAGCACTTTTATACAATGATGGCTGCCATTCCCTCATTTCTCCTAATACTTTACACAAATATTTTTATCGGTTGTCAATTGTAATCTTAGCACAGGTCGTGCAACCCTGGCTGACATCCCAGAAGGCTACGAACCTGAAGTTTGGGAATATAACCCAGTTTGATCAATTTTCTCATATTCAGCATCCTATTCAACGATTTATATCATGGTTGACACAGGATCCCATGTATCACTACGAACTGTGTTTAGCTCACTACGTCCGAATATGTGAAGCCAGAGACTTTGCGTATTATTTTCGTGTTTTGATGCGTAAAGAATGTTGGAAGCCAAGGTAAACGACCTTATGCGTCGGAGGGACGATTATAAAGCATGGTATTATGTGCCAGTGATCTCTCCTGTTCCGGATGAAGACTGAACTAATATTGTTAATTTTTATTAATTTTCTTTCTTTTTCGGTGTGCGTGTCTAATTATAGCTAGCTAGACTTTTAGTTTGTATTGCGACACGACGGCAATTCTCTGAGGTGCTTTTGGTCTATTCGAATCTATTTTGATTAGTCTCTATCAAATAAATAAACAGATGGTGCATAAAACAGCCCGGAGTGATCAATATCGAAAAAGTGTTGATAACACAAAATCATGCCCATAGACCGTTGTATATTCAAAGTCGGAAGATACATGAACAAATTTAGACTTTAAAATAATCGCATAATTTTATTAAGAGATGCATATATTTCACCTATCGATGGATAATGTGAAAGCAACTAATTCGAAACTTAAATCCTAAAGAGCAGGAGCTGTTTTAGCACTTTTAAGCAATTACTTGATTTACGTTAAATGAACAAAATAAGACAAGGTACCTCCAAAGAAAGAAAAAGTCCAGTCACTACATTAAAGTTCTTCTGAAGGAGAAACCTCAAAAGTAAAACTACAAAAGAAACCGATGGAGATGAAGACATGGATTTAACAAAACCAACCAAATCGTTTAGTTTTCGATCTCCAGTATAGACCGAATGTGTTTCAAAGCTCTTTGCTGATTTAGGGAAAAACACAAGCGTCGGAAACTTCTGAATGTCGAAATCATATTCGTTCTTTGTCGCGTCAGTCTTAGCAATGATAATGCCATCATTAGATTCGAAGCTTGAAGCCAAATGATCCCAAATGGGCATCAACTTTTTACAGTGACCGCACCAGGGAGCATCTATAAATATAAAACTATTGGACTAACAGAACATGACAAATGCGTCTTTATCCGAGTCAAATATAACCTGGTCGAAATTCAACAAAGTCACCACTTTGACTGGATTACTATCCCAGTCCTCCGGAACAGCCTCTTTCTTTAGAGTTCTCTACAAATGAAATGTCAATATTAGCACCTCCAGTTTATTATTTAAAAATTTATCCGCAAAGTCAACTATATTATCTTTTTCAAAAGAATCGTCGGTGGGGAAAAATTTAGAAATTGACCCATTTAAATACACTCCTCCAAAACTTGGGATTTTCGAGAATCCAAAAAACTCTATAATTCCGACGAAATCGGGATTAATTGCATCGATGATAACAAATTGTATCTGAGCTTGAAAACGATTAGAAACCTTCATGTCGACAGTATTGACAGCCTCTTCCAGAACTTGAGGGAATCCGAGAATTGGAGGCATCGTAGAGTTGACACAAAACACCACCACTTTGAGACCATCCTTGAAAACATATTTCATATTGTCCCTCGTCAACCAGACGACGTCGGGAATGTAATTATCATCGATAAATTTGTCGACTGCCTCGCTGGTTATTTCTCCACTGAAGCGAATAGTCTTTTTATCCTCCTTTTAATATATTAACAGCTAATAAAACATTTCTAAAGAAAAACAGATTCCCAGACTCAGAACTAAGACTAGAAAGAAGAGAGAAGTCGGTGACATAGACAAATTGTAAATCTCCAGACATCGAAGCAGTTTTAAACTCCTGGAAGTCTTGGGTTTCTGTGTCCTGTGACAAAATAAGAATCAACAATACAGGAAAATAGCCCACAATGAACGATCCACTAGTCAAGTTGGACAATTCTGATTCAGACGAAACCAGAACGAGAGACTTCCCCGTTTTCTTCTTTAAGAACTGGAGAATATCCTGGGATTTTCTTTGACCTGAAATGACAAGATCAGAGATTACCTTCGTAGGTTATTGGTATGCCATTCGTGAATAATTTAATAACTGGATATCCCTTGATGCCATTTGTCTGACAAAGTTCAGTTTCCTCAGTACAATCCACTTCGGCTACTTTTACGCCAAGATCGGGAGATTTTTCGGCAGCTTTAACATACTCGGGTGCCAAAGATTTACAATGACCACACCAAGGGGCATCTGATGATTAAAATGAAAATAATTCAAATATACAAAATTTGACGAGAACATACTTGTTTTCAGAAATGTATTTTGTAAAGTTATCTTCTTCTAATTTTTCCACTGGAGATTGATTACAGATAACGAATAAGGTAACTAGAAAAAACATACTAAACATACGTGTTTTTATTTATTCACTTACGAAAATAAGCTAACCAATTAATTCTAAATTAAAATATCAAATAATAAATATTGTCAATAATTTTATGATTGACAAAGATCAGGAATAGAACACTACAAGTAATTGTGATTAGTTCAAAGTATCAAATTCAGTGAAAAAAGGAAAAAAAATTAAAAAAATTTAAAAAAGCGACCCTTAAAAAATTCAAATTTTTCCGAAAATTTTCGGAAATACCAAAAAGTTCTCCAAAACCAGAGTTTGCGGAGGAACTTTTAGGTCAAAACAATTCAAAAACTAATAAGAAAAGAAAAAAGAGTTGTAGATTACCTATCTTGTTATTGACCTGTGTCCACTTGTCATATATGTGCAAGTTTCAAAGTCTCCTAAATGCTCTGATACAATAACTTAAATATCATTCATACAGTGAACAAAAATAAAAACTGAACACGCTTTTTCTCAAATATTTACAATGGGACAATATTACAAATATGTTTCAAATTAATTATTTACATGAAATAAAGTATTTTACGTTTTTTAGTTTTTTTGAGAAATATATATTTATGCGCTTTTTTAAGAAATCGAAAATTCAAAACCAAAAAAAAAACTGAACAAATTTAATTAATATCTAGTATGTTCACCATTAGCTCGAATTACATTTAGTATTCGGCCTGTCATGCTATTAATGAGACTTTTTGCGTATTCTGTTTTAAGGTCATTCCAAATCGATGATATTTCTGCAAATAAATGTTCCTTTTTCAACAATTCTCTTCCTTTGATTTTTTCTTTAATAAAGGCCCAAACATTCTCTATGGGGTTCAAATCTGGGCTTTGTGCAGGCCATGGTAGCAATTCGACTTGAAAAAAGCGCCTTGCTATCGCCGAAGTATGTTTCAGATGATTGTCATGTTGGTAACTAGGATCTTTATGTTCGATTTTGTTCAGAAATGAGATAATTTTATTCGTTAATATGTTAACATGCAAAGCTCCACCCATCTTCTCTTTTATCAAAACCAAATTAATGAATCCAATAATGCTCATGGCACCCCATAACATGATAGTTCCTTTACCGAATTTTACTGTCTTTGTCAGATTGTTTGTTAAATATTTTTCCTTGCGATTTCTTCATACAAAAGTTCTTCCATCACTATTGTACATATTAAATTTACTTTCATTACTTAAAATAACTCGCTCCCAAAATATTTTGAGAGCATATTCAATGTTTGGCATAGCGTCAATTATTCAAGTTTACAGGTTTTTGGTAAGAAATGGTCTTGTATTTATTGTCCTTTTCGTCCAAATTGGAATCTTATTTCACATACTTTCAAGATTTCTGTATTTCTTGGTTTTACGAAAATTTGTGGATTTTCTCTTTTTTAAGAATACTTATAGGCTGTAAGTTCTAAATAATTGAGATATACTCGATAGAATTTAATAGAAATTTTCTATCAAAATTTTACACCTAGTGGATATTTTGTCTTTAAAGGCTGACGTTACTGACATTTGTGGCATGATGATACTACATCCGTAATTATGTTTCGATTGATTATGCAAAAATTATTTTTGCAATATTCTTCTATTTTATTAAATCCATAGTGATAAATTGAATGAATCGTTTCACAATGCAGTTTCATGGATTCAAAATCATTTGAGGCAATATCAATATTTTGTTTCCATCAGATTGTAATGGTAGAGGCACTGGGGTACTCCCGCTGCAGGTGCTCTAAAAAGTCTTTATCCTCGAAGTCCCGGGGGACCCCAAGGAGGAGGGCTCTCACCTGCCCTACCTTGCGTTCAAGCCTGACAAGCCGATGCATGCCAGGCCCGAACGGGATGGACTTTTCTAGCTCCCCTTCGAAGCTGGGAATCATTTGAGGCAATTATCAATATTTTGTTTCTATCAGATTGTTTATAGTATAGCACACCTATCATTAGATTTAGTAGTAGCTCGTTTCACGACTATCGTGACTCCTCCTCGAGATGATTAAACCAATATCTGAGAGGAGTTTGAGGGCTTTGGGTCCAATTATCCCACTGGTCTCGAAAGCCAGAGGAATGAAGCAGTTCCCCCGGGCGATCGCCAATGAGGCTCTTTGGAGAAGATAACGGGTCTTGTTGGGGTTTTTGCTTTTCTTGGCGATCTTCGTCCCAAGCCGACGAAGGAAAAAAAGCGTTTCCGAGTATCCCCGATGTCTCGACCGCTATTGGGGTAAAATATGATAACTTAAATGTAAAATTAGTCGACTTAAGTCCGAAAGTATTTGCATATTTGTCACCACTTTCTGTACTTTTGTAAAATTTGAGATTAATTTCTTAATTTGTAACAATTGGTGACAAATATTAGCTAATTCTAATCCATTTGAAAATAAAATAGACTTAATAGGAGGATTAATACATTATTGTTTGGGACCTGAATGCCAAGCACATAGAACTTGGTTTCAGGATAACCAACGCGCATGGTTTGCTTCTGAAGACGCTAGTTGAAGACCTCGGACTGGAAGTCCGATTTTCAAGTGAGCCAAACCACATCGACTCGCGAGGAGAACAAGGCTGGCTGGGGCTTGCACTGGTCAGTCCTGGAATGCTAAATTGGGCTAGTAAAACAATTTTATCGCCCGATATTGGGAGCGACCATCTGCCTCTGTTGCACGAACTCTGAGAGCCAGTTCCTCAAAGGGTTCCGGGATACTTTGACCTCCGGTCTGGTTCTTGAGCCAACCTGGAGAGGTTCATGGCCAGCAGGTTACCCTCACTTCTAGTGAGGAATACCTGCGCCAACATACGTGAGTTGGAGGCGCTAGATAATGGAATCAATGCTTCCCTGACTGATCACGCTCCCGTACCGGGTTTTAAATAAAATTAGGTTCAAGAGACGTCTGTCCAGACTACGGGATAAATGCGTTCACGAGGTAAACTGTGTTTGGTTTCGTGGCTAGATTAGCCGGCTTCAGAGGGAGATCAGAAGAGAAATCCATGAATTCGAAAGTTGCCCGCTTCCCGGACTTCTGGAAACAGTTGAAGAGCCTGTTAGGAAGAGGGGAGGCATATTCTGGCAGCAATCTCCTGAAGTAAGACGGGCCTGGATTGGATCCCTATGGCCATCTTCAAGAAGGCACCGCCTTACAGGTCTTGTTTAGCGGGAGCTTGCGACTTGGGATGATTTCCTCTAGGTGGAAAGTAGGTGAGGTAATTCTTATTAGAAAACCCGGGAGAATTACTTGAAATTCAATGCGACACTACACTTAAATAAAAATATTTTTCTGAATTAGATATTTTGAGCTTTTGCAAAAATTTTGTATGTGTCAAAAAATATCCGCAATTAACCGACAATGCTAAGAAAATGACGTTGCCCTGGAACGATTCGTTCCAAGAAAAAACAGATAGTTTGTGCGTTACCGTTCATGATTGCAAACAAAACGAGATCCTCTGTCTTAGCCAAGAGGATTTTCATATATCGTTATTTTTTGCGACCGATAAGGATTTTTTCTTGTTTGGCCCGGATCGCATCCAAAAATAAAATTTTGGCCCGCGAAAACAAAAATTTTGCCCAAACTATGGCCCACGCACTATTTCGAGATATTCAATTAATACTTGATTACACTGCAGTTAGATGGCTTAGCTGTGGTAATGTATTAAATAGATTTTATAAACTCCGAAGTGAGATTGATATTTTTCTAACCAGTAAAAATAACTATTATCCCTAATTATCAGATCTTGTCTGCTATCAAAATTATCATTTTTGGATGATGTTACTGCTCACATGAATGAGTTAAATTTGAAATTACAAGGAAAAAAAACTCAATTTGTGATTTTTACAGGATAATTAAAGCATTTTGACAAAAATTGATGTTATTCAAGTCACAACTTGGAGTAAATCAGTTTTCACACTTTTCATGTTTTAAAAGTTTTTGTGAGGCAAACAGTAATGAGATCGACATCACTTTCTAAATTAGAATTATCAAAGAATTAAAACATAATTTTTTACATAAATTTTCTGAACTTGACAAAATTGAAAGCGATATAATTTTGTTCGAAAATTCATTTTCTTGTAATGTTGAGAATGTTCAACATGAATTACAATTAGAAGTTATTGACTTACAATCAAAAGAACAGCTCTAAGATTGTCACAAACAGATCAAACTCGCTGAGTTCTACGAATATCTCAAGGATTATGAGTTTCTGAGACTAAAGAATTTTGATGATGAAGATGATTTCTATATTTGGCACAACTTACCAATGTGAGCAAACGTTCTCGAGGATGAAATATGTTAAGTCTGCCCATCATGCAAAATTGACTGACGGACACTTAAAATCAATTCTCGTGATAGGATTCATCAATTTAAAACCAAATATTAATGAAGTTATCAAAAAAGATCACAGTTCCATAGCTCTCATTAAAATTTTTGTTTACTTTATTTTTGTTTAAATTAGTTTTTATTTTAAAAAACAAATTTTTAGTAAAATTATAATCCTGTGTACGTGCTCCGGCCCGCGTTCATTGTTGTGGGGTCAATCCGGCCCGTGAGTGAAAAAAGTTTGGTGACCCCTGCCATAAAGTTCAAAATTATTATTAACAAAAGTTAAAAGATAAAGGATTGGAATTAAAATATAAATTATTGAATAGTTAAATCAAAATCAATAAATAGTTGTTGTTTTATTTTCTTTAATTTTTTATTATAAATTTTTGATAGCTGCGGCTTTTCAGAAAATTGGTCAAAGTATGATGTATCAAATTCGTGTGCCTATTAAAATAAATAAGAAGCCTCAAAATAAAAACAAAGTTCGGGATCCATGGTGGCTCTATTTTTTTGACCCGGAGATCGGGGAATGAGATTTGATTCGTAAAAAAAGCATGACTAAAAATTTCTGACTCACCTATATCTCTTCTACATCCGAGTCGGTTTTCAGGATCTCTAACCAACAGCTAAATGTAAAATCTTGAAAACAAATACATCCGTCAAGATACTTTGCGCATCGGTGCTTAATCCAGGTGGAATTTGGATCGTAAAATGAAGGATATTGTGGAAAAGTTCCTCCTCTGTATCTCCGTCAAATGGAGTTTGGTTTACCAGAAGTTCGTAAATCAAAACACCAAAAGACCACCAATCAACTGATTTTCCATATGGTATTCCAATCAACATCTAAATGCGCAACATAAAGTATATTTAAAACTTCTGGAGACATATAATCCGGAGTACCACACCATGTATTGCCAAGAGAAAAGTTTATATGTGTTTTGCACATTCCAAAGTCAATTAGTTTTATATTGCCTTCTTTATCCACCATTAAGTTGTCGAGTTTAAGGTCCCTAAACAATATAGTGGAAATTAAAACCTATAAATTATATTCAGGTCGTGTAAATAATTCAAGGCTATTGCCACTTCTCCCAAATAGAAGGCAGTTTCAAAATCACTGAAAGGTCCCCTATTCTGAATCCTGAACATCATATCTCCCCCCAAGTATAATTCCATAGCGAAAAACAGATATTCCTAATTGACTTTCAAATATTGAAATAAACCGTGTTTTGAAAAGACGCGAATAGTTTCCCAATAAAATTATACTCATTTCCCATGCTGAGGCAGTCTCTTTCTATCATCAAACTTTCGAAATCGTCCATTTTTTGAACAAAATACTTACTTATAGCTTTAATGGCCACAAGTTTATTCGTTAATAAATCTCGGGCCACCATTACTTTTCCAAAACTTCCTTTCCCTATAACCTATGATATGATGTATAATTGTGTAGACCGAAATCAGCTGAAAATTATCCAAGTCATATTTTTTTCTCGAATGGCTTATTATTTTATTTTCTGATTCAAATGACTTGTTAAAATCTTCTTTTTCGAATGCTAACAAAAAATATTTTAGGAAATACTCATTTCACTTGAAGCTACATCCTAAAATGAAAAAAGTAAATAGTGATGAACAACCGATGGATAATTACAAAATCGATCTGGAAGTCCAATTTTATCGATAGTATTTGCGATCGAGTTTACATCAACTCCACAATCGTGTGGAATATTGAGCCGACATCGCTTGTGTACGTTAATTCCACAAACAGAGATATTTTTATTTTTATGATACCAGCGCATCGGAGACCTTGTTTGAATATGCCATATAGAAGTGACCCACACTGTTTACATGTCGTCGGCCTGAAATAATTGCAGATTTGAAATTTGTGAGGTATATCAATGTTGATTCCGGTTTGATTCTATAATTTTTTCTACTAAAAACAAAGAATACCTTAGATATGGATGATTGAAAGTTCATACGAGGACATTTGACGATGGCGTTGTGGTAACATTTCCCATGAGTCGTCATAGCACATACTACAGTAATATTAGTTATAAATTTTGTTTAAAAAAGCATTGATAGTATACATTGACATTGATAGCCTTGTCTCTTGATAACACCCCTAAGAGTTGTCAAACAATATCTACCAAATAAATTTGCCACAAAGTGAACAGAATGTTGGCTGTCTAAAATAGGTCAGCATGAAACGATGTTCATTCACGATAGATATTCTTTTATTGAATATTTTATATCTCTTGAATCTTTTGTCAAGTTTTTTTATCTCAGGACTGCAAATTTCTAATAGTTATTTGAGTTTCCAATACCCGTGTCCTCAATTTTAACATTTTCATTAAAATTCAAAGAAATGCAAATGGAACCTTCGGGCTTGAGATTAATCTGTAAAATATGGATAATAATGAACCCATTCTCTCTGGAATGACGATATCACTGGGATTATTAAGTCCGCGACATATGATTCATTAAAGCCTTTGTGAAAAATTATAAGTCGCAAGTCCATAGTCTTTCTAGTAACAAATCTGATAGATTCTTCCCAAATTGGATCATTTGAATTTTTAGAAACAGACGTTTGAAATATACAGATTCCACCAATATCAACAACCACAAATGCACATAATCGAGTTGGACTAATTTTAAACGATTTGTGGCGACACGAAAAATCAGTATGCTTTATCCCTTTTGCACAAAAAATGGTAAGATCGGCTGCTCCTAAGTTCATTATCAATTCTTTTCTTCGTATATTGCTTTTATTTATTACAAACGTTTTGTACGTCAGTTTTTAATTAATGAAAATAGATAATTTTCAAGGGAAATCGAAAATTTATCAATCCATTTTAATTAAATTATAATTAGTAAAATAATATCTTATCTAGCTTCCTCCTTTTTGCTTCTGAACCGTCTCTTTCTGCCAGATTCCGTGAATTCTATTTATCCTCCTGAGTATAGTCATCTCTCATTAATTTTTGACGATTATTATTTTCATTTCATTTTTGACTTAATTATAATTTCAATGAACTTATTCAATTAACAACTAATAGATTATTCAAAAATCGATACTAACAACTAATAGATTATTCAAAATGATAATAGAAATTTCCTTTCTAATTTAATAAATGGAGAGTAAATCAACTAACTATAACTAAAAGGTGTTTGTCAAGAGTCTAAGGGTCAGCTCTTTGACGCCGCTTTGCGTATGGAAGTAATTCATTCCCTTCTTTTCCTCAACCAGGTTTGCTGACGAAATTTGGCAACATCGTTGCGCAGAACAAGTCAACGCAAGTCGCTTCCCAAATCAAAGACCTACCCTCCCTAAATGGGAAGGTAGTCATCCCGTCGGCACGCTTTCCGTCGCTCCGGCAAAGACCGACTGACTCCAACGTTGACCTGGCGGACTCGAAAGTCCTTTTAACGACCTCATTCAGTTGAGTGTGGCGAGGAGATACTATGGCTCGGAAAACATTAGAAATCTTCATTTAATAAATCTTTTTGTAATATAAATTTATTATTACAAAGTATAGAAGGGCAAAACAATTAGGATTCCCCAGTGGCTGCACCGCAAATAGCAAACGAGTTACCTCGTAAGATTGCTATAGATATTTTCTGGTATAGCCAGCTGGTTTTCCAGTGGTCAAAGGTCTTCTTTCTGATGAGATTCCCAATTATAGACAGAATCCTCTTCCCAGCGGGCTCAACCACACCATTTGTCTTCACGGCAATTGGGAAGAAGTTGTATACGTAAGGAAGAGACGCGTTCTTCCTCCTTTTGATTTCTTCTGCCCGGTGAAACGCGAAGCCAAGACACGACGCATACTGAATAACGGTACCCGGTGCAACTGTGTCCGCACAGGTTGTGTCCCATATGAGACACTTGCCTAGGTGAATGAAAAGACCGTCATTCCGTCCAGACGTTGCTCTATTTAAACCTATATTTCTCTATTTAAACCGATAAGTATTTAAACCTAAATTCAGGCGTTACTCATAATCTTGACTAAGAGAGAAAATATTATCGCGATTAATTAATTCTTAAAACTTATAAAATCGCTAGGAAAAAAAGAAAGTGGTTGCACTAAATTTTTATGAAAATTTATTCAAATTATAACAAAGAATGTTGTAAGGATCTCAATCTCACCAAAATAGTCTCCTTTCTGAGAATATACAGCATATCTGAAAGTGGAGGTCCGACCTATAAATGTCCAAAATATAAAAAACAGGCATTGCAGAAATTGCAAATCTAATAAATCTAAGGAGCTCCCCGCGTTTAACCGACGTTTTATACTTCGCCACAAACTCCTTCATACAAATAGAAATTGATTCCTCAGTCCAATCAGAAAAACTGTCAATTTGTTCCAAAAATGAATCAATAATTTCGGCAGGATCGACTTGATTACAAGTAAAACTAAATCCCAAGCAAAGTTCAGCAGCAGACTTTAGCGGATAAATCCATATGAATTTAAAATTATCATCAGTAAGATCTGCTAAAGCTAAAATTCTGTCCTGCAGAATTTTCAAGTAAGGTAAAATACCTTTGAAGCCCATTTAATAATTTCGGCGAGTCTATCAGTCTTCAGCATATTCAGGTCAATGTTTCTAATGAGTATAATTTCAACCAAACAAAAACAGGTTTTGATATTTAGAAATTATAAGTTGTTTGGCAGTTGTAACCAACAAAGTTAGCTGATTCGGATCTTTCACTTTTGATTGGATCAATAATCTATTTATTTGAGAAAGCTTCTCGGGTGATAGCCGAGAAGAATGTCGCCGAAGCTTATACACATCAAACTGAATATTTAAATTAAAAAAACTCTTTCTATCATTTCAGATAGGCTCATTACTCCATTGTTGGAAATTCCCCCACCAACGGAAATAATATAATTCAAAACAGCCTCAGGGAAGTGACTCTAACACCTCGAACAACAATAACAACCCTATTAAGGAGATTGTGTCTATCCATCTCAAGATTGCGTTTGGATATCTTATTGCCTTGTCTGAGATGAAATGAAAATAATACTCGTCAAGAAGTAGTGGAAGATGAGTATACTCGGGAGGTTTCCATCCAAAGGCATTGTATAAACACAAATGTTTGGGGACAGATGACTGCCATTCCTAAGAAATAGATGCAGAAAAGATACTATGCCTCGGAAAACATGAGAAATCTCCATAAAATGGTCGTCAATAACATTTGCAAAATGATAAGTCGGCCATCCGTCACTTTTAATTATTATCTACCCAAATATAATCTAAAAGATGTGTACATGATCACCATAGTCGTGATCTGTACGTATTTCCCCATATAGTCCATCATCCCACGTTTTGGGGCTTTCATCCATCTGAGTTTAGATAAATATGATTAACATTTAATCTTATTGTGTGAGGCAGTCCTCTTTCAAGTTGATTATTAATTACCACGGAGGACAATGTCCTACAGAATCCATCATAACTCGAAGTCTTTCCAGAGGATTTTAGAGCTTCCCGAATGGCTGCGAGCCTATGTTCACTGCAAAAACAGCGGTATGCTCTTCCCGACTATAAAGACAATAAATTACAGCTTATCGTACTTCTAGTAAAAGTTTAGCATATTTTGAATATATTGGAAGTCTTAAAGACTGAGTGTAAGGACCAAAACGTCCTCCAAAATGATCCCCTTCGTCAGGACTGATTCCCGCCCAAACGAGAGAGTCGACAATGTTCTCTACAGCTCCTTTAACCACCCTGGACTTAATTTCATAATAAAATTCAGTGAATTTACTTGATCTGTGTCTTCAATTCGAAGAATAAATTTTCCATTGTTTTGTTTTGCAAAAATGTAGTTTATGAGGGCTGTTCGAAGACCTCCGAAGTGTATAAATCCCGTCGGACTAGGAGCAAATCTGACTCTGACAGTTGGTTTTGAGCAAAAATTTCGAGTTATGTGATATATTGATAAATTATTCAAAAACATTTTTTATCTGCTAAAATACATTCTCATCCACATAAGTTTTGAAATTTATTTTTGAAATAATATAAATTAATAAACTTCTATTAATATATTTTTTGAAAAGTACTTAAGAAATCAAGAAAGAAATTAAAAAAAGTCTATCCTGTAGCTAATTAAGCCTGCTCCGACATATCAGGCCACTTTTACAGAGGTTTACCGGGACATATCCGATTATCATCAAAGAATTCATATAGATGATTCTCGAGTCCGCTCTTCAAATACAGTAAAACCTCTCGAATCCCCTTGTTTTAATCAAAATTTTAAAATTTCCCATAAATAATTCTTGAATTCGTTTTTTAAATACAGTGAAATCTCTTGAATCCGCTTGTTTTAATCAAAATTTTGAATTTTTAATTAATAAATCTCGAATCCGCTCTTCAAATACTGAAAAATCTCCTGAATCCGCTTGTTTCAATAAAAAATTTGAAATTTCTTATGGATGATTCTCGAATCATTTCTTCAAGTACAATGAAAGCTTTCAAACCCACTATTTCTTGAATTCGTCTGTTTTAATCAAAAATTTGAAATTGCCCATGAATCATTCTCGGATCAGATCTTCAAATACAGTAACCCAAAAGATCGTTTTTTGGATGAAAACAGGCCTGTAATGATATGAAGATTTGAAAGTCAAGGATGTTTTAAAAATTATAAAATTGAAAATGATGTTCTAATAAAGAATGGATGAATCGCGAAATTTTTAATAAATGATGTGAATTTGTTAGTATTGGATATTGAAAATTAAGAGCAAATTGAATTTTTAGAAAAATCTCAACAACCTGATTCATTAAAGTCAAAAAAGATTAATCAGTTAGTGATTTTATTTAATAATTAAACTTAAAAAACAATTATTGAAGAGGAATCGAATGAGTAAAAAGTTAATCTTTCAAGATAAGATAGGTCTATTTTCACTGAGATAACGGACATAAAATTAAGGGCCAGTTATTAGTCTTGTCTAGGAACCTTTGGAATTGTTTTTTGTGCCAATTCGGTATTTTGTCTCTGAGATTCACGCCAAAGGCCATCTTAGCTGCCAATCTCGTCGTTTTCTCCAGTAGTTTTATTATTTTTGCTTTAGAAAGGGACAAGATTCACCCTTCCAACCCATACATCAGCACAGGAAGAATAGCTGCCCTAAAAATAAATAGCTCAGTCTTCTGAAGTAGGAAAAATTTTATTAGGCACATGATTATTTGTGTACACCAATAATGCCATCCTCACATTTTCCTTTTTTAGAAAATTGGACTCCCAGATAAAAAAAAGATCGAGGCTTCCGAATAGATTCAATTGTATATGGTAAGGTTTCTCCACTTCTTGCTGATACTCAAGTGAGCGTGCACTTATCAATTAACAGAGTCAAGCACTTTACTGCCATCCACTGTTTTATTTTCTCTAAGTAGATTTTTAGTTTCATTTCCGACGTCGTCGAAAAGGCTGTTTTGTCCGCAATAATTCTCATCGGAAAATAAGTACATTCGTTTAGATTCTCAAATGTTATGGGAAGTCGACTATATACATGTTAAAAAGTAATAGGCTAAGAAAAGAGCCCTGAGGTACTCCTCTTTTTTGGATAATGGCTTTTGAAACTCGGCCGAAATAGTTGACAAAAGAGATCCTCCCACTCAAAAAACTCGCTAGTCATCCAAAGGTTTTCGCATCAATGTCACAATTTCTAAAATTTTTTAAAAAGATGAAGTGACAGACATTGTCAAAAATCCTCGACACATCTAAACAAATATTACTGGTCGATAAGCCAGAATTCCATGCTTTCGATAGATACAGTCGGGACGAAAACTTCACTGATAATGAGAAAGTCAGTGATTCTTTTCGACATGCAAAACTAGCCTTTATAAATGATTTTCTCCATTATCTTCTATGTAAAGTAAATTAGGCTTATATGCCTATCGCTTAAAACCTCTTCTTTAGGTTTCTTAGGTTTTTGAACCATTAGAACTCCAGTTTTTCCATGATTTTGGAACATATCCTCCATGCAATCTAAAATTGAAAAGGTTTGTGAGCTGAGACACCAAACAATTTGGTGCGTGCTTGAAACAGTCTATTGAAATCTTTTCATACCCCGAAGTCGCATTTTTGGCTGTCCTTATTGCTTCCCGAATTTCAAAATCAGTAATCGGGCAAAGTCTCAATGTGCTTAGGTAGTTTGAGAAACAAGGCTCCGGTAAGGAGACAGATGGATCTGTTTCCAAAACAGTTGCGAGTTGATTGCAGAAAAGTTCGTTAGTCTCCTTTTTACTTGATAGGGATCTTCCCAGAAGTCGTAAGCAAATTACTTCAGCCTTCGTTTGAGTTCCAGTTATTTTCCTATTAGCTGTTCAAAATTTTCGGTGTTTTGGATGAAGCATTTTTAATTAGCGAAATCAAACACGTTTTTTTCAATTTAAGTTGTGTGACAAAATATTTTTTCAATAGCACTTATTCTTTCTTTCTGTTTAAAGAATCCCAGCAGTTTTTAAGCTTCGACGTAAGTCTATCCTCTAAAAAATGTTGCCTTTGAAGAAATCAGCAATTAAACTTTAATTTTCCACGAATTTCTTAGAGCACGTTCTTCTAACCAGAATTCACTTTTGTCCACGTTTGGTTTTGTGTGACACAAATTCATAAGTCGTTTCATTTTTTATTCTCAAGTTTTTTTATCTTCAACTCATGCGTGCATCCGTATTTTGTGAAACAGTATTGAATCTAGGAATTCCACGATATCTCTCAAAGGGGCTAAAGCCTGCGAAAAATTTAAGTTAAGACAAATGTTTCACCTGCAGAGGTGTAAGATGTTTGATTGTATAAAAACACAGCCTTTCTTATGTGTTATATCCACTCTTTGTTGTCATCAAAACTCATAATTTTTGAAAGGCTTTTTGTGATCGTGGTGTTGCAAATCGACACATATCAGATTCCGATACCACTTTCCTGATGATTTCTTGTTTAATAGGCAGTTCCTTAGTAGTAGGAGAAATCCAATGTGGCTGTTTGAAAACAATTTTTATATAAAAAATAGGATAATAATTTTTATATCTAACCATTTTTTATTTAGCGGGATTTTTCTCTTGTCCTTTCTTTAGTAATAAAATTAAAATTTAGCAGGTGGTCTCTTTCTATCTTTCTTAATTAGGTGGTCAAGCGGACTTGGAATAATGTTGTTCAATTTGGAAATTTTCGTTATGCTAGCCGCGGCTCGGCATAGTGTAGTCTCAATTTTAAGGCGGTTAGACCACGAGAGATTAATTCCCTATGCGGCGCAGGCATAGCCAATTGTCGGTTCGATGAGTTGTTTGTAGAGAGTGCCGAGACCCGGGAACGGTTTCTTTAGTCCGCCAAATATCGATTTGATTAGTCCAATATTTCTCTGACTGGATCTGATGGCCTTCTCTAGATGGGCAGTAAAACACATGTGGGTGTCAAAAGTGACCCCCATAATTTTAGG
Source organism: Octopus sinensis (assembly GCF_006345805.1). Classification (NCBI taxonomy): domain Eukaryota; kingdom Metazoa; phylum Mollusca; class Cephalopoda; order Octopoda; family Octopodidae; genus Octopus; species Octopus sinensis. Next base: position 322,349 of record NW_021832829.1, read on the forward strand.
GTTCTTCGTGAATGGATCTTTTCGTTGTCCAGAAAAAATCAACAGTACGTCTTCCGAGTCTCTTGTCCGACGTAAATAAAGTAGGGGACGATTTTTCGGGGGTACTGTTCATCCTGTTTTGATATAGCCTAGTTCGAATTTGTAATAAGAGATCTTGTGCTCTTTTGGAAGCTTTCGAGAGGTCTTGATCACGTGATCAAATGAGTAGGTTGTCGGTGTAGACGAGAATGATTGAGTCTTCCATTTCATGGTTAGGAATGTCGGATAAGTATAAACTGAATAAAGCAGGACAAAGGGAGAACCTTGGGAACTCCATTTGGAAGCAATCTTGAGATTGATTTGATTCCATTCAGGCATACACACCCTCTCCTTCCGCTGAGGAAATTCGAAAGCTAAAGTTTTATGTTCGAGTCGATGGATAGGCCAAATATTTTTTAAGTCAGTATCTTTCTCAAGACTGAATCAAAGGCCTTCTGAAGATCGAGTGAGCATAAAATTGATTTGAGATGAGGTTTAGTTGCAAAACCTTCCATTGTAAACTGGGTTAATGTGGTAAGATGTGTCGAGGTAGAGAAATTACTCCTGAAGCCATGTTAGATGTACAATTTTGTATGTAAGGGGAAGAATAGGGGTGATCAAATTGAGAATTAGTTTTTCAAAAATCTTTGCAAACAGAAATATATTAAAATTTGTTAGAATAAATCTTATTAATTATACCAAATTATGATTAGTTAATATAGTTAATGAAGTGGTTTTAATTTTCAATTTTGTCTGAGTAAATTTCAAGTGAAGCTTCCTTCAATTTCTTATCATACGTGATCCAATTATTAACGACAAACTTAAATCTAATTACTGAAATAAAAAAAGTACAGTTTGTTATTTTTTATGATTTCCACTTTATTTACATACCAATCCGAGCCAAATCCTGTAGCAGAGTGCATTAGTTTTATTTTATAAATGGAGCCTACGTCACAGTTAACCACTTTGAAAACATCAATCTGTCATCCTCAGTGAATAAATATACAGAATTTCGCGAAAACACTGATATTGTGGGTTGGTTAGAATTCTCTGATGTAAGATTGATGGATTCTGTCTTTCCTTGGTCGCCATAAAGTGTTATAAAAACAGTCGATGCCGTGCCAGCACCTAAATGATTTCCAGTGTATACAGTTATGTTATAAATTGTTTCTATTAAATTTAATATACTTAATTCACCTGAAGGGTCTATTATTTCCAGTTCGTTAACTGGATTGAGTGTTACTGAAGCCATTTTTGTGTTTTTTGTTTTTTTGATCCATTGATAGCAATTAAAAGTATACCTGCAAGTAATGAGGAATTAAAAATACATTTTTGAAGAACTTAGAATCTCTACTCTATCCACGTACCAATCGTCCAAAATACCAAAGGAATCGTGAAACAAATCAATTTTTTGTATTAGTCCGACATTTTTCAGAACCTTTTTAAAAACATCGTGCTATTATTTTTAGCAGATAGAGACACCTTTCCACGTTCAAATTTATTTTTAAAATGTTCGTTGGTAAGATGGATGTCAAATACGTTGTTTTTATTGCCATATATATTTAGAAATACTTTCGAATCGGTTCCTGCTCCTATTTTATCGCCAGTATAAATGATAATTGTATAATCCATTTCTATTCTAATAAATGCTTTAATTCACCTGAAAGTGATGATTTTTTAGAATTAGATTTTTTAATTTCAATTTCTGGAATATTTTTTGTTACCGATGTTTCGGGATAAAAATAATAGCTCTGATCACCACTACTCACCCGAATTCTCTCCAATTTCCAAGCTAATATTTCTGACTCAAAAGACGACCCGATTCGAATCGCACATAACTATTTCCTTACTAGATTTCAACTTTATTTTCTTACTAGTCCTACAGACTGACATTTTAGTTTATAGGATTTAGAGTTTTCACTGATTTTGTTCAAATCGTGGTTTGTTTTTGATAAATATATTTTTCCTGTCTGACCTTCAGTTCCGATAAATATTATGTATATTAGAGCAAAGTTGCTCGGAGCATTCATCTTACTGAAAGTGACAGAAACTTGATATACAACAGCTAAAATATAATTTTATAATAAACATTGAGGAATCGGATTTTTTCCTGGAAGTAAAATGCGAAAACGCGACCCATCCTCTTTGTTTTCAGAAAACCACCTTAAACTGACCAAATATCATTCTAACCTTTCGCTTATAAATTCTTCATTACCAGTGGGGCCACATACCGTCGCTCTTTCCAATAGCCATCCAGATTTCCTTCCTGTTTCATTGTGTCCGAGTCGAATTGCACTTATTTTACCCACAGAAAGTGCAGTGAACAAATATTCTTCAGTATTTTGTGAATCCTCTGCTCCATCGTTTATTGAAATATTTTGTCTTGTGAACTCACGTTCTCCAGTCGTGTCTTCATTTTCTCCCATAACTTCAATAATAGTTTTAGATTCTTTAACATTCCTATGCTTTATTCTCAATTTTATTTTGTATTCGACGACTATTTTAAAATTAAGCAACATTAAGTGTAACATTCAATCCTACTATGGACTGTTGGTCCCTCGGCTGGCAGTTCAATAAATTTTGAATAATGATTTTGATTAATTGATTTAAACCACGAGTCAATATAGAAAAGATAAAAATTTCCAGTGATCAAGTTTCGAATGTAATCTAGTATAATAGAGCAATCATATAACTTTAGAAAACAAAGAATGAGTGGTCCAAATACGAAGTTTATTAAGATGGCCTATTTTTGATGTTTCGACAGTAAACTGTTCGACACAATTCGACTTTAGATTTAATTTTTCAGTGGTTATCATCTTTGTCTTTCCGTATTCGCCAAACAGCAGCATTGAAAATGCAACATTTTGTACATTTTGTTTAGCAAGTATAAGACACTGCCATTCATCAATTGTAATACCTACACATGTATACACACAGCAACCTTCAGCAATCGTTTGTTCTCTCCTATGAAAATTCTCAACCAAAATTATGTTTTTCTTGTGAAAATCAACTATTTCATCGTGTTGAAATTGCTGAAATAATCCAGTATTGGAATTAACGATTTTGATCTAGAAACCATTTAATCATTTTTATACATCTTCAAGGTGAAAGGCAAAGTTCTGTTGATCTTCAGAAATACATGTTATTTCAAGGGATCTCACAATGTTCAAATTCTTTCCCAAGTATGCTTTAAAGTGATTTGTTTTATTCAGACGAATTTTATTTTTTTCAAGACGAATTGTTTCTGAAATCATTCGACTGTCATTTCCGCCATTCAGTGTAATATCCACGTTAGGTATCATTTCTGAAAACTCGGCACTTCCAATGTTAACAAATATATGATAAATAATTCTATTTTCTAAGAAATAGCCGTAGACGAAATTTACAAAACTTTTATTATAGCTGTCTAAATAAACGGCATCGAGTTTGTAGTTCTTATTGTTTTCCATGTAGTCACATAATAAAAATTCATAATATTTTCCAGAAGTAGAATTCTCAACAATTATCTTGTTATTTGAAATCAAAAAATACTTTATCAATCCACAGTATTGTTTTTGTCATAGAATCATGCGACAAAGTTATCGATTCGATATTTTCCATATGTACATTTTTTACATAAAATTTGTTTATGCTATATAATATTTTGGATGTTACCAGTTTTCTGTGAAGCATTCAAGACTCTTTGAAAGAATAATTCGATCAGAAGAGTTAGATGAATCATTCAAAAAAGCACTCAAAAACCCATCGTAACGACTTGATTCCAAAGGTTGTGAATAGACTGTGAAAACATAAGAACATTCTAATTGTATTGAGTATTAAAATATTTTACGTCGTTTTTTTAGTTTTTCAGAACCATTCAATGTTATATATAGAGTTTCTTGTCGGGCTTCCAGCTGTTGCCTGCACGGAAACACCATGGTTTTTTGATATTTTGAACTAAGTACTTCAATCTAGAAAAGATTAAATTTCTTTCGAAACCTGATTTAAATTCCACGATATTTTCATAACCGTATCTAAGCCAACTCTTTCACATCAATATTTATAAAGTACTTAATTTTATTGACAACTCCAATGTCATGAATTACATGGTGGAAAACGTCACAAGATCCTGGACTGAAGCACTTATGGTTCGATTTTGTGAGTGCAAGTTCGTCAGATATACCAGCAGTCCCGTACAATTGTACAAAAACAAATTTATTTTCATTATCACCTTGGTTTCCTGTAGAAACTGTAATTCGATAACCTCAGATGTGATTTGGTTAATTTACTTGCAAGTGAAGATTTTGCGGGATACAAGCAATGTTGTACGTAATTGTACTTGTAAGGATCTATCCAAGAACTGTTCGGAAAAATCCATGATTTTGATTTGACGAGATCTTCGATCATAATCATTTCCAACTTCCATCGATCTTCCATACTTTTCCCATGGTTCTAATTTGTTACCGTTCATTATGTACAATTATTTTGACACATGTGATATCTTTGATCTCTTCCGATCGTATAAATATAAAGTTATTGGAATTCTTATCAAATTGAAAATATTTTTTATTATTTTTCGCAGGGAAGCAGAATGGGGGGAAATTTATTTGTTCGCCGATTATTTGAAATGTTATCTAAATAAATAAAATATAATACCTTCGCTTTGGTTCCGGAAGAGTGCATACTATCTGTAATGACAGTGAACCTGTATTTTCTCCACTGCGAGGTAAAATAAGAACGATTCTACGTGTAGATTTGTGTTTATATTACTTTTTTTTTCTTTAAAGACTTTTCCAAATGTTCATTCATTCGTGGTGTCTCCATGGATATCTCAATATGTGTTTATGTATAATCAATCTTTAAAAAATTATTTTTATTATTAGTATTATATTAAAAAATAACTAATAAATTTCCTTTTTTACGATTACACTATAAAATCGTTTGTTACAATTTCAGATTCAAAATATTAACTATCTATATTATTATCATAAATGATGTTAATTGCATTTGATATTTTCAATAGGAAGTCATTAAATTGAAGGCAATTTATAAGCTATTCATGTAAATATAGATTTGCTCCGGGTTTCTCATAGTAAAAAGATAACCTTACCATTCAAAATAATTAAACATATAAACGACCGAAAACTTTAACTTGAATTAAAAAAAGATCAAAATTTTTAACCTAAAAATCGTTCTTAATAGAGTTTGTTATAAAAAAATCATTATTATGTTTACGATATATATGTAGCTTGGCGGATTGCCAAACTGTTTTCCCAAATAATGGCGATCGAGAACCGTTGCATTAGCCAGTCCACCTCCCGAGGATCGTGAGTGCGCATTGAGATTTTGTATCCGAGCTTGCAGAGGAACATTTCAGTCTTTGGACCGAAAACACCCGACGTCTCCGCCGCTACCTAAAAATCTGTTTGAATATTTCGACGTTAAAAGTCGGGAAGCCCTAAAATACAACTTTGAGAAATTATTTATCTAATTTTTTATCATAATCAGTTTTATTTTTCAATTTTTTTGAGATCAAATAGTCTCATTCTAACTAAAACAACTTATTGGCACACCTGTAGATTAATTATATTTTGTGTTTTAACAGGGCTGGTAATTCTTTGATTAGGCAAACATAAATAAAACGTTTTTAAATAATTTTTTCTGTTAGAAATCGGTAATATGGAAACAATTTGTTGTAATATGTGTTGTTATAATAAAATACAATATCAAGTGTTTTCATGGTTACGGGATATAAATTAAATATGGTTTTATTATAATTTTTGAGCATTGATAGGAGAGACCCGGAACTTTGTTACTGAGGTCAAATTATTCAAAATACAGTAGACCAGTACTTAACAGAATTTGGTTGAATTCTGCTATTTATCTGCAGGCATAAAGACAGAGAACAGGAACCAAAAGATTATGAAATAGACTTCACTCTTAGAAGACCTCTACACAGATCGACCTATAAGAGATTTTCTGATAACCAAGATTTGTCTTTCCGGACAATTTATAATACACAATGCGAAGATGTTACTTTAGCAACTGAATGTCCCTCAAACGACACTAAAAAACTTTTTGATACACAGAATATACAATACATAAATCACCATAAGTAATGCCATCAATATACTTTTAGAAATATAAATGATCAAGAACAAATAAGACGTGAGTATAATTATTTCGAAACCAATACTGAACTACAAACTACAACATACAAAAGGGATTATACTTATGAATATGATGACAAACTAGTGAATGAGGCAGATAATGTTTGATTTTTAATCATTAATAGTTTAAAATGGATGATAAATTTTACTACAAGAAGAATACACTGCTAACTTGTGGTTCAAGTCATTTAAGAAATGGAAGAAATACATGGCAGGATTGCGACGGACTTTAGTTTCGAATGAAATTAATCAATTAATTTAATAATACTTTTAAAACAACAAATTTACTAAGTAGGCATTAAATTTTCCTTACGGAGCAGGAAATAACAATTAATAAATATCCACTCTAATTCTTAAAAATGTTGTTTTGATTTTTGGAAAAACAATAATGCTTGCTTATGAAACTTCAATTCTTTCGCTATAAACGTGAATATTTATAAATTCCCACGGCACGCTGCTCTGAATGATCTCATCAGAAGAGCTTTATAAGTCGCCGGTATCCCCTCCATACTCGAACTCACTGGGATCGATTGGGAGGACGGGAAGAGACCGGACGGGATTACTGTGTTTCCCTTCAACAGAGGAAAGCCACTAGCCTGGACTCATTCTCACCGAGAACTTGCTAATGTCCGCATCCGCCCCTGGATCAATCGCCACTACTGCCGAATGTAAAAAGATGCGGAAGTACTCTTCACTTGTGGAGAAGTACTAATTCCTCCCATTCGAGGTTGAGACGTCCGGTTCTTTGGGCGAAAAGGCAATCAGCTTCGTTCAGGAGATCGGGTCTCGGATGTCGACATTCACAGGCGACGCCCGCAAATCGAGATGGTTTTTTGAGCGGATATTCCTCGCGATAGTACGCTCGAACTCTATCTCGATGGCGTCAGCCTCTCGCCCAGTAAAGCATCAGCTCTTTAATTCATTAATATAATTAACAGTAGTTAAAAATTTTATAAATTAAAGCTATTAGTTGGAAATTTTCAAGTTAAAACTAAAATAAATGACGCAATAAAACCGAATCAATAAAATTAACAAATATATTTACAACTGTAAAGTAGTCAGAACTAAGGTCGCAAAAATATAAACAATTCAGATGTCATCAGAAAACTCACATATCTGGGCAAAGAAGAAAGTTGTTGACAAAATCCAAAACAGAAATGTATTGGGAAATTGCAGAAATAAATCCCTCGATTTTTTCACGATAAAAAATCGATTCAACAAACATTTCTACAGTGGGCGGAGAATCCAGTAATATTTTGCCAATATATTCTAACCAGAAAAGATTAGTTCGTGGCTCGAAATTTTTCCAAACGTTCCTAGAACTAAATGATGACTAATACCCGTTGATCAATTTCATTCGACGATACACTTCGAACTGGAGGACGTCTTCACTGCCCAGAAAGATGTCCTCTTCATTCCCCAAGTCGCAAAATACAGCCAAACCATCTAAAACAATAAAAATATAGAAATATATACCAAATGTGATTCTGGACAGAGTGTAGTCGATGATAGTCGTTTTGATGGAATGGTCGGATATAAACCACGTGAGATCGCTCGAATTGAGTTTCAAATCTCCCCAAACTCCCTCTTCTCTCGATATCAAAACGTTTGCGATATGCAAATCTCGATGCTCAAACTCGAAGGCGGACTCAGCAATAGCCAAACTCAGTGCCAACTGGACAAGCACCTCATACTGCTCTTGAAATGATTCAAACTAAAAAAACAAATCAAAATCAACAAACGTGAAAATCTTCAAGACAAGTCCCGCCGTTCTCCAGCTCCAGAATTACAAAATCTTGATTTTCCGTAAATAATTCTAAAATTATATACATCGTGATTTACCAGGATGATCGTTGCACGAGGCACCGTCGTTGTTGTAATCTTCCCACATTCTTATAAGCTCGGGAGGAAATCTCCCACGCACGAACGACGACCTAAGAAGTACGACAAAAACGCAAACCTGATAAGTTTGACGAACCCCTGAGTCATATTGACGCCAAAGTCTCTTAAATCACTCAAGTTTCTATTTCTTAATTTCAAAGGGGAAACTTGTTGATGACAATCTCGGGAATAATCTCTTCGGCAGTCTTCTGGAAGCCTCCGTTGTACTCCTCTTCTCCCCCAAATGGCATAATCTAATGATAATTAGCGATTTGACTAGACTTTTATAATAGATCCAGTTTTGGTGATAAAAACTTCAGCGAATGACCCTTCACCAATTTTTTTATCAATTTGGCCGGTCTTTAAAAAATTTTTAAAGTCAAGAACAGAATGTTGTCCACAAAGAGCCAGCATTTTGTCAGCTGGACTGATAGATTTCATCAAAATGTCTCCAAAACTAGTTTTCCGTTTCTACATTTTCAGAAATTGTATACCGAGGGTCGTTTTTGATCAAATGACTTTAAATTTTGTCCTTCGATGTATAAAGAGGGAAGCGACTCGTCCAAAAAGGGGATTTCTTCAATGTTAGTGGAATCTTTGAGAGGTTTCACGTTCGATGTGATGACTTTGCTACCTCTTTTCATTATTTCCCTCAAGCCGGTTGACTTTCTTCTATTGGCCCTAAGAATTGATTGTTGAAAACAAACCGTTTTTTTGTTTTTTGAGGAGAAATGCTCGAAGATTGAGTTAAATTTACTCCTGAATCTGATTTTTCGACAATTTCGGGTATACAATCATTCGACTTAGAAACGCAATTTTCGGATTCGGAGCCATCATCCAGACCTTCATATAAATCGAGACTGTTGATTGATTTTATTTTGCTGTTAAAAATAATCTGTTCTTTTTGACTTCCGAAACACTTGAATATTGAATACATAGGAGATTTTTACAAAGGACCAGAAAGAACAACAACAGCAATTTTAAGCCGCTATTTTATTTTATTAAAGTAAAAATTATTTTTCTAATTAAAAACTGAATTTACTCATTTTTTCAATTAATTAAAAAACTTGCTACTCCCAACAGATATCCAAAGAAAGTCGAGATATTATTTTTCGAAGGGAAAATAACCATTAAAATATTTAGGATAATTTAGAATAAATGACATATGTTAGTTCCCAGATCTTTAAGATTAGTTCACTTTATTTGAGTTAAATATTTACAAACAAGGGACTGTCTTTTGCGTGCTTTCCCTAAATTTCCTTAAATCATGTTAAATGAGGTAATGTTTTTTGAATATTTTATCCAGGCCAGAAAACGTGCTAGTTGAGAATTTCATTATGTTTTTTGTCAGTTAAAGGGGTTTAATTCGGGTAAAAATGATTGTAGTTTGCATTTCTTTACCTAACATGTGGATTTTAAGTCATTACTAGGGCAACCGGAAAGTTGCTCTTAAAAATGTAAAAAATTGACCCTAAAAGTCAACTAATTGCTTTAAAAAATAAAAAAGTTGACATAATATGCATAAAAAGTTGCCCTAGAAACAGAAATTTATTTATTAAGCACAACATTAAATAATATTTAACACTAGCTCAGCAGTTCGCTTCGCTCACTGCGAGCTAGCTCCTGCGGAGGCCCTGCTCGCTACGCTCGCAGTTTCCTTAAATAACTATAATTTATGTAGATATATAAATGCGACCTGCTTTGATATAACCTTATTCTAAGGCCTGTGGATAAACGATGTTTGCAGTCCGTCCATCCTTGGCAAATATAAATAAATTTCTCTTCTACCTACCCTTGAGCACCCCACATACAGCTGGCCATGTGAAAAGCACTCGTTCTCTAAAAATAAGCCTACTACCTTTAAAGACTGTCCCTGGGCCTTGTTTATTGTCATAGCAAAACTTATCTTCAGCGGAAATTGTAGTCTCTTAAATCTATCGCAGGCCCTTTCATGGTCCATAATAACGTCGACCGATTTATATATTCTTTCTCTGCCAGGGATTTTCATTAATAAATCTAAATTTATATTAAGTACCTCATCATTAAGTGGAGCTAATATAGCTCGTTCACGCAGCCAGTCGAAATTCACGTAGTGTTCAGATAGTTCGGAATAGACGGCATTCAATAATTCTTCTGCTGTTTCTACGAAAATACATAATTCTTCCGGTAGCCTAATTTTCTGGTCGTGCATTTCTGAAGTGATTGCCCCATTTCCAATATCTAGAAGGATTTGTGGGAATATGCTATTAACGCCTAGTAAATGTGGATGTACATTTACATCTAAGCTTACCTTTTTCACGTGTGTCCACAAATATGACGATTTGAGGCAGGCATTCAATTCATCCGCAGGCGTCCCTCTTTGAATAATTGGCAGCGTCTGTCTAAAATCACCTGCCAATACAACTAATGCTCCCCCAAACAAATGGTCGCTACAATTCTTGATATCTCTATATGTTCGGTCAACTGCTTGAATGCGCCTTTATGAGCCATCGTACATTCATCCCAAACAATTAACCTAGAATGCATAATTCTATTACCCGTAGTTGAGTCTAACAGCAGTCCTGACCTTGTTCAGCTGTTGTCTAAGTTCCCTCACCATTTAAGCACATCTTCCCTCGTTTCTCTTTTTTTGTTATATGGTTCATATTCTCTTGTTTGTTAACATTCTCAGATCTCTCTTTTAGGACATTCTTATGATTTTGTAAACGCGAATCAGTAATTTATATTAAATTTTCTACGTAAATTTATTTAGTGAAATTTATGTAAAGTGTATTATCCAATCAAAGCCATTATACTTAATTGCCTCTATGTTTAAAGGAATTGAAACTTTAGCATAATCGAACTTGTCTGTTTCGAAAGAAAATGATAATCAGCTTCATCTTTGTAGTATTATAAGGAAAAAATTAAAGCCTGTTAAATCAAGGAGATTTAAATATAGGCAAATTGAAATTTACATGACTAATTTAAATTTTATTTGCCTCTATCTTTTAAGAAATCTAAACAGTAGCATAATCGAATTTGTCAGTTTCGGCAGTTAAAAAGAATCAATTATGTAAATCTCTAATAATTTTTGCTTTTTCCTTTTTAGTGGTTTTCAAAATCTGATAATTGCACAGTCCATTCATGGTCGATAACAATTAGAGCTTTTATTTTATTTTTTAACGAAAATTTAACAAAAAAATTTATGTCATCGAAAAAGATAGCTAAACTAATTAATGGCCTCACGAGGCTTGAAGGTTGTGGAGGACCTCATCATGTGAGTCGAGGACTTTCTTGTCGTTCATTTTAACAAAAACGCAGAAAATATTTTTTTTTATTTTTGGCTTGAAGGTTTTGGGGGACCACATCATGTGAGTCGAGGACTTTCTTGTTGTTCATTTAACAAAAACGCAGAAAATAATTTTTTTTAATTTTTGGCTTGAAGGTTTTGAGGGACCACATCATGTGAGTCGAGGACTTTCTTGTTGTAATTTTAACAAAAACGCAGAAAATAATTTTTTTTAATTTTTTGCTTGAAGGTTTTGAGGGACCACATCATGTGAGTCGAGGACTTTCTTGTTGTTCATTTTAACAAAAACGCAGAAAATAATTTTTTTTAATTTTTTGGCTTGAAGGTTTTGGGGGACCACATCATGTGAGTCGAGGACTTTCTTGTTGTTTATTTTAACAAAAACGCAGAAAATAATTTTTTTATTTTTGGCTTGAAAGTTTTGGGGGACCACATCATGTGAGTCGAGGACTTTCTTGTTGTTCATTTTAACAAAAACGCAGAAAATAATTTTTTTAATTTTTTACCTTGAAGGTTTTGGGGGACCACATCATGTGAGTCGAGGACTTTCTTGTTGTTCATTTTAACAAAAACGCAGAAAATAATTTTTTTAATTTTTTACCTTGAAGGTTTTGGGGGACCACATCATGTGAGTCGAGGACTTTCTTGTTGTTCATTTTAACAAAAACGCAGAAAATAATTTTTTTTAATTTTTTAGCTTGAAGGTTTTGGGGGACCACATCATGTGAGTCGAGGACTTTCTTGTTGTTCATTTTAACAAAAACGCAGAAAATAATTTTTTTTAATTTTTTGGCTTGAAGGTTTTGGGGGACCACATCATGTGAGTCGAGGACTTTCTTGTTGTTCATTTTAACAAAAACGCAGAAAATAATTTTTTTTAATTTTTAGCTTGAAGGTTTTGGGGGACCACATCATGTGAGTCGAGGACTTTCTTGTTGTTCATTTTAACAAAAACGCAGAAAAATTTTTTTTTTATTTTTGGCTTGAAGGTTTTGGGGGACCACATCATGTGAGTCGAGGACTTTCTTGTTGTTCATTTTAACAAAAACAGAAAATAATTTTTTTATTTTTGGCTTGAAGGTTTTGGGGGACCACATCATGTGAGTCGAGGACTTTCTTGTTGGTCATTTTAACAAAAACGCAGAAAATATTTTTTTTTTAATTTTTTAGCTTGAAGGTTTTGGGGGACCACATCATGTGAGTCGAGGACTTTCTTGTTGTTCATTTTAACAAAAACGCAGAAAATAATTTTTTTAATTTTTTGCCTTGAAGGTTTTGGGGGACCACATCATGTGAGTCGAGGACTTTCTTGTTGTTCATTTTAACAAAAACGCAGAAAATAATTTTTTTAATTTTTTGGCTTGAAGGTTTTGGGGGACCACATCATGTGAGTCGAGGACTTTCTTGTTGTTCATTTTAACAAAAACGCAGAAATAATTTTTTTTAATTTTTTGGCTTGAAGGTTTTGGGGGACCACATCATGTGAGTCGAGGACTTTCTTGTTGTTCATTTTAACAAAAACGCAGAAATAATTTTTTTTAATTTTTTGGCTTAAGGTTTTGGGGGACCACATCATGTGAGTCGAGGACTTTCTTGTTGTTCATTTTAACAAAAACGCAGAAATAATTTTTTTTAATTTTTTGCTTGAAGGTTTTGGGGGACCACATCATGTGAGTCGAGGACTTTCTTGTTGTTCATTTAACAAAAACGCAGAAAATAATTTTTTTTAATTTTTTGGCTTGAAGGTTTTGGGGGACCACATCATGTGAGTCGAGGACTTTCTTGTTGTTCATTTTAACAAAAACGCAGAAAATTGACTTGAAGGTTTTGGGGGACCTCATCATCGAGGATATTCTTTCTTATTAAAATTTTTTGACAGAGAAGGTTCTTAGAGGATATCAACCTTTTATTGTGCCTCATTATCGAATAACTACAAAAGGGAAGGTTTTGACAATTTGATCTGGTTTGTAACAATTTGAATGTGGGTGTGCACAGACCACAGACAGACACACAGACAGACAGACAGACACACACCATACCATTTTATTATTAAGATTTTCAGGTAGGAAATTTCTATCTTTGGTTAAAATTTTGATTGGATTCCTTTGCTCTTTGTATCAATAAAGATTCCTCTTCTATACCATTACAAATATTGATGATTTGTGTTAAATTTTTGCATAATAGTCAGCAGCATTTAACCAACTGCCCCATCTAGTTACTGGGCTCGGGTGGATATCCAATTTCTGTAAATAATTGACGTCGTGAATTATTTTTGACAAGTGCTTTGACGCACGATATTAATTTATCTACCTCTGGATAACGATTTAATTTATGGCCGTGCTCCCAGACACTCCGCTATCAACGAGACTATTTCGGCTGTGTTACAAGCAGCTGGATTCCCGACAGAACTGGAACCCGTTGGGCTTGACCGTGGAGACGGTAACGCCCAGATGGAGTCACCATTTTCCCGTGGAGTAATGGGAAATGCCTCGCGTGGGACTCCACGTGCACAGACACCTTCTCAAAAACAATATAGTTGACTCCGCGATCAGTCCAGGCTCAGCCGCTGAAAAGGCTGAGGTACATAAAGTTCAGAAATATCCAACCTGCTGGACAACTTCATCTTCTCCCCAATATCCGTAGAAACCCTCCGGGGTCATGAGCCAAAAATCGTTCGAACTCGTCGGGAAAATCGGAATCTGATCTCGAGAAGACGGAGAGAGCCTCGGGAGAAGCAATGGTTGTTCCAAAGAATATCCATTGCGATCCTGAGGGGCAACGTCTTCTCGATCATCAGTAGCTTTAGATTGTGATAATTATTTTCGACCTCTGGATAATGTGATTTAATTCTGAAGGCACAATTATGTAATAAATGCGCCACAAAAATGCATTTGCAAGATCCACGGCAAAACAATCAGCAGTAACCTCATTTTACTATGAGTATCCAAAGTATTATTCGTATCTGGGATTCTCAGAATATGCTTTTTAGAATGTCTGTGCTTATCAATAAACCATTGCTATTAGCAGTTACGTAAGAATTACATAATTTGCAGAATAATTTTCCATTCAGTAAAGATGAAAACTCCTTAGGATATTTATTAACAATAGAAGAAATTCGCTTAGTGTTGGAACTCCTGTTTTTAGGCATTGTAAAAAAGCAGTCAACAAAAATCGAAGAAACGTGCACTGTGAAATTATATTAATATTAAAAAAATGTTATTATAAATTTTTATTACTCAATAAAATAAAAGTTGACAATAAGAGTAAAAAAGTTGCTCAATAAAATAAAAGTTGACGGTAAGAGTAGAAAATTGACTTTGTTGCTTTTATAACTTTTTATATATACATTTTTTTATCGAAATAATTTGACTAATATCATTTTAACACTATAATTAAACAAAAAACTCAAGTTGACTTTGTTGACTTTCGGTTGCCCTAGTCATTACATAATTTTCATAGGAACCTTAATAATTTTTTTCCAAATGAATTGGACAGCCCAAAGTTAATAAAGTCACCTCAACAAAACTGGACAACATTATTGCATAAAAATTATCTAAAAATTCTTTTTAGGTCTACTTTTTGGTTAAACTTCCCTGTTTTGAATAAAGTTGCTTTTTGAGAAATTCAATTTTGATTTTTAGGTCAATGTTGTGGTTGCCCTACTTATGAATAGTATTCAAGCAATAATTTAATTCAATAAACTAAATAAATATGTAAGAAAACTTTTAAAATAAAACGATTTCTATAAAATAAAATAATCAAATTTCTATAAAAATAATCGCTGTAAGTCACCAATTTTAGTTGAAAACAACGGAGTCAAAAGAAAACAATTTCTATGACATATGTATTTTTTTATTTTTACTTTATTCAGCATTTTTGGATGTCCCGAGACGTACGCATGTTGTATTTGAAGAGAAGGATTTAACAGAAATTGTCTCCCAAAAATGAGATCAGAACCTTATGTGAAATAAGTAGTTCTAAAGCCTTTGCAGTCTCTCGTTTTTTAAAAAACGAGAAATTAATAAAATTAGTTATTTTTGAAAGAAAAATTATGAAAGACAGATTTTTTTATTTTACCAAATGTGAAAAATGTCTAGAATTTTCCTCATTAGTGATTGATGACTGAAATATAGTCGAATGATGCTCAGATAAATAGAATCAAATGTCAGAGAGTCTGATTCTCTAGGAAAAAAGATTTTTAATTGTTAATTTCATTGAAAGGTCGGTGTATTAAAGACAATCACGTTACCTTTCGAAAAAGTTTTTCAATAGATTCCATGTGTTGAAAATAAAAGATTCTTGAGGAACAAATTCAATTAAATTTCCTATTTTCTAAAAATAGAGGAATCCACGTCAATCCTTCACGTTATTCCTTTATATTAATTAGAATAATTTATAACAAGCTTAAATATTTCCTTATCCTAGTACGGCACATATTCAAGTATAAAACACAAAGCTAGACAATTAGTAGTACAATATGTTTTACACATCCTCTGAAATGCTATCCGAATGTGAAATATCAAAAGGTAATTTTTTTACTGAATTTTTGTAGAAACGTGTGAAATTATACCAATCAGTGTTGATTTGGAGGAAAGTAGAATCCTTGTAGTTTCAAATAACAAAATGTGTATGAAGGGACGGCAAATAGCAAAAATTGATCTTAATGAGGCAGATTTAATAAACCACGGACATACATTTTCTTTAAGGTTTGGTCAGCCACAATCTGGCGTACTCGATCAATTAAACTAAACTATTAATAGTGACTGCGCACGCCTGCTGTTGTTATAATTAGCATAGTCTAGTTTTGGAGGTCCTCATCTCATTTTTATTAGGACTGGGCTCTCTCAGCATTATTTTATGCCAAAAACACGGCGACAACTTGACGAGTGGGTTGGGATTATAAAAGTGAGGATGGAAATTACCTGATTAGAATTATCAACGCGAATTAAAAGGAATACATCCTGCAAAATCGCAAATACATCCGCATTACGGATTTATGAGTATTCCTCAGGAGTTTAGTTCTCTTGAAAATGAGAAAAACAAAAATATCAAAAATATAAACAGTATTAGAATATTTTTAGTTTAGAATATGTATTCCCGTGCCTTGAATTTACAAATCAAGATTCAACTATTTCATCAACTATGGGAGACAAAATTTTTAACGTGGAAAACCAAAAAGAGTCCAAAATGTATGATTGTAAAATATTTTGTTTTATTAAATATAAATAAAATTATTTTGAAAGGGAAAACGATGATATGGAAAACATTCCAGAAGAAATTTCAAAAAATTCAGAACAATTACTTAAAAAAGCAAACGAAAAAATCAAAATCCTTTTAAATAAAATATCAGAGAAAGATTTAATGATATTAAACCTAAGCACAAAATTGATTTCATCATTTGAAATATTAAAGTTTTTTGTTAGAATTAAACAAATTTATGTTCACCAGTTCAAATGAGTCAAAAAATAAACACCCAATGAAATTTATAAACAAAATTCCTTTCGAATATTCGCAAGGAATTAATGAGAGATTGTTTAAATAATAATATTCATTGTTACAGACAAGAAGAAAAACTTCAACAAAATATTCTTTATTTGTCTCTTCTAATTGATTCATCGTTAATTCCTTGCGGACTGGCAGAAGAGGGATTAATTAAAAAAGATTTTACACAAACTTTAGTTTAATTATGTATTTATTTTTAAGCATTTAAATAACATAAATAAAATTTCCGATCAAATAAAACATTTGGAAAAAAGAATTCCTTCGATAGAAAAGTCTCTATGCAATGAAATATTTATAGATTATTGAGAGGAGATGTACACGTGGACGAATTTGGGTTTAAAAATAAGATTTTGGACAAAGAAATGGCATTTCGGTATGTTTGTCTTCAGTTGAGAAATTTCCTAATTTGGGAAAGTGGAGATTTCATCTCTAGGCTGAAAATATGGAATGATTTGATTTATGACAAAAGCAAACTCAAAAATAATGTAAATTAAGCTTTATAGAGGATTTAGAAAATGATTAGATCTCTTGTTATTCGGGGAATTCCCAACCAATATCGAGGAATTCTCTGGTTCAATATTTATAGCGATCAAATCGAATCACTGATCTTGGAAAAGGGTCATAATTACTTTGCTTTTTATTGTCATCAAATCAATCAGGACATTAACGTGAGTAAAGTGTTATTATTTTCTATTAAATATGACTATCCTTAGAAGTAATAACTTGCAAGTTCTAATATTACAAAATATAGGTTGTTGAGTCAATTAGAAAACAAATAAGACTGGATTTGCTACGCACTCTTCCCTCCAATGTAAACTACGAGTCTTTTGACTCACAGTCAGTATTAATAATTATATAAAATGAAAAGCTTGTCCATCTGTATAACGTTTTACTTGTGTATTCTGTCCACAATCCGGATGTTGGATACTGCCAGGGAATGAATTTCATTGCGGGAGTAGTTCTTTTATTCCTTCCCCCAGAAAAGACATTCTGGTGCTCTTATTATCATTTTGACTGTGAAGGTTACTCCTATATGTCATTGAACATATTTTTGGAAACGAATATTTCAATGATGGACTTTTGGGTGCCCGGGTGGATCAAATCATTTTGTCAGATTTTCTACAATATTATATTCCCGAACTCAAAAAGCATTTTGATAATCACAATATTGATTTGTCACTCGTCGGTTTTCCGTGGTTCATGTCCCTCTTTTACGACATTCTTCCGTTTGAGGTACTATGAAAGCTAACACTCAGACCATGTTGAGAGTCTGGGACTGTTTTTTTATTGACGGAAGAGAGGCTCTTTTCCGTATCACATTGGCACTTCTTAAAGCAAACGAGAATTCGTTATTACAGATGCATGACACGGTGTCCGTTCTAAAACATCTTAAATTTGTGTGTTTTCTGTCAACAAATCCTGACCAGCTTGTGGAAGTTACATTTCTACTTTATTTTAGTTTGCTTACGGGCCAGAATTTGAGAATTTTCCGGATAAACAAGCTTTAAGCTCTATGAAAACAGCACGACTCAAAACCTTACAAAAAACTCTTAAAAAACAAAATAAAATGATAAATACTATTCTGGAAAACAAAGTTTGTCGTTTTTTATTCCCAAGGATTCCGATTCTTCTACAACTTTGAAGGAAAGCTGTGTCCTAATTAGTGATCGTTCATTTCCGTAATTACGTAATCCTTAGAATGTATGTGGCTATGTTCTTCTGATAAAAATAATTCTATTATGTTTGAGCTGAATCTGCACAACGACATTCTCTCAGAGTTGAATATCGAGGTTTTCCTAAAGAATTTATTTCAGATTGACACCTCTATAGTCTCGATGATTGCTGTCGAATCGTCTTTTGTCCTCATTGGTTCACTTTGTGGAATCATAAGCGCAATTGACGTCAGCGAGCTGTATTATGACTTTAAGAACCAAAAGGATAATTATTTGGGATTTAAGATGCTCGGAGACCGTCATGAACATGACCGCCGTCGAAAATCCCGAAAACTGTTTGCGAATTGTTTATGCTGGATTGGCTAATGGAAATATTGTGTTTTTTGAGGTATTAATTAACATGTGATTTAGTTGTCTGACTGTTACCGGTGTCCGTTGAATCCAATGAGTATTTCTATATCAAAGTCTCCCATTTCGTGCCTGTCCCATGACGAAACTCGATTATTTTGTGCGGCGGGAAACTATATTCATGTGATCGCTATAAAGTTCAAGTTCTTATTTGAAAATAGAACTTTAAATCGTATCGGAAACATAAAAATATCATCCAATTCGTTCGATTACGTCGCGAGGATGACGACAGACAGTCGCGGATTGTGGGTGGCCAAGAACAGCTCAGCAATTCTTGAACTTCGTGATCCTGAGACTGGGGAGATCCGGAATAGCATTGACACTTCAAAAAGTCGGCATGGACATGTTTATTTGATATTCACATTCAAAGAGTGGAATGGAAATTAATTGCAGTTACAGAATAACTGGACTTTGGGTAGGACAAGAGACAGTGTGGGTTGGCAACGAGAACGGGAACCTCCTCTTATATTCCTATAAACTTCAAGATAGTATCCAGTTCCTTACACCAAAGGATGAATGTCCTTGCATGTAAATCCGACATTCATAGTCGTAGTAAAAAAAGTTCAAATCCTCCGAGTCCATGCGACCACCATTGTAGATTAGACTCTGATTGTGATGAAGTTGACAATGAATACGAGTTTAATTTGGAACTGAATGTGAAAACATCAGAACTTCCTGTGCGTTGTATTATAGAAGGAAGGTATGCCAAGTTATGTAAAATTGTTAGAAATGGGGATATGTCTACAGTTGGGGTCACATTTTCGGGATTAAATACAGAAAATGAAGTTGTTGTAAAATGGACTCATTTACTGAAGACTGTATTTTTTAGATGAATGTTTGTAGGACTCATGGACTAACAATTATATAAGAAGGAAAAAGTTTTCAGGAACAGAATCGAGGAGCAATGCCAAATCGCCGTATTCGAAATTCGTAAAGAAAGCGACATCTTTCATTTCTTATATCCACGATTTATAATCAAAGAAATTATTTAGTTATGAAGGATTTTTTAATAGTATTAATTTAATAAGAATTTTTAATTTCACTTAAAAATCCAATTTATTTCAGTAATTTAGATCAGCGGTTCTCAACCTTTTTTAGACTGTGGACCACTTTTGCACTATAAAATTCTGTGGGAACCACCTTAAAAAATAACTTTTTTGCTACTAGCGCACAATTTTTGGACTCGTCAAAAGCAGGTTCAGACATGTTCGACTATTTATTCGTTTAATTCATTGCTCCAGGATATCACATGAAAATTCTGACATTCTGCAGAACATTGAATCGTTGGATAAAGGTATGTCCTTAACCTTGGCAACTGCATCTGGACCAAATAAAATTCGAGCAATTTCAAGAGTCGCTGGTTTAATTAACCTTTCCCCAGAATTATGTGCAGCTTTGTTTTTTGCAACAATCATTGAGACAAATTTGGTTTAGATACAAATTTATATTGTAAATAGCCCTGCAGCAAAATGTAAACGACGTGTTGACATCTCGCTCAGGACGGCCACACTTTTTTTATAGAAAGATCAAGATAGAGAAAGAGAATATATGATGCTTCTAATCTCGGTTTATTTTGGGACTCATTAAGCCATTCAAGCTTTGACTGTGAATCAAATTTCGTTCTTTTGATTTTAAAATATTCATGTGAGCAAAAATTTTCTTGGTGTACAGGCTCCTTGTGGAGCTTAATTTGAGAAGGTTTCAGTGAATTGTTTCCCAAAATTCTATGGCAAATCATGCATTTTCCCTTTATTTCATCATTTGAGGCAACGAACTCAATAAATCCAAATTGAACGTTAAAAATCTGAACAAAGACGACGATTCTTGTTAACCATTACTAGAATGATAAACCAGGCTAATAAAATCGGGTTAATTTCAATGTTTTTGATTTATACTTAATTACACAATTAGTTTTAACTTTAATATATTTTTATTTTTTCAAAATTCCTGGGGACCACCGAAAATTTTCTTGGGACCACGGTTAGAACCGCTGATTTAGATATTAACATTTTATTGAATTAAGTAACCGGCGAATTTAGGAAAAATAAAATAATTTTTTTAACAAAAATAATCAATCTTTTTAACTAATGACCAGAACTGTTTAAATACGGACCGCCTGCACTAACAGACAAACTGGCGGAGCTACTCAATGGTATGTTTATGAAAAAGGAATTCCTCGGTCTTGATTCCGGATTATTAATACCGATCCAAAAGCCTAACAAGCAGGCTGGGCCTGTCGAAAATCTACGCCCTATAATCTTGCTAAACACCTTACGGAAACTTTTGGGATTAGTTACACTGAACCGAATAAGAGAACAAGTGGACAACTATCTATCCCCGAGTCATAGTGGATTTAGGACAGGAAGATCCACCGCCGATGCTGTCTGGGCCCACAAGTGGTACTGCGCTATCACCCAGAGATACAAAAGTGCAACAACAGTCCTGGGAATAGACCTGTCTAGGGCCTTTGACACGGTACGCCGTGGTCTACTCCTCAAAATACTGGAACAATTCCTGGACCCTGACTCTGTCAATATGATAAGAGTACTACTATCGAACACAAAGCTCAAGGTGCGGGTCGGCACGGCGTTTTCCCGTGAATTCACATGCAACGTCGGTACCCCTCAGGGAGACGCCCTCTCGCCGTTGCTATTCGTGATCTATCTGGAGACGGCACTACGAGACCTTCGAAAATTCTATGCTGGCAATATCGTCGAAATTGTATATGCAGATGACGTCGACTTCGTGTCAGACGACAAATCGGCCTTACTTCGACTCCTTGAAGTGGCACCTGCTGAGCTGAACAGATGGTTCCTTAAAATGAACGTTGGAAAAACCGACATCGTTGAAATCATGAGGATGGAGAGCAGCTCAAGTGAAGCCTGGCGCAAAACGAACAAACTCGGTTCTCTACTTGGGGACGGCCATGATATTGTCAGAAGAAAGGCTCTCGCTTGGGCCACGATGAACAAGATAAAGAAAGAGTGGATCGGCAAACGACGACTCTGTACGTCACTTCGTCTGAGGATGTATGAAGCCTTTGTCAAACCAATCCTGACATATAATTCGGCGACCTGGGGAATGTCTAGTACTGAACAACGTGGACTCGATTCTTTTCACCGCAGGCAACTTAGATCCCTACTGGGATTGAACTGGCCTATAAGAATCAACCAGGAATCGCTATACAATAGATGCAGAACTGGCCCTCTGAGTGTGGAAATCGTCAATATGCGGTGGAGGTTATTTGGCCATATTCTACGAATGGACATGCTTGCCCCAGCTAACATAGCAATGGAGGGCTACTTCCTGAAAGAGGGATCGAGCTTCCGTGGACGTCCACGTGTTACGCTGCCGGAAACACTTGACGGAGACCTGAAATGTGTGAAGAAAAGGCTAAGGAGTGGTGAGGATCTGGACGAGCTGAGGAAACTCGCTCACGACAGGGGAGGTTGGAGGAGGCTGGTTCAAAGGATTGTTTTTAATGCTGCACGAGTAAAATTATAACTAATATGATTCTACGTATGTTGCAAATAATAATAATAATAATAATAATCTTTTTAACTAATAAATAACCGGTTTTTCTATCTATATGGATGATGTGGTGCTTCTATATAACGAAATAATTTCATCACAAAAGTCGATTAACATCAAATCACTAGATACGTTAATTAAAGTTAACTAAAAGCGAAATAACTTTTAGAAGACGATAGAGCACACATGTGATGCTGATTTGACATTATTAAGACCATACGACTTGTTCCTCGCAAAAACAATTGCAACCTTATTCAACAATTCTGACTATTCTTCTGCTTTAACAGCAGCAATAAAAATTTCGAATATTTTGCTCAATGATTTTCATTTTTTGGAGTCTTTTTCTTTAAACGTCGACTTTTTGTCGAGTTTATTAAGAAATATATCCAATAACGACACATACACACAAGTAAGGATTAAAACAACAACTTTTCATTAGATTTTACATCTTATATCTCTTGTTGGTTCCAACATACAGACCCTTCCCCTTGTAGATTGGAGAAAAATTACAGATACATTAATAACCAAGTAAATTTTGTTCACAACTTTTCCGTCAGATTTGTGACCTCAGATTGTGAGAATTCCCTCCTGGTAATGTCGGTGTTGTCACACAGTCAGGCCAGTCAGTACTTTAGTAATCAAGTTGTTTAAGATTTGTCAGTTGTAGGCCTCTAATCGACGATTTGTCAGAAAATTATTAGAAGGGATGAACAAAGAACGAATTCTTTTGCCCTCATTGGTGGTATTGCTATCGATGTGCACTGTGAGCGATATTTCCGATAAAGTTTTGCTCTCATTTGACCTGGCAGATAATGACTAGACATAATATTGACAGCTCCATTAAACTCTTTGCCTTGGGAGTTGCAGATTCCCCAGAACGAGCCAGACTTTGCGTGACTGGACTTGGACTGTTAGTTAAAATTATTCCGTCGAAGTATGTTTGTTTCCTCAGTAATATTTAGAATTGTTATGGATGAGCGTGTTCTTTCTGACCTCGTTCATAAACTCGAGGGAGCCAATAGTTATTCCAAATTTATGGTTTAGTACACATTTAATGTTAGATTATTCGTTTTTTGTATATTTTGTTACTGAGTGATGTGGAATGCATTAACGGACAGTCCATCCGTGATTTTCTTGCCAACGAGGAGTATTTTAACTCAGTTTTTGTGAACTATTCGTTGGCGGAGGATGTTTTTGTGGCGGGAATGATGACATTTTTGGTAGTCTATGTTAAGGTGAAGAATTTATAAGCCCATCGTAGGGGTTAAAAGACTTGGGAAGTGTTAAAACGTTAATATTTTCTGTTTTGGGTCGAAATATTACTGGACGTTTTGGGTTGGATGCCTTTAATTTGGCTCTAGATATTGTATCTAAAAACAAAGCTTTCAATGCAAGTGACATACATATTGTATATTGTTATCTATGTTACTTAGGATAATCAAATAATTTATGCTCTTAATAAAGCAATAACTGGCAACCAAATAGGATCGGAGGAATATTTGTTGAACCATTTTCTGAGGTATTATTCATATTAATGGTATTAGTTTACGTCCTGAGAGAGCATTTTTTAATCTATTGAAATTCTTTTGCAGTGAAGCGAACTCACAACTAGTCTCCTTGATCCACGAGGTATTCGGTGTTCATCAATGATACGAATAAGTGCTCCAATTTGTATTATGTGATCACATTTTGTCTCCACGATCCAGAAATATTTTCAGATGCATTCAGATTTGTCACTCAGCTTAATTTGGATTATGAAATGTATATTTTTCTTGACGAAATAAGACTATCACTCCAAATGAGTAAATGGGGGACCAAAGAACATGTTGTGCCTAAAAATAGTGTTTCTGATAACTTGGAGGTTGGGTAATTAATGACGGACTCTCTAGATCAAGGATCTTAGTAATCAGGTGAATATGTGTGAAGAGCAAATAGTACGTTTGAGGGAGTATGGATCCCGTTGCAGAACAGAAATCGAGTTTTTGGAGGCTGAGGTGATTGAATATCGATAATCTGTTTTCAATTTTTAGTTGTTTTCCGTTAATAAAGACTTTGATCGATCTAGAAATGAAAACTGTGATCTTGTGAGGAATTTGGAACGAATTGAAGCGGAATTCAAGGACCAAACCAGTCAGTTAGCGGCGACAGTTAAAGAAACAGAAAGGTCACGTTGACAATATATCAATTTAGGTTAAGAAGTTTTGAAATCGACTTTATGTCTCTGACTTTTGAATATGACAAATTAATGGAGAGGTAGTTGTTAATGTCTGATTTGGTCAGTTACGAGGTCATTGTTCTAGATTTGGCCGAACAGAAAAAGGAATATGAAGAACTCGAGGAATATGCTCACATGTTTTTCTTTATTGGTCATTCGATAGAACAAAGAGTGGGTTCGATGATCTGGTGGAGCAGCACAATATTTTGAAGGATGAATACTTGTCCCTCAGTGAGGCTTATGAGAGTAATGGCTCTTTATAGCAGTAATTAGAACACAAAACTGCGTGCGAAGTACATTTAAAAAAGATGGAAAAGTTGGAGATGGGAGTGCAGTCTATGTCAGATTCACTTATGGAGAATGAGAGAGAGATTGAACGAATGGGGAGTGTTATTAAAGAACAAAAATCAAAAATTGAGCATTTAAGTTTGAAACAAAAAAAGATTATGGAATTACGTAATCTTGTCCATTCGATTGCAGACGATGAGTAGGATTAATGTTATGACGATATTTTTATGTTATATATTTAAAAACATTCTGATTGATTAGTGATTGTGTGTAATAAATATATGCCTAGTAGCAAACGGAATTCTATGATAAATTTAATTTCCAAGTAAATGTGTGGACGACCCAAAAAAGTAAGATCGTGTGTGGGCAAATAATTTATTTATTAAAATTTTTAAATTTTTGGACGAACTAGACCTTTTTAACGTAACAATTTCCATTAAAAAGTAATCCGAAACTAAACTTCATGGGCGGGAAGCCGACGCAATCGAGAAAGAATTAGAGGGTACTATCGCGAGGGATATCCGCTCGAAAAACCATCTTATTCGCGGGCGTACAATGAAAGTATTATATTAAACTTTGTCTTAATGCAGACAGGCCAAGGCATCTAGTTTAGTTCGATTTTCTATTCGTTTACAAACACAATTAAAATTGGAAAATACAGTCACCTATAATAAGTTTTTCATTTCGCCTTTAGCAGGGTTTAATTCAAGCCACTTAATTAATATTTCGAATTATATTTAAATATTACAAAATAATCAAATTTTGAATTATACTGCTGCGTTCATGTCGTACATAAACTACAAACCAATATCCCACGCAATTCGTGTATTAAGGCTGTACAGAGCAGCCATTAAGAACCTCCAGTCCTATTACTTGACGGACAGGTAATATTTAAGAAAACTAATCACTTAGGATTAAGTACCGTTATGAGTGTTGTTTATTAAGAGCCAGATTTGACGAAAATTCTAAAATATCAGATCCCCGAGTTGCCAGAATGCTCCTTTTCAAAGGAGAAGCCGAACTCGAGTCAAAGATGCACGCTCAGCCTTTTAAATGTATCTCCGATATGACTAACTCACAGATGCACATGCCCCTGATGGCATTTCTTATAGAAGGGGGATTCCTCCACAGGATTGGGTCTGACCTTGGCTGTTCTACCTTAGATATTGGACACGTGGCATCCTTTTGAGAAGGCCCGATACCCTAAGTACTTTGCTTTGAGAGAAAAACGAAAACACGAAATTGTTGAGAAGTATTTATCTTCCAAAATAGATACTCCAAATAATTAATTTAAATTTAACCAAAATTAATTCTTAATTAATTTTGAATTAAAAAATATTGAGTGATGTCTAGTTTAACGTTGCTACCATTGGGTTCTGAATACAATAATTTACATCTAAGAACTAATCGACAAATGTATTGGGTCCAAAATGCATTTGTTGATGAAAGATGATATAGAAATTGTTGGTGTTCTCTGCGGCTTTGACAACTATCTAAGTTAGCTTTTGAGTGACTACATTCGTAGACATGGTTTTAGAGGACGTCAATAAATTGTACTCATTTTTGTTTAATTCTGCAGCGAGGTTTTGTCCAAGGGGACTAGAATCACAAAATTTGATAAAATTCTACTTAATGGAAACAACATAGCAATGGTATTTACCTTCTAATTACAAAATAGCTCATTCCTGGATCAAATGGGCCTGCTATTTAAAAGAATTTTACGTTTCTTTCATTTTTTAAAAATTTATGTTTTTTGTATTCTTTAGTGCACGAGCCCAGAGAACTGGATATTAATTTTGTAGTTTTTGATTATTAAAAATATTAAAGTTATTTTTCGCAAAAGTAATCAAAACTTTCAAAAATATTGTGATTTACATTAGTGATAACTTTTTAAATAATAAAATTAATTTTTAATGAAAATTTAACGAAAAAAATAATCAAAAAAATACGACGGTTTTCTATAAAACCGCATCAAATCGCCTTATTCGCAATATCTTGTTTTACTAAATTATCTGAAAAACGAGATTGGTGAATATAATTTCATATTGTGCGTCTGTAAATTAAAAAATTCAAAATGTGTAAGAACGAGATTTAAAAAATTTCAAAATTAGATAACTCAAATGGCTCAAAAACAGATCCTCGTCCATCGTCTAGCGATTGCAAAATTAATTTGAAAAAACTTATAAAAAAGTGTTTTTATGATTGTTTTTACTCTCAGGTTGTCTTCGCCATTTTTTAAGAGTTTAAAAAAGAAGAAAAACAAAAAATATTTAAGAAAAACAAGTATTTTACATCTGAATAAGGTAATTTGGCTTTCAATTGTAGACTTCAATTAAACATTCGAGTTTTTCTGACGTGGATTCATTGACCAGTTTTATTTCTTCTGAAAGTTTCTTTCCTGTCCAAAAAAAGTCTCAACTTGAGGTAATTTAACTATTCATTGACTGAGACTGCTAAAACTCACGCTGACAATCTGCTTGCTCTCTGCATAACAGAATCATGTAATTTTTAACATAATTCCAGTACAAACCGACGCAGATGTGGAAAGTAGAGAAGAAAAAGTGTCTCCTCCAAAATATATCTCCTAGTCCAACATTAAAGAGATTGATTGGGAGATTGATTCGAAAAGTCTACAGTTCGGAGAGTGTGTTGGAAAGGGGGCTTTTGGGACTGTTTATAAATGTGATTATTATGGGAAGGCAGCGGTAAAGATAATCCACGCAACCAATCCTTCAAACGAGCATTTGGCTTCTTTTCGAAACGAGATCGCTGTCTTACAGTAAAAGAGTGACTAAGACGTTTTTGTAGAAGACTGCGGCATGAGCATATTCTGCTCTTCATGGGATGTATTACAGATCCTTACATGGCGATTGTGACTGAGTGGTGTGAAGGGTCTTCTCTTTATAAAAGTCTTCACGTCGAAGAACTTATTTTTGAACCTTTTACTATCCTTTACATTGCTCGTCAACTCGCAGAAGGAATGGCTTATCTGCATTCTAAATCAATCATTCATTGTGATCTCAAATCTAACAGTTTTGTCGAAAATGATTATGAAGATGTGTTTATGGATGTGGGAGTCATCAAAATCGGGGACTTTGGACTGTCTGCGGTTCGGACAATTGTTGAGACAAATTCTTCAAAAAAACCGAGACTTGTTGGGTCAGTTTTTTGGATGGCATGTTTTATCTGAGACATGTCTAGGCTCCGGAAATCATCCGTCAGCGAGAAAAAAGTGGACCGTCGCCCTCTTCGGACATGTATGCGTATGGAATAGTCCTTTATGAGTTAATCACTGGCAAACTCCCTCACTCAGAACTTGATCACCCACATCAGGTTATTGCATAAAAATTATATTTTTAGATTTTGTACAAAGTGGGGACAAGCAGAGAGCCTCTTAGCCTTGATGGAGTTCGTTCTGACTTACCAAGACGTTTAAGAAAACTAGTACTCCAATGTTGTCAATACGAGGCTGACCATCGACCGGAATTTAACATAGTTGAAAATATCAGCTAAATTGGCCAGGTTCTTAAAAATATTTTCAACATGCTTGATAAATTCCCGAGAATAAAACGTTCAGCATCAGACTCTTTTATGTATTCTAAAATTTGATTATTTGATATTTTTTAATATTCCACGTTTTTAAAAAATTATTTTAATTGTTATAATTAATAAATACACATAAACAGATACAATGGAGGTGGACTATTTCTCATCTGGTATTAAAACTTATTTTTTAATAATATTAAAAAATAGGCGTAGAATATATAGAAGATGGCGATGAATGTGATGAAATAACATCAGAAGTATGGCAAGAAGCCTGCTGGATCGTGATCTCTGCATATTTCGAAGAGAAAGGCCTGGTTCGGCAACAGTTGGACTCATTTGACGAATTTATCCAAATGTCTGTCCAACGAATTGTTGAAGAGACCCCCCCGATAGAGCTCAAGGCAGAACTCCAACATAACCCAGGACAAGAAGAAAGCCAAGTAGGAGATATTCTGAGAGCATAGATTAAATATTTGGTTAAATTCGGCCAAATCTACCTTTCTCGGCCCACTCATTGGGAAAAAGAAGGAAATGCAGTGCAAATGCTTCCAAATGAGGCAAGACTGAGAAATTTGACGTGATATTTAATATTATTAACACAAATAGATATTCAGCCCCAATCTATGTCGACATGACCAAAACATGTTACCAGGATGACGTGGAGATTAGTACGAGTACCCACACCAAGGTCTTCATTGGAAGAGTACCAATTATGCTCCGTTCTGCTTACTGTCTACTCAATAACCTATCGGCGAGGGATCTAATCGATTTAAAAGAGTGCCCCCTTGACCCAGGTGGGTACTTTATTGTGAATGGCTCGGAGAAAGTGATTATAGCCCAGGAGAAGATGGCTTCCAACAACGGTGGTCTCTTTATTTTATTCCTTAGTTTATGTGTTTCAGCAAAAGGATTCCAAATACAGTTATAAAGCGGAGGTGAGGTGTGCGGTGGAAAACTCTAACCGCCCCACGTCAACGTTGTGGGTGAACATGCTAGCCAGAGGGGGGCAGGGGACTAAAAAAAGTGTGATTGGTCAACGAATAATGGCCACTCTTCCATATGTCAAACAGGAGATCCCAATCATGGTAGTCTTCCGTGCACTGGGATTTGTTTCTGACCGAGATATACTGGAACATATCATCTATGACTTTGATGACCCCGAAATGATGGAAATGGTTGTTTTTGCCTTAAAAGTGCAGCTCAAACCATCTTTGGACGAGGCCTTTGTCATTCAACATCAGAACGTGGCTCTCAACTTTATCGGGACTCGTGGAGCACGTCCGGGAGTCACTAAAGAGAAAAGAATTAAGTACGCCCGGGACATACTTCAAAAGGAGGTTCTTCCACATGCAGGCACATCTGAGTTTTGTGAGACCAAAAAAGCATATTTTTTGGGGTTTGCTGATAGGAGGTGATATTTAAAGGTATATTGTGCACCGACTCCTCATGTGTGCTTTGGGACGTCGTTTGTGTGATGACCGAGACCACATGGCCTTCAAACGACTAGATATGGCTGGACCCCTCCTGGCCTTTCTCTTCCGGGGTCTATTCCGTAATTTGGTGAAGGAAGTCCGCCTGTACGCTCAACGGATTATTGACCGTGGAAAGGACTTTAACGTAGAACTGGCCATAAAGACGAGAATAATCACCGACGGACTCCGTTATTCGTTGGCGACTGGTAATTGGGGTGATCAGAAAAAAGCTCACATGGCCCGTGCTGGTGTTTCTCAAGTTTATTGGATGTCTTGAGTTTTTGTTAGGTATTGAATAGACTGACATATGTGTCCACTCTCTCACACTTGCGACGTCTTAATTCCCCTATTGGCCGTGATGGAAAACTGGCCCGTCCTCGTCAACTCCACAATACACAATGGGGGTACCTGTGTCCGGCAGAGACGCCCGAGGGGACCGCAGTTGGTCTGGTCAAGAACTTGGCTCTTATGGCTTATATCTCAGTGGGGTCTCAGCCTTATCCAATCTTGGAGTTTTTGGAAGAATGGGGGATGGAAAATTTGGAAGAGGTGTCATCACCGACGATAGTTGGAAGGTCTGTCAATTTTGTTTGAGTCTTAGTACTACGAAGGTGTTTGTAAACGGGTGTTGGGTGGGTATTCACCGTGATCCTGAACAACTAATGGTGATTCTCAGGAAATTGAGACGTCAGACTGGAGACGTGGTGGTCTCGGAGGTATGGAGTCATGTTGAATTGTAGGTTTCCATATTACGGGACATTGAAGACAGGGAGATTAAGATATTTTGTGACGCCGGTCGTGCATGTCGTCCGCTTCTTATTGTGGAGAACCAGAAATTATTACTAAAAAATCGCCATATCGAGGGACTCAAGCGCCAATATGACTCACTTGGGTTGAATGTTTTGTTTTTAGTAATTAGATGGAAGGATTTTGTGTCCGAAGGAGTTGTGGAGTACATTGACTCGATAGAAGAACAGATGACAATGATTGCAATGCATCCTGACGATTTATCCGAAGTATCCTCTTACTGTTCGTCTTACACTCATTGCGAAATACACCCGTCCATGATATTGGGAGTGTGTGCCTCCCTCATTCCCTTTCCCGACCATAACCAGGTGTTCTACATTTTCCTTTACACTTTTAGTCTCCTAGAAATACTTACCAGGCTGCCATGGGGAAGCAGGCCATGGGAGTGTACGTCACCAACTTTCACGTCAGGATGGATTCGTTAGCATTCTGTCTTTATTATCCTCAAAAACCACTCACGACGACTAGAGCTACCGAGTTTCTAAAGTTTAGAGAACTTCCAGCTGGTTAGTTAATTTGCGAGAATTACAGGAATTAACACAATCGTGGCTATAGCTGCCTACACAGGCTACAACCAGGAAGATTCTATAATAATGAATCAGTCGGGAGTGGACAGGGGGCTATTTAGGTGAATGGTCTTGTAAATGTCTCAGAGCAGTGTTTTATCGTTGTTATCGTGACCAGGAAACACGACGTCCTCCATATGAGGAAGAGTGTTTCGAGAGACCAAATAGAAAGGAAGTAATCGGAATGAGACACGCAGTTTATGAAAAGTTGGACGAAGACGGGGTGATTGCTCCTGGGACACGTGTTTCAGGAGATGACGTAATAATTGGAAAGACGGCGACTATAAATGACAGCGATGATGAAGTTGACTATGTTTGAAAGTAATTTTTAGTTGGAGGGTGATGTCAAGCGTTTTTCTAAAAGGGATGCCTCTACGTTCTTACGGAAAACGGAAATTGGGATAGTCGACCAAGTGATGATGACAGTGAGTCAGGAGGGGTACAAATTCTGTAAAGTTCGTGTGCGAACGTGCAAAATTCCACAAATCGGGGATAAATTTGCGTCCCGACATGGACAGAAAGGGACTTGCGGAATCCAATACCGTCAGGAGGTAGGAATAAGATGGTTATTTTAGGACTTGCCGTTTACATGTGAAGGGATAACCCCTGACCTGATAATAAACCCACACGCCATCCCAAGCCGGATGACGATTGGTCATCTCATTGAATGTCTGCTGGGAAAGTTGTCTGCGTGCAGAGGGGAGATTGGGGATGCCACTCCCTTCAACGATACAATCAACGTCCAGAAAATATCGAATATGCTTAAGGACTATGGCTATCACTTGAGGGGAAATGAGGTCATGTACTGCGGATTCACGGGGCGGAAGATAAATACGCAGATTTTTATTGGTCCCACATATTACCAGAGATTGAAACATATGGTCGACGATAAAATACACGCCCGAGCTCGGGGACCAGTTCAGATTCTGACGAGGCAGCCTTTGGAAGGACGTTCGCGGTGTTGTTGGTCGGGTTACTTCTAGTGATGGTGGTCTACGATTTGGAGAAATGGAAAGGGATTGTCAAATTTCTCACGGAGCGGCACAGTTCCTCAGGGAAAGACTTTTCGAGGTGTCTGACCCCTACTACGTGGTGGTTTGTAACAAATGTGGATTCATTGCCATCTTTTCAAAGAGTAACAAGTCACTAGAATGCAAGTCCTGTAAGAATAAGACTCAGGTAAGCTCCATTGCATGTTTCGTAGATGTCACTGATTGGAATTCCTTACGCATGTAAATTGCTATTCCAGGAGTTGATGTCAATGTCTATCGCACCCAGAATGTTGGTCTGAAATGTCTTGAAACTCTTTTGATATCTTTCCATTTTGTTCCATTTTTTATTTAGTCTAAGATTCCAGGCTTGTTCAAAAATCGGCCCGTGTTTTTGTCGGTAATTAAAATAAGAATCGATTGTATGGCTTTTTTGATTAATTGCGATAATACATCTGGCTCCGTGTTTGAGGCACTCCGCGTTTTGGGTTAATTTTCTGAAAATAGTAATTCCAATGCCAAACTATTTGTTTCGCCGCTTTGGTCGGGGCACTTTTATTATTTAATTTTGTATCTTATTCAATATTAAAAAATCAAATTTTCAGGTGTCATTTTTTAGTTCATTTATATTAAAGTCAATCACATAATTAAAGATATAAAATTAAATAGATTTTACTCAAACCAAACCTCAACATTATTGCCAATCAGTCATATTCCACACAAAAAAATCTTAGTCGCACCGATCTCAAAAGTTAACCAAGAAG
Source organism: Octopus sinensis (assembly GCF_006345805.1). Classification (NCBI taxonomy): domain Eukaryota; kingdom Metazoa; phylum Mollusca; class Cephalopoda; order Octopoda; family Octopodidae; genus Octopus; species Octopus sinensis. The sequence goes on from NW_021832829.1 coordinate 355,447, forward strand.
TTGGACCGGGGCGTTGGGTATCATGTGACCAACGATCGGTTAATCTGAGGGCCCTTTGTTGGGCCTCCTCGATTCGCCTCCTGTTGGACCACGATAGCCGCGGACCCCATGATCCGCAGGCGTAGGCAATACAAGGTTCGAAGTACTGGCGGTAGATATTCGCCAGTACCGGGTGCGACCCATTTTTACATATTCCGGATAGAGTTCGTAGTATGTTCAATTTTTTTTCGCATTTGCGAAGGAGGTTGTCTGCATGTGGGGAGAAACAGAGGTGCATGTCGAGGGTTACCCCTAGGACCGTCTGACTCCTGTAGAAGGGTACGGATATATTATTCAGCTTTAAGTCGACTTACGTCCTTCCAAAATTTTAAAAGAGTGAAAAAGACATTAGTGCAATTTGAGATCCGTCACCAACCTCAACCGAAATATTAATTCAATAATACCGTGCTTCCACAATGGGAAAGTTTTCAATGTAAGGCATTATATAAAAAGAAAAAAACAGCTTTTCTTTAATTCAAACGCATTTGAAAAAATTCTTACTGCAGAGTATTTGTCAGAATTATTAGATGAATTTGTCAAACATTTGAACGTCTAAGAAATGGAACAATACCTGTGCCGGCTATAATACGTTACTCTAAAACTAGTTAAAAATTAAATTTATTACTTTTACAGCATTTAATTGATGTATAGATCGTTTTAAAAAGATGCACGGCATGTTTCTTAAAACTCTACATGAAAAATAAAAATCGTCGGAAAAAAATCTATTGCCAAATTTTTATTTCGATATGAAAAAAAATTATAGAATTGCTAATTTTTTAATTTTATAATTAACAGATTTTGAAAAACATTAAGAATTTTTTTTGGAAAAAATAAACACTAACCAGAACCGGCTGACAGGATTAAGAGACAATTCCTGAATAAGAAATGTAAATTTTCTGAGATCTTTAGAACAATGGGTGCGCAAATGGCCAAGTTTCTTTAAATGAGCAAGAGTTTGGGTACCGAAAACACAGGACGTCTCTACGGCAATTGCCCAGAATCAAAAGCATTTGCACAAATGACAGTACTTCGACAAGTTCATAGATTCGATTTTCTTAGCCAACAAACCGGGTCGACAAGCAGTTGAATTCAAGGTCCCCTTGGCGAAAGGGTCAGCACAGCTAATGTCCCAAACAAGCTGTTTCTCAGATTCAAATGCGAATACCGTGCTCTAATCGGGACGTGTTGCTTTTTAAAAGTCAAGATCTGTCGGTTCCAGAACTGAAAGGAAACCTGCTCTTCCATGGGGGGAAAAGAGAAATTCATTTAATCGAAGTGGGAGTTACCTCGCAAGACCGTTTAAAGCAAGTTGAAGTGGAGAAATTTCACAAATACGACCTCTTTGCAAACGAACTGTCGGTTCTCTATGAAGCAAAAGTGAAGATTATTCCAATTGTCTTGACATGGGATGGAGTTGTCTCAAAGTTCTTTAAAAGTCATATGGACAAGTTATCCATTGAAGAAGGAACGAGGACATACATCCAGTCTGTTGTGCTAAAGAGTACGCAAGAGAGTATGCTTATCGAGCACAGACATGGGATGAAGGTAGACAACGAGGAGAACGCCTCTGCCGCCAATCAACTTGCGGAGCTGGCATGTCGTGAGGACACTCAATTGAATAAATTCATTGACGCAGAAATAGAGAATGAAAGAAAGTTTATGGAAAACTCTTCTTCCAAGCGAAGAAGAGAAATCATTGAAGATCTGGATTTTTAATTAGCTAATTTCACGTGATTGTTTTTCTTGTTACATGTTCTGTCTTTATCGATTATGAATCAATATTAAAGGTATTAGCATAATTGACCTTGAAAGTGCAATTAGCAGAGAAATTAACCGAGTCACCAAGAAGAAAATGGTTCTATTATTTTTATTGATTCTGCTTTAACATATGTTGTTGAAGCAACTCTGCCCACTTCAGAATTTTGACTTTGGACATTTAACATCGTGATATTGTCCACATGTCATTGACCACTTGTGATGCTGTACATTTGTTTGCCAAGTATCGGCTGATGCTAAACTCGATGGCTTGCAGTTCTTGTGGAGAAAATTGTACCCTTGTTGCATACAATAAAGGATTCGACAAGCATAGATGGAAGTTCAAAGTTTACAAAGTGTATAAATCAATACGGGATCGGAATTTCTTACCTCCGCAGTAACTAGGTCGCAATGAGCGAAGCGAGCTATCAGCTAGTCAACTTAAAAATAATCGATTAGTTATTAAAGCATCACGATGTTAAATATTATTAATATTCTCGTGACGGCGTGACTGGAAAATGACTACTCAGATCGACCGTGCAAAGGCTGCTTTTAGCACACTTCTCGGGGAAATCAACCATTCAGAGGAACTTCCGGTATTCATGGCATGGCTGGACTATAAGTTGGCCGAGTTTGACATTTGCGGTCATATCACCCTTGACTGTTATTGACCTTTCAGACTACATTTAGGCCATCAAGAACTCCCCGCGTGGATGTCTTCAGTCCTGAGAATCTTTATGGACAAAAAACTGGACTCAATTTTTCCTATTCAAGTTCAGACTAAAAAACTGGACTCAATTTTCCCCAGTCAAGTTCAGACTAATTTTCCACTCTTAAACACCGAGGAATGTAATTTTGTTTTATTCTCAATTTGAGTAGTTACTTCTTCACTCTCAATAAAACCTTCTGACTCGCTTGGTACAACTCCAGTGAAGAAATCGAGGAATTCTACTCCTGCAAAAAGTCCTAAAGTTAAGAAAGAAGATATCCCAACAAAATCAGTACATGTGGATTCTCCTAACAAAAACCCGGGTTTTGTGTTTTATTTATCTTGTTCAGTAACAAAAACAGAGACTTTTCATTATTGCACTGTGTGTGATTATCGTTCCAAGTCAAAATCGGATGCTGCAAAGCATATTCGAACACATACTGGAGAGAAGCCTTATTCCTGCAGATTTATGTGTGGCCAGGCTTTTTCAAGATCAGACAAGCGTAACGATCATGAGAAAAAGCATCATTCTAGTCCTCAATGATTTTTCTTTTATATTTCTCTTTTTATTGGTCATGTACTTTGCCTCAAATGTTATAAATATTTAATGGATATCGACCAAGAAAACCAAATAGTCATTTACGAGTGCTTTTTAGGGACAGGAATTCCCACCTATGTCGCCTCAAACAAAAATCCCAAAATGTTTGTTCTTGAATCTCCATACCTCAGTATCCCCTACTTAACACAGCGTCAAAACCCTATCTTCCTAGGGTCCTCATCCTTCTTCTACTCAAGTATCACTTCCGTACAGATCAGTAGATTGTCAAAGTATACTTTTCTATTCAAATCTTTTGCGGAGCAATCTTGAAGATTCAAGTACGCGTCTTCTCAAGCTTTTAAAAAATAAAATTGATGCCAATCCCATTGCAGATCACCTCCAATATCATCCCAAATACCTGCAAAAATTTTGGGTCAACAATTAATCAAAAATCCTTTAGTTTAATCTTATTTTTAAGGGGAGAATTATGAACAACTTACTTCCAGAAACAAATGATGAAGAACCTTTTATCCTCTATATCAGGGGTCGGCAAATACTTTTGGAGAAGAGCCAATTTTGAACATTTTTGGAAATTTCGAAAAATTGAAGAGCCACCTTTTACCACTTGTCAAAAATTTAAATTCATAAAATTAAATAGACATTAATTTAAAAAATAATTAAGAATTCATTTTAAAAAATTAAATTAATCAGACGCATTAATGAGAAATGTGATTCCTCATTTCTTTGATGAGTTGGTTAATGTCTGGGTCGTAAGTCGTTAATTTTAATCTGAGGTTAGATTCCAAATTCGAATCTGTAATTTTGTTCCTTAATTTAGATTTTATATAATTCATATAAGAAAAACTTTGTTCACACATATAAGTGGACCCGAATATTGTCAAAATTCCGTATGCAAATTTTTTTAATTCATAATAAGAATCTGGAAGAGAATTCAAGTTTCGAAAATCACATCTTCAAGTTTCTTTTGTATAACATTAATATCATTTTTAATTTTACCAGACAATGTTTCTGTTTCAAGTAATTCTGAAAGGCGAATAAATTTTGATGCCCATAATTCCTTGCATGTCAAGTCCAATAGCTGCATTTCGAACTCAGCTGCGTTGATTTCAAAGTTCTTCAGAGGTTTTAATGAAACATGCCTTTATAAATTCGCCATCGGTAAATGGTTTTCCCCTTTTTGCGATCTCGTGGCTTGTCAAAAAACTGGCAATATTTGCAGTCCTGGCATTGTGATACCAATATTTAAAAGCGGAATTCTCAATCTGATTATTCTTTGCAAGTTTTTCTACAGCTTTCTTTCGGGAATCACTAATTGGATATTTTTTTGCGAAATTTGAGTGTTTTGTGTTAGAGTGTCTCTCTAAATTTGACTTTTTATTTTGATTCAAAGTTTCCTGGCAAATGAGACATTTCGGTAGTTGTTCTGAATTAGACGTGAATGTAAAAATTTCAGTCCATTTTGATTGAAAATGTCGCCCATTATCGATTTTTTTATTAATTTTTTTATTGCTAGGCATATATCGATGTACCACAAAAAATTAATGTTAAACGTGCAAAGATTTTTTGTTATTAACAAAACAAAAAAAATAGTTAAAAATTAAAATCATTTATTAAAAAAATAGTTAAAAATTGAAAGAGCCTACCGTAAGATTTAAAGAGCCTTCAAAGGCTCGCGAGCCTGCTTTTGCCGACCCCTGCTCTATATCAAAGAAGCTCAAATAGAAGAGACAAACATCACCATCGATGACATCTCAGTTGAAGACTACCCTTCTTTCCTCAGCTCTCCAGCAAAAACGAAAGGATGCAAAGTTCGGAGAATCAGGCTAAAGAACAAAAAGAGCTATTAAAAGAGTGTCAAACTGTTTGGGAATCATGAAACCATCTTGCCTTTACCAGTAAAAATCAACTCCTCAATGGTACCTGTAAAATGCATTGTTGAGCTCGATGATATACTCTCTCTAAACTTTCCTTCTTTTGGTACTTTAATCTTGGGAGACTGGGAATGGCGAGAGAACAATGAAAAGTTGGAAATTGCACAAAAAACAAAGGAATTTCCTTAAGAAGTTTTGCAAACAGGTCAACGCATAGAAAAAGCTCGAAAACTTCGGGTCTGATTGTTTGCTTCTTATCACAAACAGCTTTATCTAGCTTAGGATGCATTTTGATCATAAACCATCAGCGCTTGCGGCAACTCCTGCAAGTGCCAAAGACATGACAGATCAGAAGGGCTGGCAATTTTTCCATATGATTCAGTCGAAGGCGAGTGCCTTTTGAATTCAGCTATTAAAGTAAGTCTAGGAGACTTTAACGCTTTTTTAAAAACTCGTTCTAAAGGGCGTCCTTCTTTCATGATTTTTTGAATGCTCTCCGAATCATGCATTTCAATTTCATCTACTTTGCTATGTTTATGAGCGATGATTTTCTTTAATTTTTTTTTTTTGAGCAAATAAGTTTTAATGGATTTTTAGAAACAGAGAATAAGATATCCACGGATTTATAAAGAGCCTGGAGGTCAGCTCAAAGTCGCCGCACTGCGTATCGAGTGGCAGTTTCCGCGGAGCACCGCGACCGAGATTCGCTGGAAGAGCCAGCTCGTCTCCCTCCGGTCGTTGGTCTTCCTGGCAATTTTGCTGGCAATGTCGGCAAGAAGGCGAGTCGCAGACCTGCCGACGATTCCAGATGTTTCAAAGGCGAGGGGGACAAACTCGTAAGAGTCCGAATTTTCTTTAATTAGGTTTCATTTTTTAATAATCTCTAGCGATTTTCCTTCTAGTTGTGCCTTTCGAGCTTTTTCAATTCTTTCTTCGATTATCTCAGCTAAATTATAAACATAAATTGCTATTCCTGCATTAAGGGTCAAGTATCTGCAATAGGTTATGCCCCAAGTGCTTCTAAAAAGCCTGGAATTGATCACAAAATTTCCACCTTCTAAGCTTCTTTTGTGCAAGTTTTAAAACCACATTTTGCTGGGTCTGGCTCAAAGCGAATCTTTTCTTCAACAACATCAAAAACTCCGACAGGTGTGAGTTCATTCATCCCTTGACAGTAAAAGAGAATCGATTTCTTCGTTTTAAGTTTAAAAAAATAGGCAAGTAAATCAAGTACTTCTTCACTTATCATTTATAGCAGGTGAAAAGGAGGCTTAGTTAACTTAAGAAGTAAATCAATAAAGCTAAAGAGCATACAAATCTCTAGCTCGTTACAAACCGCTGCACCTCTCTAAAAGCCCGATAATAATAAGAGACAAATATGAACTTAATGCTTATTCCATTGATTGCTTGAACCACTTTTTCGGGAAATAACTACATCACTCCTACTGAGATGAGACAATCTACGCTGCGAATCCACCTCAGAAAACCTCTTAATGAGGCTCGACCAGCATTGGCTCGCCTGTTTACTCTCTGCTGCTGTGCAACACAGCGAGTCATGGCTGAAAGTTATGCCAAATGCTGGCCTCGAAACATTATAAGAAGATGGCATACGCATCGGTAATACACTGATAGTCGGACTTGACGTCTGCGAACAACATCGCTGCAGATGTCGAAAAATGGTCGACTTTATAGGTGTCCACCCACTCTCTTGCAAACGAAGTGTTGGCCGAGCTCTTAGACACTTCGCAGTTATTTTACGAAATCTTGAGTCAGCGGGATTTCCCTCGGTGCTAGAGACAGTGGCGATAGAAAAGGACCCAATGGGATAACACCTTTCCTTACTTTTTTTTCATAACAGAAGAAAATATGAAAGGCGAAAGTTATGTGCCAGCGGCAAGGACGCAGTGTGCGTTGCCGCGAACGATGGCCAGACCGATGCGCTGGGGGAACAAGAGGCCCTCTCTCGGATCCTTAAGCCTCATCCCAATGGACTGCCCGACCTAGTAGAACAAGTCGGTCTCCTTTCCCGCGGCTCCAGCGGTCTTCAGGGCGATTGGCGTAAAGCGGTAGCAATCCGCGAGAGAAGAATACTTTTTGAATTTCATCCTTTCGGCGTGGTTTGCAGCCGAACAAGGGTTCGCAGCGGAAGAATGGATCCTCGACTTTGAGAAAGTATCCACAACGGTAACATCCCATACCAGGGCTTTCCCGGACGAGTACGGGAATATTGTCACCCCGTCAGGCTTTTTGCCGTTTCCCCGATCGAGTCCGACCGGTTCGAGGAGGCACGAATGGCCCGATTTGAGACCGGCCTTCACGATTCCATTGAGGGCCTTGTGTCTGTGTTCCCTGCCTGCGCTCCTCTTGCAGGAAAGTGGGTGTAGTTTCTTTTCGTCAACGTCCTCTCGCATCTGCAGCGGTGTTTTACGCAAACATCCAGGCCAAGACGGTAAGCAACTCCGATGCGATTGGCAGCATCGTCTAGCCACGTCCCGATACTGGAGAGAGGGAGAGCATTCAGCCAGCTGCCAGAGTGAGCCGCACCTCCGAATCTCAGTGGGAGCGAGCATTGGGCCCATCCCGGAGCATCGAGGTGGACGTTGAGGACGGATTCAGCAGCTTTTTTCAGAATGGCGTCGTATGCAAGGAGTAGATCCATTTGCGAGAAATAAAGATTGCTTCCGAGGGTGAAGATAAGTTTCGGCAGATGGATGCTGTTCTTCAGGAGGAAAAAGGCAGTGGGTGAGTCCAGGATAGATAGGTTGGTTAAAAGTCTTTGAAAGTATTCGGTTTTGGCAGAAAGCATGCATCGGAGCTTTGTGTCGGACAGGGATTTCCCGAGGAAGGTGACGTCATCGATTGGGGTAACGTTGGCGCCAGGCAGGATTACTCTGAGGCGGGCCACAGCGGATTGGAAGTCCGCCTCCGAACAGGAGACATTGATGATCTCGATCTTCTTCGCGTTGACCGATAGGCCGAGGGTAGCAAGTGCTGGTAAGATGTGTTCTACATCCCAAATAACGTGGTCAGCACGGCCACCCAATGTGGCATCATCAAGATACCATAGATTGAATGGAGAGACAGCAAGTCGAGCTGCCTCATCGATTGTCATCGCGAAGAGAAGTGGCCCTAGCGGGTCACCCTGTTGCACGCCAGTCTCCGAACGGATGATCTCATTCCCGTATACCAGACTGCTCTCCGAACCGTAGGCAAGCGAGACAAGATGGATTATTTCTGGTGCTCTCCGAAAATGGCATCACGGCGCACGCTGTTGAAAGCGTTGATGATATCAAGCTTCACATCGATAAAATCGGCAGTAACACGTTGGCCCATGTAGAAGAAACCCCTGTTGGCATGAACAGCTCCTTCACAGCCGCCACGTACGCCAACACCGACTTTCGTGGGCGAAAGCTCGGCCCCTATTCTCGTTGCAACCCTTCTGGCAGCGACTTTGCTGCAGAGCCTTCTGAAGTAGTTGCCAACCCCAATTGGGCAGACACCTCCGTCTGGTTTTTGAAAAGCGTGAAGGTGGGCAGCGAAAAAGAGATTCCTCGCGAAGAGGGGGATCCTTCCGTCGATGATCCTTCCGACCAGTTTGGTGATTGAACTCAAGAGCCGGATTCCCCGGTGATCGCTGAAGTCACGAAGAAGATATTTGGCTGAAGCTTAAGCTATAGATAATGGATCTGGACAGTCGTGGGTTCGAATCCGAAGGAGGCTAGGTTCATCCTGGGGTCAATTCTTGTTATCGTTCCCCTGCCCGCGAGGAAATGAGTACTTCTGACACGACACAGTTGAAAAATGGGGATCTCTTACCTTCCTTCCGGTCTTAGCGTGGCGTTATGGGGTCCACCATGTCAGTTGGAACTTCCAATCGGATATGGAAACGCTTAGGAGACACTTAATGCCTACCGAAAAAAGGACTTCTAGAACTCTGACCCTGGTGGGACATCGTCATCTCAGTCCGATCATGTGGGCAGGATCGAACTTTTCAGAAGGATCTCCCTCGCTTAAATCGGGGATCACGGGGATTATAATTAACTGGCTTTTGGTCAATAAATAAATAAAAATAACATCGTCAAGAACAGGGGTGTCAAACTCATTTCGCTTCGAGGGCCGCATTTATAATAATTTTTCATTAAGGAAATTCTGATATTTATTATGAAGAATAACAAAAATAAGAGAAACTAAATAAAACTAGTTTTAAATTATAAATCAATTATTTAAAGTATGAGCCTCGGATAGCGTGTGAATTTCCGCGGACAATTGCACACGAAATCCTCTGGAAGAGCCACGACGTCTCCCGCGGATCACCTGTTTTTTTGGAGATTAGACCACCCAATCTTCGAATGAACGAAAAACTCTCTGTTCCAAAGACTCCAGAAGTCTCACAGCGATCGGCTGGAAAGATATCTGTCTGCCAGGAAGAGTATTTTTTTTTCTTCAACTCTTCAGAACGTTTTGCAGCAGAGCCAGGAAAGGATGCCGAACTTCCGAATGAAGAAGGTCCAAACGTGTCAGGGCAGGTAAAATCCCAAACAAGTGATTTCCCTCTCGTGTACGGGTAGATGGTTACGCCGTCTGGGCGTTTGCCATCCCCTCTATCGAGACCAGCTGGTTCGAGTTGAGAGTGGAAACCGGCAGCGTCCATGGCCCTTTTAATGATGTCATTGGCGGCGGAATGTCGGGGAAAACGACCGGCACTACGAGTGCAAGAAAGTGGGTGCCTTCCCAATGGACCAATCCTCTTTCCACATTTGCAGGGGTGTGGGGTGCACATCGGTAAGCCGAGACGTAGACATAGGCCGATCCTAATGGTATCGTCGTCCAGTTTACAGCCCGTAGACGCAATAGGACAAGCGCTTATCCAGGAGCCAGAATTGGGTTGTGCACCCGATCTGAGACATATGATCCGTTCTTGGTCCATGCACAGTTCGATAACTCTGTAAGTCTCCCTGCACCAGATTTCGTCCCAATGTCTCTGTGAAGATTCCTCTTCGGGGAGTCTCAGACCATGACTGCTCCATGACTCGAGGCCGTTTTGCATCCACCGACACGGGGTACATTCATTTAAAGACTTGAGAATGACGCCGATGAGGGGACCACAAAATGATCGTGAGGCCAAATAGGCTGGAAGAGCCAAGTCGGTAGGTGAACGGAGACCGATACCTCCCATACGAATAGGTAGGGAAGCTTGTTTCCATGCGAGATCATCAAGTTGCACATTACAAATAAGTTCGGCATGACGACGAATGATAGAGTCTATTGACCCAAGATGTTTAGGATGAAGGAAACATGGAGATGAACGGAGGATATACAGAATTTTTGGAATGGATAAAAAATTCTTCAAGAGGAACAAGCCTTCATGTGCATCTAGCTGGGATAACCGACTCGCTGCTTGTTCCATATTTGATGTCTTTTCCATCCAAATTTTTTTCCGTTGCCTGACCGTGGAGAGGAGAGCCGAGAATAATAAGGTCTTCTTTTTGGGTTATTCTGATTTCAGGAATGAGTGAGGTAAAGTTTCTGTGGATTTCATCGAAAGAGGCCACGTTAAGATTAGTCAGCTCACACTTTGACGGATTCAAGGATAACCCGATGTGGCCGAGCCGAGAGGATATCATAAGGGCGTCTTTGAGAACCTGATCTGCCGGGCCACCGATTGTGACATCGTCCAGTACCAAATGTTTAGGGAGATTTGACTGACATTGCTATAGGGTGATACCCAATGCGAATAGGAGTGGTCCGAGAGATCACCCTGTTGTACCCGGTGGAAGAGAGAATACTTGAACCCTCGAAAAGGAGGCTGGAACTGTGCTCGTAACAAAGTTTAGCGAACGGCATGATTTCAGGTACTGAGTCATACACTCTCCAAGGAAACAGGAACGGTCGATCGAATTGAACGCATTTCGCATGTCAATTTTCAAGATGACACAATTGTCAGGCACATTCTTGGAAGCAATAACTCTCTGACTGAATGGGCTGATGCTTCACAACCTCCTCTGACACCGACACCCAATTGGATGTTTTAAAGATGCTTGGGTAGGAATGGGAGCTACGACTGCATAATTTTTGGCTGCAAGGCGTCTAAAAGTGCACCCAACAGAAATCGGTCTAATTCCGCCGTCCTTTTTATTAGGGCGGTGAGGCTTCCAGACATGAAGAGAAACGTGCGAAATCAGATATGGCCACTGATGAAAAGGGTCATCAGGTCGCATATTGAATCAATTAGGTTACACCTGCATCAGACGAATTGAGTGATAAAAGGTCGCGAATGTGACCGGGACGAAGGCCGTCTAACCCTCCAATACTGGAGGGTCGGAATGATTTGAGATTATAAAGGAGCTCTTCTTTGCTCACTTTTTAACTTCGGTAAAATGAGAACGAGAAAGGAATTCTAGATCATTTTTAACGTCGGGATGTTTTTCCTTAACAGCTCGAGAGTCCTGTCCCCAATAGAGGCAAATGAGTCGTTACTGCAAAGAATTCTTAGAGCGGCAGTGAAGTCACCTTCCAATAGTTTGGAATGGATTCTTTTACTGAAATTGCATTCGGAGGTGTTATTCGATGTTTTGGAAAAAACATATTTCTGGGAAAGAAAAAAGGAAATACAGTCCGACCCCCAAATGGGGCACCAAGTGCCCCAAAATGCGGGGGTGCCCAAAAACAGGGGTTTGTTATTTTTTTAAAAATTAAACCATTAATAAACATCAAAAAACATTTTTACTAAAATATTCAGTTATTTTTCTTTATTTGTAGAGTTTTGTCTGATATTGTTCGTCAATTTCAGCCGAAAATCAAAAAAATCTCGGAGCATACTTGGTGCAACATTAGAAATTTTTTTTTCTAAATTGTTAAGCAGATCTTTTGTTTTTGCTACGACATTTTCACTATTTTCGGTTTCTGAATATGTATCATAAACATTATTGTTCATGTCTTCGCATTCTCCATCAGTATTGCCGTGTTGCAAGAAAGGTACAATATTTCGTTTTATTCTTGATATTGTTCCTTTACTTGTGTTGTACTTTTTCATTAGTTGCCTCTCAGATAAATTTTTCTTCAAAATTTCTTTAGCAATCTTCAATTTAGTTTCGTAATCCATAACCACAACAATAAAAATATAAATTGAAAATAAAACAAAAAATAATTAATTTATTATTATTTTATTTTATTTTATTCCTTATAAATGATTTTATGGTGCCCCAAAAATCCATAATTTTTATCGATTTTTATTTTTTTCTGCCAAAATGTACTTTTGGAATAAAGTGCCCCAAATTGCGGGGGTGCCCCAAATCCGAGGGTGCCCCACCCTGGGGTCTGCCCCATTTTGGGGTCGGACTGTAGTATGATTCCGATATAAGAGGATGGAGTTCTTAAGCCTCGAAGTCAGGGATTCGGAAGAGCCTTTGCTGGTGTGTAGGTTCAAAGCGAATACGGGGAAACAAAAGTTTGGCCCAGTCCTCGTTTTGGTTGGTATTTATGGCTTTACGGATCAATGTGCATAGGGATTCTGCGGCTGTAGCACGTGAGCCTTTTGGCAGTCTGATGGGGATCTTCTTTAAGAGACGGAATTCGAAAGAAATTGCAAAATGACAGCAGATGTATAACTATTGAACGAGGAATCGACAGCAGGAGTGCTGGGAGTAGGCTTAGGAGGGTCGATTAGGCAAGTGTTAGATAAAACAACACCCTCTAGACCAGGGGTGTCAAACTCATTTCGCTTTGAGGGCCGCATTTTGTAAAAATTTCGCATCGAGGGCCGCATTTATAAGAATTTCTCATTAAAAGAAGATTAGTTCTGATATTTATTATGATGAATAACAAAAATAAGAGAAACTAAATTATTCAATTATCGCCCTTTAATTTTTGTAAGAGCTGCTTCCAGAGGATTGACATCTTTTTTAGATACAATTTTTGATATGTCAGGCTGAGCTATTCGTGTAGTTCCGTCTTTTATTAAAGAGGATAAATGTTCATCAGTTAGTCTTGTTCTTTGAGCAGTTTTTGTCAATTTCATAAATGAAAAAAGTTGTTCACATACATATGTCGAACCAAACATAGCAATGATTTTTGTTGCATACTTTTTAAAGTTTTTAAACTTTCCAGGAAGATATGCAAAGAAATCAGGTATTCCAACCTCCAAATATTTAGCCTTAAGTATATTGAATTTGGATGTAAAATATTAAGTCATAAAAATGGATATTTGTGAAAATAGAGTTATATTTTAACTAAATTTACGAGTATTATAATGTTTTGGTACAGACTGTACATCAACAGTACTCCTGAGCTCTTTGTACGTAGGAAAATGAGATAAATCTTCATTTAATAGCTGAAACTTCCATAATTTTATTTTCAAAATAAAACACTTGATATGATCTGACAACTGAGTTATGAGCTTGTCTTTACCCTGCAATTCTAAATTAAGGTCGTTCATATGTGTGGTAATATCCACTGCAAATGCCAAATCTTTGTTTCAAGATTGACTTTTCATTCCGTCTGTGTTTTGCCCTTTCATCTCCATAAATAAAATTATTTCCGATCTCAACAAATAAAATCTTTTAACAACTTTGTGAAGTGATGAAGAGTATGTCCTGGATACTGGAATTCAGCCGTCGTGGGTTCGAATCCAGAAGAGGCTACTTTGTAGTCGGGGTTAATCTCGTCGAAGTTCCTTTGCCCGTGAGCTGACGAGTACATCTGGCACGACACAGTATGTCAAAAAGGATCTCCTTCCTATCCGGCCTTAGAAAGGCGTTACGTGGTCCACCAAATTCACTTGGAGATTTCGACTGGATTTGGAAACGCCGAGGGGGCACCTAATGCTCACCGAAAAAGGACCAATAGCTCTCCTACCCCCTGGGACATCGTCGTCGCAGGACGATGCACTTTGCATAGGATTGAACCTTTCCGGAGGATCTCCGTCGAAGTGCGTCGGGATCACACGCTAATTAGTTCGGTCTTAACTGTGGTCTTGGTGTTTAATAAATAAATAAATAAAGATAACCAGCGGACTGGAGTATAAAAAGGAATGTCGCTGAACTGATTATTCATATCTGTCAGCAGTTTACTAAACTGCCAGTGGTTGAGGGGATGACCTCTGATATAGTTTACTGACTAATGCAGTACTTCGATTATGATTTTGTGTGAAATGAGTTTGTAACGCAGATAATTTTTTTCGCAATTCATTTAGCTTTGAAACACGCATTGGACCTTCTTGGTTAATAAACAACTTAATACCTTCGAAATAATTGTATGATAGATCATTAGATTGATAATGGGTCTTTAGGTTATTATTATTATTATTATTAGCACTGTCATAGGAACATAATGTAATTTAAACTAATTAAGTTCCCACATGTGCCACATATGAGACTATCTTTTCGGTCATAATTTTCCATGATGTGCGGTTGTATGCTATACTCCTGAGAGTATCTAGGTCGTCTCCATTTTTCAGTTGTCTTTTAACGCGTTGTAGTTCTTTTGAGATTACAATAGGTAATGTATTTCGTGGGCGTCCTCGGGACGCAGATCTTCGTCCTTTGCGTAATATGATTCCATTGCCCAGTTAGCATAGACATCCTGGTCGATTCCATTGCCCAGTTAGCATAGACATCCTGGTCGATTCCATTGCCCAGTTAGCATAGACATTGTCGGTTGAGTTAGTGACGCAACTCTATTGCACAAAGTCTTAATCACTTCAATAGGCACTATTTTCACTTTCGCATGATGGATTAATTCCAGCTCTTTGGATAGGAGGTCTTATTTCCTCATTTTTCGATCTCCACTTGATGTAAATTTTGGGAAGATGTATCCCAACTTCCACCAACAAAATTTGATTCCTTATCTTGTCGAAAAGAGACATTTCTGGCTAGTTATGTTCCACGACGATGTCGGTCTTTATAAATGTGTTCACTCTGATTTCAACCTTCTCATTCGACGATACAGATTCTACCGAGTGTGTTTCGAGTTTTATATCATTTTTGAGTCCAAAATTTCGACAAAAATGAAAGTGGATGCATCTCACTACTTCATCGTGCCTCCTGACATAATCCTCATGTAACATCTTCTCAAATCTAGTGGCACAGTGATCGACGGTCTTCTTTTATCTTATGCAGTGGGAACACATTGAGTTATGTTCTGCAAAGAATAAATTTCTATTTTGCACGAGACAGAATAAGCGTTCAGATCGTGGAGAGTTATTGCCTTTGGACAGCCAGTGACTAGAGTTTTTGACATTCACAAAATCCTCCGTAATATAGGATGGAATGAAGACATTTTGAAAAAATCTAGTTCAGTAGGTACTTTTCTGGGCACCGACCAACAGTTTTTTGTTAAGTAAAACGTTAGTAGACAAACCATCCGGCTACCCCATGGCTTAGGATGGCGAGAGGAGCTCTCTGACGCCCAGAAATTGTCCTTAAAAGGCCTCCCTGAGGTCCTAGAGAAGATAATGTTTGGGTGGCAGATAAGGCGGTAAGTCTTAGCTTGTGGCTGAGAGGCAAGCGTGTGTGCGGGATCTGAAAAGGCAGGAATGCCAAAGGTCTTTATCTACCCTTTAATAACAGCTTCAGATAATATTATATTGATCACATATGAGATAATTTAACTAATGGTCTTACGAGGCGCTCGGCCCGCCTCGCGAATAGCGAAGCCATTCCCGCTGATCACAGCGATCTACAGACGTTCAAAAGCCAGGATGACTCTCTGGAATCGTGTCTTACTTTAGATATCCGTCGGCCGAGGGAAGCGGAGCGTCCTGGGGTTGAAGATTCTTGAAGACTCTAAAGCGATTGGGGTGAAAAGGAGAGAATTCGAGAGGTGCCCGTACTTGAGAATCTTGCGATACTTGATTAGCCTCGAAACGTGCCCAGAATTGATGGCGGACAGGGCGAGATTTCCGCGCGAAAACGTGTCAGAGGAGTCCCAAATAAAGGATTTTCCCTGCTCATAACGAAAGGTGGTCATGCCGTCTGGGCGTTTGCTGTCTCCTCGGTCCAGCCCAACCGGCTCGAGGATCGACGGGAAACTGTAAAGTAACTTTTTTATTATAATAAAAAACCAAAAGAGAAATAGTCATTGGCAGATAGCCAGAGTATTGCCTCTGACTATTGCTATAGATATTCTTTCGATTAAATACCGGTGCTCACACGGGTCGCCGGTAACCCTTTCGATTAATGAGGCAATGCGCTGGAGTAGGGTCCGAGTAGAAGGCCCCTGTATTCCTGACGTCTCAACAGCCAGGGGGACAAACACTCTCCCATTCCGAATTCCAGCGTATTTCTCAGCTTTTCTCTTCTCTGCCCGTTCAGACGGGGCTCCAGGATTCTCGATGCATAATTTGATGTTCTGATTGGAGAAGGAGTTCACACACGTGACGTCCCAAACCAGACACTTTCCCCTCTGAAATGGAAATGTGGTCATCCCATCGGGTCTTCTGCCGTCCTCTACGAAAATCCCTGCAGGTTCCAATTGTGTGTGGAATCCAGCAGTTCGAAGAGATCGACAGATGATCTGGTTCAGTTCGGAATGCCGTGAGGAACGTCCAATTCCGTTTCGACATGAGAGGGAGTGATATCCATACTCGTCAGTCCACATGCCGCACCGGCATTGATGTTTTTCATAGACGCGTAAACCGAGGCGCAGACAAACTCCAATTCTTACGGTTTCATCATTAAGAAGGCAGCCAGTTGTATTACAAGGGTAACAGTTTAGCCACGCGCCGCTTAGGGGCTGGCTGCCCGCTTGTAAACAAGCCAACCTTCTCTGGTCCATGGTTTCCTTTAGGCATGAAAACGTATTGGCGTGGACTTTCGACGTCCACTCCGATTGGCAGGTCACATCAGATGGCAATGGAAATCCCAGCTTTTCCCATACGGCGACGCAATCATCCACAGCAAATGATTTCCTCTGTTCGTTTATTTGAAAAAGAACAGTGTCGATCATATCTCTGGACGAGAGTACTGAGGAAAAATATGCGCCGTGCGCTGAATCTGCCGGGGTGATCAAGCCGATCCCTCCCAGGGAAATTGGAAGAGTCGCCTGTCTCCACGACTGCGTATCGAAGCTAACTTTGAGGATATCCTCAGTGCAAGCTCTCATATGCTCGGAATAGTCTTCAAGAAGATCTGTTTCCTGATAGCATTGGGCCGTCCTCAAAAGGTATGTTAACTTCGGAATAGATAGACAGTTCCTCATTAAAAAGAGCCCAATGTGGCTATCCACACAACGTAATTTTTTAGAGAGAAGGGAAAATTCCGAAATTTTAGTCTTCATAACAGCTTTGATACCACTTTCAAAAATAGAAGATCCAAGAAAAATCAAGTCCTCTTTGAGGGGGAAGGTGCATCCAGGTAGCAGTTTGTCGAATTCGGTCATCCACTTCCGAAAGGAAAGTTCGTTCGTGTTGACATTCACAATGTCAAGTAACTTGGAAAATTACGCAACCAGATATTACTAAATATATAGAAAATACAAAAATCGGGATGTACAACAAAATTGAAAAGCAACTCCAAAAAATAGTAAAGCAAAAAGATGAGACAAAAATGTTTATCGCTATGAGACTGCTAAACAAAAAAAGAAGCAAAACACAATCAAAGTCTGGAAGCAAAACACACGGGAACTGCCGTCATTGACAATAAAAGTAAAGCAGAGGCTATATCTGAGCTTTAATACAAAATAGTTAACTGGAAGGATGAATCAGGATACAAACTAGGAACACTAAGATCGCCAATAAACACTTATGAAGTATTGGATCCAACAAAGAACTCAAAACCGGGAGGTCTGGGGGAAAAGATAACACCCCACCTGACTAGTAAAATCTGTGCCAATGAAGCTTCCAGAAACTATTGCAGACATCCTGAACAAACATTTAAAAAGAACACCCCATTAGACCTCGGCAAAAGATGGCTAATTCAACTGCAGAAACCGGAAAACAGAAAGGGCCTTATCAAACTGGCAACACTAGAGAAGATAAAAACCAAGGTGGAAAATTTTCTGTCGCTAGGGCAAAGTGTGTTTAGAGCTGACAGATCTACTCCTGATGTCATCTGACACACAGATGGACCGCTGTCTTATGTTAAAAATACTAATTGAGTAACTAACCCAATCTATAAGCGTGAATGTTAAAGACAGATATTTATAGTGAAAAATAAAAAAACGAGATCAAAAATAAAAGTCATCGTGCATCAAAAACAGCGACTATTAAATAAGTGAGTAAATTATACGTCTAGGAGTTCGCTTTTTATACAATATTCGATGCCCACATTCTCTGCATCTGATTGGGGCCGATAGCCTTACTTCATTCTCACGATTGCAAGCTGATATAGTTAGTTATAGGCTAACCTCCGCAGACATATGTGCAACCTTTTTTAGCCACTTCTTCATTCCGTTCTGTGTCCATCATCACAACAACACAAAATAATATCAAATTTTTATTAATTTATATGTTCTATTAATAAAACATATATTATTTAAATAATGTTGTCTGCTAGACCAATTAACTAATTACTTCGATGAAATCAGATTGTATCTCTATAAACATGATTGTATCGTCAAGATATTTAGTTTGTTATTTTTTACATCGGATCTGATTGTCGTATCCATTCATATTTTGACACTCATTTGCCACAGTAGAATAGCGAAGTATGTTATAAGCCTTTGGTCTTCCTAATTATAAATTTGCTGCAAAAATGCAAGCATTTAACAATTCGATTGTATTTTCTGAAATAAGAACTATTGAGAATTCTCATACATTTGTAGCTGGTCACTGTCAATGTTTGATCTTTCGAGAGCCCAAATTCTCAATAGTGCCCGTACGTGTTGTTCTTTTTTGTATGAGTCCTATGATTTTTAATCTTCTCATACAGTGCTTGATTGTCTGTTCAAAGTCATAATAGGAAAAGAATTACAAGTACAAGAAGTAATTAAAACATTTAGGTGTTGATAAGTCTCTACAGGCTTATTATATACAGTCAACTGTTCTTAATAGGACTCTGGCGAGTGTCTCGTTTGATGCTCGCCGATCCAGCCCTTTCCTGACATTTAGTGAGCGAGAGGCGCTGGACTGCACCATGACGAAAGTCTACAGACCCAGAGAAAAAGAGGGGAAAGAAAGAAGAGCCACCCCTTGTTCACTTCGAAAGTTCAGAACTTAGCTAGACTATTAATTAGTTAAGTACTTTCTAGATATAAATCAAAAATGGATATTTACTGGAATTTATAAGAAACCGCAGGGCAATAATAGTCGAATTCTAGCCTAATTTTGTCCATATTTACTATTCTCAAAAATAAACTGATGGATCAACTATGAGGAGAAAATAAAATCAAAAATGTTTATAGAAGACCAAACAATCTCCAGTCACAAGTTTATAAATTTGAAATAAATTAGGGTGTAATTAAAAGCTTTTATCCAACATTGACACTGGTTATGGCAAAACTGATGGATAAAGAAGGAAATAAAAATTGGAAACAATTTTTAGAGAAAGTAACTTTTTCCTATAATACGACACACCACTCGGCGATCAATGAGACCCCCTTCAAAAAGTTTAGGGGTATTTCTGGAATTAACACTGTGATTCATGAAATACCAGGTTATAATCTTATTTACAGTGCTCGTCAAAAAAAATTGCTCAGCCATTTTTTCATTCTTTTATTGACAAATTAATAAAAAATTTCATCTTACGCTTCATTTTCTATTCTAATTTTTAAGTATATTAATTTATTTATGCGATTTTATTTCAATATAAGGAAATTAAAGCATAAAAATTTAAATCTCGTGACAAAAAACATTGCTCACTTTTCTTGTTAGTGCATATGCCACGTTCTCCCAAGAAACAGTTAACTGAATTTAAAAAAGGGATGATTATTGCGTACTTTAAAGAGGGTAAATCAATCAGAGAAATCTCAAAAATACTTAATTTGCCGTATTCCACAATTTCATTTAATATTCGAAAATTTCGAGAATTTGGAACACTGCATCGGAAACCGGGCTCAGGATGTTTTCCGAAACTAAGTTCCCCCCAAATACAATTTTTATGTAATGAAACCGAATCACATCCTACATTGTTGGCAGTGGATTTGTCCAACAAAACTAAAGAAACTTTCAATATTGATGTTTCCCCTAGGACAATTCTGAGAACTTTGAATAAAAATGGGGTATATTGTCGTGTAGCAAAAAGAAAGCCATTGCTTTCTCAAAAAATATTATTTCGAGATGGTCTGCGTCACTACGATTTTTATCGATATCTGATAGTACATGGAAATCGGTGATATTCTCAGATGAGTAAATGTTCGATGTTTTTAACAACAGAAAACATCAGCTTGTTTACAGAAAAAATAAAACGGAGTTAAAAAATGCACATTTGCTGCCGACTGTTAAGTTCGGAGTAGGGAGAGTTATGATTTGGGGCTGTATATCGTCTAGTGGCCGCAATGGCGCAGTGGTAACGGCCCTCTAGCAGTTCCTGCCGGCTCCGGGTTCGAATTCCGCTGTTACTGTTGCGGTCGAAACGAAGGCTTCCAAGCATTTTAGTAATGCGAAGAGGGTTGACGAGTGACAAGACAAATATTATGAAAATTTGGCAGTCAATTCCTAAAAGTTTTTTACAAAACTTAGTAAATTCAATGAGAAAAAGGAGTTATTCTTTATATTTAGCAAGGGGAGGACATATTAATTACTGATAATGAGATTTCCAAATTTGTGCTAATGTTTTTTGTCTTGCAATTTTTTGTTTTTGTTTAAGTTTGTAAATAAAAAAGAAAAATTTTATTATAAAAATTAAGGTATAATAATAAAATACTACTTTTTTTTTTGATGTCAGTGACTATTTATTAAAAATATGGAAAGCTAAATTAATCAGAAATTAATCGGCCAGCAAGCCGAATGGAACAGCTGTTCCCACGCACAACGGCCAACAGGATCCTTTGGATTATGAATGTAAATTCCCTAGGATCCTTGGAGCGTAAAGAACAGAGGTGGCCAAGTTTCTTTAGATGATCAACTGTCATTGTGCCAAAGACGCACGAAGTCTCAACAACAATTGGCCAAAACCAAAAGCCGTCTAACAAGCCCTGGTATTTTTCGGATTTTGTATGTTCAGCCCTATTAGCACGGGACCCGGGCAGAGAGGCGGATTCGTTGATGGCCGACTTAGAGAAGGAATCAACACACGTGGCATCCCAAACTAGTGGTTTACCAGCGTCGAAAGCGAACAACGTCGAGCCATCAGGCCTTTTTCCATCACCACGGTCAAGACCGATTGACTCAAGGACAGAAGGATACCCTGCCTTTTCGAGGGCATGGAGAATGATCTTGTTAAGAGCCGAATGACGAGGTATGCGACCTGCGCTTTTCTTGCAGGAAAGGGCATGGAGCCCGTATGTGTCCATCGTTGATCCACACCGGCAGGGGTGGGGATTACAAATCGGTAGTCCGAGACGAAGGCATATTCCAAAACGGAGGGCATCGGAGTCGAGGCAGGTATCCAAATGGGTCGTGGGAAGGCAGTTAAGCCAGGAGCTACTTAAATATGTTTACAAAAAAAATAAATTAGAATAATGCTATATAAAGACATAAACATTGGTGAGCAATTTTTTTGACGACCACTGTAATAATTTAGATAAAAATAATGAGGCATTGTTTGTCGAAGATGAACTTAATGGTAAATTTACGATGTATTTATTTTTAGAAACGAATAATAAAATTTTTAATTTCACTCCTCCAGACATGAATTCATATTATTTTAAAAGAATGAATAAAAAGATGGGAGTACACAGGTCAAAATATGATTTTGAAATAGAGAATGAGGTATAATTAAATAATAACAGTTTAGGTTCGAATCATAAAAGATTGTGGGACGAATCCGTCTTTGAATCTACACAGAATTAAATCCCCACATGAAGAAAAGAGAAAAGTAAGAAATATAATGTCTAATAACAGATTAATGGTTAGTTGTCTTTCCTAACATTTAGATCGAATTACGAAATGAAACCAAGATAGTTACTATGAATAGAGTTAAAAAATGTTAAGTTTTTAGAATTTTTAGCAATTATCTTGAGTCAGTAATTAGTGCCAAACTATGTAGGTCACCCTGTCAACAATGAAGGTCGCTCTGGTCGCCAGCGTAGTTCGCGACATAATGACCTCATCATGTAAACATTGCGGTTTAGGCTTCGCTGTTCATTCATTTCTGGTCAACGACTTACAGAAAGTTTGGACTATCAATAGGAAAAGAAAGAAATAAACTGTTATTAACAGATATTCACACATTTACACTGAAATTAGAATATACAAGTGCAATGACCGCCGATGAAAATGAAAGCAGCGACACAAGAGTGAAGACGGGGGCCCACCGACCACTCAGCTGCAGCACAACATATGGCAATACAACAACATGCACGAGGGTCAAACCAACAGACTACAAAAACATAAAAAACCAGAATAACCATCAAATGTATAAGGTTTGAACTATCCAGCTGATAAAATGACGAAATGTCCAGGCCAGCCAAAGCAGAAAGAAACGAGATGGCACTGTGAATAAAATATACCAGCCTACATTGCAATGTGATATATATGGTGAAAAAAAGGAAACAGAAAAATAACAATTCCCGGAATTGCCAACTTCAGAATAACAGCCAGTGAAAAATTGTGGATCTGCAGAGGAACTGGAATCCAAAAACCACAAAAAACCCAAAGAAAAGACGAAAGAAGCCAAGACCGGAAGTAGTAGCACAACCAGTTGGGACCGATGATAGTGCAACACATAATTTAAGTAATACGGCATCCAATAGGTAAACAAAATCTTGTTTACGTTCACAGACACCAACATGAACACAGTAATTAAAGCACGTGGATTGAATAGAGAAAATCGTTCCAGGATGACTTTATTTCCGCGCATGATGACATCATCCTCAACCCACAGCCAAGAAACGCCCCAAAGCAAGACTAACAGACCAAATAGCAGAACGACACTTTCTGGGGGAAGATAAGAGTAGGTCTACCAGTAAAAATGCACATTTTACAATTATTGCGAGGGACTGAGCCAAGAAATCGGATAGTCTAATAAGCCATCGTTTTTTGCATAGTTCTATAACCAGAATGTTCACTTATTTTTAACCATTTTTGTCATACCTGCTCCGACCAGAAGCGAATAAGATAAACAGAGAACTCCCCGCAGTAGTAATGGGAGTTCTAACAGGACAAGGAGCACATTTATTAGTCCTATACAGACTATTGACAACTTCATTGTAAGGGATACCGAGAAGGACCAATTAATTGAAATGGAGCCTGTCTAATTAACATAATAGTTAAAAATATGCCTGAATAACTAAATATCCAAAATATGAGCAAAAGTATAGTATCCCAGCTTGTGGAAGTTTGTTCAAGTCATGTCCGACGTAGTTGAATTCGTTTATTGTCAGGAAATAAAAAGAATAACAGACTATTAGATTCGTCAAAAAGTAAGCGGAGACAGGGCTTTCATACGACATCAATATTATTTAAAATTTGTTTAATTAATTTTAATAAGAATAAATTAAAAAATACTATAAATTTTGATAAATTTCAATCTAACAAAATAGGTATTCTGTCCCAATATTCTCAGCCGGTTTACTCTTGAATAATTCGTCAGTTTGACTCGGTACTTGTCTACGACTCAGAATCCCTCTTTGCCACCTCATCCGTCCAAATGCGGACAGTTGATAGACTCCGATGGTCTCCACACTCTTTAGTGCCGGCTAAGCGCTGGACGTACCCCAATACAGTCCAGTTGGAACAGCGTCGTCAAATGAGATCTTAATTCCGGGGCTTTCGTTCGGTTTTAGAGCCCACTGGTCTTTATCGTGGAGACGGCAAGCGTCCCGATGAAATGACGGTCTTCCTATTCTGCGAAGAGAAGTGTCTCGTATGAGACGTAACCTGTTCTTACAATATTTATAGTATAGATATTATGAAAAGTGAGGAGGTTTCCGGCATTTACCGACTGAAATTGATTGATTTGCAAAATGATGTTAAACTGAAAAGTTTGTTAGCAACATTTCAATAATTGACTTTTATTCGAGAATTCCAGAGAACCGATCTAGTCAATAATGCAAAAAAAAATTTAGCGATATTTGGATCAACATATGTCTGCGAATCGACATTTAGTAAACTTGTCCGAATTAAAACAAAGTTTCGCAGCAGATTGACTGATACTCATCTATGTGATTTTTTACGTACTTCAACTAGTAGAATTAAACCTAATTTTGATTATTTAGTTAATAAATAATTGTTAAAAATTATTTGCGGTCCCTGTAATTTTTTTTAATTTGCGGCCCCTGAGTAAAGAAGCTTGAGAATCACTGATCTATACTATAGATATATTTTATAGCAACCCTGCGAGGTAACTCGTTTGCTATTCGCGGTGTAGCCACTGGCGAATCCTAATTGTTTTTCCCTTCCATACTTTTGAATAATAAACTTAATAACTACAAAAATAAGTCATTTTCTAAACAGATTTCTCCGTTTTTATTGATTTTGCCAGGGGTCGCATTCAAAATGATTTTTAAATTATTATTTTATTGATCCGTTAATTTATATAAATTTTAAATTAATTGTTAAATTTGCGGTCCCATTACTCTTTAGTGATGCCTAAACAAGATAAACGACTAACTTTCGTACAAAATTTCATCTGCGGGGGAAATGCAGGAGTTGTGTGCAGAACTGTCTGCTCGCCTCTGGACGTTGTGAAAACTCTGCAACAAGTAGGGACTGCCGATGCGGCCTCCGGAATGACTCGGACGTTTATAAACCAATACAAAAACGAAGGAATAAAAGCATTTTATAAAGGCAATTTAATCGCCTGTCTCAGAGGCTTTCCTTATTACGCAATCCAATTTGCAGTTTATGAAAGATCAAAGCAAATCCTGAGTCAAAATAACTCAAAGGTCGGCTCTTTGTTGGTCTCAGTCAGTGGAGCACTCTCCGGAGTTTCTGCCGTGATTTTAACATATCCTCTTGATATGGTCAAGACAAGACTCACAGCACAGCATGCTGACCTGAGCAGGGCAAAATATAAAGGAATTTTGGACGCTTTCAAAGTCATTTCCCGAGAAGAGGGAATATTTGCTATTTACAAGGGTTTGGGGACATCAGTAATTGGTCCTCGTTGCCTATTTATTTCCAGGAGTCATTCCTTTCACTGCGGCCACCTTTTACGCCTATGAAAATGTCAAAATGCTGTATGGAAGCACGGAGAATCGCAGCCCTGTCTATAATTTTGTTGATGGTTGTTTGGCGGGAGCGTTTGCTCAGACTGTGAGTTTCCCGTTTGATACGATCCGGAAAAAACTTCAGGTTTTTGATGTTTTTTACAGAAGGCTCAAAGTTCCTTCATCACGGGAGGAGGGACTGATGTGGAATTCAACGGAATGGTTGATGGGTTCAGACAGACTATTCGCAGATATGGAATTCTTGGGTTGTGGAAGGGCACATTGGCCAATCTTGTCAAGGTACTGTCGATTTTTGAGTTTTTAGGTCGTGCCTTATGCAGGAGTAATGTTTTTGACTTTTGAGGCGACGAAGCGTCTGTTTTTGTATTCGAATGGATATACTCAGAGCCCTTTCAGAGAGGATCCAATTCCACATGTTGACCAATCTCTTTCCATTTATGATAAGAGGAGGGCTTCTTAGTTTTTCTCATCTCTGGATTTGGCTGGTTTTATGTTTAAAGAGTTTTAAAGTTACGATCTAAAAATAAAAGTTATAGAAGATTAGCCAATCTATAGGTAACGTGGGCAACATTAAACAAAAACTTTTTTATTTAGCTTTCATATTGAACCGCATTTATTAACTTTTGAGTCATCAAAACACATTAACGAGATTAGGAATGCCTGTTTATAACGCTTGTATACCAAAGTAATAATCGTATAAATTTTTTTTTTTTTTTTTTTTTATGTGGTAACTACAATGTAAATACAGTCAAATTAATTAATAGAGAATTAATGTCGTGAACTTGAGGGTTAGTCCGACGACGAAGCACTGCGGATAGAGAGGCAGTTCCCGCGAAGAATTGCAACCGAGATGCGCTGGAAAAGCCAGCTCGTCTCCCTCGGTCATTTGTATTCTGTGAGATTCTTCCTCCCACAACCCGTAACAGATTTTCTACCTTCTTTCCAACCACACCGGAGGTCTCAAAGGCTAGGGGGACAAACTCAACGACGTTCGGAAGCACAGCGTACTTCGTCAACTTCCTTTCTTCTGCCAGCGCACATGCGTAGCCTGGTGTACTGGCTGTTCCTGTGAGCACAGTATCTGAAAAGGAGTCGACGCAAGTTACATCCCAAACAAGAGACCTTCCTCCTCTAAAGGGGAATATAGTCAGGACGCTTTCCGTCACTGCGGCAGAGCCCAATAGGTTCAAGGGTCGATGGGAATCCCGCAGAATCCAAAGCCCTTTTCACCACTTCATTGAGGAGGACGTGGCGGGGAAATCGGCCAGCACTCCTCCTACAGGACAATGCGTGTAAACCGTTCGAAGGAATCAAAAAACCACAGCGACAACGGTGAGGTTGGCAGATTTCAAGTCCAAGTCGAAGACACACTCCGATACGTATAGTTTCGTCTTCCATAAGCAGACCATTGGACGCCAACGGAAGTGCGTTTAGCCAGTCTCCTGAGTGAGGCTGACAGGCACAGTTCAAAGAAGCCAGTTCCAACTGTCGACTCGCGTGCGAAGACTCTCCAACAGGTGTGTGCACCAGATGACATCCCAACTCTTCTGTATTGAAGGAATCTCCGGAAGGCCGAACTGGAATGGCAAGAATTCCCGACACAATTGCGGAATAACACGACGTGACATTATTTTGGCAGCAAGGCGTCTGAAGACATTACCACTGCAATTGGCCGTAAACCGCCATCACTCTTACGGAGAGCTGTTAGATTGGCCGAAAATAGGAGATCCCTCGCAACAGCAGGGATGGCGCCCGTGACATTCGAGAGCAAAGCCGATTGATCGAATCCAGGAGAGCACGGCCCGAGTCGGCAGTCAAAGGAGATATAAGGTCCCTCAGATGTATGGGCTTTATTCTGTCAATGCCTCCACTGCTGCTGAGCGGGAAGGACGACAAAGCAGCTGAGACCTCGGAGTTAGTCGTATGGGGACATCGGCCGAGCACGGATTGGACGTTAATCGAAGATTTTCAGGGGCACTAGGATGCTTGTGGCACAATTCCAAGTACACGGCCTCTGAAGGAGGCGCCACGGGCGTGTTTGAAGAGATCACCCGGACTGCCCCACTGACGTCCCCTTGCATAAGTTTACTTTTAACTGCCCGTATCATGAAAGAACAATCCGTGTCGTGCGTAGAGGCACAGGACTCCACGTTCTGGGGTTTGGAAATAAGAGGCCAACAGACAGCCAGTCCGGGTCAAAATCTGAATGAACAAAACAGGAACAAGCGTCTTTAATCCGCTGGGCTGGTGATACCTGTCGGCCATCCCGCAATCGAACGGTACGAGACCCCAAGCATAAGGGAGCAAAGCAGAAGAGTTTAAACCAAGCTTCATGAGAATCGGACGACAGTGCATCGTATAAATTAAATGTCGAAAATTCAACTAATAAAAAGTTGATAATGCGATTGATTTTTTAAAATGCTGGTTTGTATTTTTATCACTAAGATACTTGCAATGAGTGAAGTCGGAAGCATAACCGAAAAGGCGCCTGTGAGTTCCTATGAAGTTTATCGGTCGGAAGCGGAGGATTTGTACAGAAAGGCAATGTATCAAAAGGCCATTGCTTCTTTTACAAATGTAACTAATTCAACATTGGCACTCAAATAGTCACTAGAACTAAAACCTGATGATCCATACTGCCTTATTTCCCGCGCTCAATGCTACCTGAAAGATGGACAGAATGATTTGGCATTGAAGGACACGGATTTAGTCCTACAGACAACTAGTGACTTTCATAAAGTTTTTCCCTGTCCTCCCAGCTTAGGCGCTCTATATGAAAGCAGAATGCTATTATCAAATTGGAAACTTTGAAATGGCATTGGTTTACTATCATAGAGGACATAATCTGCGACCAGAAGTTGAGGAATTCTCTTTGGGAATCAAGAAGGCGTCAGAGGCTATAGAAAACAGTGTCGGAGGTTACCACGTGCCTTCTAAGCACTATAGTCCCTGATGCAATATCATTAAAAACAGTGTCTGGAGGAGATTATTACTCTCAGGATAAGTTTAATGTAAGAAACTGATATAATTTTAAGAAACTTCCTGGTTTAAACAATCTGAAATCCGCAGATAAACGCAAAATCAGATACGAGAATCCCAGACTGTCTAAACAGTTATTAGAAGAACTTTACGACGATAAAGAATATCTGGAAGGGTTGTTGCGGGACGGGGGTGGTCTATTTTGTATATAAAGCAGACATTTGTTCACGGAACACAGAAAGTGGAGTTGAAATTCTCAACACTGTCACCGCCTGCCTTCGATATCTCACCGAACGAGCAGATTTTTGGTTGCAACATAAACCGATTTATGCCCGCGAACGAGAAAGAAAAATGTTTATGCGTGGAAGAAATGATTCCTGCAAGGAAAAAGATCTCGATCTTATAATTAGCAACAAAATTTCAAAACTAACAAAACGTGACAATTTCAAAAAAAATAGTTTAGAGTTTGAAAAAAGCAAATACCAGCAAGTTCAGAAATCGGCAGAGGACTTGCTAAGTTTTGTCGATTCCTACCCTCGGGAGTCAATTAAAGACAAAACAAATACCTTTTCCGCTATTTACAACCTGATTGCAAGTTCTGCGTTTGAGCTAAGAAATTATGATTGTGCGGAGGAAAATTACACTCAAATGTTAAAGTGGCTTGAAAATAGGTATTTATGGATTTTTGAACATATAAAAAGTGAGATGAAGGACTCACAGTCGCGTATACTTGAATGCCTTGTTATATGTCAAATGATGGCAGGTCAATTTGCTAATGCACTCAAAAAGTTATTTTATAGTTTGTAACTTTTCAGTCTAACAAAACTGCTAAAACTTGACAGGAAAAAGGAGTCTGAAACTGTCATACAAGAGATTTGGGCAATCCACGAAAGTTCACGCTGTCACTACGAGCTTGGAAATTTTCAAGAAGCCGAAAATTTTGCAAAAAAATCATTTGAGCTCGCCAAATCAATATACAACGGCGAATGGATGCTCAACAGCGCAGTTATTCTAGGCAAAATTTCTGGTATTTTTACGCTTTCAGTTAATCTAGAAAAAAATGATAATTATAGAGACGCTCTTGAATATTACGAATCGGCATTTAATCTGTCTAATGCTTTAAACGACAGTACGGGAGCAAAACTCATATCGGAAGCCATAAAGACATTACAAGACGCTCGTTTAGAGATCAAAATTGACCATACAGATCAACACAATCCGATAGATCCACAGAATAACAAAGAGGAGGTAGAAAATGAAGATAACTAGATTACAATAACATAATTTACTAATTTAAGGGTAATTTTTTTAACTCATCGACACTCTTTCTTTGATTTCTCATTTTAGGAAATCTATGCTGCCTGATAAGCATGTTAAAGCTTCTGCCTTACTACGAAAGTTTCCACTACGCACTTCCTTATTTCGAGAACGATTAAATACAGTGAACTATCTACAACACCAAGATACTTGATGTTTGAAATCCCTTTAAGAATTTGAGTATTTCAAACGGGAATGTTAGTAGCTAGTTTTTTAGTCAAATGGTCTGCATGAAGTAGCATAGTTTTTTTCCATTGAAACGAGGTTTTTAAAGACTAGCGAAAAGTCATCAATAAACATGAAATGGTTAATTATCAATCACAATTCCTCCCGATTTAGTTGGGAAATTCTGAGAAACCAGACAAGCGTTTCAAACTCTGGGTAGCACAGTGGTTAGGGGTCGGGCTAGAGTGATATATGTCGCGGGTTTGAAAATTCCTCGCATCTACAATGTTAAAATGGTTTGACGAGTGACGCTGTCATCATCTGATACTCACTGCGCAATCTCATCACACGCAAGTATGCGAGGCTCTAAAGTACTATTGCTTTCGAGATAAGGCTATTATTAAGCCTCTTATTCTCTGCCAGGACAAAACAATGATAGGCAGATTACTTACTCTCCTTTTTATCGAACAATTTCGATAGTTTCAACTTTACTGTCTTTTAACTGCATATTTAATGTATTTGACAAATAGATAAAAGCATGAGTGAGCACGTTTAAAATCGGTATTAAACACTGTAAGAGATTTACTTTTTCCGCAAATCTGACGACTTTAAACAAATGTGATTAATTGTGTGTCAGCAACATTCAGGCAATTGGTTTTGATGTCATCCTCAATATTCGGTCTTGGACGATGAGTCTATTTTATGTCAAGAAGTTCTGAAAAACCATAAATTTCGAAATAAAATATTCAGAAACGATTTGTTTATACTGTTGACTTTCAGCTTTAAGATAATTAAGGCTCCGAGCCAGTACTTAATAGCTAGATTTTTATTAAAAATTTCTTTTTATTAAAAAAATTCAAATTAATAAAAAAATTATTAAGGCTTCTCAGTATTATTATTGATAGAATTTTCGAAAAACCAAAAAAGTAATCTACAGTCCGACCTCGATTTGGAACAGACCTCGGGGCTGGAACACCTCAGTTTTTGGAACACTTTGTAGGATCTCTGCCTAGAATAAATAATTCCTTTTAAATGAAAACCTCGATTTGGAACAAAATTTATTATTATTTATTTCTAGTCATTAAAAAAATTAATTAATTTGGATTAAAAAAAACTCCACGCCAAATCATTATGAGTCTCAGTTACGAGAAAAAGGTTGAAATTGCTCGACAACTAAAAAGTCATTCACACAGAGTACTTGCTCAAAAATATGAAACGAGCATTGGCACAATTGCTCGAATAAAAAAAAACGATTAGGCCGCAAATAACCTGTGGGAACATTATTCCAAATTTTCGGACTGAAACAAAAACTGACGATATTTTTAAAACATTGGATAGTAAAGTTCTCGACGTTTTTCAACAATTACGGCTCCAAAATGTTCCAGTTTCTGGTCCTCTTATCAAAAAAATTGGTAATTTTACTTTTTCTCACATTGTTTTAAGGTTTGAAAATTGCCGGTAAATTGAACATTACAAGCTTTAAAGCATCGAATGGTTGGTTAATGAATTTTAAAAAAAGACATGAACTCAAATTCAAAATCCTTAGCGGCGAAAAAAACTCTAATCGTGATGGAATTCAATCATTTTTAAAAGTTTTCCATGAAAAAATTGATCAATTTGGAAAAAATAATATCTTTAAAATTGATGAAACTTGTCTTTTTATAAAAAAGACCCCAAAAAAATCATTCGTACACAAAAATAAAAAAGCCTCAGGGTCTAAAATAAATAAGGAAAAAATTTCTTTGCTCTTTTGCTGCAGTTATTCAGGCCAAAAATTTGCTCCTTTAATAATCGGGAAATTTAAAAATCCCAGATGTTTCAGAAATTTTAACCCTGAGGATTATGGTGCTATGTACTCATCTTCCAAAAATGCCTGAATGACAAGAGATATTTTTATTCAATGGTTATTCTTACTGAATGAACGAATGAAAATGGAAAAGAGAAAAATTTTAATAATTCTTGATAACGCTTCGTGTCATGAAAATAAATTGCTCTCAAATATCGAATTGCTGTTTTTACCCAAAAATACAACTCCAATTCTTCAACCATTGGATAATGGGATAATCAAAGCTTTTAAAGATAATTATTCGAAGGCGTTAATCGAATTTATTTGTTGTATAAATGAAGAAGATTTTTACTGCGACTTACTTAAAAAAAATTAATTTACGCCAATCATTGATAATAGTATCGAAATCGTGGCAAAATGTATCCTCCGAAATAATTACAAATTGTTGGGATAATACTTTCGGCAATGAAATATTTGTTGTTTCTGATAATCTGACGGATGATGTTATAGAACAAGTTGTAGACGAAGCAGCGATAATGAAGAAATTTTTTACAGTGGTATGCAAAATAAACAGACTATACGGTCAAAGAAGTAGTAACAAAAGTGAATGAATTGGAAGAATCAGTTCTAGACATAGCTCCAATTTTGTTAAATGATTTTTACTGTTTCAGACAAAATTTGTTCAGTAGTTTGAAGAAAAATTATGGTTATGGAAAAAGGATCTATGACTATACCATTTTCAGTTCAAGTTTGACATTTTTTATACCAATTTTGAAAATGCGACATTCAATTTTGATATTTTTTGCATCAATTTTGACAATGCAATAAGCAATATTGACATTTTTTAAATCGGTTTTGACAATGCGATATTCAAATTTGACAATGCGGCATTCAATTTTGACACTTTTTACATCAATTTTGACTTTTGCCGATTTGTCATTTATTTTATATTTTCTGATTCGCCGTCCCTGTACGAATTTTATGTCAAGAACAAATTCAAGAGTGTCAGAAGCTACAAGAAGAGCACTTATAAATAAGGATGAAGAGGGCGGTGATTATATACAGCTTGCTCGCGATCTTGGTGTCAAGAGGACAACAGCTATAGCCATTGTAAAAGTGGAAATCCGTATCTTTGTAAATGTGGAGGTAGAAGGGATGCTACGATAAAACTTACGGATGATGATATGAATTTGATAATTGAAACAATTGAGAATAATCCATCGATAACATTGAAGGAATTACGAAAATTGGTAAATAATAAAGTTTGTATTGCGACAATATATAACCGACTTGATGGGCGATTGACTACCTACAAAATGCTGCGAAGAGAACCAATTTCTAGGAATAGTCCGGAAAATATAGAAAAAAGAAAAATATTTTCATTGGATTATCAACGTAATACAAATAGAAAAATACATTTGGACGAAACAAATTTTAATCTTTTTACGTTAAAAAAATTCGGCCGATCCTTTACAGGATCACGTGCAATAGTTCCAGTAAGAGCAAGCAAAGGAGTGAATCTTAACGTTATTTTGGCAATTGATGACAATAGAACAATTGTGAGATTTGAATCACACATTGGATCTATAAAATCGAAATTTTGCAATTTTATGACGGCATTATCGGACAGTTTAGCTGGAGAGGAAATTATTATTTATATGGATAATGCTCTAATCCATAAAAAACAAGGAAATTTTGAAGGCGTGAGAGTAGAACATACAATTCGAAGATTTGATGCACCATATTCTCCGCAGCTAAATCCATGCGAAGGCTGTTTTTCGATCATCAAGGCTGAGATTAAGACATATTCATCCAATCACAATAATCCTCATAACGATGTTCATGCAGCAGGAAATGGAACGCTGACGGAATTTCGAGCACTATTATTACAAAATTCCTTAGAATATTCTATGACAAATCTAACTCGCGAGAAAATACGGAATTTTTACAGAAATGCAGAAAAAATTATTGCACGATTGGGATTCCATTAACCTGACCTGATTAATAAATTGTCTTTATTAACTCTCATCTTGATTTAGCCGCATAGAAAAGTCCTTATGTGTGTCCGTTATAAAAATATTTGTCAAAATTGATCTAAAAAATGTCAAAATTGAATATCGCATTGTCAAAACCGATGTAAAAAATGTCAATATTGCTTATTGCATTGTCAAAATTTTTTTTTTGTGAAAACTATTAACTAAAAAGAGTTCTTGTCTAGTTATTCTCTAATGCAGTTATTTTGAACTTCATAAGATGGCCTGGCAGTTCCCTCGGACGATCGCCAACGAGACTCTTTGGAAAAGATGACGAGTCTCGTTGGGATCCTTGTTTCGTCTGGCAATCTTCGACCCCAGCCGACGAAGGAAAGAAAGCGATTCTGGGCCGATGACCCCGGATGTCTCCACGGCTACTGGCGCAAAAATGTGGTTTCTAGCCAGGTACGAGTATTTTCTTGTTTTTGTGACCTCCGCATGTCTTGCCGCTGAGCCGGGCTCAGCAACTGAAGAGATCAGGTTATGCGGGGAGAATGTGTCGGAGCATGTCGCGTCCCAGATGAGGCATTTCCCGTGATCGAAGGGAAATGTTGTCATGCCATCTGGGCGCTTTCCATCCCCGCGATCCAACCCGACTGGTTCCAGCACATTAGGGAATCCCGCAGATGCCAGCGCGCGGCTCACCACATCATTAAGCCCAGAGTGTCGAGGGAAACGTCCAGCGCTACGCCGGCAGGATAGCGGGTGCAGTCCTAGGGTGTCAATCATCTGGCCGCAGCGGCATTGATGTTCACGGCAGATGTTTAATCCCAAGCGCAGAGAGACTGCGATGCGGAGGCATTCGTTATTCAGTAATGTCCCGACTGACACCATTGGGATAGCTGTCAGCCAGGCTCCCGAATACTTTTGGGACCCAGCAAGCAGGCAGCTCAGGCGGGGTTGATCAAGTTTACACTTGAGGAGGAAAAACTTGTGGTCCGAATAAATTCCGTCCCACTGCCGCTGTTTGGTCGAATCATCAGGAGCTTTGAGACCATTAGCGGACCAGCATCTGACAGCCGAAGAGAACTCAGTGTCCACGGGGGATTCAATAGCGGATTGGAGAATCTCGTGGACCAGAGAGCTGGTGGCGTGAACAGAGGAAAGAAATGCTGGCAGGGAAAGATCGGCGGCAGAGCGCACACCGATGCCACCGTGGTTAACCGGGAGGATTGCCTGCTCCCAGCCGAGGTCATCAAACGGGGCATTACAAATTGCTTCGAGGCATGCCCTGAGGGCACGGTCGAAGCTGAAGAGGCCCACGTGATTTGTAAAACAGGGGGCACTTCGGAGGGTGAACATTAGCTTGGGGATCGCGAAGCAATTCTTCAATAGAAATAAAGCCGCATGGGAATCAATTGTCGTGAGCTTACTGGACATAGATATGAGATTCGAGGTTTTTTCGGACAGAGTTTGATCCACTCCAGTGTTGAATATGGGGGAGCCCAAAATCTTGAGATTCGATGGCGTGGTGACTTGAATGTTCGATAAAAGCAAGTTGAAGGAACGAAGAATATCGGAAAAATGGTGCGGGTCGTAACTGATGTTTATGATTTCAGATTTATTAGAATTGACTTCGAGACCAATGGCGTGCAATGAAGGGATTATGATTCTCAGGTCATCAAGAACGGATTCAGATGTAACACCTATGGTGGCGTCGTCCAAGTACCAAACGTTGAATTTGGATGATACATTCCTGGCAACGTTATCCACAGCCAGAGCGAAAAGGAGAGGGCCCAAAGGGTCACCTTGCTGTACTCCATTACTAGACGGGATTGTCTGATTACCAGCGACAAGGAGGCTGGGCTGGCCGTAGGCCAACGCGACGAGACGGGAGATTGCTGGACAGCGACGGGTAGCGGATTCGAAAAAAGTGTCATGACGCACACAGTTGAAAGCATTAGCCAAGTCTATCTTGATAAGAAGACAAGGCTTGTCTTGCCGATCTTGAGAGGCAATCACAAACTTCCTCGTGGCGTGGACTGCTGCTTCGCAGCCACCCCGAACTCCTACGCCGAGTTGTATTGGGCGTAATTCGGACCCCAGCAATTTGATGGCTTGTCTGCAAGCTACCTTCGACGCCAGACGGCGGAAGAGGCAACCCACGGCGATGGAACGGACACCGCTTTCCTTTTTCCTCAGGGCAGTGAGATTAGCGGCAAAAAATAGGTCGCGGGCATACTCGGAGATTTCTCCGTTCAAAATTCGGTTCGTAAGAGCCGTTAGGGACGATAGGAGGTGCTGACCGGCTTCACAAGTTTGGGGAAATATTTAGCAGGTTTGCCGCTTTCAAAATTGAATGTTGCATTGTCAAAATTGATCTAAAAAATGTCAAAATTGAATATCGCATTGTCAAAACCGATGTAAAAAATGTCAATATTGATTATTGCATTGTCAAAATTGAATGTTGCATTGTCAAAATTGAATGTTGCATTGTCAAAATTGAATGTCGCATTTTCAAAATTGGTATAAAAAGTGTCAAACTTGAACTGAAAATGGAGAAAATATTTAGCAGGTTTGCCGCTTTCAACCGAATTTTGTCGATTTTTGATTGATTGTTTGCGCTTAAGTTTGTTCCCCAGATTCCGCACGCATAGCCGATCGTAGGTTCCATGTATTGATTATATATGTTGTTTAGGCCATATAGGCATTTGCATTCTCCTGCGTTCTTCAGGAAGGCATTCAGGAAGTTAATCTTTCTTGAACCCGCCATAACTACATTTTCGACGTGGGTTGAAAAGGTTAGAAAGGTGTCGAATGTAACACCAAGAATCTTCTGGGTTTTGCTCTGCGGTATAATTTCCCCGTCTAACTTCGCTTCAATTGAGACTTTCCCAAGCCTTCTGTTTTTCGTAAACAGAGTCAAAATAGATTTTTCCGGACTTGCCTCCAGTTCGTTTTTATATAGCCATGATTGTTGAGGTTATCCTGTATTCTATCCGTTGCTTTTATTATGCTCACATCCCTTGATGCGACGATAATATCATCTGCATATAGTAATAACAGATCGTTGTCCCCTGCTGGCTGTGGTATGTCGTTCATCATGAGATTGAATAAAAGTGGAGATAGTGGAGAACCCTGATGTTGAATGTTGAAAACTACTGATTATATAGAACGAAAATATAATCATAAAATAATGATAGTTCATCCGTAAGGATAAACAATTAATCAAATTTTATTTACATGAATGTACTCCTCAGTATTATTATTTATAGCATAAATGAAATTCCCAATTCGTAGTAAATAAAAAGATAACAAAATTTTTCTTGTGCCCAAATATTGATAAATTCCTAGTTTTTTAAGATAGAGAATTTCTATTCAACAAGACTTGTGATGATAGATATTAAAAACTGTAACGCAGCTTGCAATTATGATCAAAATTGTATTTATTTCCAGTTAAAAAAAAAAAAAATTCGTCACTATGTTAAAACGGCCAATATGAAAAAATATTCGTTTGTACCTATTGCCTGTTTTTGATAAAAAAGACATTGTGTACAGACTGAGTACCTTATTCAAAAAGTATTTAAAATAAATGAGGTCATTTTGATCTTACGATAAAAAAGCTAATTAGATACAAAGTCAAATTTTTAGTTTAAGATTATCAATAACGTTTTGTAAGTCTTGGGCAGGGAATGGGTACTAAATAATAACAACTTATAAGTAACCAAATGTTTGTTGGTTATGAAGAAGGCTACAAGCCTCGGGAGGGTTGCAGAATTAATAAATTGTCCGAATTTGTGAATGATTTGCACGGCAATCGAAAACATAGAAGGACTCAGCTGATCCCCAGTCATCTGCCAAAATATATACGACAAATACAGGCATCAGGATGTTAAATACGCAACTCGAGAAATTGTCGCTGGCCACTCTGTTATGTAATATAAAGTTAGTGAATGAGGAATGGAGCATAAGTTGGAGCAAGGCCAAATCAAATACCCCGAACGACAAAAAACGAGGGAGTGCATTGAAAAGGTCAATTATAACATGAGGAGATGTTTTGTTGCTCAGCTTATTTTCGATAAATCCATAAAGCAGTCGTCTCGTAGATATGTCGTTTTTGCATAGAGACAAAAGCTGCGCGGGAATCTCCACATTCTTTATCATTTTTTGACTCCCAGAGTTCTTTTCCGGGCATAAAATCAAAGTGGAATTCTTTTTCTGAAGTGAAATGCTTTTTAATTTTATTTTGATTTCATCGTTGAGAATGCAAATAAGCGGGAGAGTCTGAGTTATTATCACCTTAGACTGAAAATGAAAACGAAACACCAACTTGTTCGAAAGGGTATTTCTTCTTTAAAATGAAGGTCTGTGAGTTGGAGGCGAATACAAAAATGGAGACAAGGTCACACAAATATTTACAATCCTAAAGATGAGGAGGCATTAAATACCCGAGGTAGTTTGCCTTTGAAGTTATCGAGGGACCGAATAATGGCACTGAGGAGTGCGTGGTAGTTGTAGACGTCAGACAATATGAAAGCTACCCTACGTAATAGAAAAATATTATATACTCGACAGAACTGTCCGAAACATGACTAATGAGTGACAGTCTGTCGATGTCGACGTCCAACCTCAGCTTACGTACTAGGGAATGGCAGCAATCGGAACTCGTTATATCCTTAATCTAAAATAGAAATGCGAATAATAAACATTTCTTTTAGACAATTCAAGAAGTAACTGACAACGAAGAGTGGCGTATAAAGTATCGCCAGTTTTGACATATTCATCCATCATGCAATCAATCGCAATCTGGTATAATTTGTAATTATTCCCGATCAAATCACAAAGCTGAATAACTTGTGGAAATGTGTTGGACACAACTTGTTTAATGAATGCCTGAGATTTAAATTAATTATGAAAACCAAATC
Organism: Octopus sinensis; assembly: GCF_006345805.1. Taxonomy (NCBI): domain Eukaryota; kingdom Metazoa; phylum Mollusca; class Cephalopoda; order Octopoda; family Octopodidae; genus Octopus; species Octopus sinensis. The sequence continues at coordinate 393,730 of NW_021832829.1, forward strand.
ATGTGGAATGGACAACATTCGAGTTCTTTGTTGGGCAACATAGTCCAACAGCAAGGGCTGAATCTCTTCTCGAAATATTGCATTCGAATCCTTCTGCCACACAAGTCTTTTCAACTCCAAAGGACAAATCTCTTTAAAACTGTCATAATCTTGGGCCAGAATTTCAATTTGTTGTTTAGAGGGATTTTCTTGCCTAGCAATCGCATTTATGAGTATTTTTTGTAGTTCTTTGATTTTCAGGCATCTAATATACTTCTTTGAAAACTTTTGAAGCTTCAAACTTCCGTTAATATCTTTCTCGTTCCCAATAGAGCATATTTTGTTCAATAAGCGGGTATGTAAAATGTCAAATATGATATAATTTATGTCAGATCTTTGATATTTCGTCAATTCTATTATACCTTCTCATTTGTAGTTTATCGGTTAGACCGAGAAGGGCGGTCTGGCAAGAGATGGTGGTTGTCATAGAGTTTTGTAACTCTGTTATGGTTTCAAGAGGATTTTCTGTTATTGATAGTATATGATGGATGTAATTAGGTCCATCGTAAAGCGGATCTGGTTGGCATTTTCTTAAAAAATTACTCACAAGAAACACTAACTACCTCATCCACCACACACGATAAAAAGAAAATTTTCTTCAATTGAAATATAATTAATATTATTAAAATATCTAATGTTTCAATTAAGTTATTTAAACAAGAAACTTGATTTTTTAATCATACTTGCGAAAGTGGTGTCTTTCTAAGATGTCTAATTAATCGGAATGGTGACGGAGGCTTGGAAATCAAAAGGAGAATTTCCATGGACGGAGTGCTTTCCTGCAAATGAACAATATATTGAAAAGCACAGATATTTGCTTAAGGACCAAATGCAGTACCGGGAGAGGTGGAGAAAACTTGCTTATGAAATCTCCAAGGGTCGGACACGACTTAATTTGATAACCTAACTTAGCACGTAGTGAAGTGGGAAGTGTGGTGTCAAAATGTGTTTATTGTTCAATAAATTGTTAATTATAGTAATTTTAGTCAAAGCGATTATTTCAAATTAAATCAAAGATTGCGCCCATCATTACTTTTATTTTGATAGATCATTGTGGAGGTTGGTTAGTGTAAGGCTAAACTTCTTTTTTCAGGATTGTATCTTCTTGTCCATAGGTTACTTTAAAAATCACCCTAATCAACTTTGGACTTTGATATTGACTCCGCCTGGAAACAAAATCATACTGAACTCCCTTCCGATGTCACTTCTGGGCGGGATTGGAATAAAATTTTTTTCCGCCAATCTTCAGCTTACTTGGAACCGCTCCTCGATTAACACAGATTGGCCTGTATCTGTACCGCCTGTCAGCTATACTCAGGCTCCTGGCTTAATGTACTCTGCATTCGGATACTCTCTTCGATAGGAATTAACTCCGTTTGAGTATCTGTAATCGCCTCGGACTTTCTGTTTGCAGACCTCACCCTTACCGTTGTGGTAGTAAGGTTGACGCTTTTGGGCTCCATCCTCTCTCTTGTAGAATAAATGCCAGCCGATCTCTTTAGCACACTGAAATCAATTAACTAATCCACAAAACACATGAAAGACCAGATTTCCCTACAGTTCTGGAACCGACAGGCCTTGCCTTTGAAGAACCAAAACGTTCTGATGGCTGTACGCTATTCGCATTTGAATTCGGAAAACAGCTTGTTTGGGATGTCACCTGTGCTGACCCTTTCGCCAAGGGAGCTTTGAATTCTACTGCTTGACGACCCGGTTCGTCGGCTGAAAAGGCCGAATCTATGAAACTGTCGAAGTATGGTCATTTTTGCAAACTCTTTTGCTTTTGGGCAATTGTCATAGAGATGTCCTGTGTTTTCGGTGCCAAGACTCTTGCTCGTCTTATGAAACTTGGTCGTTTGTGCACCCATTGTTCTAGAGATGCCAGAAAATTTACATTCCTTATTGAGAGGATTTTGCTGGCCGTTTTACGAGGGAATTGTCTCTTAATTTCGCAAGCCGGTTTTGGCTAATGTTTGTTTCTTTTTTTCTTTCTTGTTACGTTCAAAAAATATTCGGACTTAAAAAAAGAACTAACTATTTCGCTATAATATTAAAAACCATAGAACAGATTAATCTCAATCTACCTACTGAAACTTTGTGGAATAAACTCGTAAACAAAATAAAATCAGTGACTAATAATACGACTGCAACCATTCCCAAAACCTTCAAAGGAATCCACGACCCTCAATAGAATTGGTAATCTCTTCGGAAATAATAAAAACCCCACTACATTGAATATTGGAGCTAGCCAAAATGGATTTGTCTCTAGAAAATTAACTTCCGATGCCTTTTGGAGTCACAAATGAATGTGTGCAGCATGTCAAAAATATAAAGAGGAGTATCATATAATGGGAATCGGTTTATCTAAAGTATTTGACTAAAATACTTGACTCAATAAGCAGAGTCAAGATAATACAATTATTAGCATTACTATTCGAGAAAGATTGCATTCAAATAATTCGTTATCTACTTCCCTCCACTCAACTATTTATTCGGTTGGGAAAACAGAAATCAAACAGAAACGTCCTATCGCTTAACGGTAAAAAATATCTGCTTCTTTAAAAATCAAATTATACAACATGTTCGTTAAACCAGTCTTAATGTACAACTGCTTTACCTGGGCACTCACAATACATAAAATAGAAAGTCTGAACTTATTTCATAGAATTCAGCTCAGATACATTTTAAGAATTTTCTGGCTAAAGGCCTGGACGGATAAATAAGAAGTAACAGATATTGTTTATTCGCTCACATCTTAAAAATGGACAGGAACACTTTCGCTAATCTCAGGATGGAAAACCACTACGGACCTCATCCGGAATCGACTTTCTGGAAAAGACCACAAATTATTCTACCAACCATTCTACATCAAAACCTAAATTTAATCGGGAAAGGGTTTACATCGTCAGACTATCTTGAGCTCTTGAGAGAAATTTCGCGGAACAAAGAGAACTGGAAACGATTAACAAAACGTATCCTGGAGCAGGTGGCACAGGCAGATTACTGTTCTAACGTTTTTTGAGGTGTGCTTATTATTAATAATAACAAATAGAGAAAAGATGAATAACCGAGTAGTTCTGGTCAAATTTCACTAAAGTGACCGGTAGATTTGAACAAAACCAGCTGAGTTGTCACAAAAGCAACACTAACGGTGGAAGAAAGAAAATCCAAATGACTCTCAATAGAGGACTGGCAACCAATTATGAATATTCAAGTAAGTTTTGAGATTTAGGTTCTTTTAAAGGACCAGAATCAAGATAGCAAACAACATGAAACATTAAAAAATTTCTTATTATTAAAACATTGAAAATTTGTTAGAACTACTCAACATAGTCAAAATCGTCAGGAACTCCAAATTGAGCAGCAAACGACTTGGTGTCGATATCATATTTTCTACGCATCCAACACTGCAAGGCAAACATATTGTCTAAGAAATATGCAGATCTATCAACCGGTCCATCGATCGACTGCCCGTTTTACTAAAATCACGTCGTCCTTCAATTTATCGAACATGACTGGGTCACAATCGCTGTACTTTTCAAGTTCATTCTCTAACATTCTTCTTCGCTGGGTCAATTCATCTAACACCCCTAATAAATGGTTCCTCTCATCCTTTTGTCACTTTATAGCATTATTACTGAGTTTTGACGGACAGATGCCAGGTTCTCGCTTTTTTGGTTGAGGAAGGCTATTTTGTCTTGGTGTTTTTGAATATCCAATTTTAGTTTATCGCATTTACTGCTTAGCTTAAGATGAAATGACAATAGCTACCATCAAAGCATTGTGGCTTGGGAAAGACCAAAAATATACCCCTGTCCCTATTTTTTCTGTTTCCACAAGGGAATCACTGACGAGGCTCATCAAAATTTCTTTGGCAACCATTGATGAAATTCCTTTTTCTTTTTGACATAGTTTTTCTATTTCTTTTAATTGAAAGAATTCTTTCTGTTGAGATCAATTTGTTGAATTACTTTTTCGTGAAAAAATTCAAGCATTCGATTTCTTTTTTCATCAAAACTAAGTCCTTTTTTCTTTGACTGAAATTACACAAAACACAACAACAAACCATTCCCGCCTAAATTAAATTAAAAAAATTTTAAATAAATATGACAAATAATTAATGATTTCTTTCGCATATCTTCTCGTCGGTGGGAAGCTCGGTTTGGTTTGAGGCTGCCCAATTCTCCATCTATTTAACGACAGTGGGACGAGATTTGTGTCAAGAAACTTTCGAAGACCTGGCCTCTGTTTTCAATCAACACCGAATCGCTTGCTTATCTGAGCTCGTTCCCAAAACAAGGGTGTTTGGTTAAAGGCTTTCGCTCTCTTTTCAATCGGGAATAGTGGACAACGATTGCTTAAGGATCGCATTCTCCCTCCTTGTCTGGGAAACCGTTGACGAGTACGGTTTGTACCCTCTCGCTTGCCGTCGGAGTGCTGGTCGTGTCCCTCGCCACAGTGAACAAACGCAATCATTCAGAAAGCCCTCGCTTCTGCGGGTGTCCCGTCAATCCTCAAACCGGTTGGGCTGGATAGAGAAGACGATAAACGTCCAGAAAACATGACCACCTTCCCTTACGAGCAGGGAAATCTTTTATTTGGGGCTCCACCTGCTCAGACACGTACTCGTGCTGAAATCTTACCCTGTCTGCTGTCGATCCTGGGCACGCTTCGAGCCCGACCGAGGATCGCAAGATTCTCAAGTACGCAAGACTCGAATTCGCTTATTTTTACTCCAATTGCTTTGAGATCTTCGGTGTTGACTATCGGCCCCATTTTTGACAGGGCAGAAACAATTTTAGATAAATCACCCAAGACCACATCAGCAGGCCCCTTAATAGTGGCATTGTCGAGGTACCAGAAGTTTAAAGGTGTCTTAACATTAAAAGCCACCTCGTCGATTGACAGAGCAAATAGTAAGGGTCCGAAAGGGTCACCTTGGGGGACTCCAGTCCGGGAGCGGACAGTGTATTTGTCAAAGACACGCGATCTTTCGGTGAGCCAGGCTTATGATCTTATGCGTACGCCGCAAGCACGATTTCAACATATAATCCTTCCTCAGAAATGCCGGAACGATTTGTATATTTCTTTAACCAGAACCTCAAATATTGCTGGGGCACAGGTATTGCAGTGAATCGATTGCAAATAGATACTAGTACAGTTGCCCTTCCTACACGCCTCTATGCAGTAGTAGAATTTCGTCTCACAATTGGAAGACTTAACGTTACTTGTTTAAACTAGCATTTAAGCTTAGTCTGAGTAATCATATCATTGACTGGGTGAATTATGAGATCCCTACACCAGATTAATAAATTCTATTTTCTCGATAGTTGCTAGGATGTATTTCAAAAGAGCTAATGTGCCATCAAAATTCGTTTTGAAATTGTTTCGTTTAATTAATTATCTTGACGTTTTTTCTGTTTTCTTGGAATAAAATCAACCTATCTACCTTTGCTGCAACGCCTGTTTTAATCGTTTTTTGTTCCACGAATTTGATTACTGAAACAAGTGGATTTCACAGCCAGCTCGAGTTTGATCTGGAGAAAGAAGATAGATCGTTTAAAGTGTCATGGGCAATGCAATACCTATTTTCTTTCTAAAAATAATCCATTTAATTGACTGTGATCATATAATTTAAAAAAACAATAAAAATATATAATATCATGAACTTCGCTAAGGTGTGTCATTTGTGATTAATATCAAGGGCTGTTACTTCTACTCGAAGAATAGCAGATCAAATACTAAGGGTGATCATTACTTTTGAATATCTATCACCAGATAAAGACAGGAAAACAACACATTCAGGAGTATATTGGAAAGTAGTAAAGGAAACACTTTTACAAGTAACTAACCAAGTTCAGGTATCAAAATTGTTGTATGTGAGGCTATTCGTTCGGAATGTGAGTCTGAACTAACAAGCAAACTTCTGTCTTTTTGGAATTCGGTCACATTTAACATGCAAAACCTTCCAATGCTGATCATAAACACAAGTAATATTGTTAAATTACTGTAGGCATGTCCGATCAGTCTTGTATCATTGATTCTGTCCAAGTTATGCCCTGTAAAATCGTGATCATAACACCTACTGAGTGTACGACTCTTAAAATGATTATGAGTTGTATATGGAGGCAGCTTACATCAACGGAATCTCCCCAAATCGACCAAAACGTGAAAAACCCGTGTTTCTTTCATATCAGACGGCTATGCCAATTAATTAAAACACCCATTGCTCTTGTTATAACTGAGTGTGAACGGTCGGGTGTGTTGGATGAGTTCTTATTTATTTGCAGGTAATGTATAGTACTGTATAACCACAGTACCGTTGAAATGCGGATGGTGGTCATAGTTGGGACTAGAACTCGTCCAAATCTGTCTCATAAGACACTGGCAAGATTAGTTATAGAACACTACTCTTTCTGCGATCTTTCTGTTGAAGAATTAATGTTCCAGGTTTTTCTTCTGTCATGAGTTGTAGATTTTGTCGAACTGTTCGTTCTGGTTGGGAAAGCGTATATTGATTGATATTCTTAAGGAGCATCGTTTTGAGTGTTCTTCACTTTCTTACATTTCTCGTCTTGTTAAGGTTATTCTCATGTAGATACGTATAGTATTTTCTTATTAGACATGTCATGTCACTCGATCATTCTTCACTGCTCATTCTCTCAGAGGACGGGCCACCAGAGACACTCAGGAGATTGCCCTCGTTCAGGCCATTCGTAGAAAAACACAACCTAGCTTGCAGGCGACTCTTGCTGACTGACGACGGCTATTTCCGAGTAGAGTAATGCAGATAATCATAGAATGTTGTTCGCCAGCATTTGGACGACTTCAAGTCCGTACATACTGCCAACATAGTCGCCATCAAAGCATTGGGAAGGGTTCTCCGTTACCTTCCACCCGATGTAATGTTATATATGACTCCATAGTTTAGTGACTGGATTTCCATGTACTACGCCAGGTCTGTACATGATTGTGAGTCGTACAAACTTATTATTCAACTTGCCAGGTATTTGGGTGGAGTATAATAAAGGTGTTTGAGCATTGATCAGATGCGAGAATGTCTATCCGGTATTATTAACGTTTGCTCGGAGATAATGGACCGGCCAGATTCATTCAAACATCCCTCTTTTGTTATTTTGTACAGTTCTTTGATGGAACTAAGTTCTGGAGCTGAGTCGAATTTTGTGGGAGCAGTCGTTGATAATCTGAATGAACTTTTCTGGTACAACTCACATTTTGCATTATTTAGCACCTTTTTGGTAGATCCGACAACTTTTGTTTTCCATGAACTGTTTTATTTTGACGACGAATCAAGTTGGCGTCAGATTATCCGTCCGCAATTAAGGAACAAAGTAGCCAGCTCCTTGCCCAAGCCCCATTTTTACATTAACGTGTTTAGCTCTATGTATTATATTAGGATTGTAAAAGTATTAATACTCGAATGGTTGATTACCAACTTCCAGATATTTGCATACTTTACAATCTATACATGGAATGTGGCTCGTTAATCAATTTGTATGATTGGCGTGAGGTATATGGTTTATATCACCCTCAGGCATTTTTAGATATAATATCCACTACTTCTTCTCAACTCGCCGATTCAGACGATCAGTCTCCTCGGTTATATGGAATATATATTTGAAGAATTAGGTTTACGAAGGCTGTTGGAAATCTCATGTATTTGGGATTCGTCAAATTCTACAGTTGGAAGACTGATTGTGTTACAAAAATCAATTTTTTTAATTAATTTTAGACTTTTTTATTTTAAAAATCTATATTTAGAAGCTACTGAACCTGCATTGTCGTTTGGTTTTTAGTAGCTCGAAGATTCCCCTGATATCTTCTATTCACTACTTTTTATGAGTTATAGTAGTAGGAATCTATTTTAACAAATAAATAAAACTCAGTCCTTTTCTCATGTTTTGAGCTATCATATTTATTCAGAGTTGCTCTCCAATTATGTCTTGATATCCGCACGCCGCACGGTACCAATGCGGTGGTATAGTGAATGTGAAAGGTCTGCACTCCCTCTCGTGCCGCCTAAGCTGAGACCGCTCGCTTCACCATGGAGCATTACGACATCACCTCGAGAACACCCAATTCTATAGGCCTCCCGAATGCACTAAAACAAGGGGGACAGCACACCCTGGAATGAGATGACAACCTTTTCATACAGCAATGGCAGATGCCTCATTTCGGACGCTACGTGTACAGACACTTGGTCCTCATCCGGGATACTCTCATCCGCATTTTCTCCTCGATCGGCCGCGGCATGGGTGGAACCCCACAAAATCGATAAAAAAAGAAAACTTACACCCAACATTCCTTTGTCCTTCATGCATTCGAAACCTCGAAAGCCTTCAGGCCGTGAACATCAAAATTTCTGAAAGATGTCGGCCTCCTTATTGCTTGGAAAAATGGATGCACACGAATCCTTTTGGTTGAAACAGAGGATCTCGCTTACAATCGTGCGCGGCAAAACGCATGCTATCCGCTTGGCCGGGATCTAGCCGTTTTTTGACAATGCTCGCAGATCATGCTTGTTTTTATTTCTAACTTTTTTCTTGATGAAAATTTTTTTTAATTAAGCTGTTTCGTTTAATTAATTATCTTGACGTTTTTTCTGTTTTCTTGGAATAAAATCAACCTATCTACCTTTGCTGCAACGCCTGTTTTAATCGTTTTTTGTTCCACGAATTTGATTACTGAAACAAGTGGATTTCACAGCCAGCTCGAGTTTGATCTGGAGAAAGAAGATAGATCGTTGAAAGTCTCATGGGGAATGCAATACCTATTTTCTTTCTAAAAATAATCCATTTAATTGACTGTGATCATATAATTTAAAAAAGAATAAAAATATATAATATCATGAACTTCGGAAGGTGTGTCATTTGTGATTAATATCAAGGGCTGTTACTTCTACTCGAAGAATAGCAGATCAAATACTAAGGGTGATTATTACTTTTGAATATCTATCACCAGATAAAGACAGGAAAACAACACATTCAGGAGTATATTGGAAAGTAGTAAAGGAAACACTTTTACAAGTAACTAACCAAGTTCAGGTATCAAAATTGTTGTATGTGAGGCTATTCGTTCGGAATGTGAGTCTGAACTAACAAGCAAACTTCTGTCTTTTTGGAATTCGGTCACATTTAACATGCAAAACCTTCCAATGCTGATCATAAACACAAGTAATATTGTTAAATTACTGTAGGCATGTCCGATCAGTCTTGTATCATTGATTCTGTCCAAGTTATGCCCTGTAAAATCGTGATCATAACACCTACTGAGTGTACGACTCTTAAAATGATTATGAGTTGTATATGGAGGCAGCTTACATCAACGGAATCTCCCCAAATCGACCAAAACGTGAAAAACCCGTGTTTCTTTCATATCAGACGGCTATGCCAATTAATTAAAACACCCATTGCTCTTGTTATAACTGAGTGTGAACGGTCGGGTGTGTTGGATGAGTTCTTATTTATTTGCAGGTAATGTATAGTACTGTATAACCACAGTACCGTTGAAATGCGGATGGTGGTCATAGTTGGGACTAGAACTCGTCCAAATCTGTCTCATAAGACACTGGCAAGATTAGTTATAGAACACTACTCTTTCTGCGATCTTTCTGTTGAAGAATTAATGTTCCAGGTTTTTCTTCTGTCATGAGTTGTAGATTTTGTCGGTAAATTTATTTTTATTATACAACTTTGAAAAGCGATATTATCTAAAATTTACAGGAAAAGGATCTAAAGATTCCGTTTATAATTTTTTTAAGAAAACATGATCCTTTTGACTTTAGCCGTAACTGATATTTCGCCATACACTACTCACCTCCGAATAATTAATTTTAAAAAGAAAAAACTCAATCAATAACAAAAAATTCCCAAAAAACGAAAACATTCAAAGCTATCACTTTTTCTTTTTAATTTTAGTCTAAAAATATCTATAAAGGCTTGCCTCATAAGTGCTCTTTAACTCACGGAAATTATTCACCTCTTCGTCCAATTGGTTATACAATGTATCCAATTGCTGCGTCTCAGTTTTGTGATTTGATTCCAGGTCCTGATATTTGTCGTACAACTAAATATTTGACACGAAAAAGACACCTCCTTCTCTTGTGATTTTAGCTCTCTCTCCTTATCCTTGATCTTATTCATAAACGCGTTCCTAAGATCAGATTCCTTTATTCGCATGTCATTGATTAAATCGGACTTCTTCTGGGCGTACATTTGATGGACACTACACACTCACAACCACGGAAACCTCAGACCACTGTCACAACCAAACAGTTCCAGCTTCGAAGTTCTGTAGTACTCATATATTTCATGTGTTGAGTCTATCAGGTTTTGCATATTCGTCCTGATCACACCCTCCCTCAGTCGCACAAAGTCATTATGCCCTTCGTTTTCCACTACGGAAATATACCGAGGTGTTACCCTGCACAACTCCCCAGGGATACTTCCTCCCCAACACACACCGGTGACCGACTTTGACCCCATTCAGACTCCCCACCACTGCAAATGGTAGAAATGTCTTTTTATCAGTTTATTATGCTACATTCAATGAACATTCCTTTCCGTCTGATTTGTTGATAAAATTGAAAATTGGAATTTTTGCTGATCTAAGACTGAGGAGAACTGAGGATTTGAGGGACTGTAATTCTGCTCGGGTCAGTGAATCGGATTTGGCGATGATTGGGACAAGATTAACACGATTTGACAGCGCTTGCATAGCCTTCAGATCGAATTTACGGAGAGAACTAATATGATAAGCACACATACTTTCGCGTAGACGGAGGAATGAAGTAGAGACAGCAATGCAGTCGGGAATCGCGGAACTGTGTGGAAGAGCGTTGAATGCTCAATTCTTCCTGGAGAAACTTGCCGTGCTGGTTGTCGATATAATCACAGACCATCTCAATGCTGAAAATGTTTAAGATAATATACTCTTCAGTAGGACTCTGTCCATACCCCACTGTTTCACTTATGGTAAGATGGAGCAGTGTTCCCCCTTCGCGGAGATCTGTATCATAATACTGACACAACCATATGAACATTCGGATATGCACGAATCAACAGATTTAATTCGTTCTTCCTTTAAGCCAAACAGCGACCTGACTAGTGTTGTCTTCCCTATTCCAACCGCCCCTATTTATTACATCATTAATATCAATACCCACACAGAGAATGTTAAATATAAACCCGGACTTAGTGGGGTTCACAATGAACTGGTCGGGATACTGAGAAAATCCGACGTTGGCTCTGGGAAACAATTCTTTGACGGCCTGTTTAAATTATTTAATATCACATTCCTTTATTTCGTTGTATTCGCCGTTTTCTAATGTGTCTGTCATTAGTCTCACAACACAAAATAGTTTTAATCTAAAACAATAATATGTGATTTACCATTATTGATATTAATTAAATTTATTTAATTATAATATGATTTAGGATTGGGTATAGAAAAATCTCTATAATTATTAATTACTTAAGTAATTATTTTTAGCACTGGCTTTTACTAACTTTTTTTACTTAAAATAAAGTGCGTTCCTGCCTATGCGGGGCTATAAAATACTATTGCTCCCGTGATAAGCCCAATAATAAGTCAATCGGCAGAAAATTGCAATATAAAAAGTAGCTCGCCGGTTATAAAGGTTAGTCACTCTTGTCATACTGCTTTAAAATATTATGTAACATCTTGCATCATTTTTACAATAAAATTTTTGTAATTTGAAATAAGTTTTAAATCATCGACTAAAGCAAATACTTTGTTGAAAATAATAACACCGTGCTATTTTTATTTATGATTACATTAAACTCACCTTCTTATGGCCCACATTCAGTGCACGGATGGGCAGATCCATGTTAACGCTCAGTCTAGATTCAGGGGCTACCTCCTTACCAGGCATCGAACTCGTGCCTTGTTTCGGTTTGCATGCTCAATAACGTCTTCCGCAACACCAATGTATGTCTTCACCCTGTTCTTCACTCTTGCATGAGCCACAGGCTTGCTTTAGTCTGGAGGGATTGTTTCCGTGGATTAGCCAACCAAAAAATCATTCACATCAACAATAGTATTCTTTAGACGTTGGAACAAAATAGAGTGCGAGGACTGTTCCTTCGCTTTCTGGAACATTCTTCGTGTTCCAAGTTGATTATTAGTAACCAGGCAAAATGAACATAGATTGGTTGAACACTTCCAATCCGCAGTGGCCCGCCTCAGAGCAACCCTGCCTGGCGCGAACGTTACCCCAATCGATGACGTCACCTTTCTCGGGGGATCCCTGTCCGACACGAAGCTCCGATGCGTGCTTTCTGCCAAAACCGAATACTTCCAAAGACTTTCAACAAACCTATCTATCTTGGACTCGCACACTGCCTTTTTCCTCCTGAAGAACAGCATTCATCTGCCGAAACTCATTTTCACCCTCAGGAGCAATCCCTGCTTCCTGCATATGGACCTACTCGTTGCATACGACGCAATCCTGAAAAAGACTGCGGAATCCGTCCTCAATGTCCACCTCGATGGCCCGGGATGGGCCCAATGCTCGCTCCCACTGAGATTCGGAGGTGCGGGAATCCGCACTGCATCCGATTTGGCACTTCTGGCATATCTATCCTCCCTTTCGATGTGCAACAACCTGGCCTCTGAGATCCTACTCAAATCTTTCGGATCTTGCCTGGACGGTACTTTTTCGGATGGGCTTACTACTGGGATCGCTCCTTTGAGAGGCCCGAAGATTTCTCCTCCCAACGTGCCTGGGACTCTATTGCATGCCGAGCGCGTGTGTCTGAGCTCTCTGCAACCCTTGATCAACACCGCCTGGCATGCCTTCGTGCGGCATCCGCCCCTCACTCTGGCAGCTGGCTGAATGCTCTTCCTCTCTACAGCATCGGGACGTTGCTAGACGATGCTGCCATACGCATCGGAGTGGCTCACCGTCTCGGCCTGGATGTTTGTGCAAAACACCGCTGCAGATGCGGTGAGGACGTTGACGAAAAGGGACTGCACCCACTTTCCTTAGAGAAGCGCAGGCAGGGAACACAGACACAAGGCCCTCAATTAAATCGTGAAGGCCGGTCTCGAATTGGCGGGCCATTCGTGCCTCCTCGAACCGGTCGGACTCGATCGGGGAGATGGCAAAAGGCCTGACGGGATGACAATATTCCCGTACTCGTCGGGGAAGGCCCTCGTATGGGATGTTACCGTTGTGGATACCGTTGAGGATCCATTCTTCCGCCGCAAACCCTTGTTCGGCTGCAAACCACGCCGAAAAGATCAAAATACAAAAATATTCTTCGCTCGCGGACCGCTACCGCGTTACGGCAATCGCCCTTGGGACCGCTGGAGCTGCGGGAAAGGAGACTGACTCGTTCCTCAACGAGGTCGGGCAGTCCATTGGGAGGAGGCTCAAGGACACGAGAGAGGGCCTCTGGTTCCGCCAGCGCATCGGCCTGGCCATTGTTCGGGGCACCACACTGCGTCCTCGCCGCTGGGACTTAACGATTTTTGTTGTCAATTAAAATCTATCTTTATAAAAAAAAGATTGGTTGTTAGAAAGGTTTCTGTTCAGCTTGTCAAAAACAGGCATGGTCATAACAACAAGATAATTAAAACTGAATATAAAATTATTAATATTCATTTTTATTATTTTTAGGCGGTCTACCTACGAATTTCTTATTAATAAATTATTTTTGTTTCTATTTCCGTTGGAAATGGGTGATTTTAGGTTGTTATTTATAATTATTTTTAAAGAAACCAATCTAAGGTATTTATTGGCGATCTTCCTCGTGATGCTTCTGAAAGCGAAATCCAGTCTGCATTCAATAAATATGGAACAGTAAGAAATGTATGGGTGGCTCGAAACCCACCGGGATTTGCATTTGTTGAATTTGATGACCCTCGTGATGCCGATGACGCTATTCGCAAATTAGACGGATCGTGAGTGCCCTCTCTAATCTCTAGATCAATATGTGGAGTGCGTGTTCGTGTAGAGCATTCAACGGGTCGATCCAACAAGGGTGGTTCAAATGGTCGAATGGACAGAAAAGCATTCAATCCGAATGATCGTTGTTATAAATGCAATGAAAGAGGCCACTATGCGTACGACTGTGACAGATCAGGGTACTAACCTTGCGCAGTGGTCACTAGTCACATTAGCTTATTTTCAGTAGCGTATTAGAACTAGTAGGCTGTTATTCTAGTATCGCCGATCATCGACGACTACTCTTCTGATGAGTTTAATTCTTTGACAGGTCTCCGCGGCGTCGGTCTAATTCTCGTGGAAGAAGTCCAGACCGCAGGGGGCGACTAAGGCGATCGAGGTTGCCATCTTTATTTATTTGTAGATCTGACAGTAGAAGGAGAGGCCGTGGTCGATCTTACAGTGATACTTCTTCATCTGGTTCGTATCGTCGGCGCCATAGATCTTCTCGTCGTCGTCGATCTCCTGAGAGCAGGTTTTGTGCCTTTTCATTCCAGTCGTTCGAGGCGGTCTTCTTCAAGCAGGTCTCCTCGTGGGCGTTATTGATTTGTTCTTTCTTTTGTCTGCTTTCTTTCTAATAATGCTTCTGTCCTCTTCGATTATTCACTTCTTACTTCCTCTATATTATTGTAACTTATTTTTTCGCGGTTTTAGTTACCCCAGCTTCGGTAACTTGTATGTACCCGGCGTTCATTAACCATCCACGCATAAATGCTGTAGAGTTTTGGCGATTTCTATTCACTGTTCAATAACTGGATTATTTGAGCAATTTGCTGAGACTAAAGTCTGTACAATGAAGTGCATTTTTGTGGATGTGGGTTTTCTAGATTATCGAATTTAGTCGATTGCTCGTACTGTGATAAAGTTTTACTTTTTTTTAATTTTTTTGTTCTAGTTTTTGCGGATATTGGGGATCTTTTTAGGTTTTCTGGAAGTTGGCAGCGTTTTATGTTCATGTAAAGATTTTGTGAAAAGTGAAATTGTCCAGTATATATTTTCCCTCTTGTGTAACTTGAGATTGTTTGAGAGAACATTTGAAAGTGCTGAGGAATCAAAGTGTATATTATGCTGTGTTGGTAAATAGTTTAAAGATTTGTGTCTGTATAATTATGTCGGTGGAATGGGGGTTCTCATGATGTCGCGCTATTGTTTTCAAATTGAAAATTTCTTTGACACCCATTTATAAATGAAAAACGTCTTTGAATTTTGTGTTGCTCAGATTTAGCTTCGTTGTGATATTGAGAATCCTTGTCTTGTACAAGAAAAAAAGATTTTGAAAATTTTGCAAGTTTGATAAAGAATTTTATTATTCAGAATTTTATTCCAGCAAGACCTCGATACTTTGGGCTCAAATTAGAAGTACTAATTTATCCGATGAAAAAGTTTGATGAATAGAATCTCAAAGCGTGTGGCACAAACGGGACCTTAGTTAATTTACATCCTTTGGATATGTGAGCGTGTTTTTAATAACAATATATCATTGTCCAGCTGAGTTCTCGAGTATCTGCTAATAATTTCTTTGATCCTGGGTTTTTTATTTAACCCAAGAATCACTAACAGTTAATTAGAGTAATTAATTAGGTAATTCCAATAATCTTCAAGATCTTTATCAGCTTTTCCCGATGTTAGACTCTGGACCTAACGCAAGTGCGGAACAGACGGAGAACAGTTTTCGTAAGGAATTGAATCGGGGTGATGTGCTTCTGGTTGCTAATTGACATATGATGGTCTTTTGACAGTGAGTTCTGTTGAATAGCTAAGAAACCCTTCTATCTTTCTTAATTAGGTGGTCCAGCGGACTTGGAATAATGTTGTTCAAATTAGAAATTTGTATTATGCTAGCCGCGGCTCGGCATAGTGTAGTCTCAATTTTAAGGCGGTTGGACCATGAGAGATTAATTCCCTATGCGGCGCAGACATAGCCAATTGTCGTTTCGATGAATTGTTTGTAGAGAGTGCCGAGAGCCGGGAACGTGCGGCGCAGACATAGCCAATTGTCGTTTCGTAAATAAGGTAGGGGACGATTTTTTGGGTGAGATGTTCATCCTGTTTTTATATAGCCAACTAGTTGCAAAAACCTTCCGTTATAAACTGGGTTAATGTGTTGAGATATGTCGAAATAAAGAAATTAATCCTGAAACCATGTTGGATGTATGTAAGGAAGAGAATATAGATGATCAAATCGAGAGTTAGTTTTTCAAGAATCTTTGCAATTGAACATAAAAGTGAGATGAGTCTATAGGAGGAGGGGACGTTCTTCGGTCGGCCCGGCTTGAGAATTGGGCGTATAAGAGAATTTTTCCATATATTTGGTATTTGATTCTGGTTAACGGAATAGTTGAAAATGTTTGTTTCTGCATCAATTCCGATGGGACCAAGATGCTTTAGCAAGGTTGTTGGAGTCAAATCTGGTCTAGGGATGATTTTGTACTGGTAATCACCGCTGCAACTTTAGCAGGGGATATATAGGTAGGTGTGTTTGATTTCTTTGGTTTATTGTTTACATAATATGAGTTTATCTTTAGATGATTCTTGTGGCTGATTCCGGCGTAGAATTTCATGAGTTTACTTAATTCAGGTTGACTTTTCTGCTCTGAACTTTTTGAGAGCATTTCATTTGCGTTGGGCAGATTTTTCTTTTCCAAGCGTTTTGTTTTGCTTTTCCTATTCTCTTCTTTGGGATGCTTTGAGTTTCTTAGTAATCGTATCCTTGAGTGAATAGTTTAAGCTACAAAAAATGCGAGAATGAAAGACCAAGTTTGTTTAAAATTTCAATAAGACCAAGTTGTTTAAAAATTGTTAAAAATAATAAATCAAATCTGATTCTTTCTTGCTTTAAGTATGTTCCAGTCATATCTTGCATCATTGTTGTAGCCTCTATTGACAAAAAGAACTCTAAAGAGTTGATGAATGTAGTAATAGTCCGGAGTTTCGTCAAATCGAAGAGAACGACAGTAGTTGAGAAACACTGCAAACTCACTCGGAAGACCCTGGCAAAGGGTTTCGACTGAAGTTGATATTTTCTTTTCAGAAATTCGTTGATATTTCTGTTTTTTATTCTGTGCACTGAGTCCTTGCCAAGGCAGATGTCCCTTAGCCAAGTAAATGAGAATGTAGGCGAGTGACTCGAGGTCGTCCCTTCTACTTTGTTCTATCCCCATATGAGCATTGATGCTAGCATATCTAGCAGTCCCCGTTAAGTTCTTGTTGTCTCGATACGGGATATGTACGCCCACAGTATTCATGTACTTTTTGGACAGACCAAAGTCAATGATGTACACCTGACTGATGTTCCGTCCACTTCCCATCACAAAGTTGTCCGGTTTAATATCTCTGTGGATGACTTTCTTTGAATGAATGAACTCAATTCGACTTATGAACTGTTCGCTCAGCATTAAGACTGACTTTAAACTCAGTCTCCGGGAACAGTAGTTTAGCAACTCCTCTATTGAAGGTCCAAGCAAATCCATCACCATTATGTTATACCCTTTTTGGATTAGAAATCCTCTCATTCCAGGGATTCCCAACTCTTCTCCCAAGATCTTATACATTCGGTATTCCATGTCCAACTGTGGGTGGGCTGTGGAAATGCTCTCCAACTTGACTGCCACTTCATCCCCGCTTATTATGTTAATTGCCAAGTAGATTAGTCCAAATGACCCACTTCCTATTTTCCTTATGAGTTTGTAGCGATTTCCGACCAACATGTTCAAGTCCTCGCACAATTTCATTTTGCTGGCTACACAACACAACAAAAGATTCGTTATCGAACTATTATTATTTTATTGCACTTTATATTATAAAGATTAATTAACAAATACCAAAAAAGCTATGAAATAATAATTTCTGTTATGTTTCAATAACCTTCAGGTAGCACTTATAAAAGTACAAATGTATAACATCCCCACCATCTTGTCTTACAAAACTCACGCGAAGAAAGAATAAAATCACCTAACTAATGTTGGGTTATTTTTAGTGCTATTAATAATTTGGTTCAGGAGACTCGTACATTGTTACCATCTTCGCCATAGAACCATTAGAGGCCTCTTTCGCTGTCTTGATAAATCACATTAGAGTCCTCACTTGAATAGACGTGGGTATCCCTTCTAAGGGAATTACCTCGACAATTATCAAAAACTCAATAACAAAAAATAATCATATACAGTAAACAATCAATGAGACTAGGATGAGTAAAATGTATGATCCATTCCCAACTGCTTCATCAAAGTCTCCACTGGCCCACAATCGCCATTTTGACTCACAAAAGACTCAAGAAATCCATCAACGAGGTTATCTTCAACATCGACCTCTCCCTAACTTTCTTCGAAACACAAAAACCTCAGACTGCCTAAAACTCTTACTCATCTTGGTATCTCCTAGTTCGTCGTCCATTTGTTCAAATAGTCCTTCCATGTCCTCGTCCGTGTCCCAATCCCCCAACAGTCTCCGGACTGACTGCTTTATCATTTCCTCGTCCAAATCAAGACTAAACAATGTTAAGAAACAGGACTCGTCGGTAGGGATGACTCCATCGAACTCTGACTGAGTGTTTACAAAGTGTTGCACTGCATTGGGGACCACGTTTTGTGCAGTGCTCGATCTGAGAATGTCCTCGAACTGTTCTCTGTCAATGTTGAGCCAACTTTCATCGTCGTCCTCTCCACACTCCCCCAACTCGCAGTTCTCATTCTTCATCAATTCGAAGCACTTCTGAGGACTCAGCACCAAAATTCCCTTCAAATTCCCTCTCCAGTAAAACTCCTCAGCTGCTTCCTTCAATTCACAATAAAACGAACTCCCCTCCATCTCTCCCTTACAACTCAGTGATGAGACATACCTGAAAGTATCCCGCCTGAGTAAGCACATCCCAGTATTGCTGTGAATGATCACTGTAATGTGACTGGGGATCTCCGGTCATGTATATCCCAGCACCAAATGCCTCCAATTATCAAAAAACAATACCAATTTAAGTCCAATATCATATGATCGTTGTCTATTGTCAGGTACGTCTGAACACCAGCCAGACCGAACGGGGGGAAGGAATTTGTCCTTAGTCAACTGAGCAAATAGACAGCGGGAAAAACATATCTATTGTGGCATCATAGAAATACTCTGTGCATTATTCGGTCATTCGAAGAGAAATGCTGCTTTATAAAAGACTCAGCCTACGAATGATATACCGACAGTACTTTGATCAACTGAAGTTTGTCCCTCCCTGCAAACATACGGACAAACACGGATAATAATTGTGGATCATGATTCAGTAACCCAACGATTTGAGACGGTACATAACACGTGCAGTGATGACGACTAGCTTGTATTTTGTCAGGGAATCTGGTTTTAGGAAAGGGACACTACTGGTTAAGTCGAGCAAAAATTGCATTCTGAACTTGAGGAGAGGCCAATGTCTCGTCAGCTCGACCAAGACCAAGGACTTTACTTAAATCGCTCGCATCGACAGATCTTGGAACAATGTGGAGTCCTCCCCTCGAGAGGAAAACCTTCGATCTTACAACTCAGGTCAACCCGATTGAGAGCAGTCGCAGGCTCTAACCAATGAGGAATGTGCTCTGCGGCCTCAATGAGGAGAAACTCCCCGTCGGAATCATATATTCAGTCTATAAACATACGTACATACTTGATTGTCATTTGAGGGAGACATATTTCTTTCAAAATGTACACAATCAGCCACTCATCCTCCACGTTGTCGTCATACGTGGTCCTTCCATATAAATGTGGGATCCTGAAGTCTAGGGATTCTCAATGTAGTGTATTAAACTATGTCTAATCGTTTTACAGTCGTTCGTGAGCTCATGGGTGGATCCAAAAATCCTTGGAACGAGGTTGAATCCGTCACATTGCCAAATATACCCGGAATATATTGTTCTTGCTGATTCGACAAGTCTGCAGCAGAGATCAGACAGGTAAGCCAGTTCATCTGAGATATTGAGAGATATATTCGGGAATAATAAGTAATATATTGTGTTCTCCTTCACCGACATGTTAATGTGTCCAACAATGTATTGAAATGATTAATTTAAATAATAAATATAAGTCATATTAAATTAATATTAACTTTAAAATGGATCATGTTCGTTACGGTCGCCAGTTGATACTCCCAGATTTCGGGATTTCAAGTAAGATTTGTTATTTTATTCAAATTAGAACAAAGGTCTTTGCGCAATGCGAAAATGTTAATTGTGGGAGTCGGAGGTCTCGGGTGCCCGGCCGCCCTTCACCTCGTTTCGTCTGGCGTGGGTAATTGCTTTGAATGATTCAGGAACCATTGGATTGATTGACTTTGACTGTGTGTCTCTCTCAAATCTCCCCCGACAGACTCTTTTCTCAGAAGACCAAGTCGGGAATGCCAAAGTAATTTGTGCCAGAGATCGGCTTGCTTTGTTTGAGTCTCGTCATTTAATTTTTTAGGATAAACTCGGAGGCAGAGATCGTCATATTCAAGGAGGCCTTCAGTACTGAGAACGCTTCTCGTCTTGTCCCGCAGTTCGATGTTGTTCTGGATTGTACTGACACTGTGGCCACTCGATATTTGCTGAATGACGCCTGCGTGCTATTCGGTAGGCCTCTCGTTTCCGCTTCTGCTCTTGGATTTGAAGGACAACTTTCTGTCTATAACAACGGCGGTCCCTGCTATCGTTGTCTCCACCCAGTTCCCTCCTCTTTGTCTTCGGGTACGTGCGCTGAGAACGGAATATTTCCTACTATAACAGGTGTTATGGGAACCTTACAGGCCACAGAAGCCATTAAAGTCGTTTCTCATTGCGGAGGTTTCTTGTTTACTCTACTATTAGAGTCCCTGACTGGATTCATGCTTACTTATGACGGGCTCTCCTCTGAATTCAAAAAATATAAACTCCGAAGGCGTCAGAAGAACTGTCTTGTTTGCGGAGACATGCCATCGATCACCGAATTGCGAGAATGCGTTTTTGAGACTGTAGGATTATGTTTTTCATTCTCAGACTTGTGTGTATTCCCGAGGGATATCAGTTGAGGTATCCAGTTCTGCATCATTATCTCAAGGACTATTTTAAATTACGGGACGCTGGGGTCAGACATGTCCTTTTAGACGTGAGGAATCCTGTAGAACTTGAGATATGTAGTTTACCATGTGGGAATTTGATAAATATCTCCCATTCGACTATATATTTGCCTACTGTGCGTTCGGATTTATTGACTGAGCTGAACGATTTGGGAGATGTGCCTGTATATGTCATTTGTAAGAGAGGAGTTGACTCCGAAAGAGTTACCTCTTATTTGTCATCCCTTGAGGAGTTCAAAAGATTTGAATTTTCCAGTATCAGAGGTGGGTTGCTTTCCTGGTATCGTTTGATTGATCCTGGTTTTACTATTTATTTCTAATTACTCTTATTCAATTTTTAGTCTTCTGTTCTTAAGACAAATACTGTTTATAAATATAGAATAAACCAAGTCACTTTAATCAAATCTGTTCCTAAAATCTTGGTTCCGGATTCCATTCCCAGAAGTTGCCTGTACTTGATAAGTGACACCGTCATAGACATCCTATCACACGGATTTGAGGCACTGGATGGACTTGGATGGGACGTCTTTAGCTTTGTCTAGTCTAAGAAACTAGCCGTACGCCAATGAACAAAATAAAAGACATTAGAGAGACATGAGAAACTTAATTTCTTCTGGATTATTAGAATAACTAACTTACTCGTTCTCTCTCTTGTTGTTTGCAAAACTGTGTGGTTACTATAAGCGAAACCTTTGGCACATAAGTGCCTCTGGCTACGCAGACGTCTTCTTGTTGTACTTTAATCAAATCAATCGTTGAGGTTCATTACCTATGTCTTACTATCTGGGGAATTTATTCAGCTTTATCAAACAACTAAAATTGACTCAATCAAACCCTTGACAGTTAAACAAAAAAGCTAGGAAAACTCAGACTTTTAACAACATCGCCACTCAATTTAATGGCCGTAATAGAAACACCTATATTGCGTCCTCGTATTTCTTTTCTCCCTCAAACACCAGTTTCGTTGCTTTTCAAAATTATAGTCGGCAAAAAATGAGGGAGCCTGTTGTATTCAAAGTTAGTAATAAAAGATAAATGTACTTATGTACTATTTCACTGTGAAAGCTCAATATTCTTGTTTTATTTAATACAAAAAAACTTGAATTTTTCTTGTTCAATACTCGTTATTTTAAAATAAAGTTTAAAAAGCCTATCTAGTAAGCTGGTCATTAATTCAATTAGCCAGTATTACCCATTATTATTGTTTGATTAATGATGTTAGGGCAATTCGTCTTGCTGAGATGTACCTCATTAATTACCTAATTTGCCGTCTTATTATTCATCGGAAGAGGCGCGCTGACGTTTCACACTGTGCAACTAAACGTCCCAAATTAGAACAGACTAATCAATCACGTATTCCACTGAGTATAAGTCATCGAATAATCGTTATCGGCGTTAATGAGTTGGATTTTGTTATTCTTGTACCTCCAAGAATATCATTCAAGTTCATTTTATTTTTCTAGTGGTAGAATGCCATGTCTGGGAGAATTGGTCACTCCCGAACAGTACTGTGGCTCATTCTGGCTCAGAAATATATGTTCCATTTATATATTCTGACAGTAAAGAAGTGTATTCTTGTGACGTTTTTATTACTAATAGAAAATATACTTGGATAAAGGATATGATCAATGTTAAAAATCTTTCTCTGTACTCACATGATTTGAGCCAGGTAGAAGATGGTCGGTTGTTGTTCATGTCGAATTCTCCCTTTCTGGCGGGAATATACAGCTTTGTAAGAGAAGATAGTTGTGGTACCCTTTTGGTACCGGAAATCACCGTATTTAAACGTGTCCTAGTTTAATGTTGACTTTTTTAGACACCGAAAAAGATTTCGATTCTACAGTCTTATTGAAGGATATCGGAGACTCGGTGGTCTTTGAATGTCCAATGCATAAAACTATGGGTACAACCTACGAACTTAAAATAAAACTTAAATATGACAAGCAAAGAATGTTCACGACTTCAGGTATCCTTTAGTAAAGTAAAAGCAAGATTCTTTCTTTATCACCAGAACTGATTCCGGCGACAGCGGCGTCATCGAATGTCGAGTCATGGCCAGTGGTGTTGTTTTGATGGAAAGAATCGTTTATTTGATCATCACCGAAAGCCACAATTGTACTTTATTTGAGTTGACTACTCTTTTAAAGTCAAGCGAGAAATAAAACCACTTTTCCCGCAAAGTAATGAGCATGTTTTTTGGTTGATTCCTGGACTCGACATTAAAAATCAAGTTTTTTGTATTTTTTCAAACGTGGAATTGTATTTTAATTGACTGATAATAAATAGTGCTAATGTATCTTACTACACGAGTAAAGGAATAGTCACGACTGATTCAAGCTTAATAAACTATGAGGGGAAGCACTGGTGTGCTCCTTCAGTCAACAAAGGGCGTACTCTATTTTTTTATACAAAATATTTAGGTTTCCTTGGCTGATTGAGTAGTTTAGGATCATTTAACATTTGCTTGAGTGTGCATCGAATTACCTCTGGATTTATTGTTGATTGTAAACATTCAAATTTTTCCTATCCAGTAAAAATAGCCTGGTTTATCAAAAAGGGTCAAAATTGTATTATTTTATAATTACTAAGTATTCTCATCCGAACATTCGATCAGAGTGGCGACTGTCAAAAGGGAGTTGTTCATTCAAGATTCCTATTTCTCTGAAAATTCAAATTCGGCAACTGTCACATGTTATGCGGAATGGAAATATGGGAGACAATCGGACTCAATATTTATACGTAATATTTTAGACATCTTACTTTTCAGAGAGTCCTGCAAAGGAAAACACTAGAAACAACAACAAAAATGGAATTCTTACCACAATTAATAAATTAACTTTCACCAAAGTTCTTATTATACTGGTGTCTTTGACATCGATTATAATGTTCGTCGGAGTTTTAATTAGAAAGAGGTTTGTAGTTCAAAGAGGAAAGTTTAGATATATTTTCTTAACCAGAAATAAAAAAATAAACCTGCAGTCGAGTGGGCAAATATTAAAAAGACTCGTTTCTGATTAACGGATTTATCCACACGACTAACTAATACTTCAGATTTAAATAACAAATTAATTTAGATTATTATTTGGTTCTAACATTTGGATCTGTTTAATGAATTTTTTTCTAATTACAATATTTTAAACATTCATAGTATACAAACCAGGTTGTTAAAAATCATGATTTTTTTCAAAAAAATCTGATTTTTTTGATTTAATCACGATTTTTTTGATTTAAATCAGATTTTTTTGATTAAATGACTTTATTTCAAAAGACCCTTTCCACCTGGCTTATCAGAGAAACTTCTTTGTACTAAACACTGAAAAACGGCCACGCAGAACGATCTATCGTATTTCCTTATGTCCACCGGGATCACTTAACTTAGTTTGCATTACGCTTTCTTTCTTTTGAATAAATAAAAAATATTTCAAAGCGACTAAATAAAAAACAAAAACAATGGAAATCGTTTATTTAAAAGCTTGTAAATGGAAACAAGTTTGGCTGCTTTTCGATCCCCAGCCTATTGCGTACATTTGAATGTAAAATCGAATGTTGAAAAGATTCTTCTATTCCACCTGTCAAGCAACTGCTCCAAGAATTTGAGTGAAATTACTTGAAGTAACTGGTATGAATTCGACTCCCACCAAGCTATAGGTGATACTTTACTCAATAAATTCGGACAAACATGTATTGTTTAAATGGATCACTTTGCTCTGAAATTAATCAGAGTCGGACATATTCATAATTTGAGCACAATAACTCATGCAATGTCAATCTCAACATTTGAAAGAGATTTCCCACTTGTCGGGTCGATCAAATTCGCAAGTAAGTGAAAGGTGGTTAATGCGACATCTGGCACGGCTTCCGTCTTTCCAGAATAATACGATCAAAATAAGCCCACAAAGAATCCACGCTTTCTTCAGACATTTAAAAAATTTAAAGATTTTTATTTTTTTTATGATTTAAATCATGTTTTAATTGTTGATTAAAATCAAATGATTTAAATTACATGATACAAACAATTCTGACTTCTCTTGAGAGCTGTAAAAGATTCTGCAGATGACCCCTTTATTAAAAAAAGAAACTAACTAAGTAATTTTACTAACTAAGTCCAGAGCCTTCGAAGTGAGCAGAAGGTGGCACTCCACGCACCTCCTCCCCTTCTTCCTCCTCTTCTCTGGCACTGTAGACCTTCGAGAAGGTGCAGTCCAGCGCCTCTCGCTGACTAAACGTCAGGAAAGGGCTGGATCGGCGAGCATCAAACGAGACACTTTCCAGAGTCCTCTTAAGAACAGGTATCCCGTGTGTGATGACATGGGATGGACTGGTGCATCAGTCCTAGCTCGTTTGCAAGGAGGTCATACTTCCTCCTTTTCTCCACTTCCACTATCTGCAAACGGTCTAGGCACGTGATGCCCACCTCCACGATAACAATCTCCCCGGTGACCTTATCGTGGACCACAATATCGGGTCTGTTGTGCTGGACAACAATCGAGGTGCGTATGGGGGTATCCACCTTAATGCACACCCGCGAGTTCTCACACATCGATTGAACTCGATAGGTTCGCAACTTTCTGGACCGCCTCAAGCCATACTTATTGCAGAGCAAAAGATGGAGGGACCTCACCACCTCGTTATGCCTCCATGTGTAATCATGGTAAAGCATACTCCCGCACTTCGTGGCTAAATGGTCAACGGTCATTGCCTTACTCTTACAGTGGTTACACTGTTTCCGTTGACCATTAAAAAAGTTTCTATCCTGCAAATATGAAAACAACCCTTCTGATCGGGGAGAGTTATTCCCATATTTCAGCCACGTTGATGACGACGATATGCCAATGTGCGGGTTGTCCAGGCTGCTAAAGAGAGTCTTGTGAAGGACTTTTAAGTTGATCTTTTTAATTAAAGACTCCTTTTGAAGTTTGATCAACTCCTTCACATTAACTTGGGTAGCACCTAGACCATACTTAGCCGACACATGGCCTTTTATGGTCCCTAGGTGTGTACCACGCGCTTTTTCAGCAGCAAGGATGGCAGCCTTCCTTTGGGATACACTCGACCCACTCCACAAGGTGTCGTGCATCTTAGTAAGAATTCCCTCACTTAAGTGTACGATGTTACTTAGTCCACGTCCTAGCTGCCCGCGAGACAAGTACAATCTCTCCTTATTGCTTGCCAACACGTGGACGTGATTCTCTCGGAGTACTCTTCGGACAATAAGGTTCATTTCATCGTACTCACTCGCCCTGTAATATGCCCCTCTCTAGCTTAACCTCGCCTATATCGCATTTGTTGTAATGTAGATGCACGTTTCACCTGTCCATCACAGTTGCAACAAATTTGATAAACCACATTGGCAACTTAAGCCTTCGCAGACACTCAACGAGGTAGGCATGATCAACTGAGTCATATGCCTTCTTCACATCCACCCACATCGACACTAGTGAGTTTCCATGGGCTCTCGCGAGGCATTTGTTGATCAGTGCCTGCTCCTTAGCTCCCTGGCAATCCCGCCGAGTACCTAACTGGTTCTCGAAAAGAATTCCATTCACCTCCACGAAATCTCTGACCTCAGTAGCCACCACCTTAGTCATCAACTTGTACAGGTTGGGCATACAGGTTATCGGACGATAATCTGTCGGAACGGAAGGGTTATCTACTTTAGGGATCAAATAAGTGACCCCAGTACATAACCACTCTGGAATCGAGCCAGGGTCTAGTGTAAACTGTTCGATTGCTCGACACATGCAATCATGGATAGGTTTGCAATTTTTTATAAAGAAATTATACACCTTATCGACCCCAGGTGTCTTCCAGTCAGAGAGACGGGTTACTGCTTCATCGAACTTCTTGCGGATATCAGAGACACCACAAGACTCGGTCATCAAGGGAGCATCGGGTCCAAAAAACGGAAACGACACACCCTTGCGAGGACGTGCTTTTCACATACTCCCCCATGTGTCAAGCATTTCGGCCTTTTGCTGGGTACCCTCCTTCGTCTCTCCGTGTAACCGACGATAGAACACCCTGCGATTAAATTCAAACAGGTTGTTCTCCCGCCTGCGCTGACACCGAGACTCATGAGTTGAGAGCTTCTTCTGATAAACGAGAATCAGCTCCTCCCTCTCTGCCCGGACACGCCTCAACTCGTTGAGGTCCCATTTGGCAGCTCGTCCCCGACGAAGTAAAGTACGCACCAAGGGGGGAGTCTTGCCCTTGACCCCATTGCTCACATTCAGAATGTGCCCAGTCAGCGCTTCCAGCTCGGCTTTCCTTGCGGCAATGTTTTCTCTCCATCTACTCTTTGGGGCAGGCATCTGGGTGATTTCATCAAAAAGATTCTGCAGAGTAAACAAATCAATTTTATTAGTTGAGAAAAACAAAGAGTAATTTTATTAGTCGGCAAGCGTCAAACGAGACACTCTCCAGAGTCCTCTTAAGAACAGTTGACTGTACATAACTCTTTCGGGTCACTCTACGGTCCGCAAGGAGGACAACACGATTTGCAGAGAAATGCCTACTAAATATCTTCCTAACTTGCAAGGGTAGCAATAACTCGCTACTCTGATGCTCGTGTTGTTCAGAACACGGGGGGCATCCTGTCGGCGTAACCGCAGCGAACCAGGAGGAAAGGTCTTGGTTAGCTTCTTCAGTCCATTCAAATTGAGAATGCCTCTTATGGCAGAAGGGAACTGCGTCAGGCTGCAGTTTGCAAAATAGTGCCTATAGTTTTTAATAATCAACTTCTACCTGTAAATGTCCAAGATTTCCAAAATTTTCTGGAATTGAATCGCCACTGTTGTTGTTCCTCAAAAGCAAGTTTTCCAGCGGAGTAAAACTCAGCACCTATCGTGAACAGAAAATAATACATATTCTGGAAATAAGTTTAACTTATTGCTAGAAATATCTAACGATTTAATTTGACAGTTCTTTTATAGTGCAGAGAACTCGGTAATTTCGTTGTTTTTCAACAATTTCAATAATTTTGGAAAGCAACCCAAAAACAACTTGGGAATGTGTTTAGTTTGTTAGAATCAAGTATAATAGTCTCCACGTTTAGCATGATTTTTATTTCTCGTGGAGTTATCCAAATTTTGTTAAATTTTGAGTGAAACGTATTTCAGACAAGGCAATATTGTTATGATTAGGGCAATTTAAGTTAAAAAAGTTAAAATATATGAAAATGTGTATTTTGGCTTAAAAGTAAAAATAAAGTATTTTTTAAATGAAATAGTTACTTATTAAAGAAAAAAATAAAGTTAAAAAAGTTAAAAAAATTTTTTTATAAAGTTAAAAATTTTAACTTTATTTAAAATAGCGCGTGGGTGTTTAGTATGCCAAGAACTGCAAAAACAATGTATTTTAAGGCAAAAAAAATTGTTATTGAATATCCGCTGGAGTTTTTATTACGAGAGAATGGCGAGTTGCAATGTCAACTTTGCTTATGCACAGTCAGGTGTGAGAAAAAGCATTTTGTGAATTCTCACCGAGAATCGAAGAAGCACTCAAATTTATTAAGTTTTTACAAATTAATATAATTTTTAGAGAATAATTTCTATCAGCCTTGTTTGGACGAGTTACCCAATGATGACTGGTCAATGCAAGTCACTAAAGCATTTATTCAATGCGATATACCTTGCATAAATTGACTATGCCTCCTCTAAAGAATTTATTCAAGAATACTTCTTTGCCTCTTCTTCCCAATACAAAGCAAGAATGTGCGTTAAACAATTGAAAACTGAATATATTGTATTATTTCAAGAAAAGTTTAGGTTCATGAATATATAATTTTTTAGAAATCAACTTGTATTCGCCATAAGTGACGAGGTCACTATTCGTAGTCAAAAATTTGTTGCAGTTTTAATGGGGATACTTAAAAATCCCGATAAAACTTATTTGATTTCTTTCGTAAAAATTGATAAAACTTCTACCAAAGAAACAATTATTCAAATTGTTGACGATACGATTAAATGCGTTTTAATTGAAAGACAAAATTTCCTTCTCCTAATAACAGATTCCGCTAAATATATGCTAGCAGGTTTTAATTTAACATATAATTATAGCTGGAAAAGTTCTTAAGCTTTTATATCCAAGGTTATTTCACGTAACTTGTTTGCTCATCTGATGCATAATTGTTCAATGAAAATCAGGACTATTTATCCTGAAATTGATTCTCTTATTGCATCAATTCAAGCGGCAATACAAAAAATAACAAGAGAAAACGACTATTTAATGAAATTGGAATTCCACCTCATGTAGTTTTAACTAGATGGGGTACTTGGCTAACTGCTGCATTTTATTATGCAAAAAATTTAATACATGTGATAAACATTTTCAAAACAATTCCTGATGATGGAATCATTGTTCAGGCTGCAAAAAATAGCCTAAGAGATGAATCTCTAGTAAAAAGCTTAAGTTCTATTGTTAGAAATTATTCGACAATTCCAGGTAAAACTAGTTTAATAATAGCAGAATTATTGTGCAAATTTGAAAGTTCTCACTCCTCAATAGAGTTAGCTTACAATGAGCTAAAGAATTTAAAATTTGACGACGAATCAGATATAATTGAAAAATATTTGAATGAACGATTACAAAAAAATGATTTATGTCAAATTATAAGAATGACAAATTCATCAATTTCTCCTGAAGAATATTGTATGCTTTTAAAGTGTCAGCCTTCATCCTCTTCCATAGAACGATGCTTCTCTCAAATTAAAAACTTTATGAGGGATAACAGAAATTTTAATATTGAAAATATAGAGAATTATGTTATATGTTTGTATAATAAATGATTCTTAAGTTAAAATTTGTTAGGTTAAAATTTTGTTTTATAGGTTAAAATTTGGTTATTTTTAGGTTAAAAAGTTAAAATTTTTAGGTTAAAAAATCGAAGTTTTTAGGTTAAAAAAAAAATTGCCCTAGTTATGATATATGGAAATTCTTCAAGATTACACTTATCCAGTGTTATCCAAGTAACATTAAAAGACAAAAGAAGAGCTTGAAATTTCGGATCATCAGGACTGATCCTGGATAAGTCAACTTGCCGTTTCTGAGATTTTCCCCTGTGACGAAGAAAGCATTTGAGCTTATTTCCCTGCAGTTGCTGATCTTTGTTCGATTTATCGCTGTGATTTTCCATGTAAAAGTTCAATCAAATCCGAACGTGTAGAAAAATAATATTTTAGCCTTGGAAACTAAAACTAAGAATACAATGTTTATACTTTAAAGTTTTATTATTACAAAAAGTATATTTAATCTACCAACAAATACTAAACTCTCGCAGGCCAACATCTTTTTGCCTCCGTCGCATTCGAAGCATCGGAGGTCGCCGGAATCACCACGACAGACTTCATCCACAATATCGAAGAAAGATCGCTCTCCGAAAAAGAAATAATACCCGAATATTAAATATTCAAAATAAATCAAATTTGGACACTCGTAACTTAGCGCAGGGTAGACCGGTCAACCTGCATCATCGAAGGGTGGACAGGGCGAGGCTCATCAGTGAAGTAATCATGAGTAAGAGCATCCTGAGCGGAAATACGTTTTTCTGGAGAATAGCGAAAAAAAGAATTGAGCAAATTGAATCCATTCACAGTAAGGTAGTTCCCAAACCTGTTCCGCAATGAGTTATAGCGATAGTCCGGAATTTTAATCATCTTCACTCCTTCCAACTCGGTGAACCCCGGCCAAATCTTCTCGTTCGGAGAGCCAAGGTCCTTCAACTACTTGATCAATACAACCTTAAAGATTGCGTGAAGTTGATCAATCTCCGACCTGGAGGTCCAGAGGGGTCTCATGAGCAGCAATTCAGCAAACACACAACCAACAGACCACACATCAACCTTTGTCGAATATTTCTTGAATAAAAAACACACACATACCTTGATCCCCAACAACAACTCGGGAGACCGATACCACAGAGTCACAATGACTGGCGTGTAGTTCTTAAGGGGAGAACCATATTCTCGGGCGGAACCAAAGTCACCCAACTTGAGGACCCCCCGGTCAGTGATGAGTATGTTTGAAGTCTTAATGTCCCGGTGGAGGATCCAGTTATCGTGCAGGTGGGCCACGGCGGTAAGCAGTTGCCTTAAAATGCACTTGACTTCTCCAATCCTAAAGGGTGACTTGCGAGCCTCGATTAGCGACTTTAGGTCACTTTGGACGAAATCCATAACCACGTATATTCGATCCATATGTGACCCCACCACAATTTCCCGCACTCCCACAATGTTCTCGTGGGGGGCTTTCAACAAAGTAGATACCTCACGAAGAGAGGTTATCGGAAATCCATCCTTTTCATTCTCCATCTTGAGTCGCTTCAAAGCCACCAACTCGCCCGTGGTTTTGTCACGTGCCTGGAAGACCACTCCGTAACTCCCCTCCTCCACCCGAGACAGGTTTTCATACTCTTCCACAAACCGACACCCCTGAATTGCCGGGAAATACGACGCGAGTTTTTTTTCTGGGAATTTTTTTTGAGGGACAGCAATCTCTTCGGCAACAATCTCTTCAGCAACAATCTCTTCGGGACTGTCCTCGCTGTTGTCGCCCTCTTCCTTTTTTTCTAATCAGATCTAACGATTTAAAAACTATACCAATTTCAGTCTCGCTCTCTGAGTTTTCAGACAAAGGAATGTCACGGAAAAATCCACGACGCTCAATCCTCATTTGCTTGGCACGGATTACCTTCCTTGCTAACAATTCTGCAGAAAAGTCATTTTGTCCGCGTTTCTCTGATTCGGTTTTTAATGAGATTTTATAGTCTAGTTCGTTCTTATTGGATTCAGAGTCTGCCTCGGATACTTCTCCATTTTCTAATAAAATCTTGAATTTCGACATTGATACACAATACTACAACAAGATAGAAATAATAGTTATTATTAATTATATGATTTCCATTCTATAATCAAGAAAATATTTTTTTACTTATAAGATAATTTTGAGTCCACTTCTTTTCAACCTCGTCTTGTCGGACATTCCCCTGCCGTCTGTATGTACTGGCAAGCTTGTCATCTACACTGATGATATCCTGGTTATGGATACCTCGAAAAGGATATCACAGTCTTGGAGACGATTGAAGTCGTACATTGCCGAGTTAAAGAAGTGGACTGCTGAGAAGGGCTTGACCATAGCCATCGAGAAGAGCACCATTTCATGGACGCGAAGAGGAACACGTTGTGCAGCTACGTATTCCTATGCTATGAGTGGTTATGATATGGATCTTTTCAAGAGTTTGAATCTAGACTATTTCGGAGTAATAGTCAACTTCTGTGGTTCGTGCGCCGACCACGTAGCTAAACAGAGGAAGAAGAGCGTTAGAATCCTCAGAAGCTTAACCAGTTCCATCTGGATCCGGAAACTTACATCTACGTCCACAAAACATGTCTACAGCCAGTCCTCACATATGGCTAGAGTGACTACCTTGTCGAACAGTTGGAAAAAACAAAACGTTTCGGATTGAAACTAGCTTATGGAGTACAACTTGACGGAAGGCTAGAAAACTCGCAAGAATCTTCTGTCCCCACGATCCGGATGGTCTTGGAGAAATGTTGTCAACACCGACATGAAAAAAAATCTCAAACTAGGACGTTAATCATTTGACTTGGCCTTAAGACGTGAAAACTACTATAGACAAGAGAAAATAAATATGCAAGCTCTCCACGTGTGTAAAATTAATCGACCCGTTTTTTTCACGAAAACAGTCCCCTAGAAAATATTAACTTGTTCGGTGTCATTTACATCCTTCGTTTTATCTCAAACTAAGGATCCACTTGACGTGGTCTTAAGATGTAAGACCTGTAATAGAAATTAGAAAATAAATATGCGAGATCTCCACGTATGTGGAACCAATCAACATGATTTTTTTTAGGGAAACAGTCTCACGTGCTTTTCGACAATATTAACTTATCGACCAATTCGACATTTATTCTACCATCAAAAACTAAAGATTCGTGGTACGTCGTCTCAAGATGTGAGACACTCTATAAAAATCAGAAAATAAATAGGTCGATTGTTGGCACACACGAGTTGAACTTGAGCATTGATTTTCTGATTTTCGGAGTAGGTCTTAAATCTTAAGACGAAGAATTGTGAAAGCTTAGTTTAAGATTGTAGAAAAGTCAAACAAGTTAATATAATTGACGATTTTCCTTTAAAAAATCAGGTGGATTGGTTCCAAGCACGTGGAGAACTTCATAATGATATCTTAATTTTCATTATACAGTGAATCCTCGCAAATTGGCCACCTCGCAAATTGGCCAATTTTTAAATTGGCCAATTTTTTCACAATTTACTAAGAAAAAAATTAATTTTCTTAGTAAATTGGCCAATTCTCAAATTGGCCACAATTTTTGAATTATTATTTTTTTTAATTAGAAAATAAACTATTTTTTTAATCACATCTTAATAATAAAATGGTATGGTGTGTGTCTGTCTGTCTGTCTGTCTGTGTGTCTGTCTGTGTGTCTGTCTGTCTGTCTGTGTGTGCACACCAACTTCAAATTGGCAATACGATGTCCTCGACTTACATGATGAGGTCCTTAAAACCTTCCCCCCAAAAAAAATTAAAAAAAATTTTTCTGCGTTTTGGTCAAAATGAACAACTACGATGTCCTCGACTTACATGATGAGGTCCTTAAAACCTTCCCCCCCAAAAAAAATTAAAAAAAAATTTTCTGCATTTTGGTTAAAATGAACAACTACGATGTCCTCGACTTACATGATGAGGTCCTTAAAACCTTCCCCCCCAAAAAAATTAAAAAAAATTTTCTGCATTTTGGTTAAAATGAACAACTACAATGTCCTCGACTTACATGATGAAGTCCTTAAAACCTTCCCCCCAAAAAAATTAAAAAAAATTTTCTGCATTTTGGTTAAAATGAACAACTACAATGTCCTCGACTTACATGATGAAGTCCTTAAAACCTTCCCCCCCAAAAAAATTAAAAAAAAATTTTCTGCATTTTGGTTAAAATGAACAACTACAATGTCCTCGACTTACATGATGAAGTCCTTAAAACCTTCCCCCCCAAAAAAATTAAAAAAAATTTTCTGCATTTTGGTTAAAATGAACAACTACAATGTCCTCGACTTACATGATGAAGTCCTTAAAACCTTCCCCCCAAAAAAATTAAAAAAAAATTTTCTGCATTTTGGTTAAAATGAACAACTACAATGTCCTCGACTTACATGATGAAGTCCTTAAAACCTTCCCCCCCAAAAAAATTAAAAAAAAATTTTCTGCATTTTGGTTAAAATGAACAACTACAATGTCCTCGACTTACATGATGAAGTCCTTAAAACCTTCCCCCCAAAAAAATTAAAAAAAAATTTTCTGCATTTTGTTAAAATGAACAACTACAATGTCCTCAACTTACATGATGAAGTCCTTAAAACCTTCCCCCCCAAAAAAAATTAAAAAAAAATTTTCTGCATTTTGGTTAAAATGAACAACTACAATGTCCTCGACTTACATGATGAAGTCCTTAAAACCTTTCCCTTAAAAAATCAAAAAATTATTTTCTGCATTTTGATTAAAATGAACAACGCGAATGTCCTCGACATTCATGATGAGGTCCATTAAAACCTTCAAGGCAAAAATCTCACGTATTAAGAATATCCTTGATGAAAACGACAGCGAGAATATTAACAATGATGAACTCCCAATTATTCGCGATAAAGAAATTCAATTCATCCTATGTTTTTCTCTTTAAAATTAAATGCATATATCATTATTGACCATGAATCAAAATTAAAGCTATTATCATATTTGACTTTGACAGAATGTGCAATCACAGATTGCACGACTTTGAATAGAGTGTGCAATTAACAGATTTTGAAAAACCACTTTGATAGTTGAAACCACATTAGCACAATCATTAACACAATTTACCACCAATTGACGCACGACCTTGAATAGAGTGTGCAATTAACAGATTTTGAAAAACACTTTGATAGTTGAAACCACATTAGCACAACCATTAACACAATTTACCACCAATTGACAGCGCAATCAGAAGAATTTGCGTAAAAATATTAACTATTTACTTGAGTTTTTCGTAAAGATAGAATTTATTTTCGGTATGCCTCTTTTCCTAAACTTTTTTATTATTCAAAAATAATTTTTTAAATAGATAACCGAAGGAGGAAAAACGAAGCTGAAGAAAAAACGGTCAGCTTAATAAGGTAATTAATTAAATCTTTTTTGTGTGTCGCTTTTTTGTGTGTCGCTTTCTTGCCTGCCGCATTTCCGCCTGCCGCATCTCCCCCTGCCCCATTTCCGCCAGTAAAAAACAAAAAGAGAAAAAAAAGGAAATTACAAAGGAAAAATGAAAAAATCAAATATAAAAAAAAATAAACCACAAAAAATGAAAAAAAAAGTGTGCAATGACAATAAACAAGGCCCAGGGACAGTCATTAAAGGTAGTTGGGTTATTTTTAGAGAGTGAGTGCTTTTTACATGGACAGCTGTATGTGGGATGCTCGAGGGTAGGCAGAAGAGAAAATTTATTCATATATGCCAAGGAAGGACGGACGACAAACATCGTTTATCAACAGGCGATAGAATAGGGTTACATTTAACCAGGTAGTTTTATACATCTACATAAACTTATAGTTGTTTGATGAAACAGGCCCTCCGCAGGAGCTAGGTCGCGGTGAGCGAAGCGAGCTGCCGAGCTAGTGTCTTATAAAATTTCTCGTGGACGTTATACTCGGCTCACTTTTCTTGAAAAAACACAAATTATAAACTACAAGGAAGAAAATGACAGTGTTTCGTGTCAGCTTCTGGCTGACAGATTCTCACATTTATTCCACAAGACGATCTCGAGAAAGACGATCAATAATCTACTGCTTAATAAAGACTCTATTTTACGGGATTCGAAAATCTATCAAAATTCGTATAAAGCTGCTCACAAACCAAAATTTCCTACGCTTGAAGAAAAATTGATCGAATGGATGGATACAATAGAGTCTAAAGGTATTAATTGAAAACCATTTTTAGGTGGTTTTTTGAATGATTCCTTAATATCGTGTAAGGCTGCGCATTTTGCCGAAGAGCTACAACTTAGTAACTTTAAAAATTATAATGGATTTCTGGCAAAATTCAAAAAGAGACACGGTTTTAGAATGCTAAAATTACATGGAGAGATGCGAACAGATAAAGTAGTTGACATTAATTCTTTTCGTGAAGAATTTAAAGAAATTTCTAAATCGTATAAGCCTGATCTAATTTATAATTTGGATGAAACTGCATTATACTACAAGCTTATTCCATCGAAAAGCGTATGCAGAAACCGATTCCAAGGATACAAAATTTTAAAGACCGTGTGTCTATTATGCTTTGTTCAAACATGACCGGAAGTCATAAATTGAAACCTGTGATGATTGGAAAACCAAAAATGCCTAGATGTTTTAAAAATTTTGACTATGGATGTCTTGTCTCATATTATAGCTCACAGAAAGCTTGGATGACTGGATCTATTTTTATTGATTGGATTATTAGCTTTGATCTCCAGCTTAAAATTAAAAAGAAGAAAATTTTATTGCTAATAGACCACTGTCCTGCACATTCTATTCCTCAAAACTTGGATTGTATTAAGATTTTATTTTTTCCTAAAAATTCTACTGGATTACTACAACCAATGGATATTGGAATTATAAAAACCTTCAAGACTCATTTCATGAGAAGAAAGCTACAGTACTTAACTGATTTGCTGGAGACTGAAATATTTCTGTATACAATTCATACAAAAAATTGACATTAAAAGATGCAATTTTGTTTGTTAATATGGCTTGGGATGACGTATCTACTGAAACTATTCAAAATTGTTTTAAGATTTTAAATGAATCTAATCACGAAAATACATTAATTGAACATTATGAGACTGAAATTGAAAGAACTGACATTTTCGATCCTCTAATGAGCGAAGATTTTCTAAATATCGAAAACACAGAAGATCAAGATATAAACGAAAATTGTTTACAAGAGGATCAAGAGTCTGAAATTAGCGACGAAGAGACAAAAATCATATATCCACTCGATAGAAAAGATATTGCAAAGACATTAACTAGAATAGAAAGGCAACTTTACTGTAATGCAGAAAATGAGAATGATGTTTCGCTGATTACTGCAATAAGAAAATACAAAGAAAATGTAAAAAGAGCAAATAAAAAGGAATTAGGGATTGAATTTTATTTTATAAAATTTAAACGTGTTTATTTTATTTTTTAAATATTGATTTTTTTCAAATTGGCCATTTTCTCAAATTGGCCATAAAATCTCTATGTACCAAAAATGGCCAATTTGCGAGGATTCACTGTATGTCTCACATTTTAAGAAGACGTATTGTGAAGCTTTAGTCTGAAATAATAGGAAGGATGCCGAGAAGAAAGAACAAATTAATATAGCGTTTAACTCATGACGTCGAAGAGAGTCAGTTGAATGTAGTACGAGTACAGTAGAGGCATCTAACGTGTAGATCTCCTCCCACGTAGGGACCGATCGCCATTGGTTATTATATTACGCAATATATTATTATAGGCACTTTTGCGATGCCATGGATCATGACAAAGCTTGTGCAGCACAGGAAACAATAAGAGTAATTAGTCTATTCCATTTCCCGCGATCTTGGGCAACGTCCCGTAGTGCATCGAGATCGTCCCCGGCTTTCAATTCTTTACGAGCCCTCTTTAGGTCTCTATCCAGCGTACCTGGGAGAGTATTTCTTGGTCGCCCACAGAAACGATGACCCCCAGCTTCGAAATAGTCTGTCGCGAGCGCTGAGAGCGATGACAGGTGATTTGACAGCTGCCAGCATCTGTCATGATAAATATATAACAAACTTCAAAAAAGAAATTAAAGATAGCTAAGTAAATTAAAGGCCTCACGAGACACCCGGCCAGCCTCGCAAATGGCGAAGCCGTTCCCTCGGATCACAGCAATCGACAGACGTTCCAGGAGCCAAGAAAACTCTCTTGGATCGTGACTAGTCCTTGAAATCCGTCGACCGAGCGAGCGAAGGAAGCGGAGTGTCTTGGGGCCGAAAAATTATAAATATACATAATTATCATAAATTGATTCACTTTATTAAAAAAATTATAAATTAAGTTTCGAAATAATTTGGGCAATCAGGTGTTAAGGAAAATCCAAAACGTTTTGATATGGAAGAATTGGAAGTTGGAGAAAATCCAGACATTTATAATAAAGGTTTTTTATTGTTATTTATTAGTAAAAATGATGAGTACAATTTAATTTTGAGAGGATGAATTTGGAGTCTTCATATTATAGAAGAATGAATAGGAAAATGGGAGTCCATCGATCAAAATATGAGTTAGATGTTGGACATATTGTATTCTATTTTTAATTACTTAAAGGTTCGTGTATAAAAAGATTATGGGACGAATCCTTCTCTTCGATTAAAAAAATTTGAACATCCGTATGGGGATCCAGTAACTATTGTCGAGAAATTGTCTAACAATTTTGTCAAAGTGCTAGGTCTATTAAGAAAGTTGATTCAAGGCGACTAAAAAAATTCAAGAGGACTTAAATAATTGTTAATTATTATTCTTTCTCGATCGCGTCTAATTCTTTCTCGATCGCGTCGGCTTCCCGTCCATGAAGCTTTCAACACTTGACCGAATTTTTTTTTTAAACAAGAAAGAAATTAATAAGTTAATTAAAGGCATCACGAGACACCCGGCCAGCCTCGCGAATGGCGAAGCCGTTCCCTCGGATCACAGCAATCGACAGACGTTCCAGGAGCCAAGAAAACTCTCTTGGGGTTAAGGTTTAACTCTCTTGCCAAGAAAATTCTTTTTTTGTAACAAATAAATTCATATTTCTTCAAAAAAAATTATCATTTATTAATTGTCAATAATTGACCTTAGTTAACTTTGATGTAATAGATTTTTTTTGTTAAAATTTTTTTTATTTAATGGAAATTGTTAAAAAAATCTAGCTATTAAGTACTGGCTCGCAGAATTGAAAGACAATTCCCGCGTAAAACAGCCAGCGAGATCCTCTGAATAAGGAATATAAATTTCCTGGGATCTCGGGAGCGATAGTTGCACAGACGGCCAAGTTTCTTAAGGTGAGCAAACGTCTTGGCCCCCAAAACATAGGAAGTCTCGACGGCAATTGTTCAAAACCTAAATCGGTCGCGCAAATCCTTGTATTTCGTTAATTTCGCGAATTCGGCCTTCTCGGCCGACGAACCGGGGCGACAAGCCGTGGAATTCAAGGCTTCCTTGGCGAAAGAGTCGGCACACATGACGTCCCAAACGGAGTGAATCCTTATCGAGAACAGTATCCAAAAGCGGAGAAAAAAGTACATTCAGCCAGGAGCCTGAGTATGGCTGACAGGCGGAACGGAAACAAGACAGTCTGTGTTGGTCGAGTTTTGTCCCAATCTCGCTGAGAAAAGATATCGGAAGGGACTTCAGAGAAATTTTGTTTCCAAAGTGCAAGGGTCGAATCGATATCAGAGTCCAACGATGATTCAGTAGTTTTTTCCAGAATCTTTTGGACAAGGAGATATGATCCAGACGCCGAAAAAAGAAAGGCAGGAAGAGCCAAATCAATACTGGAACGGAGGCCCAGACCCCCGTGACTCAAGGAAGTTTAGCCTGACACCAGGCAATATCGTCGAAATGCACATTAAGAATTTTCTCCGCAGAACTCGAACGAATTTATCATATGATTCCAGCACTTGCGTGACATAAAAACAAGGAGAGCTCCTCAGGATATAAATAATTTTTGGGATCAAAAGATAATTCTTGCGGATGTAGAATGAAGGATGAGGATCAATGATAGAAAGTTTTTCACAAAGAGATGCGATAAGATTTTTTTGGCGAGGAGGATTCGTGTAGCTGAGTCGGCGAGAATCGGTGACCCCAGAATTTCCAGATCAGACAGAAGTGTCTGTCTCAACTCAGGAAGGAGTCCACAGAAAAGAGAGAAGAAGTTCTTAAACAGGGATGGCTCAACAGAGAAATTGACAATCTCAGACTTGCTGGAATTAATGTCGGATAACGCCGAAATTAGAATGGCCAGGTCCTTCAACAAAACACCAGGTGGACCGCCCAGGGTGCAATCGTCGAGATACCAGAGATTAAGGAGTGATTCATTAACCCGGGCAATGGGATCCACGGCAAGAGCGAAAAGTAATGGTCCCAAAGGATCACCCTGTTGGACGCCACAGGACGAAGAAATGAAAAAACCGCCGGCGATTAAAAGTGATGGAAGCGAGTACGAAAGTGAGATAAAAGGAAGCAAGTGTGGAACACGGTCTTGACAGACCTCCAACAAATAGCCACGGTCCAGAGAATTGAAAGCATTAGTTACATCCAGTTTCAATAAGGCAAGGGGAATATTGGAACGAATAGAAGCGTGAATAAAACAACGACAGGCATAGACAAAAGACTCGCAGCCGCCAGGAACACCCACACCCAAATGAATGGGCTGCAGTTGCTCGCCAATAGAAGGGATAACGGACTTGCAACAGATTTTCGCAAATAAACGACGAAAGACATTTCCAACAGGAATAGGCCTGATACCACCATCTTTCTTGCCCAAAGCTGTAAGATTCGCGGAAAAGAACAGAATTCTAGCATGGTCAGAAATTTTGCCGCTTAGAAATAAATTGCACAAGTTAGTGCAAGCATTCAAGAGGTGATTCCCGGTATCACCAGTTGCGGAAATTAAGTCTCTCAAATGAATAGGGCGGAGACCGTCGATACCTTTGCTACTGTTACCCCTAAAAAAGTTTAAGACGTCCAGAAGTTGTTTGGAAGAAACAGAAAAGGGAAAACAGGAGGAATGGGCCATATCAAAGGTTACTGGTTTTCTAATAGGGTGCTTTTCCTTGAGAATGCGAGCAACATCGGGGGTGATTGTACGGACAGAATCGGAAGATGACAAGAGACGAACAGCCGCGCTGACATCATGCGACATTAGACAGGAGTTAATCAGAGACCGTAAACGTTTAGAAGCGTCCTTCGACGAGAGCATAGCGGTAGATTTTAAATGGGAGAGAAACGGAAGATAAAGAGTGAGAAATACGCTAAAATTGGAAATGACAGAGTGTTTGTCCCCTTGACTGTTGAGACGTCAGGAATACAAGGAACCTTCTACTCGGAGCCTACTCCTGCGGATTGGCTCACTAATGGAAAAGGTTACCGGCGATCCGTCTAAGCACCGGTATTTAACCGAACGAATATCCATAGCCATAGTCAGAGGCAATGACCAGTTTTCTCTAGTCTTTTTATTAATAAATGTCACCGTCCAGACCGGCCGGGGTGCCAGATCGGTCACGTTCAAAATTAAAAAAAAATTATCTTTTTTTTGGGATGATTTTTTTGGGATGATTCCTCTGGATTGCATGAAATTGATAGCTTCTGACATATTTGTGGGTAGATTGAATAGATTGACCTCACTTCTCATTTAAATTAAAGTAGCGTGGGATTTTATTATTTTTATATTGTATTATTTTTAATTATATATTTTTTTTAACTAAAAAAAATATAGTTTTTTTAAAATTCGCTAAAAAGTGGCCGCCAACTACTACATATGTACCGTAAACCATTCCAAAAAAATGATATGTTTATTTGAAAGTAATTTTGTTTGCGAACAGTTATTTTTAAAAATGAAAAACACGAAAAACAATCATAGAACAGAAATTACTGATAATCATCTTAAATTACTGATAATCATGTTCCGCCTCTTAATTAGTGATTTCTTTACCTTATAAACTGTCTAAATTCAAAAAAAAAAAATCATCTTAATGTTGTTTTAATTTTAGCGTCCACGACCTATGCACCCAATATCGATGAACTCCCGAACAATCCAAAGTAGTCGATTGAAAGAAGGACAAATGACAGTATATGAAAAATTAAACAGCAAATTCATTTAAAATAAAATTTACACGTTGTTTGGATAAAGTTTTATTCAATTAATTAATATTAGCCCTAAATAAGTAAAAAAATATCCGGCCCGCAGACCAATAATTTTTTATAATCCGGCCCGTGAAGTCGAAATTCTGCCGACCCCTGCTTTATAAGAATGGAATACTCAATTCGATTGAAAGTAGGGAGCATGTTAAAATCGAATGACTTGAAATTTTAATAATTAAATAAACATTCATTTTTATTTTTTGTTAAATTCACTCTTAGTAAAACAAGCCATCATTAAATTATACAAATTTTTTGCTTTTGTATTGAAATTTGTTCAATTTTTGAGTATATATTTTAACCATTTTTGTTAAGCTAAAATTAAATTTAAAATAAACGAACATCAATAATAAATTACATCAAGAAAATGCGATCATTCTACCACTGGGTGATATTAGCGTGATAATAAACACAGGCATCTATTCTTACAGACGTCGAGATAGTCACCCACTGCAGACTAAGTGATTATACAGTCTTCATCCGATTAGTCGACATTATGTAATACTTTTATTTTCACCAGTTGTGACACTACCACCACAAATACGGCACTCATTAAAAGACAAGAGTACGTGAAAGAATATTTGGAGCATGGTTTGCTCTTTATTCATTTTTCAGTCTTCGAGGATTCCCCTGTGGAATTGGATTGTGTGTTTGACCTTCTGAGCCACGACGACTGTTTTAGCTTAAATTCTGTATTATATTGTATACTATTCCTTATTTACTCGTATTGCTTTTGACATTACTTCCTTCTTCTGTCTCCGAGTCAATTTTGTATAAAATTAACGAGAGTCTCTCTCTGTTGAGTATGGAAGATTACACTCTGCTCGGTGGTGTCCTTCCCACCCTTTACGATGAGACTGATTCCGTCAAACCCTCGCTTTGGGCCATT
This sequence comes from Octopus sinensis, assembly GCF_006345805.1. Lineage (NCBI taxonomy): Eukaryota > Metazoa > Mollusca > Cephalopoda > Octopoda > Octopodidae > Octopus > Octopus sinensis. The sequence goes on from NW_021832829.1 coordinate 436,654, forward strand.
GGGGAACTTTGTGTACATCCCTTTCGTTGTTTTTGTATTCATTTTGTAGTTTCTTTGGAGGTGAATGAGACAGTCGAGTCCAAGGACGACATCTGTCTCCGTGATTTACTCCAATCTGTCATTTCTCGCCGAAATGTACTAATTTTTTGGCCCTTCAAGAAATAGGTGCAGTTGGAGCAACTTGAAGTGCAGGTAAACGAGAAAGAACGTCAAATAAAGTTGATTTCTCAACAATTGTTAGAAGCACAATCCCGTTTAAGACAAGAAGGTGGGAAACAATATATTTGTGCATAGAGGACAAAGCCCAACTTCTCTCCTCGCAGTGCAAGCAAAGTGAGATCACGATAGAACAACTCGGAAAAGAGTTGAAAAATTTAAAGCCGAAAACATTGGAGGTTGATTCCTGCCTTTTGACTGGTCGGAATATTGAATTGCATGAGCGTTGGTGTCAGTTGAAAGAGTTGTGCGCGGATGCTACCAAAAAATTGAAGGAATGTAAAGAAGAGCATAAACTGTTAGAGAATGCATTCCTGTTCAGGCAACATAAAAAAATAATTAAAAAACAACTATTTAATTAGTTGTGCGTCAAATTTTTTTCGGAAGCCAAAAGGCCACAATGGCATCTAGTAGTTCGTCAAATGCGTTGCGCTGTTTAACTCATTTACTTGTCCTCTCAAAAGAAATGTTTATCGACAATATTAACATGTGTAACCTCCTCTACAACCTTCCTACCATCTCTAACTGAGGATTCATAATTTTCATCCTAAAATTTGAGTCACTAATTTGTGTTCTTTGCCATTAATTTTACAGCAAATATTTCAGTAAAAGAATTGTCAATGATTGATTATATTTCATTGATCCATCTATTCTTTGAAAATTGAGAACTTTTGGTGAATTTTTTAGCGAATAAATATAACCCTATTTTGTATTTATTTTAGCAGAGACATTTTGGAATTCGTTTTTAATTGTTTCTACGAGTTCCGCTGGAGAGAAGAAGAGAGAAGGCTCTCCAATTTTGTTATGTAGCTGGTTATATTGTATTTTATTGCACTTTGTATCCTTATTTCAGCTATCTGGAGCATCACTGAGATATTATTATAGCACATTCCGTAGGGACATAAATAGAAAGAGTTATATTCCTACACGTGCCACACACGATACGGCCTTCTGTACCAACAATTTCCAACTTCTGCGGTTTTGGGCCAGTATCCGAAGTTCGTCGAGATCATCACAGGTCTTCAGGGTTTTCTTTAAAAGCCTCAAGTCGTCTTGCAGAACAACCGGTAGGGTTGTTCTGGGTCGTCCTCGAAATTTTACGTCATCTGATAGGAAGTATTCTTGCATGGTCACATAGGAAGGTGAATTTGGATCCATCCTCAAGATGTGTCCAAATAGTTTCCAGTGACCATTGACAATATCCCGACTAATTGGCCTCGAGTTGCTGATCTTGTAAATAGTTGAGTTGCTGATTTTCTTCGGCCAGTGTAGGCAGTTCAGGGAACGAAGCTGTTTTCTGTGGAAAGAATCAAGGTTCTTTAAATCTGAATCAGAAATGCCCCATGGTGAGGAATTGTAGAGTAGTACAGGTTTGACGAAAGATAAGAGCATTCTGTTGATAAAAGAACAGATCGACGAAAGAAACCGTGATCTCGAGTTTCCAGTGTCCGGCGAGATTAGGTCCTTAAGATGTCCTGGTCGCAGCCCGTCTAGACCCGTCCCGCTGCTTGGAGCGAAGGATAAAATTCCGGCTTTAATGTCATCGTCCGAGATAAACAATGGCTGAAGAATCCCTGGGAGAGGTGGAATTCGAGAGTCGCTTTGAGCAGCCGGATGTCGATCCAGGAGAGCTTCATGAGTCTCAATTGAAGGCTTCAGGAATGGACTATCACTGGAGAGCACTCTCAAAGCCGAGTGTATTCCTCCTTCCAATAATTTAGAATGAATAGTCCTCCGTAAATGTATCTCTTCAGAAAGTGTATCCTTTGGTATCTTTCGATGACTCTTCACAGTAGCCGGTTGTAATGGGGGATCGATCACTGTAAGTTCGGAATCAAACAGGCGTATGTTTTCTTTGTCGGACGATGAAAAAGATCTACCACGATTCGTAGAACCAGAAGGTAAACCCAAACACAACGGGCAAAACAAAGCAGGCGGATCCAGTAACTGATGTCGTTCGATGATAACGAGCTTTCAATGCTGGCTGAAAGGCAGTCGGCAGCGGTTAAACGAGCTCCTCTGGGAATCCCTATGAGGATGTGTCTTGAGGATGACCATTTAGAAATCGTGTCAAGTAGGCGTTCGTGATCCAACGGCACAGTGCAAGCAGTTTGATTGAAGGGGGCAGTGCCAGCTGGAAAGCATCGATGACAGTCCCAATGGGAAATGTTAGTAAGGGCTTTCTTAGAAACTCCTACGGATGACATGTGAAAGAGCCTTGAGCACGCTGAACAAGTGATCGTTCTCTTTCTCGTGTTAATTATGTTGCATTTTTCGCACGAATGGCTGTTTTTCTTATTTACCTCATTAATCTTCATTGCACTGACTCTGTGTTGAAAATAGTGATTACACTACACCACGTCAAAAAAATTCATATTAATTATTTTACATGTCCCGAACGTGTCTTAATCTGATACAGTGAATACTCGCAAATTCGCTATTTTTGGTCATTTTTTGCTGATAATTTGAGAATTCACAAATTTCAGAATATAATCAATAATTTTTGAATGTGGTAAAACTGTTTAATAATTTAAAAATAGACAAAATTGACGTAATTAAAAAAATTAATTTAATTCTTCTTTTCCTAATTTGAGGGAGACCTTCCAATTTGGAATTATTGACATTATAAACTTTGATATCCATTCAGGAAGCCCGGAATTTTTCAGAATCTCTGAAGGAACGTCATTTAGCGAGGCGTGGCGGGACCTCGACCGGCGCTCCTGCGACACGAGAGAGGGTGGAGCCCTTTAGCGTCGACTTTGGCTCCACATCGGCATCGGTGGATGCTGCATATGTTGAGGCCAAGCCGAAGGGAGATCCCAATCCTCAGGCAGTCGTCATCCAAAAAGGTTCCTGTTGATGTAGATGGGTAGGCGCCGAGCCATGCATCGCTGTGAGGATGTGCGGCCGAGAGTAGGCACGCTAGCCGGTGTTGGTCTAGCTCTGGTTTCATCTTCCAAAACGAGTCGGCGGCCCAGATTTCATCCCATTCCCGTTGCACGGACATGTCGGACGGAAGAAGTAGGTTAGCGTCAGTCCAGAATTCCAGGAGGTCGGCGGTCGGCAACTCCAGAGAGAGTTCGTTGAAGGGGAGTAGAACCACTAGGACGAGTTGCCGGCTTCTGGAAATTGAAGAGAAATGTGCATGTGGAGCCAGATCTTTCGGCGAGCGAAGACCGATCCCTCCGAACCTGACGGGAAGTTTTGCTTGAGTCCAACCGATTTCGTCAAAGGAAATGTTCAGAACTGCTTCCGTGCAGGATTTCAATGATTTTTCCAAGTAAGACAGAATGTCTGGATGCGAGTAGCATGGCAGGCAGTGGAGCGTGTACAGAATTTTCGACATATGTAATTGAGATTATGAAATAAATTGAGTAATAATTTGCTTAAAAAAAAATTTGCACGTTGCACGTTGTTGTTGTGGTGCACTTTTTCAGTATATTTGTCAACCTATCTTATCTTTTTCTTTCATTTTATCTCTCCATTTATCATTTCTTTTTCTTTCATTTTATTTGTCCTTCTATCTCTTCCATTTCTTTATTTCATTTCTTTCTGAACTTCTTTCTTCTTTCTTTTCTATTTCTTTTTTATACATTTCCATCTTTCTTTTCTATTTCTTTCCTACGATGGCTATTTGCTCTTCATGCAAAACTAGCAACGATCGGAAGAAAGGTAGATACTGTTCTGGCTGCAACAGTTTCTTCCACCTTTCGTGTGTTCGACTTTCCAGGCGCGTTTCAGCTTCTCTCATAACCTGGAACTGCCCTGTTTGTCGTTCTTGTTCCCCGTTCGGCCAACAGTCCGCCGGAAATCCCTGCTGAAAGTCCATCTCCGTCAGCCGAAGATGCTTTAAGATTCATCTATTCTTCTCGCTGTAACCGCCAAATTCCGGCACGGATACCGAAGGCAGCGAGGATTCAAGCTGCTATCTCTTTGTCCACAGCTATAAACCGAGCTTTGTCATCTAATGACCAGTCTGACTGGTTACTCCTTTTTGGTTTTGCTGTTTTCGGTATTGGGATCCAACCCTCCCGGCCCGACAGCGAGTCTAAAAAACTTTCTCCCGCATCGATTATTAAACAGCAACTCGCCCTATTCGATCATTGTACTTCTCTGTTTCCCTCCCAGTTCGATTCCCTCCACTCTGACTCTCACAAATGTGTCGCCCCTTCTGTGGTTAACACTAAAACTTCCTCCGATTGCATTTACCTCCGTCGTAAGGTGAACAGCAAGCTGTTGGACGGCGACGTCCGCGGAGCTGTAACACTTGTTGCCTCCTCTAACCGGCTTTTGTCCCCATCTCCTTCCGCATTGTCTAATTTGAGATCCAAGCACCCCAGTCCTCCAGTAAACTCCCGCACTTAACCCGCTGTCGATACGACCGCCCTTCCGCAACTGCTGGTTACCGCTTCACAGGTTGAGAAGGCACTGAAAAGTTTTTCCTCAAGCAGCAGTGGGGGTATAGATGGGCTGAAGCCCGGACACATTAAAGACTTGACTTCACCTCTTACTGCTGAGGCAGGCCGTCTCCTCTTGGAATCTATCACCAATCTCTGTAACCGTCTTATCGGTGGGAATTTACCGGATTTTGCCCGGGCGATTTTCTTCTCGGCTAATCTCACTGCTTTGGGTAAAAAAGATAACGGGGTCAGGCCGATCGCCGTGGGTAATGTTTTCCGCAGATTGGCCGGAAAGCTCGTTTGCCACGTTGTGATCCCCGAGTTGGTCCCGAAATTTTTGCCAGTCCAATTGGGCGTCGGCGTCAGTGGAGGGTGTGAATCGGCTGCCCATGCCGTAAGAGAACTTATGGATTCTTCATTGGAATATCTTTTAGTTAAACTGGACATATCAAATGCGTTTAACACAGTGAGACGGGATCATTTGCTCGAGACCTGCCTTTCTCTCGCCCCCTCCGCTTATCCTCTGGTCGACCTTTCGTACTCACAACCCAGCCTCCTCCTGTTTGGCGATTCCTTTATCGTCTCATCGACCGGAGTGCAACAGGGAGATCCCCTGGGGCCTTTCCTATTTGCTATGTGTGTCAACTCCGTCGCTCATTCTGTCCGCTCTCCGGTAAATATCTGGTACTTGGACGACGCGACGATTTGTGGACCTCCCCGCTCTGTCTTAGACGACCTGCGGAGCATTATCCCGGCCCTTTCATCCATCGGTCTGGAGATAAACTCAAGCAAGTCCGAAGTCCTAAATCTGAATATTCCTTCCGATTTTTTTGCCGAAACTCTGGACGCCCTGGAACCTATTCTAAAAGGCGCGCGGGTATCAGAAACAAAGGACCTTGTAATCCTTGGTTCGCCAATTGGTCACGAGGCCCTCTCACAAACGCTCATCGCCAAGGCAAGCAATCTGTCAAACATGATCGAACGGCTTTCCCTCATTGATGCCCACGTCGGGTTCTTTCTTCTGCGTAACTATTTCTCAACTCCGAGGCTTTTGTACACCCTAAGGAGTTCTCCTTGTTTTCGCATGCCTAATCTGTTATCCGATATCGATTCTATCTTGAAGTCTGGAGCCGAGTATCTGTGCAACATCCATTTCGACGCTCTGGGGTGGCTTCAATCTTCCCTGCCTGTTAATCTCGGGGGGATTGGCCTTCGTTCGCCCGTTTATCTGGCTCTTCCTGCCTTCCTCTCGTCCCTGGCATCATCCCGTGCCCTCACTGACATCGTTCTCAGAAACCTTCCCGAACGAAAAATGTCAGTTGATCACGTGGCCGCTCTGGACCTTTGGGATTCATTGTACAACAAAAGACCCAGTGACCCGTGTATCCAAGCTCAATGGGATGCCATTTCTTGTGAAGCTCTTGACGTACATCTACGCAAAAATTTCGATCAGCACAGACTTGCATGTCTCCGCGCAGGCTGCTGCACAGGGAGTGGGGCCTGGCTGGATGCTCTCCCTGTCCCTTCCACCGGTAACCTACTAGACAAAGATTGCCTACGAATTGGTTTATCATTGCGTCTTGGATTGGAAATCTGCGAAATACACAAATGTCGTTGTGGTGCTGTCATTGACCGTTTTGGTCTACATCCCCTTTCCTGTCGTCGCAGTGCAGGGCGCGCAGCACGCCATGCAGCACTTAACGACGTTATTCAGAGGGGGCTCACGGCCGCTGGGATTCCATCAATCCTCGAACCCGTCGGGCTTGCGAGGGGAGACGGAAAAAGACCCGACGGCCTACCGGACTTTCCCGTTTGAGTTCGGCAAGTCTCTGTTATGGGATGCGACGTGTTCAGACACTTTCTCGGAGCTCAACCTTCCTTCTTCAGCTGTCGAGCCTGGCTCAGTCTCTCGCAAAACCGAGAAGATGAAGATTGGAAAGATTTTGTAATAAATTATGTGACATATTATGCAATTTGGGAAGGTAGCAGGATGTGAGGATTTAGGGGTACTTGAGATTATGTAATTAATTGCGCAATATATACAACAATTTAGAGAGGTCTCTAGATGTGTGAATAAGTGGGTACTAGAGATTATGTAATAAATTGCCTAATATATTACGTAATTTTTAGAGGTCCCTATATGTAAAGTATAGGGTTCTTGAGATTATGTACTAAATTGCGTTATATACTTTCCAATTTGGAGATGTTTCTAAATTTTAGGATATGGGGGTACTTGAGATTATATCATAAATTGAGTAACATTTATATTATGCAATATGGTGAGGTTGCAGGATGTAAGAATATGGGGGTTCTTGAAATTATGTAATAAATTGCGTAAAATATGAATTTTGGAAAGTTTCCAGGATGTGAGGATATATTGGTTCTTGAGATTATTTAATAGATTGCGTTATATATTTTCAATTGGAGAGGTCCCTAAATGTTGGGATATGGAGGTACTTGAAATTTTGTAATAAATTATGTAACATATTATGCAATTTGGGGAGGTGCCAGGATGTGAGGATTTAGGGGTACTTAAGATTATGTAATTAATTGCGTAATATATACTACAATTAAGAGAGGTCTCTAGATGTGTGAATATGTGGGTACTTTAGATTATGTAATAAATTGCCTAATATATTACGTAATTTTTGGAGGTCCCTATATGTAAAGATATATGGGTTCTTGAGATTATGTACTAAATTGCGTTATATACTTTCCAATTTGGAGATGTTTCTAAATTTTAGGATATGGGGGTACTTGAGATTATATCATAAATTGAGTGAGTAACATTTATATTATGCAATTAGGGGAGGTGTCAGGATGTGAGGATTTAGGTTTTCTTTATTATGTAATATGCGTAAAAATGCTAAAATATGAAATTTCCAGAGGTCCCAGGATGTGAGGATATATGGGTTCTTGAGATTATTTTAACAATTGCGTTATGTATTTTCATTGGAGAGGTCTCTAAATGTTGGATATGGGGGTACTTGAGATTTTGAAATAAATTATGTAACATATTATGCAATTTGGGGAGGTGCCAGGATGTGATGATTTAGGGGTACTTGAGATTATGTAATTAATTGCGTAATATATACTACAATTAAGAGAGGTCTTAGATGTGTGAAAAGTGCGTAATTGAGATTATGTAATAAATTGCCTAATATATTACGTAATTTTTGGAGGTCCCTATATGTAAAGATATATGGGTTCTTGATTGATTATGTACTAAATTGCGTTATATACTTTCCAATTTGGAGATGTTTCTAAATTTTAGGATATGGGGGTACTTAATATTGTATCATAAATTGAGTAACATTTATATTATCAATTTGGGGAGGTGTCAGGATGTGAGGATTTAGGGGTACTTAGATTATGTAATTAATGCGTAACAAATTGCGTAAAATATAAATTTGGAGAGTTTCCAGGATGTGAGGATATATTGTTCTTGAGATTATTTAATAGATTGCGTTATATATTCAATTGGAGAGGTCCCTAAATGTTGGGATATGGAGGTACTTGAAATTGGTAATAAATTATGTAACATATTATGCAATTTGGGAGAGGTGTCAGGATGTGAGGATTTAGGGGTACTTGAGATTATGTAATAATTGCGTAATATCAACTACAATTTAAGAGGTCTCTAGATGTGTGAATAAGTGGGTACTTGAGATTATGTACTAAATTGTGTTATATACTTTCCAATTTAGAGAGGTTTCTTAATTTTAGGATATGGGGGTACTTGAGATTATATCATAAATTGAGTAACATTTATATTATGCATATGGTGAGGTTGCAGGATGTAAGGATATGGGGGTTCTTGAAATTATGTAATAAATTGTGTAAATTTGAATTTTGGAGAATTTCCAGGATGTGAGGATATATTGGTTCTTGAGATTATTTAATAGATTGCGTTATATATTTTCATTTGGAGAGATCTCTAAATGTTGGGATATGGGGTTACTTAAGATTTTGTAATAAATTATGTAACATATTATGCAATTTGGGGAGGTGCCAGGATGTGAGGATTTAGGGGTACTTGAGATTATGTAATTAATTGCGTAATATATACTACAATTAAGAGAGGTCTCTAGATGTGTGAATAAGTGGGTACTTTAGATTATGTAATAAATTGCCTAATATATTACGTAATTTTTGGAGGTCCCTATATGTAAAGATATATGGGTTCTTGAGATTATGTACTAAATTGTGTTATATACTTTCCAATTTAGAGAGGTTTCTTAATTTTAGGATATGGGGGTACATGAGATTATATCATAAATTGAGTAACATTTATATTATGCAATATGGTGAGGTTGCAGGATGTAAGGATATGGGGGTTCTTGAAATTATGTAATAAATTGTGTAAATTTGAATTTTGGAGAATTTCAGGATGTGAGGATATATTGGTTCTTGAGATTATTTAATAGATTGCGTTATATATTTTCAATTGGAGAGGTCCCTAAATGTTGGGATATGGAGGTACTTGAAATTTTGTAATAAATTATGTAACATATTATGCAATTTGGAGAGGGTCAGGATGTGAGGATTTAGGGGTACTTGAGATTATGTAATTAATTGCGTAATATCAACTACAATTTAAAGGTCTCTAGATGTGTGAATAAGTGGGTACTTGAGATTATGTACTAAATTGTGTTATATACTTTCCAATTTAGAGAGGTTTCTTAATTTTAGGATATGGGGGTACTTGAGATTATATCATAAATTGAGTAACATTTATATTATGCAATATTGTGAGGTTGCAGGATGTAAGGATATGGGGGTTCTTGAAATTATGTAATAAATTGCGTAAAATTTGAATTTTGGAGAATTTCCAGGATGTGAGGATATATTGGTTCTTGAGATTATTTAATAGATTGCGTTATATATTTTCATTTGGAGAGATCTCTAAATGTTGGGATATGGGGTTACTTAAGATTTTGTAATAAATTATGTAACATATTATGCAATTTGGGGAGGTGCCAGGATGTGAGGATTTAGGGGTACTTGAGATTATGTAATAAATTGCCTAATATATTACGTAATTTTTGGAGGTCCCTATATGTAAAGATATATGGGTTCTTGAGATTATGTACTAAATTGCGTTATATACTTTCCAATTTGGAGATGTTTCTAAATTTTAGGTTATGGGGGTACTTATATTGTATCATAAATTGAGTAACATTTATATTATCAATTGGGGAGGTGTCAGGATGTGAGGATTTAGGGGTACTTGAGATTATGTATTAATTGCGTACACAATTGCGTAAAATATGAATTTTGGAGAGTTTCCAGGATGTGAGGATATATTGGTTCTTGAGATTATTTAATATGTCGCGAGCGCAGCGAGCGACCACTCAATTTCTAGATCCGATCAATCAAAAAATCTATAAATTGACAAATACCCAGGCTTGTATTTGGGATTAAATATATTCGATAACAAAATTAAAATCGATGCCAAAGCAGAATGAGCTTTAAAACCGATTTCATAAATAAAAATATATTTTAAAATTATAATTGATATTTTAGAATAATGAGAAAAAATCTAAATGCTTCATAATTTATAAAAAGTCAAAACAAGAATCTTCTGAAGGAGCAAGCCTGTCTGCACAGTTCATTTTTGATTAGAAGACCTAATTTTAGAGATTAAAACGAAAAAATAGCAATGAGATCTGTCAAATTATTACCCCCCTCACAACCTAAACCAAATTAGCGTTCAGATTCATTGATTTTACTTTTTCTATTAAGGTCTACTTATAAATTATTTTATGGGATTCAATGGAAAACTTAAGTTTTTTTTTTTTTTTTTTTTTTTTTTTTTTTTTTTTGTAGGGTCAACTACTAAGTAAAGTCAACAAACTAATAAATTCTCCCAGCGAGACGGAGGGAACAGCTGTTGCCACGCATGACAGCCAGCAGGATCCTCTGAATGAGGAAAGTAAATTCCCTAGGGTCCTTGGACCGCGAAGAACAAAGATGTCCCAATTTCTTTAGGGAAGTGAGGGTCCCGGAGCCAAAGACGCCGGAGTCTCGACAACGATTGGCCAAAACCAAAAGTCATCCATCAAAGACTGATATTTCCGGCACTTCGAAAGCTCAGCCTTATTAGCACGAGACCCAGCAAGAGAGGCCGATTCGTTGATGAAAGACTTTGAGAAGGTATCCACACAAGTGGAATCCCAGACCAAAGGTCTCCCAGAATAAAACGAGAATAACGTAGAGCCGTCCGGCCTTTTCCCGTCACCACGGTCGAGACCCTTAGGCTCAAGGACAGAAGGGTAGCCGGCCTTTTCGAGTGAGTCGAGAATGATTCTGTTAATCGCCGAATGGCGTGGAATACGACCCGCGCTTTTCTTGCAGGAGAGGGCATGGAGCCCGTATACGTCCATAGTAGATCCGCACCGGCAGGGGTGGGGACTACAGATCGGAAGTCCGAGGCGGAGGCAAATGCCAAAACGGAGGGCGTCGGAGTCAAGACAGGTGTCCAAATGGGTCGAAGGAAGGCAGTTAAGCCAAGAGCCAGAATGCGGTTGGCGGCTGGCACGGTAACAAGCCAGTCTGTGCTGGTTCAGGAGAGCCTCCAACGAGTCCGCATGATGCTTACTAAGAATTTTATCCCATTCACGTTGGAGGGACCTATCAGAAGGGAACTCAAGCCCTTTTTCCTTCCAAAGCAAAAGTGCAGAATTAATATCAGAGTCCAAACGAGATCCGGGCGATTTTTCAAGAATCTTATGGACAAGAAGATACAATCCTGAAGACGATGAAAGGAAAGCGGGAAGAGAAATGTCGAGAGCCGAGCGGAGCCCAAGCCCACCAAAAGGAACAGGAAGTTTGGCCTGACGCCAACCGACATCATCGAACTTGACGTTAAAATAATCTCGGCTGAAGAACGCACCAGAGCGTCAAAAGACTCCAAAGCAGAGGGAACAGAAAAGCAACAGGAACTCCTTAGGACATAATTGATCCTCGGAATCAAAAGAAAGTTTTTGAGGATAAAAAAAAGCGGGATGGGGATCGATGTCCACAAGTTTATCACAAAGAGAAGCAAGAGCATTTCTCTTGGAATCGAGAATACGAGAGACCGATTGGTGGTGGATCGGGGCACCCAGGATTTCAAGTTCAGAATAAGAGGTCTGCCTCAGATCGGGCAAGAGGCCACGAAACTGGGCAAAAAGGTCTTCGAAGGTGAGGTCTTCGACGTTAAGATTAACGATTTCAGATTTTAGAGAATTGATTTCAAGACCAATAGATGACACGCCGGGAGTAGAGATTGCAAGTCGTTTAGCAAAATGTCGGGCGGACCACCAATAGTACAGTCGTCCAAATACAAATATTAAGAGGGGACGCAATCCTGCGGGCGACAAAGTCCACCGAGAGGGCAAATAATAAAGGACCCAAAGGATCGCCTTGCTGTACGCCACAGGAAGACGAAATGAAAGAATCGCCAGCAACCAAGAGGCTCGGGTTACCATAAGAAAGAAAAATGAAGGGCAGCAGAGAAGGAATTCTGGCCTTGCAAACCTCAAGAAGATGCTTTCTATTGAGCGAATTGAAAGCGTTCTTCACATCCAATTTTAATAATAACTGGGGCCGCTCTGAGAGACGAGCCGATTCAATGAAACACCGGGCAGCGTGGACCGAGGCCTCGCACCCACCAGGTACCCCCACACCCAACTGAAGGGCTGGAGTTCGTCGCTAATAGAGGAATTACAAGCGCATCCGACCTTTGCAAACAAGCGACGAAAAACGTTCCCGACGGCAATAGGTCTGATGCCGCCGTCTTTCTTCCCCAAAGCAGACAGGTTCGCAGAGAAGAAAATTGAAAACTTAAGTTATTTCAATTTTAATTTTAAATCATGTTAAAAATTTAAATAATTAATAAATATATTTGTTGATGATAGGCTTGTTAGGTGTCAAAGTTGCGTCTAGCGCTCGGTCGCGCGCTGCGCTCGCGACATAATAGATTGCGTTATATATTTTCAATTGGAGAGGTCCCTAAATGTTGGGATATGGAGGTACTTGAAATTTTGTAATAAATTATGTAACTATTATGCAATTTGGGAGAGGTGTCAGATGTGAGGATTTAGGGGTACTTGAGATTATGTAATTAATTGCGTAATATCAACTACAATTTAAGAGGTCTCTAGATGTTGAATAAGTGGGTACTTGAGATTGTGTAATAAATTGCCTAATAATTACGTAATTATTGGAGGTCCCTATATGTAAAGATATATGGGTTCTTGAGATTATGTACTAAATTGGTGTTAATTACTTTCCAATTTAGAGAGGTTTCTTAATTTTAGGATATGGGGGTACTTGAGATTATATCATAAATTGAGTAACATTTATATTATGCAATATGGTGAGTTTGCAGAATGTAAGGATATGGGGGTTCTTAAAATTATGTAATAAATTGCGTAAAATTTGAATTTTGGAGAATTTCCAGGATGTGAGGATATATTGGTTCTTGAGATTATTTAATAGATTGCGTTATATATTTTCAATTGGAGAGGTCCCTAAATGTTGGGATATGGAGGTACTTGAAATTTTGTAATAAATTAATGTAACATATTATGCAATTTGTGAGAGGTGTCAGATGTGAGGATTTAGGGGTACTTGAGATTATGTATTAATTGCGTAATATCAACTACAATTTAAGAGGTCTCTAGATGTGTGAATAAGTGGGTACTTGAGATTGTGTAATATTGCATAATATATTACGTAATTTTTGGAGGTCCCCTTATGTAAAGATATATGGGTTCTTGAGATTATGTACTAAATTGTGTTATATACTTTCCAATTTAGAGAGGTTTCTTAATTTTAGGATATGGGGGTACTTGAGATTATATCATAAATTGAGTAACATTTGAATTTTGGAGAATTTCCAGGATGTGAGGATATATTGGTTCTTGAGATTATTTAATAAATTGCGTTATATATTTTCAATTGGAGAGGTCCCTAAATGTTGGGATATGGAGGTACTTGAAATTTTGTAATAAATTATGTAACATATTATGCAATTTGGGAGAGGTGTCAGGATGTGAGGATTTAGGGGTACTTGAGATTATGTAATTAATTGCGTAATATCAACTACAATTTAAGAGGTCTCTAGATGTGTGAATAAGTGGGTACTTGAGATTATGTACTAAATTGTGTTATATACTTTCCAATTTAGAGAGGTTTCTTAATTTTAGGATATGGGGGTACTTGAGATTATATCATAAATTGAGTAACATTTATATTATGCAATATGGTGAGGTTGCAGGATGTAAGGATATGGGGGTTCTTGAAATTATGTAATAAATTGCGTAAAATTCGAATTTTGGAGAATTTCCAGGATGTGAGGATATATTGGTTCTTGAGATTATTTAATAGATTGCGTTATATATTTTCATTTGGAGAGATCTCTAAATGTTGGGATATGGGGTTACTTAAGATTTTGTAATAAATTATGTAACATATTATGCATTTGGGGAGGTGCCAGGATGTGAGGATTTAGGGGTACTTGAGATTGTAATTAATTGCGTAATATATACTACAATTAAGAGAGGTCTCTAGATGTGTGAATAAGTGGGTACTTTAGATTATGTAATAAATTGCCTAATATATTACGTAATTTTTGGAGGTCCCTATATGTAAAGATATATGGGTTCTTGAGATTATGTACTAAATTGTGTTATATACTTTCCAATTTAGAGAGGTTTCTTAATTTTAGGATATGGGGGTACATGAGATTATATCATAAATTGAGTAACATTTATATTAGGTGCAATATGGTGAGTTTGCAGAATGTAAGGATATGGGGGTTCTTAAAATTATGTAATAAATTGCGTAAAATTTGAATTTTGGAGAATTTCCAGGATGTGAGGATATATTGGTTCTTGAGATTATTTAATAGATTGCGTTATATATTTTCAATTGGAGAGGTCCCTAAATGTTGGGATATGGAGGTACTTGAAATTTTGTAATAAATTATGTAACATATTATGCAATTTGGGAGAGGTGTCAGGATGTGAGGATTTAGGGGTACTTGAGATTATGTAATTAATTGCGTAATATCAACTACAATTTAAGAGGTCTCTAGATGTGTGAATAAGTGGGTACTTGAGATTGTGTAATAAATTGCATAATATATTACGTAATTTTTGGAGGTCCCTATATGTAAAGATATATGGGTTCTTGAGATTATGTACTAAATTGTGTTATATACTTTCCAATTTAGAGAGGTTTCTTAATTTTAGGATATGGGGGTACTTGAGATTATATCATAAATTGAGTAACATTTGAATTTTGGAGAATTTCCAGGATGTGAGGATATATTGGTTCTTGAGATTATTTAATAGATTGCGTTATATATTTTCAATTGGAGAGGTCCCTAAATGTTGGGATATGGAGGTACTTGAATTTTGTAATAAATTATGTAACATATTATGCAATTTGGAGAGGTGTCAGGATGTGAGGATTTAGGGGTCTACTTGAGATTATGTAATTAATTGCGTAATATCAACTACAATTTAAGAGGTCTCTAGATGTGTGTAAGTGGGTACTTGAGATTATGTACTAAATTGTGTTATATACTTTCCAATTTAGAGAGGTTTCTTAATTTAGGATATGGGGTACTTGAGATTATATCATAAATTGAGTAACATTATATTATGCAATATGGTGAGGTTGCAGGATGTAAGGATATGGGGGTTCTTGAAATATGTAATAAATTGCGTAAAATTTGAATTTTGGAGAATTTCCAGGATGTGAGGATATATTGGTTCTTGAGATTATTTAATAGATTGCGTTATATATTTTCATTTGGAGAGATCTCTAAATGTTGGGATATGGGGGTACTTGAAATTTTGTAATAAATTATGTAACATATTATGCAATTTGGGAGAGGTGTCAGGATGTGAGGATTTAGGGGTACTTGAGATTATGTAATTAATTGCGTAATATCAACTACAATTTAAGAGGTCTCTAGATGTGTGAATAAGTGGGTACTTGAGATTATGCACTAAATTGTGTTATATACTTTCCAATTTAGAGAGGTTTCTTATTTTAGGATATGGGGGTACTTGAGATTATATCATAAATTGAGTAACATTATATTATGCAATATGGTGAGGTTGCAGGATGTAAGGATATGGGGGTTCTTGAAATTATGTAATAAATTGCGTAAAATTTGAATTTTGGAGAATTTCCAGGATGTGAGGATATATGGTTCTTGAAATTATTTAATAGATTGCGTTATATATTTTCATTTGGAGAGATCTCTAAATGGGGATATGGGGTTACTTAAGATTTTGTAATAAATTATGTAACATATTATGCAATTTGGGGAGGTGCCAGGATGTGAGGACTTGAGATTATGTAATTAATTGCGTAATATATACTACAATTAAGAGAGGTCTCTAGATGTGTGAATAAGTGGGTACTTTAGATTATGTAATAAATTGCCTAATATATTACGTAATTTTTGGAGGTCCCTATATGTAAAGATATATGGGTTCTTGAGATTATGTACTAAATTGTGTTATATACTTTCCAATTTAGAGAGGTTTCTTAATTTTAGGATATGGGGGTACTTGAGATTATATCATAAATTGAGTAACATTTATATTATGGAATATGGTGAGGTTGCAGGATGTAAGGATATGGGGGTTCTTGAAATTATGTAATAAATTGCGTAAAATTTGAATTTTGGAGAATTTCCAGGATGTGAGGATATATTGGTTCTTGGGATTATTTAATAGATTGCGTTATATATTTTCAATTGGAGAGGTCCCTAAATGTTGGGATATGGAGGTACTTGAAATTTTGTAATAAATTATGTAACATATTATGCAATTTGGGAGAAGTGTCAGGATGTGAGGATTTAGGGGTACTTGAGATTATGTAATTAATTGCGTAATATCAACTACAATTTAAGAGGTCTCTAGATGTGTGAATAAGTGGGTACTTGAGATTGTGTAATAAATTGCCTAATATATTACGTAATTTTTGGAGGTCCCTATATGTAAAGATATAAGGGTTCTTGAGATTATGTACTAAATTGCGTTATATACTTTCCAATTTGGAGATGTTTCTAAATTTTAGGATATGGGGGTACTTGAAATTATATCATAAATTGAGTGAGTAACATTTATATTATGCAATTAGGGGAGGTGTCAGGATGTGAGGATTTAGGTTTTCTTTAGCCTATGTAATAATTTGCGTAATAAATTGCTTAAAATATGAAATTTCCAGAGGTCCCAGGATGTGAGGATATATGGGTTCTTGAGATTATTTAAACAATTTCGTTATGTATTTTCAT
This sequence comes from Octopus sinensis, assembly GCF_006345805.1. Classification (NCBI taxonomy): domain Eukaryota; kingdom Metazoa; phylum Mollusca; class Cephalopoda; order Octopoda; family Octopodidae; genus Octopus; species Octopus sinensis. The sequence continues at coordinate 453,574 of NW_021832829.1, forward strand.
TTGGAGAGGTCTCTAAATGTTTGGATATGGGGGTACTTCTGTAATAAATTGCATAATATATTACGTAATTTTTGGAGGTACCTATATGTAAAGATATATGGGTTCTTGAGATTATGTACTAAATTGTGTTATATACTTTACAATTTAGAGAGGTTTCTTAATTTTAGGATATGGGGGTACTTGAGATTATATCATAAATTGAGTAACATTTATATTATGCAATATGGTGAGGTTGCAGGATGTAAGGATATGGGGGTTCTTGAAATATGTAATAAATAGCGCGTAAAATTTGAATTTTGGAGAATTTCCATGTAATCCAACAATTTCGTTATGTATTTTCAATTGGAGAGGTCTCTAAATGTTTGGATATGGGGGTACTTGAGATTTTGAAATAAATTATGTAACATATTATGCAATTTGGGAAGATGCAAGGATGTGATGATTTAGGGTTCTTGAGATTATGTACTAAATTGTGTTATATACTTTACAATTTAGAGAGGTTTCTTAATTTTAGGATATGGGGGTACTTGAGATTATATCATAAATTGAGTAACATTTATATTATGCAATATGGGGAATGCCAGGATGTGAGGATTTAGGGGTACTTGAGATTATGTAATTAATTGCGTAATATATACTACAATTAAGAGAGGTCTCTAGATGTGTGAATAAGTGGGTACTTTAGATTATGTAAAAAATTGCCTAATATATACGTAATTTTTGGAGGTCCCTATATGAAGATATATGGGTTCTTGAGATTATGTACTAAATTGTGTTATATACTTTCCAATTTAGAGAGGTTTCTTAATTTTAGGATATGGGGGTACTTGAGATTATATCATAAATTGAGTAACATTTATATTATGCAATATGGTGAGGTTGCAGGATGTAAGGATATGGGGGTTCTTGAAATTATGTAATAAATTGCGTAAAATTTGAATTTTGGAGAATTTCCAGGATGTGAGGATATATTGGTTCTTGAGATTATTTAATAGATTGCGTTATATATTTTCAATTGGAGAGGTCCCTAAATGTTGGGATATGGAGGTACTTGAAATTTTGTAATAAATTATGTAACATATTATGCAATTTGGGAGAGGTGTCAGGATGTGAGGATTTAGGGGTACTTGAGATTATGTAATTAATTGCGTAATATCAACTACAATTTAAGAGGTCTCTAGATGTGTGAATAAGTGGGTACTTGAGATTATGCACTAAATTGTGTTATATACTTTCCAATTTAGAGAGGTTCATAATTTTAGGATATGGGGGTACTTGAGATTATATCATAAATTGAGTAACATTTATATTATGCAATATGGTGAGGTTGCAGGATGTAAGGATATGGGGGTTCTTGAAATTATGTAATAAATTGCGTAAAATTTCAATTTTGGAGAATTTCCAGGATGTGAGGATATATTGGTTCTTGAAATTATTTAATAGATTGCGTTATATATTTTCATTTGGAGAGATCTCTAAATGTTGGGATATGGGGTTACTTAAGATTTTGTAATAAATTATGTAACATATTATGCAATTTGGGGAGGTGCCAGGATGTGAGGACTTGAGATTATGTAATTAATTGCGTAATATATACTACAATTAAGAGAGGTCTCTAGATGTGTGAATAAGTGGGTACTTTAGATTATGTAATAAATTGCCTAATATATTACGTAATTTTTGGAGGTCCCTATATGTAAAGATATATGGGTTCTTGAGATTATGTACTAAATTGTGTTATATACTTTCCAATTTAGAGAGGTTTCTTAATTTTAGGATATGGGGGTACTTGAGATTATATCATAAATTGAGTAACATTTATATTATGCAATATGGTGAGGTTGCAGGATGTAAGGATATGGGGGTTCTTGAAATTATGTAATAAATTGCGTAAAATTTGAATTTTGGAGAATTTCCAGGATGTGAGGATATATTGGTTCTTGGGATTATTTAATAGATTGCGTTATATTTTTCAATTGGAGAGGTCCCTAAATGTTGGGATATGGAGGTACTTGAAATTTTGTAATAAATTATGTAACATATTATGCAATTTGGGAGAGGTGTCAGGATGTGAGGATTTAGGGGTACTTGAGATTATGTAATTAATTGCGTAATATCAACTACAATTTAAGAGGTCTCTAGATGTGTGAATAAGTGGGTACTTGAGATTGTGTAATAAATTGCATAATATATTACGTAATTTTTGGAGGTCCCTATATGTAAAGATATATGGGTTCTTGAGATTATGTACTAAATTGCGTTATATACTTTCCAATTGGAGATGTTTCTAAATTTTAGGATATGGGGGTACTTGAAATTATATCATAAATTGAGTGAGTAACATTATATTATGCAATTAGGGGAGGTGTCAGGATGTGAGGATTTAGGTTTTCTTTAGCCTATGTAATAATTTGCGTAATAAATTGCTTAAAATATGAAATTTCCAGAGGTCCCAGGATGTGAGGATATATGGGTTCTTGAGATTATTTAAACAATTTCGTTATGTATTTTCATTTGGAGAGGTCTCTAAATGTTTGGATATGGGGGTTCTTGTGTAATAAATTGCATAATATATTACGTAATTTTTGGAGGTACCTATATGTAAAGATATATGGGTTCTTGAGATTATGTACTAAATTGTGTTATATACTTTACAATTTAGAGAGGTTTCTTAATTTTAGGATATGGGGGTACTTGAGATTATATCATAAATTGAGTAACATTTATATTATGCAATATGGTGAGGTTGCAGGATGTAAGGATATGGGGGTTCTTGAAATTATGTAATAAATAGCGTAAAATTTGAATTTTGGAGAATTTCCATGTAATCCAACAATTTCGTTATGTATTTTCAATTGGAGAGGTCTCTAAATGTTTGGATATGGGGGTACTTGAGATTTTGAAATAAATTATGTAACATATTATGCAATTTGGGAAGATGCAAGGATGTGATGATTTAGGGTTCTTGAGATTATGTACTAAATTGTGTTATATACTTTACAATTTAGAGAGGTTTCTTAATTTTAGGATATGGGGGTACTTGAGATTATATCATAAATTGAGTAACATTTATATTATGCAATATGGGGAGGTTGCAGGATGTGAGGATATGGGGGTTCTTGAAATTATGTAATAAATTGCGTAATAAATTGCGTAAAATATGAATTTTGGAGACTACAATTTAGAGAGGTCTCTAGATGTGTGAATAAGTGGGTACTTTAGATTATGTAATAAATTGCCTAATATATTACGTAATTTTTGGAGGTCCCTATATGTAAAGATATATGGGTTCTTGAGATTATGTACTAAATTGCGTTATATACTTTCCAATTTGGAGATGTTTCTAATTTTTAGGATATGGGGGTACTTGAGATTATATCATAAATTGAGTGAGTAACATTTATATTATGCAATTTGGGGAGGTCCAGGATGTGAGGCTATGGGGGTTCTTTAGACTATATAATAATTTGCGTAATTAATTGCGTAAAATATGTAATTTGGAGAGGTCCCAGGATGTGAGGATTTACGGGTTCTTGAGATTAATTAATAAATTTCGTTATATATTTTCATTTGGAGATGTCTCTAAATGTTGGATATGGGGTTACTTGAGATTTTGAAATATATTATGTAACATATTATGCAATTTGGGGAGGTGCCAGGATGTGAGGATTTAGGGGTACTTGAGATTATGTAATTAATTGCGTAATATCAACTACAATTTAAGAGGTCTCTAGATGTGTGAATAAGTGGGTACTTGAGATTGTGTAATAAATTGCCTAATATATTACGTAATTTTTGGAGGTCCCTATATGTAAAGATATATGGGTTCTTGAGATTATGTACTAAATTGCGTTATATACTTTCCAATTTATAGAAGTTTCTTAATTTTAGGATATGGGGCTACTTGAGATTATATCATAAATTGAGTAACATTTATATTATGCAATATGGGGAGGTTGCAGGATGTGAGGATATGGGGGTTCTTGAAATTATGTAATAAATTTCGTAATAAATTGCGTAAAATATGAATTTTGGTGAGTTCCCAGGATGTGAGGATATATTGGTTCTTGAGATTATTTAATTTAAAATTAGGCGTGCTACGCCTATTCCAATGCGTAGTCGGTAATCACTCGATGTAATCATGCCACTCTGCGTACGCAAGTGCGAGAGCATTCTGTGCTTGTTTGCATAGTATTTAATCAGTTTGGTTGAATATATGAACAAGGTTTCCATAGAGATCTCAAGTCAGCAAGATGCGGCAGTATTTTTATTCATAGAGGAGTAAATCGTAATTTACTTAATTTTGAATATTTCTTTACTTTTTAAAAAATCCATATTCGTGACTTACTGCACAAAGAAGACGTCGATTAGAAATAAAGTAGCATAGAATTACATTATGATAAAACAAATTAATTCAGTGAAGCCAAAAAAAGAGAGTAGACAAGATCCTTTGGGGTAGAAGCAACGTCGACAAAGTCCACTGATTTAATACGCAGTGGCTTCAACTCCCATATACTCTCGAATATATAACTTCCGTCTGAAACATTACCAGTGCCCACAATATACTAATCTTATCATAATATTGTATACCAGAAGGAATCTCAACAACTCTCGATAGAACACTTTCATATTATCATCTCTAGAACATTCCAGAATATTTTTCACAAGTCGTGAAATTAGTTTATCCATAATTTTCTCAGCTAATTCAAAACGAATGAGAATATCAGAAATGAAATAGTCAAACTATAAATGAAAGTAAAATTAAAACATGTTCTTTTACAGAATCAAATTCTAAAGACTTGTGGGTGATATTTGACAATATTTGGAGATATCTAAAAAACACAGAAGAGCAATGACTATTCCCTTCCTCGAAAATCCCACTTTCTAATCCACATTGAATAGCAGTGTTAATAACCTACGAATCCAGTCGATAAGAACGCAAAACTTTACTAAGTCGTTCCAATTCGGCCACTGTCAAAAAATTGAGAATAAAGCATAAAAAATATATAGCAGGAACTTGAGTCTGTTCACAGCACAATAAACTTTGTACATGAATTATGCTGTCTACAAAATCATCACGATTAAGCGAAAAATCAATACAGGATGACTGTAATAAATAAGTCAATTCTATACAACAATCTAAAATTTATTATCGCGTAACATTACATCTTATCACATTCTGATTGGTCGACATGAGTCCACCAAAATAGTATTTTGTAATTTCATTTACATCACAAATCGTGTAAAGGAGGCGACAAATAGCCGATACTCGCATTAAATTGAACTCGTATTCGGCAGCAAATAACTAGAAAATCTACCAAAAAGCACACCCTTTTGACAATATGAGGAAACAACATCTGGATACCCTCAGAGGTCATTATAAATTTTATATCATGTAGAAGACATATTAGCTTTTCCAAATATAAATACGTACTGCACATCACATCACCCGATGAAATATATAACTGCAAAATGAACCATCGAAAGATAGCGTCTGAGTGGACAGCAGAATTGTAGCCAATTTGGTCCTATTTTTTGATTATTGCAAAACAACATTAATTAAGGAAAACATGGCCTGATGGGATTTGGAACTGTCAGACGAAAACAACAAATCAGCTTCCTTTTGTGTAAAATTTGACGAAAAGTAGTTTTTCAGTTCCTCGAAATGGGATTTCGAAGGGAAATCAAAACACCATTTCGTAAGCTTAAAATAACAAAAATAAAAACCGCAAAATCTAGATCATTTACACTTAGATCAAGTCGTCGAATCTATATTATATTCGAATGAATTATACTTTTCTTGATAATCCATCCTCATTAACATTATCCTGCCAATGAGAAAGAGTACAAATACGTTAATTTTGTTTGAAATTAAGTCTGTTTCGACAGCCAGCTTCGTTCTAAACTTATATAGTAGAGGAGTCGCTTCCTTGACAGGGAATTCATTAAACGATTCCAGATTGGTCTCCTACAATTTGAAATGCCAAATTTACAAAAATAGTCTCATTTGATATTGCAATGGATTCAGGTTTTAACTTCTTCCTTTCAATTTCTGCCAACTCGTAAATCTAATTGTTATTTTACAAATTATAATATATTTTTGTGGATAACCCAAAAAAATAAATTAACCTTGTTTTTCTTGTGATGATTTAGCGCGCTTATGTGTGAATGCACATTATTATCCCCAAAGCACACAATGAACATGGAAATAGCACAAAATGCAGCATTTCGGAGTGTGGGAGAAGAGTAGTCAGCATACTTTATATTTTTTTGCTGTAATATTACCTTTGTAAGTTTTTTTAGAATTAATCCAATTTTCTTATTTGGAATTCCGTCAAATGCCGTAGGATATCTTCCCATGTATCGAGCAAGAAACAATACTGTCTCCTCGATGACTTTATTCTCAGTTTTATTTAGAAGCTTTAAAATATTCTCAACCAGTTCTTCAGCCATACACTTTGAATTAAAAAAAGTTACAAAACCGTTTCAGAAAATGAATCAACGTGATGCCTCAGAACGTCTGACCTGAGTCGATTCGCAGATTTTAAAATTAAAAATGTTGTCTCAAATAAATAATATGAATTACACGATCTGAAAAGAATTGAAATTGCTCAGATAGGTTTGTAGATATGAGTTGGAGAATTTCTAAAATTTTGGATTTTATGACCTGTGAGTTCTCCTTTGCAAGGGACTAAGGTAGAGTAATAGGATTATTTACAAGTAGAAGTGAATTGTGGAGAGATTTTAGATGTTCGTCGATTACTAAGTCTGAACCAATTCTTGATAGAATTGATTTGATCTCAAATAGTTGTTCTTGTCTTTCATTAAATGATTTTGAAAACTGAAATTTAAAATTTTTTTAATACCAGTTTATCTCGATAATATGACAATTCAGGTATTTGTTGTTTATTAGTATACATAATGTAACACAAAAAACCAGAATGCAAATTGCGCTATTTATTAAGAATTAATAAATATTTAAAATAATGTATAAATAATTTAGAAAATTATTTGAAAAAATTATTTTCCAATACCAAATTTAATTTTATCACGATGATTAAATTTTAGAAATGATAACGTAAACAAAGTTTGATTAAGTGGCTGATTGGATAGTTGAGAGTCTAAGGGTCAGCTCACAACACCGCACTGAGTATTGAATGGCAGTTTCCGCAAAGCATAGGGACGAAGATTCGCTGAAAGAGTTTGCTCGTGTCCTTCCAGTTGTTTATTTTTTAGGATATTCTCCTACCAATCTCAGTGAGGAGTTGAGTAGCTGCCTTGCAGTGATTCTTAAGGGTTTTAAGGCAAAAGGTTTTTAAACCAAAATTAAAGCGTTCAAATACCCAGGTATCTCGTCCTCTTTAACTGAGCACTGGCTGAGCGCTGGTTGCGGCAAATCTTCAGTAGCGTCGTTGTCAAACATGAGTCGAAACAGGTGGCGTTCCAAACCAGAAAGTTGCCTTCCCTGAATGGAAAGATCATCATCTCGTTGGGACACTCATCGTCGCTCCGTACTTCGTTTCAGCCTTTTTGGACTATAGGAATCACGGGGAAATCAGGGCCAAGTTTAACTTTATATAATAGATTTCTTGAAAGTTTCTGGTTGAAGTTATTTATAAAGCCTAAATGACCCTATAAGCCTTGAGGTCTCACCTCTATTAGTGTGAGGCTGTGATAGCTTTTTCATGCTATTAGCTGCATAGCCCGGATATTCCGCTTGCAAGATATGTATGAAAAGAACTTATTTTAGCACGTACGTTACCACACAACCTCAATGGTTCGAGAATCAACAGGAAGCTCGTAAAATTGTGGGATCAGTTGGTAGCAAATTCAAGTCCAGTCTCAGTCCGGTTCTGATTAACTTTTAGCGTGCCAATAAGTTGACCTGTGCATTTTAACATCCCAAAAAACTTCTTTTTGTCTTTCCAATCGATGATGCCATACACTTTCAAACTCTCTTTTCAATTTCTTTGGATTTGTCGGCTGACGACTTGCAGGAATTTTGGGGAACCTCCCAATTCCTTCAGAGATGTCAAGAAAGAAGAATTGGGGTGAGTTCTGGACAGCAAAAAAAAATTGAACTATGCCGATTTTGTAAATTTTATTTTTAAAAAAATTTGAATTTTTTACCGGCTTGTGGAGATGAATGATACAGTTGTCATGCGAAAATTTGCAAAACTGAAGGACTATGAACTTCCCCGTACTGAAATGGAGTCAGTTGCCTTCCTTCAAGAGGTTGGAATCTTTCCTAAAGAAAAAAAATGTCAAAACAGACATTTTATGACCCTTCTCCAACAGCAGGAGAGTACAACATGGGTGTGCCATAAAAGTGGGTGTCGAACATATAGTTCAAGTGAGTCATTTAGACCAGCGGTTCTCAAATGCGGCCCCCGGGGCCGCATGTGGCCCCCAGGATTTTTTTTGCGGCCCCTCTAGAGTAACTAACTTTTTTAATTTTTTAATAATGTTTAAATTTAATTATTCATTCTTAAGGTTAAACATATCCATAATTGGTGATTTCATTAATCAATTTGAAGCACGTTTTGGGGTACATTTATATAAATTGGCACAGCGGCGAGGAGGGCAAAGACCCGGAAGAAAGACAAGTACGCCTCGCTCGCCGACAGATTCCTCTTTGTGCCTGTTTCAGTCGAAACATCAGGCACATTCGGCCCAGCCACGCTACGTTTTCTCACCGAGAGAGGCCGTCACCTCGGGAGGATTAGAAACGACCCCCGCGAGGTCAATCGGCTTTTTGAGCGCGTCTCAATAGCCGTACTCAGGGGGAACAGTTTCTCTATTCTCTCTGCGGCTAGTAGCTGACTTCCTGTTCCATTTTCTTTTCTATTTCGAAATTAAAAAAAAAATTTATATAAATTTAATTTTTAGAATTTTAAAGAATTCCTTCCTTTAATGAGAATATTCTCAACTCCATTCAGCGTGGAAATTAAGGATGCGCCTGCAAAGTTTCAACTAGAACTCATTAATTTACAACATGATATAGAACTGGCGGCATTGTTCAAAAATGCGTCCATTATTAATTTTTACGAATTAATTCCTCAAGACAAATTCAAAAATATAACACACAATGCATATATAAATCTACATATTTATGCGAATCAATATTTAGTAAAATGGAAAATATAAAAAAATATAAAATATTTTTTGTGCGGCCCGCGAAGCTAATCTTAATTATCGATTTGGCCCTTGAGCTAAAAAGGTTGAGAACCCCTGATTTAGACAACTCCTTCGATGAGCTAATAGATGCCATCGTCAAATTTTGTCCGCCGAATATCACGCTTCGTACTACCAGCTGACCTTTTTTATTGTAATAAAGATTTTTTCACTGAGGGATAAGCATCTTTATTAACCAACAACTGTATCTTTTTAGACAGGTGGTCGTTAATAGCTCAGATTTAATTTTGTCGGTATTGTTGTGACACCACTAAGCCGGTAAAAAATTCAAATTTTTTTAAAAATAAAATTTACAAAATCGGCATAGTTCAATTTTTTAAATTTTCGATCTAATATTCATAAAAATTTTCATTAATTAATTTAGTGCCTATTTTCGTGATTCATGAAATGCAACAGTACCGATTTGGTACTTTAAGTTTTGATTTTTATTAGTTTTTCAATATTAGAAACAAATTTTTATCTGATAAAATGAATGCTCAATCATTTAATTTCGTAAAAATACATTTTTAACCACATCACAGGTAAAGCAAAACAACATTTTCTTTTTCATTTGTATTTTTTTTTTTTTTTTTTTTTTTTTTTAGGCAAACTTATTGTTAATGAACGAAAAGAGTTAAAATGCGCAGCGAATCGACTGGCAATTCCCGCGCATGATGGCCAATGAGATCCTTTGAAAGAGTCTGATCGACTCGTTGGGATCTTTCGTGGCAACCACGAGCTTAGATCCAAGGCGACGGAGAAACGATAGCGTCTGCGGACCGATGACTCCAGAGGTTTCCACCGCGACTGCAGCGAATAGGTGATTCATGGCCAGGACCCGGTACTTCTTCTGTTTTGTTAGTTCCGCCTGCTTTGCAACTGAGCCCGGTTCCGCAGCGGAGGCAATTAGATTCTTGGCGGAGAAAGTGTCGGAGCAGGTGGCGTCCCAGATAAGGCATTTCCCCTTTTCAAACGGGAAGATTGTCATGCCATCCGGGCGCTTACCGTCGCCTCTGTCGAGCCCGACTGGTTCGAGCTCATTAGGAAACCCCGCCGTCGTTAGGGCACGGCTCACGGTGTCGTTGATGGCGGCGTGTCGTGGGAAACGTCCGGCACTACGTGAGCAGGAGAGGGGATGATGGCCATAAGGGTCCACTCTTAAACCGCAGCGGCACTGGTGTGTTTTGCAAATGGGAAGTCCGAGGCGGAGAGAGACGGAAATCCTTACACAGTCGTTGTCCATTAAGGTGCCGATTGACGCCATATTTTTTGTATTATAATCAAAATAATAATTACTTATTTTGTCACGTGATATCTAATCTAATAAACCTGATAAGATAAGTTTTATACAAATTATTATAAACATAGTTTTATCGTAAAAAAATATTTTTATAAAAATCACAGGATCTTTTCATAACCTCACTCTCGAAATATTGATTGTAGGGTCCATATGTTTCCTACACGTGGATTAAATTGATTATTTTATCTCTTGATTTTTAAAATTCTTGGGACGAAAATTAGTCGATACGTCAATGAAATCGCGATTGTCAGTTATACATATGTTTAGTTTAAACATCGCTGTATATTTTATTTATATATGCTCATTGAAAAAATAGTTTTTTTAGGTGAATTATTATTTACTTTACTTTAGTATTTTGTTTCAGAATATGCATAAATATGGCAGAAAATGCCTTGTTTGATGCTTTGATCGTCCAAAGTCAATATAATCGAAATGCACGACCACTGGAAAACAACTCATTTGACAAACCAGTCGACGTTCGATTAGGATTAAGACTAATTCAGATCACCGACGTGGTGAGAATTCGGTTTATATTTTAGGACGAAAAACGTCAAATCCTCACGTCTACTCTTCGAATATATCACGTTTTTATTTAAAACTACTTTTTAAGCGTTGGACAGATCCAAGGTTGGTGTGGAATCCAAAAGAATACGAAAACATCAAGTTAATGCACATTCCTTCTCGTCTCCTATGGGTTCCGGATATTGGACTTTACAATAAGTTATCCATATTTGTTACGCAACAGTGCCGATGGAAATTATGAAATCCCATTAAAAACGAACACTCAGGTGTATTTCAACGGAACAATCATATGGGAACCTGCTGCGATCTACAAAAGTTCATGTCCTATCAACGTTGAGTTTTTCCCTTTCGACATTCAAGAATGTTACTGGAAATTCGGCTCCTGGACTTACGACGGATCAAAGATAAATCTGATTCACAAAGAAAATAATCTCTCTAAAAAAGAAACAGACGAACATGGAATCGATTTGACAGAATTCTACCCGAATATCGAATGGGAAGTACTTTCAGTGACAGCAGAGAAGAAAGTCAAGTTCTACGAGTGCTGTATCGAGCCATATATCGATATATTTTTCTACATCACAATAAGGAGAAAAACAGTGTTTTATCTCGTCAACTTTCTCTTTCCGTGTGTTTGCATTTCCTTTCTTACGATCCTTGTATTTTATCTCCCTGCCGGATCAGGAGAAAAGATAACTCTGAGTATTTCGATTCTTTTGTCCTTGGCTGTGTTCATCCTTCTTTTGGCTGATATTGTGCCCCCGACCTCCCTTGTGATCCCTCTCATTGGCAAATATCTTTTGTTTACTGTTATTTTGGTGACACTTTCCGTCATTTTGACAGTGATTGTGCTCAACGTTCACTTCCGGTCGTGTTCTACACATCGAATGCCTATTTGGGTCAAACTACTTTTTTTGTGGGTGTTGCCCTCGTTGCTTAGAATGCAGAAACTTTATGGATCATTTGAATCAAGCAATAACGACAAAGGATTTGTGAGATTTCTCTACAAATTTCAACAAAAACGAAACAAGCTTATAAAGGCATTAAAAAAGTGGTATTATATCAAAAAAGACTCCATAATTGGGAAGAGACCGGCAAGTCCTGTCAGGACTACAACTCCGACGGGAGTCGAAACAGAAGCATCGTTGAATTTAAGGAACGACAGTGTTGAACACCTCAATATTTGCATTCGACATAAGATCGATCAAAAGACTAGATACTCAGAATCCATTCGGAGATCAATTGGTTATGAAAATCAATTTAAACAAAACGAAGAAAAAGAAACGAAAAATCGAATTTTGGGAAATTTGCTGAGTGAATCAATTCAAAGTTGTATCGAAGCAGTCAGATTTATCTCAGATATAATGAAGGAAGAAGAGGCAAAGAGTTGTGTATGATTACTTTTTAAACTTTTTAGTCCATGTCAGATTGGCAATTTGTCGCTATGGTTTTAGACAGGCTGTTTTTGTGGATTTTTTTTGTAGCGATTTTGATTGGATTTTATACAATTGTCCTTTCTGCGCCAACCTTAGTTGACCGTAGAGCTGCAATTGCTTAAATGCTATTTTATGTGTACTAACCATTTTAAAAATGCTATTTCAATTTAATACATAAACGAAAAAACGTTAGTTAATCCTTGTTGTCTTTGTCCACGATGAGTCAACAAAACCTCACTCATTAAGGAGCATTACGGTTTAATACCATTTTGAGAATCAAACTTTTCCCATTTGAGTCAGATGGGTCATGGTTTTATATAACAAAACACCAACAACAAGCGCCCGCGAATCCACAGACCCGTAGGTTACTGAGTTTTCGCTTACACCAGTCGCACAAAGAGAATTGTTCATTAGATAACAAGAAAGTTAATTATTCTTACTAGAGCCATATCCGAAATTATTGAGTCCTTGTCTCATCAGTTTTCTTTTAGCTGTTGGCGGCTGTAACGACGCCAGGAAGCTCGTGACGTCCCATCCATAAGTCCATATATGTCATGACGGCGTCACTTGTCAAACCCAATCGGAGCATCCGGGACAGGCAAGGAGATTATTACCAGACCACTCATGCTTTTATATAAGGCGACAAAAATACTGAACGTTGCTATTATCAAAAAGTAAAAATTTAATAACAAATTAGTAAATTAATTAGAGTGGAAAATATCTTATCGAGATAATATTGAATCCAGCTTCCTCCTCTTTGTTTCCGATCCGCCTCCTCCTGCCAGACTCATGTGTCGGGATAAGACGTTCATGTGCTTGGCAGGTTCCACTAATGTCTCATGGTGGGTACTTTCTCCATTCATTCGCTCATTGATTGCCCTAACATCCATTCCAATACTTGTTACGTTATTCGCCCTCGTAGCTGAGAGTATGTATTCCGGACGCATGCCCTCTAATGTCTTTCTAATCACGATCGTTTGGACATACAGTGGGCCCAAAAAGTCATGGCACCACTTAATAAATTTCAGTATTTACGTTTTTACCCATAAAATGAAGTATTTTGACTTTTAATTATTTTTTTTGAAAAATTAAAAAGATTCTGATTTAGAAAATAATTTTAAATCCTTAAAATATTGATAATTGACAAAGAAAAAACAATTTTTTTTAATTTTTAGCGTTATTGAAGGGTCAAAAAGTGTTGGCACTTTTATATCTACAGTTTTAGTTTAAGTGCATATGATAAGAGAATGTCATTTTGTCAGATTATTTCTTTTAAGTTTTCTTCACAAAAGCTTTGTTATCACTTAATAACGCATTATCAATATTGATATTACAAAAACAGCCGTTTTTAGCACTACTTTATGGGAAATCGAAAGGAATATTCTTTTGAGCTAAAACAGATGATTGTCAAGTCCCACCAAGAAAAAAAAGTTACAAGCAAATTTCCAGACAATTTAATATTCCGAAAAGCTCAGTAAGGAATAAAATAGTCCGTTGGAAAGAACGAGGAAATGTTTGCAATAAATCGAGGTCTGATGCACCTAAAAAGATATCGAGCCGTTCTTTTTCAATGATAAAAAGAAGTGTGGCAAATAATCTCAGAATTATTAGAAGCAAGCTGGTAGATGATTTAGAGACCGTGGGATAAAAGTTGGTTTATCTACGATAACTAATACATTGCGCAAACAAGGAATTCATAAAAGGGGGGCACGACATATTCTTTTACTAAGAAAAGTCCATATATCAGCGCGACTAAAATTCTCAGAATATTTTAAATAAAGATTTAAAATATATAATGAACATATTATGGTCAGATGAAACCAAAATGGAACTTTTTGGCCTCAATTATAACAAATACACCCCTCGTCACCGAAAACCGGACAAGCCATTTTTTATGATTTTATAATTAAATACGAAAAATCAAAAACTTACGCTTAATATTTTTACTTTTTTTTATTGTTTTTACTATTTGATAATAACTACAAGTTAATTAATTAAAAGCTTCATGGGCGGGAAGCCGACGCGATCGAGAAAGAATTAGAGCGTACTATCGCAAGGGATATCCGCTCGAAAAACCATCTCGATTCGCGGGCGTCGCCTGTGATAGCAGACATGCGAGACCCGATCTCCTGAACGAAGCTGATTGCCTTACTGCCCAAGGAACCGGAAGTCTCAACCGCGAATGGAAGGAATTGGAACTTCTTCGTAAGTGAGGAGTACTTCCGCATCTTTTTGCATTCCGCGGTTGTGACAATAGATCACCAGGAGCGGAGGCGGACATCAGCAGGTTCTGAGGCGAGAAAGAGTCCACACACGTGGCATCCCAGGTGAGAGGCTTCCCCCTGTTGAAAGGAAACACAGTTATCCCGTCAGGCCTTTTTCCGTCCCCCCGATCGATCCCAGAGGGTTCAAGCAGGGAGGGGATTCCGGCGACTTCCAGGGCTCTCCTGATAAGGTCGTTAAGAGCGGCATGACGCGGGATGCGACCAGCACTGCGTCTACACGATAGAGCGTGCAATCCAAAGCGACAGATTTTCGCGCCACAGCGGCAGACATGTGGCTCACATAGGCGAAGACCGAGACGTAAACAAATTCCAGTGCGTACGGACTCGCTGTCCAGAAGGTTCCCAATGCTCGGCAGTGGAGTGGCATTTAGCCAGGCTCCGCTGTGAGGGCGACATGCCGTCTCAAAGCAGGCCAAGCGGTGTTGGTAGAGAGATTTACGTAAAGATTGGATTCGGGATTGTAGGCGGACTTCGTCCCAAACAAATTGCTTATACTGATCCTCTGGGATTTCCAGTCCTAGCGAGTGCCACTTTAGGACCGCCGATGATAACTCAGAGTGCACGTAATGTTCAAAATCGGTTAGTAGAACCGTGCCCATGAGTTTCTGGCATGAAGAAAGTGACGACAGGTAGGCAGGCAGTGCAACATCATTCGGGCACCAAATTCCAAGGCCTCCGTGGCGTATGGGAGTGAAGCTTGACTCCACCCCAAAGAGTCGAACTCGACATTGCATATTGAATCGATCTTCGAACGAAGGGAGTCGCCGAGATCAGTGAGAATGTCCTCATGTAGGTAACAAGGTGCACTTCTGAGGGAGTAGAGTAATTTAGGCAGGGCGAAGAAGTTTCTCGCAAGAAACAGGCCGACGTGGCTGTCCAAAAACGTGAGGCGGTCCAGCAAAATAGTTAGCGTGGAATGTTTAGTAAGAAGATCAGTCTTAATAGCGGTCGGCAGGATGGGGGATCCGAGGATCCGGAGATCATTTACATCAGTCGTGCGCACTTGACCAAGACCAGTGCGGAGGGACGATGATAGGTCGTCAAGGCGTTTATCAGGAATGTTGAGACCGACTAATTCTGATTTGGTGGGGTTAATCTCCAATCCAATCCTCAGAAGTGCAGGTGCCAACGATAAAGTGTCTCTTAAAATCGTCTCTGGGGAGCCGCCAATAGTGGCATCGTCCAGATACCAAATATTCAGTTCGGAAGAAACCGACCGAGCTATTCCATTTATTCCCAATTGTATGTGGTTTTTTGGCTTTTGCGATCCGATATGAAATCATGTAAGAGAGTTTTGATAGTAAAAAATTAATGTCAAAATTGAAAGAATCGTCTATTTTCCGAATATTATCTTTTTTGTTCTTAAAAAAGTCATTTGGTTTTCCGATAGTTTCGAAATGATTAGAAACTTGATGCCGAGAAAGTAATGAAGGTTTCATGGATTCAGGGCAAAGAATCTTTTGGCAAATAATACACTGCGGATGTGGCACACCGTTTTTAATCACAAAATAAAATCCATAGTTGAGATAACTATCGTTGTATTTTCGAATCTTGTTAACAGGTAAACTCATAAGAAAAACTAGTAGCGTGGAGATTTATTTTATTATTATTATTATAAAGCACTTTCGGAAAAGTCATAAGTTAATTAAGCTTTCCTTGTGCCACCATTGAAATTCTCCCGGTCATGCGTCTCCAGGCTCTCCGGTCAGTTGCGATCGTCCTGAGTGAGTCGAGATCATCGCCATTTTTCAGTTTTTTTATTAATTCCAGCTAGATCTTCATTTAGCGTGGTAGCCAGAGTGACCCTGGGTCTTCCACGGAAGTCTCCTTTGGAATGGGCAAAGTAGTTTTCCATCGCGATATTCGGCGGAGTGAGGCTGTCAAGTCTTAATATGTGTCCAAGAGTCGCCATCTGGACTCCAGGATGTCCATAGAGATCGGTCTCGAATTGCATCTTTTATAGGGTGGAATTTGCTATTTTCCTTGAGAATTGCATGTTTATCACTCTTCTCAGTTGGTTCCGATGAAATCGGTCCAAAGTCAAAATGACATTCCAATTTTTGATTAAAGTTTTCACAAAATTTGTGATCCAATTCGGAATTCCAGACTGATCAAGCACTTGACATAAGAATTCATGATTGACAGAATCAAATGCCTTTCTGACATCGATCCACGTTGCAAATAAGTTATTTCCATACTCACTATTGACACACTGGTTTATTAGTGCTTGTTCCTTTGCGCCTTGGCATTGCCTTCTAGCTCCCAGCTGATTATCCGAGATAAGGTTAAACGCTTCGATATAGTCTGTAAGCTTTGTATTCACACATTTAGTGACAAGTTTGTACAATATAGGCATGCAGGTAATCGGCCTTAAGTCATTTGGGGAATGGCACTTTTCATTTTTTGGAATGAGGTATGTTACTCCTGTGTAAAACCACTCAGCAGGGGAATAGCCTCCGTTCACAATTTTAAGGATCTCATCGCACAAATGGCCATGAAGAGCTTCGAACTTTTTGATAAAAAATCCATAAACTCCGTCACAACCCGCGGCTTTCCAATTGGGTACACACTGGATAACATTCTTGATAAAATCAGTTTTCACGTCACTTGGAAGCTGTTCAGCTCCAGTAATATGCTTACCAACAATAGCTTTAGGAGCACGGTTCTCCTCTTTCTTCCATACGCCCTCCAGAAAGATAGACACTTATCTTCTGGGACTTGACAATCAGAATCTTTGTTTTCACAGTTCAGTCTTCGATAGAATCTTCTCCTGTTTAGTTCAAAACAGAAATTATCTTGTCTAAACGACTTTCTGGAGCGATAGGTTGAGATTTTTTTCTCCATAATTTTGACTCTATCTTCAATAAGACTAGATACGCGTGCCAGCTCTCCCTTTCTGGATTTTTGTATCCAAACGAGCATAAAATGTTCAGTGTCTTCTCTTTTTCGTCTTTAGATTGCTGGCCATTAAACTTATTAACGAAAGTTAGATTTTCTCTAAGTTTGGAAATCTTTCTTTCCGTATCCTCAAGCCATGTGCTTTTTGTTAGGGGTTGCCTCGTAATGTTTTCATATGAGCATTGCCCGGCATAAATTATATCCGTGATTTCATTTATGCTTGCAGGCGGAGAAGATAATATATATTCGAAATCACTGCATTAATTGCGACAAGAACATCAGTCTTTAGCAATTTATACGGAATCTTCTTTGTGGGCATTCTCGCATTTCGTGGGATTGATTTAAGTTCCTGAATTTGGAGATTAAACTCTTCCTTGCATTTACCATAAATGGAGATTTCTGTCTTTGGCAATAAGTAATCTGAGGTATCCACATTATTTCGACTGCCACAGCCATTAGAGCAGGGCTTTACATTCAGTAAGTTTTTCACATCAGAGACACTCTTTTGAGTGAGAAAGCGGACGTTGAAACATTCGGCAATAAGTCTCCATCCTCCACGAGGAATTCTGCCAAATCGTCTCTTCGCTGACTCCACAACACAGAAATCCATTTGACTTTGTCGTTAGAGTGTTCCTCACCGATCACCGATTTAAGAGGGATTAGATGGGGTGAGACATGTTCGGTAGGGGAGTTTCCACAAATTTCATGGGGATCATGTAGCCCCGAAGACTTGCTTCTTACCAATAGTTGTTGGTTATCTCTAATATCTTTTGTAAGAGAGCCCTCAGGATTTGCTTGCAGACTGGTGAAAACAGACATACACGACACCACAAGAAATTTTTTTTTCACGCTAAAATATTTAAATTAATTATTTGGAGGAAAAAATCAAGAATATGACCAAAAATGTACCATACCGACAGTTAAAGCACAGAGGAGGCAGCATAATGTTATGGGGGTGTTTTTCGTCTCAAGGAGTGGGTGAACTATTTTTCATAGATGGAATATTAAGTGCCAAGATGTACGTCGAAATTTTGGAAAATTGTTTAGTTTCGTCCATCAATAAATTAAAGCTAAGAAGCAATTGGACGTTTCAACACGACAACGATTCCAAACATAAAGCTAAAATAACTACTGAATGGCTTAATAATAATGGAATAAATGTTCTGAAATGGCCTAGTCAATCTCTTGACTTAAACCCAATTGAAAATTTATGGAAAACGTTAAAAATAGAGGTAAGAAACCGAAGACCTAGAAATATAGTGGACTTAAAAGCATTCTGCCGTGAGGAGTGGAATAAAATTTCCAAAGAAGAATGCTTTAAATTAATAGATACATACAAAAGAAGATTAGAAGCAGTAATTGTTGCAAAAGGGCATGCAACAAAATATTAATAAGGCATCGTGCCAACACTTATTGACCCTTAAATAACGCTAAAAATTAAAAAAATGTTTTTTCTTTGTCAATTATCGCTAATTTAAAAGATTTAATTCGCTTGCCAAGAAATTATATTTATGTAATTTCTTGACTTCAACGTGCTTTAAAGATTGTTCAGAAGTAATTCAAACTTTGATAAGCATAATAATGTTTCAAACTTTGTCGTAGACAAAATATCCGGATTATTATTCCTAACTTAAAACCCGTCTTGATCGTCGTGTCCATTTGTCTTTCGATCACCTCAATAGAGACAGTTTAGTGAACGGAGTGGGTCTTCAATTTCCTAGACTGTTTTATCCCATATTGTCGGCAGATGTCCACGTGAATGCACCCTTCAACCTCATTGTGGCGACGCAATCATAACTGTTCAACATTCTGCCATATTTAATAACAAGATGATCCAAAGTATTTTTGGCGGGGTGTATTGGTTTCGACTACTACTTCCGCTGTCAAAGAATAAGTTGCGGTGCTGACTCATACACAGCATTCCCTCCGACCTAGGAGAGTTATTCCCATGCAATAACCACCAGGACGACTTCTTCAGATCAATGTCCAAATCATCATAGCAATTAAATAAATAAAGGGAACTTTTTTCATAGTGAAGAAGCTTTGTTTTTATCTGCTCAATTAAGTACTTTCCTTGCACATCTTTCAAAACGTTCAGTCTGCGGCTTTCCGGAGTTGAATTTTGGTACTTTCTGGATAGGAATTTCCTGATAATGGCTAATTTGTGTTTCACCATTTTTCCCTCAAAAAAAATGTCCGTGTCCACCCGTTTGAGTATATCGATGTTTGTTACTTTGGCCCCCCAAGGGATTCTCAATAAACCCCTCCAGCACAAAGTTCTACGGCATTAATTCTTCTGTTTTATTCAACAAAAATAAAATATTTCATTAAAAAAATATAAATTGTTATTTCAAATTGTTTTAAACAGAAAAAAACATCTAAAAATAAAATTAAGTTCTTATCGTTGGTGCACCCAGGATAATTGTGACCGTCAACGCTTTTTTCGAGTTTACGATTTTTTGTTTTTGAAAGTTGTCTAAGCCTTTTGCATTTCCTAGCCCCATTCTGACATTTTTAAGATCATTTTGTATTGTTAGCGGAGGCTGTACGTGGACTTCCTAGAAAAGAGTCTGTGCCTCAAAAATACGATTTCATGATGTCATTTGCAGGAACAGCAAGGTCAATTCTTAAAATATGTTCAGGCAGTGGTTATGGACCATTCCTTATAATAGTAACCAATCTGATTTTCATATATTTGTCATTTGATTAGTTTTACAAGAAAGAAAAATCCTTATTGGTCGATACCCAGCGAGTTTTACTTGACCACGGCGACTTAATAATTTACTTGAATAAAGTAAAATATTTTTGAGTAAATACTGATCTCTTTTCAGCATAGAAAAATAAATTTTGAATTTTTTGTAAAACAAAAAATGATTAATTTACGTCAATGTTCTCATCGGTAAAAGTCTTAAGTATCATATTGCAGCGAATTGGCTTAATAGAATGAATCAGGGACAACGAATTAATGTTTTGTCCTTTTTTCAAACAATCAAAAGCCTTAAAAAGTCAATATGATTTAAAACCACATAATCTATAAAAGACGATCGCTTTATATTTGCAGATTGTTTTTTAGACAAATTACGACCACTATTTATTGGCCAGTCCACAATTGGATGATGACTTACAGGAAAGGTCGTATGAGGAAGTTGTTCATCCTCGTACTTATTACAATCAGACAATTAAATAAACAAACCTGGACATTCGAACTCGACAAATGTCTTAAATTTCGGAGAATTGCAGAATTTGCAGATTGTATATAATGCATTCTGTGAGACCGTAGAGTAGAGTATGGTCGTGTCATTGGTTTTTCCAAAGCTTCTTCGTCTTGATTGTCTATTTTTGAAACTTTTTCTTCCTCGTCATATCGTATTTCGACAGATTCAAACGATAAAAGTGCTACAACACTTTTTGTACATATAAAAATACTTCTAAATATTAAAGATCATTACTTATTTTCAGAAACGTATAATTTTTTAATCGGATCACATTTTGCAGTAGCTCGAATCACTTTTATACACTGAGCAGAGCGGAAATTCCAAATTCGTATTTTCCCATCATAACAGGCAGTGACCACTCTGAAGTAAACAAGAAAAGCACTCACAGCCACCCTAAATTTGATATTTCAGACTAACTCTGGGTGTGGAAGGCTCATTATTTCACTGATCATCCACTCTGACTTGTTCCAACACTTCACCGTACAGTCTCTTGATGACGTCAGCAGATATAAGTCTGTGAGTGAGATTGCTGTTATTGCTGAATTGTGTGCTTTACAAATCTGTAAATTCTAAATTTTGGCCATACTTTTTTTAGTTTATAATCTTGAAGCGAATATATTCTCAAAACTCCTGTCTTGTCCCCGGAAGCCATAAAATCGGCGTCAACAGCAATCCTTACAATTGGTGTGAAATGTTGGAAAGTATGAAGACATTTTCCAGTTAAACTGTCCCAAACTTTAAGTATTGGAAAATCCAATTCTACCTTTGCACGTGCAATCAGAGGATGCAGAGACGATTATGTTAAAAGAACTTTGTATGTCGTTCACCGTATTTCTGTGACCAATGAATATTTTTGAGCACTTGTTAGTATTTAAATCCCATTTTCTAGTGAAATAAAATATTATAAATTACCTTATTGTGGTGTCGTAGCTTGCAGAATAAACGACGTCAGATGTTACTAAAAGCGCTCGAATCGAACCCACATGTCCTTTAAAAATTTGAGTGACTTTTTGGTAGTTTTCGTCAAATTTCACCACATTGAATGAATTTTGTTTTCCGGTTATTGCTACAACCTTTCCTTGTTCACCAACACCAGCAGAATACTTCTCTCTGCTGCACTAAAAGTGGGCATTTCAAAAGAACAGAACCATTTGAATAATGGAATAAAATTATATGGTTGGAAGTATATATTCCGTTCTTCCAGTTCGACTGATTTGTATGAAATACGCTCTCCTGATTCCAGATGCGTCGGAATATCCATTTTTATGAAACTTGCATAGTTTTTGTTATAAACTTCACCGGGGAAAAACTAAAAAAAATAGTTTTACAACACAAACGTGTAGAATAATATATTTTTTGTGGTTTCTCATAGCAACGCAGTCTTCTCGGAACTCCTTTACTTTAGTGTTCCAAAGACGAGAGACTAAAGACAGATTCCCAAGGGTCTCGTTGTCCAGCATTTGGAATAAATACTTTAATAGGTTATTAGGCAACTTTCCTATCAAATCAAATCGTGTGCTACATTGGTAGTCAACAGGAGAATACCTTTGTTGCTGATTGCTGTGGTCTTGGTACTTGGAAGTTTTACTAATATTTTTAAAATTATTTCTTTTTCTGAGGAGAGAGGTCAACTTGACCAAGACAAACAAAATGTGAAATGATTGAACGTTTTTAAGTATTTTTATTACAAATTTTATTTGAAGCACTCCTGGTAGAGATCCAAACCATTGAAAAGTATCTTCGATTAAAATTCTTGCGGCATTTGACGGAATTGCTCTGTCTGCACTTGTGGATGGTGTGTCACATAGTTGGCGAAAATTATGCTGACTAATCGAATAGACATAGTCACGAGAAATCAAAATGTCTAGAATTTTGGAAAGCTTTAATAGTGAGTCGTAGTTTCTTATTCGGTTCAAAAGGCCATATAGAAAATTTTTTTTAGTTTTTTCACCAATTTGATAAAACCAAGTAATGTCTTGGAGTTTTTCTGTCAAACGACTGTCGTCCAAATTTTCTTGAAATATTGACAGGCTCGGAGATCTTGTGTATCCAACACAATTTTGGTTCATTAATCCAGTTATTTCGATATTTCCATTTTTATTTTGATATAATAAGAACGTTAATCGATGAGAAATCTAATCCCAGAAAACAAATGATTTATTGATATTAATTTAACAGAGATTTGTGGTTTGAAAGTGCCGTTTCTATAGAAATTTTGACGCATTCTTAACTTACTATGTGATAAAACAATTCTTAAATAAATTGATTTTAAAGGTGTATTTGAAGCACCATTCATACAATCCATTAGTAAAATGTTTTTGTTTAATTATACATTAACGTTCAGATGTATTGTTTAGATCAATCGTTTTTCATTTTTAAAAGATAATTGTGGTAAAGGAGTTTTCAAGTATACATACACTTTTAATCATAACTACCTGATACTTCTTTGAAGTGTCTATCCGAATTTTGACAGCAAATTGTGGCCAGGTTCTTCAGAACGGTTAGCTAGGACAACACTGTTTAACAAATTCTGTTTGAATTAAGTTACAATGATGATTTCCAATAACCCGTATCCATGCAAACTTGACTTGTAAAAACTTCACTCCGTTAGAAGCTAAGTACTATTTTGTCTTCTCGATCTACAGTCCGACCCCAAAATGGGGCAGACCCCAGGGGTGGGGCACCCTCGGATTTTGGGGCACCCCCGCAATTTGGGGCACTTTATTCCAAAAGTACATTTTGGCAGAAAAAAAATAAAAATCGATAAAAAATTATGGAATTTTTGGGGCACCATAAAATCATTTATAAGGAATTAAAAATAAAATAAAATTATAATAAATTAATTATTTTTTGTTTTATTTTCAATTTATATTTTTATTGTTGTGGTTATGGATTACGAAACTAAATTGAAGATTGCTAAAGAAATTTTGAAGAAAAATTTATCTGAGAGGCAACTAATGAAAAAGTACAACACAAGTAAAGGAACAATATCAAGAATAAAACGAAATATTGTACCTTTCTTGCAACACGGCAATACTATTTCTGAGGAATATGACACATTTAAAGCCGATAAAGATAAATTTGATGATCAAGTCTTTGAAATATTTCAAAGACTACGCGTAGATAAAATTCCGATTTCAGGCCCTATTTTGAAAAAAATTGCCTTAGTTACAGCTTCAAAAATTGGATTTACTTCTTTTAAAGCTTCCAATGGGTGGCTTGATAGATTTAAATGCTGCAGTTTAATCGGGGAAAAACTTAATCCATTGATTATTGGAAAATATAAAAAACCTCGGTGTCTAAAAAATTTTGATGTTCAAGATTTTGGGTTATTGTATTCATCTTCTCAAAATGCATGGATGACTGGAAAGACTTTTATGAGTTGGCTTACACTTATAAATGAATCGTTTTGCAAAAACAACAGAAAAATATTATTAATACTTGACAATGCGGGATGCCATAAAACTGCCGAATGTTCGAACATCGAATTTTTATTTTTGCCGAAAAATACAACGCCCTATTTACAACCTTTGGATATGGGAATAATCAAGATTTTTAAAGATTATTATTCCTCTTTCTTAATGGAATTTTTATGTTTTCAAGATTTCGAAAACGATTTTACACATTCTATTGGTAAATTAAATTTGCGTCAGGTTATGATGCTAATTTCAAAAGGATGGGAGAAAATAGATGCTAAAAGTATTGTTAATTGTTGGAAGAAAATCGACAGGAACCGTGATTCTTATGCAACAAAAAACTGTCTAACAGATGAACATTTAGATCAAGTTGTTAACGAAACAATTGATGGAGAATGCGAAGACATGAACAATAATGTTTATGATACATATTCAGAAACCGAAAATAGTGAAAATGTCGTAGCAAAAACAAAAGATCTGCTTAACAATTTAGAAGAAAAAATTTCTAATGTTGCACCAAGTATGCTCCGAGATTTTTTTGATTTTCGGCTGAAATTGACGAACAATATCAGACAAAACTCTACAAATAAAAAGAAAATAACTGAATATTTTAGTAAAAATGTTTTTTGATGTTTATTAATGGTTTAATTTTTAAAAAAATAACAAACCCCTGTTTTTGGGGCACCCCCGCATTTTGGGGCACTTGGTGCCCCATTTGGGGGTCGGACTGTATAAAGCTTCCATCCAAGTACCCTCACCCAATTATTGATAATAAAATAACTGTTTAAATTTTGCTCATTTTAAAGATCATAAACACTATTTTAATCCATTCAACAATTTACAATAAAAAAGTTTACAAATATGAAAATTGTATGAAATCATAACGAATTCTTTTGAATTTCGTCCAAGCATCCAAATAGTGGTGGAATTTTGACAAAACAATCAGCCGAAACTATTCCGTCAGGTCTGGGAATATAAGGAGGACGCATATCTTCAATGTTATCCCAATTAATTTCTTTAAAAAATGAATACGTCCTAATCTCTGCAAATCAATTTAACAAAAATTGGAACGAGAAGCGTGATTTCTCCGTTCGACCACGTCATAACATAAAAATTTATCGAGGAAATTTTGAGCAACTTCTGAGATCAAACCTGGCTCAATTTCAACCTTTTCTATGAAAATTAGCAGGTCTAATATATTACCGTTGTTCAATACATTGTGAAAAACGCAACTCACAGTCAAGCCAGAAAATGGTGGTTCCCCAGTCAAAAACTCAAAAGTACAAACTCCGAGTGACCACCAATCCACCTCACTCCCTTACCATGACAGCCATACATCTAACCACCGTCTCCTCCTCTCGTCAACAATTCTGGAGCCAAGTAGTCAGGAGTCCCGTAGACCCGAGTTCTATTTTTTTGAGGCTTACTCTCCTAAAAACGTGAAATTATCACAAAAAACCTGAGACCGGATTCTCTCCAAATTGATTGGTAGAGGACTCAAAGATGGATTGGGAGGATAAGATTGAATTCGATCAAGCGGGACGCCTATTCCGTCTTCATTTTCCTGACAGTTGATATGCGAAAAAAACAGTTTCTAATTTTGATGTGAGCGATAGGATCTGGCCAGGCGTACGTTCAATTCCGTTTATTTTTCTTTTTTTTCCAGAATTTGGTGTCGAAAGTATATCTGCAGGAACAATTTCTCAAAAGTAATTTCGTCAGCTGAACCTCTTCCAAGCTGGATTTTGGAAAGTCCAAAATCTGTCAATTTAAGATGTCCGTCGGCAGAAATGAGGATATTTTCAGGTTTCAAATCTCTTTGAATTACATAGGTCGAGCAAACCGGTGAATTATAAGATGTTTGTGAAGGTACTCGAGGGCCAAAGATATTTCTGCGACGTAGCAAACAGTCATCGGCTCTTCAAAGGTCACACATTTGTCCAAAAGAGTCCTGAGATCTCCTCCTGGGAGATATTCCATAATCTTAAAATACATATTAGAATATTTATACTAAATAAACATTATTCTCGTTTTGTAGCGAATAAAATAAATGTACTATAAAAGAGCATCGAGTTATTGCTAGAGCGTCCCGTTCTTGGGTCACTTTTGAATATTTTTATATTCAATTACATTGATTAAACATATTCTTATTTCTCATGAATTGTTTGTCGATTACCTTCATTGCAAGGAGGGTTTCAGGGGTATTTTTCCGTGATACTAAAAATACAGATCTTTATTAGATTCCAAATAATAACCCAAAGGCGCCTTGTTTTATTAGTTTTATGACTCCAAAATCGTCTACTTTGGGCAACTATTCAAAATATGAGCAAACAATCTACACCTGTGCCATAAATTTAAATTTCCAAATATTTTTAATAACATTTATTTTAATCGAATAAATTAATAATGATTATAATAAAAAATAATACATTATTTAAAAAAATTTAGTTTTATCGGACACTTTCGGGGCCAAAATCAGTTTGACAGTTTATGGCATTTAGAACTTTTGATAAGAGTCGCTGTGCTAAAATTAAACTTAGCATCTTTAATTCGATCAGAAATTTTTTAAAGATCAATGTATTGAAAACTGCCACTTAATAAATTGGTCCCACTGGGATCTCAGCCAAATCCTCAGCTATTTAACACTTTTTTTTGTTAAATTATTTATATTTAAATTAAATTTATGATAACTACAAGTTAATTAATAAAAGCTTCATGGGCGGGAAGCCAACGCGATCGAGAAAGAGTTAGAGCGTACTGTCGCAAGGGATATCCGCTCGAAAAACCATCTCGATTCGCGGGCGTCGCCTGTGATAGCAGACATGCGGGACCCGATCTCCTGAACGAAGCTGATTGCCTTACTGCCCAAGGAACCGGGAGTCTCAACCGCGAAACACTTAGGTGGCAGATATTCCAAAACCACCAAATCATGACTGCAGTTTAATTATCTATGGCGATTATATCCTAATAACGGATAGATCGTGGCATCCAAGCAGATTGATCAAACTGGTTGATTAAATAAGATCCTAGTGCCCAGAAAAAAGTATATTTCTGACCTAGGAAGAAAATGATAGACAAGCTAAAATTTTACTATCTAAATTCAAACAAAATCTGGAAACGAAATGACTTAGAGTGGTATTTTAAAATAATTAAAAAATACTTATGGAATTTACAATTAGGAAGAAAAGGGCGACCAAAATTTTGATGGGTCCAATTCATTTTGATGGAATGCGAAAACTGCCATTTTCATTCACAAATCTGGTGAAAATAATCTGATTATATGGATGCGAAATTTTTGATGTAAATGATAGCATCGTTAACCTGTTTAACAACAAGAGATATGCATTGAAGTTAGTTTTTAGAAGGAAATTTGACACGGCATTGACTAAGTCAGAAAACAATTCGGTAGATTGCTTCAATAATTTAATTGAGAAGAAGGAAAGCTTTTTATTTAAAGTAAATCAATTAGGGTAAAGTCAAATTTGGGGAGATGCAAACAAATGTCTCATAAATAGGCCAGTAGCTAATCCCTAGTTGCTCATCACTATTTGTTTATTTTAAATACAGTAAATCCACCGATTTTTTTGGTCGGTCCCAAAATCGCCGGATTCGAGAAATTATACTGTATTAATAATTTGAATTTTTATCGACGCGAACAATTCCGCTCGAAAGTCTTGTATTTAGCATTTAAGGTGCTAAAAACATTCAAAAATTTACAAAACACTTGTCTAAAAAGATGATTTAAAATACTTCAAGAGGGTCTTCATCTTTGCCTGATTTTCCTCACGTGAGCCCACCAAAGTGCGTCTTATACGTGTAACCCTGGTCACGGGGATTGCATTATACTTTCGTCCATATGAAATCATGAGGATTTCCATGTTCGTAGGAGCTGAGGACCTCCCTCTAGTCCAGCGCTCCGTGGAGGTAAAGGCTCTTTTCAGGTTCACCTCGATCTATATTTTGTTGGTCCAGGAAACTGATTTACCCCATACCGTAGATACGTAGGAGCAGCAGGGCACGATGTACTTGTATAAACAGCCAAGTATGGGGTGTTTTCGAAAATTCCAAAGGCCGAAGAAACATTTTAAGACGTTGGTTTCCTTTTCATGTTTCATTAAGACATTGACGATGTGAGGGGAGAAGCACATGTGAGTATCGAACATAATTCATGGAATCTTCTTGGTCCGGCAAAACTGATTTTTTTTGTCTAGTGTAAAACGCATTGACTTCTTCCGAAGTCTTTTATCGGAGGTAAACAGGAAAGTCGCCGACTTTCCTAAAGTTGATATGCGATTAACAGTGATCCAGTTATTTAATATATTCAAGTTTCATTGTAGCGTTGATGAAGCAGCCAGGATGTTCAAAGCTTTCGAAGCAATGACGATGTCATCGGCGTAAGAAATCAGATTTAATTTTCATTATCCATTAGAGGCAGATTAGCGATGAAGAGGTTAAACAGAACGGGCGAAAGCGAGGAACCTTGCGGACCTTCGAGTCGATTTTCCCATATATCTTTCCGACCACTTAGGAAGTTTGATAGCTAAAGCTTGAAATTTGCAGGCATTTTTGATATAAATATCTTCTGAATAAAGATTTTTCTCGATACTGAGTCGAAGACTTTTTGTAAGTCAATAGTACAAAGAACGGTTTTTTGATGTTCGAGTTCTCGTAAGAATCCAAGCTGAACAAAATTAATCAAAGTGGATAAGTTTGTCAGAGTAAATCTCTATTTTAAAATTATGCTGAAAGGCTTGTCGAAAAGATAGCCTTTGATCTTCAAGAGAACAAGTTTTTCTAAAGAACTTCGACATGGAATAAAGTAGGGCGACTGGTCTGTAAGAGCATGGTTCCTTTTTAGATTTTCCTAGTTGTAGAATTAAGCGAGGTGGGCCATTTTCCACAGTGAAAGAATAAAATTTTTATTAATAGAGTGATTGAGGTTTTTGTCAGAGCCGTAGAATTATTGAGATTCCGTATCACTGGGTAATGGTGACTTAACGATTTTAAGTATTTCCATCCTTAATAACAGGCCTTAATAAGGCCGATACTGAAGCCTGGAAGACCAAGAGGGGACCCGGCATCTTTCAGGCCGATTTCCCTGTTATGTTCGAAGTCAAAAATCCTGGAAAGACTGGTTCTTGGCAGAATAGAAGATTTCTTACCCGAAAGACATTTTCAACATGGGTTTAAGAAGGCAAGTCCACGTCTTCGTACCTCCAATCCTTGTCAAACTTCATCTGTACCGGTTTTGCCAGCAAACCGAGGCACCAAAAGACCGTGCTCTGTTCCGTCGACATCAATAAACCCTTCGATTCCGTCTCGAAAAAGCTCCTCTCAAAAAAGATATTCCAATCCGATTTTCCTCTGAAGCTAAAAATATGGATTACCAACTTCCTAAGTGGACGAAGGGGAAGGGTGTGCCTCGGTGGTCTGAAGTCCAAATCTCGTCTTCTACCCAACGGAGTACAGTATAACCTCCATTTGGGGCAGACCTCTGGCTTGGGGAACCTCTATTTTTGGGGAAACCTCTATTTTTGGGGTAGTTTGAAAAGGATATAATTTTTATGCGGTAATTTCCAAATTTAGAAATTACCGGAACCTCTAAGTGGGGCACAGGATTTTTAATTTATATACATATTTGCTATTAAAATTAAAATTAATTATATAAAATTTCATTTGGAAGCCTCGTGTAATTTTTGTATTCTTGTTGTTATGGCTCGTAAGCTTAGTCTTGAGTTAAAGATCAAAATTGCCAAGGAATTAAGTGAAAATAAACATCTTACTGAACGAGATATTGTAGATAAGTACAAAATTAGTAAAGGTTTTTTATTAATGTAAGTTTTTAGGCGCTGTGTCACGTATTAAAAAAAATTATCTCAATTTTTTTAATACTGGGGCTGTTCAAACAGATTTTCCCAGAAATATTCAACGCTCTCCTCATACTTTATCCCAAAAATTGGATAAAATTGTTTTTGAGGCTTTCACCAAGACAAGGGAAGAATTTATTCCTGTGTCCGGTCCTCTTTTAAAACATGTTTAAATGTTCTTAAAAATACTTTATTTATTTATAAATTAATGAAAAATATGCTAAAACTATTAAAATTTTTATAAAAATAAAGAAAATTTCAGACCTCCATTTTTGGGGAAACCTCTATTTTTGGGGCAATTTTTCAAAATTGATGCCCCAAATGGAGGTTATACTGTACCTCAGGGATCCCCCTTATCGCCGGCCCTCTTCAACCTATTTTTGGAAGACCTCCCTCACTCCCTCGACAACAATGACATTGTTCTCTCATACGCGGACGACATCGTACTAGCCTCACGGGACCGGGACATCCAGAAGGCCTCTGAAAGGCTCCAAGCTAACTTGGATCGGCTGAACCTATGGCTGACGGACAACCGGCTCGTGGTAAACGCGGCGAAGTCCGCCACGTCCCTCTTCAGTTCGGATAAAAGATTGGGAAGGACGTCAGTCGACTTAAAGCTGAATAATATATCCGTTCCCTTCTGCAGGAGTCAGACGGTGCTAGGAGTAACCCTCGACATGCATCTCTGTTTCTCCCCACATGCGGACAACCTCCTTCGCAAATGCGAACAAAAATTGAACATATTACGAACTCTATCCGGAATATGGAAAAACGGGTCGCACCCGGTACTGGCGAATATCTGCCGCCAGTACTTCAAACCTTGTATTGCCTACGCTTGCGGATCATGGGGTCCACGGCTATCGTGGTCCAACAGGAGGCGAATCGAGAAGGCCCAACAAAGGGCCCTCAGATTAACCGATCGTTGGTCACATGATAGCCAATGCCCCGGTGCAGCTTCTCTGGAAGACCTCATCAAGCTGAACCTGGGCCCGTCAGCGAATGCTCCGCCAAAAACGGCCTGCTGCCCAGTGCGATCTTGTGTGGGCTCGTGGAAAGATCACCGAGCGAGGATGAGGTCCCTGGTTGAGTGCATCGGAATTACGTGACGTTTGTTCGGTTTTTAGCGTGGTCTTGGTGATTTAATAAATAAATAAATCACATCGTTATCCACAAAAAACTGTTGTTTCCGGTTCCCGTTTTAGTTTTTTGCACACTGATACTGGGAAAGCAGACCTTTGATGGTCCTTGTGCAAGATTTTTGAGTATAACTTCATAAGGGTGTTGAACTCTTTTTCGGTGTAGTCACCTTCCGATAGATTTTTCATCACACCATATCTCCCGAATGGTTTTCCAAATTGACGTCGTCAAACTATTTCTGTTTATGGAGGAAACCATTTGAAATCATTTGAATCTCTCATTGAAAAGTATATAATATCTAGATCTCGCAAATGATGTCAAATCAATTTACCGAATTTGTGTGATACGCCTGCAGAGGAATGCGAATTCTGACACATTAAGTAAATTTGGTATTGCTAGTTCAGAATTGCATCTGAGTCATCATCAGAGAGATCTGAACACAAAAAAAACAAAACATTTTTTAATTTTGAAAGAATGAAAATAAGCAAAAAAACTATTTCTTTTTTATTAATTCATGTAGTAATCTGTCCACGTTTTTTCATTTGACTGTAACATCTCTGAACTGTAAGGAAAAATCGGTTGATAGGGGTTTTCGTACGAAAAGGGACATAAAATCTCATGGTAATTCATGTTTAGAAAATTTGAATAGTAATTATAGTCAACCGGGGGAAATCCTTCATAAAACGGTATATAATTAAACATCCATGGGTTTTCAAAATTCTGTAAATACAATGGAAAAATCATAAAATTTTTAAACTGCGACTAACAAAAAATTTTAACCTGATAATGGTCAAATTCGTCATTCAGCGAAAACTTGTGTGAGGCGGTGGGGACAAATTGTTGGTCAATTGTGTTTTGTTTGCTCGCTTTGAGGTGCTCCTTGGCCTGATTCTGGCGACCGAAGAATTGATGGAGAACTCTGTGCATTTAAATGGGAAAAGTGCCTGCTGATTGTACTTGTGCTGGGCACTTTGTTCACAGGACAGACTTTGTTGGATATCAAAAGAGATCGGATCTCTCTTACATATAAGTAAGGATTCTGAATTTTGTATTTTTTTATTTCCTCCACCACGCGTTCTATTGCTACTCGAGGCCCCTGCCTTTTCTTTTTTGTATTTACAAGACTACGAATGTAAACTCATTTCACAAATGATAATTATAGAATATTATTACCTTAATGTTTTTGTTTTTTTGGTCATGTTTGATAACTGCTTTCTGCTTTGGCAAAGTTCTTTGGATATTTTAGTTGGAGGTGTATCATCATTCCCTTTAAATAATTCAGAATAATCAAAAAAAACAAATTTTTTTCTCAAAATCGTTTGAAAAAGTCGAAAAAGCATTATTTTTAAACAAAAGCATAGTTTTTGAAAGGTCTTTTTGAGATGTGGATCGAAACGGACTACATGGAGACGAATTTGCATCTGATTTGTACTTAAAAAACTGCTCATTGATTTCCATTGATGTTTGTTTAGAGGAACTCTGATCCTTCTCCAAAGTTTCTTGCTTTAACAAATTATTATTGAAATCATTCATTTTGTAAATAAAGCGGTCAACGTATTTATATTGCTAGAATAAACGCCATTTATTAAAGCCGATCGATAATCAACTTTGAGTAAAACTGAATCAAGACAACGTGTTTATTAGCAAATATGATCAAAGTCTGCTTTAAGATCAAACCTTTCAACTTGAATAATAATTGAGCTTAGTAGTTTAGAATTTGTGCGTATAACCTGTTTTCTGATCGTTTAGTTGGAATGATTGCATTTATTGATGAAAATGGAAATTCATGTACACAAGTAGAATTCATTGTAGTCATCAATTTTAAAATGAATGCATTTTCAATAAATATTGTTCTATTTCTTTATAGTTTGGAATATTTCTTTACCTAGTCCATCAGAGTACCACTTTTCTTAATAACATAAAGTCTTTCATCGAATATAATATGAAACAGAAATTCGAGAATGGTATTTTTGTTCTTTTTTGAGGCATTTAGAAAGGATTATGGAAAGTTTTGTGATATTCAAATGCCAAACCACAAATATATGAATACAAGTACAGTTTTCTCCGGTAACTGCTGAGGCGGGAAGACGCCTAATGTTGGCCATCATGCGCCTATGCACAAGAATTATCTCTGGTAAGATCCTTCCTTTCGCAAGGGATTTACTTTTCTCCGCAAATCTGACGGCTCTAAACAAATGTGATGGTGGAGACCCATTGCTGTTGGGAGTGTCTTTAGACGCCTGGGAGCTAAAATTATTTGCCATTCGGTAGTCTGTGAAGCAAGTAAACTTTTAATGCCGATCCAACTGGGCGTAGGTGTGAAAGGTGATTGTGAAGCAGCCGCCCACGGTATACGGCAGCTGGCTTCTTCCGAAAATAATGGAGTCCCTTTCCTCCTTAAACTGGATGTCAAGAATGCATTCAATTCTATCCGTCGAGATCATATTTTAGAATCTGTTCGTAATCGCTTTCCCTCATTATATCCCATCGTACATCTATCATATGCCTCCCCAAGTTGTCTCCTGTTTGCTGACAACGTTATTATGTCTGAATCGGGGATTCAACAAGGTGACCCATTGGGGCCTCTTCTGTTCTCCCTAGGAGTACATCATATTGCGTCTCAATTATCTTCCAAAGTCAATCTTTGGTATCTTGATGACGTCACACTTGGTGGAGATTTGGAGGTCGTGAAAAATGATGTCACAAGAATTATTTCTGGATTTGCTTCTATCGGACTCGTTCTCAACGGATCTAAATCTGAACTAATCCGCCTGTCTGCAAATCCACTTGAATTTAAATCTATCTTCTCAACTTTGGCTCATCGTATTGAGCATTTGAGCATCACCGCTTTTGACGACCTTATTATCCTCGGATCACCAATCAGTGGTAAGGGAAAAACTGTCGGATGGCTTAAGAACTTCTTGTGCGAGAGAAAATCGTTCATTCGTTGTGGAAATTTGCTATCGAAGGCCGTGAATCTGAGGAGAGGTGTTCCTCAGGGATCGGTTCTCAGCCCCTTGCTCTTTAATATATTTCTGGCCGACGTCCCGAAACCACATTTTCCTACGAGCAGACTAATTATCTACGCAGACGATATCTTGGTTACGGATGTCTCGATGTGGGGACCCCGACACAGAAGAAGGCTGTCCTGGAGCAGACTAGAACCGTACTTGGAGGAACTTGAAATCTGGTGCAATGGTAAAGGCTTGAATCTCGCTCTGGACAAAAGTACCATTTGTTGGATTTCAATGGGTCGTGACAAAAAACCGACTTTCGAGGATTATGGGAACCTGATTATATCGAAGAACCTACGTTACCTGGGAGTAACTATAGACCCCACCGGGTCATACAAACCCCATGTGCATGCAAAGCGGAAACAAGGAGCGAAAATCCTAAAAAAACTGAGGCGTTTTTGTCTAAGCGCAGAAACGTTTCTACACATCTACCAGACTTGTGTTCAGCCACTAATAATCTATGGCTCGGAGGGCTGGTACCAAACTGATGAAAGGGACCTTCTAATCGCCAAACTCGAAAAAACCAGACGATTTGCCATCAAACTGGCATTCGGCCTGAAGTTCAGCAGTCCGCTGGAAGACCTGCATGAGCGGAGTGTTGACACGATTGACGCGATCCTGGCAAAAACTCGAACTCGCTGAGGGAGATAAGACAGTCTCCTGGGGCAAAACCGAAGTTGAGACCTTCGTGGCTCTCGTTATCAAGCCCCCTAAGCTCTAATTCCTCGGCCACTTTTCTTTTGGACCTATTGTAATAAATAAACCATATTCATTCATTCATTCAATCAGTGGTAAGGGTACTAAGAAGGCTCTGGCTAACAAGGAAGAGGAGATAAAAATCCTCATTTCGCGTATCTGTAAACTCGAATCACACCTGGGGCTTTGTCTACTCAAGAACTATCTCTTTATTCCGAAACTTACTTTTCTCATGCGCTCTACGCCGTGCTTCCGAGAACAAGAATACTTATCTCACCTGGATAATCTGGTTTCCAAAGCCCTTGGGGTTCTGGTAAACATAAAACTCAAATCTGATGATATGGTGCGTGCTAATTTGCCCATCCGTTATGGGGGCATCGGTATTCGCTCTTGTCGCGACTTATCCCTTCCGTGTTACCTATCATCGTTGTCCGCTTCAACTAATTTCGTCAACTCTGTTCTTTTTTCCTCTTCTGAACAGTGCGAGTTGTTGGAATATGCGGCTGGTGTCAACGTGTGGGTTTCTTGGGGGCTTAAAGTCCCGGACATTCCGTCGGCTCAAAAGAACCGGGACAACATTTATTGTTCTCACACAATTGAAGATATCCGGTCACACGCCGATCAGTTTCAGTTGGCAAGCATTAATTGTGCTTGTCAACCGCATTCGGGAGATTGGTTGAATGCGTTACCGATCTCGTCAGCGGGCATGTTCCTGGACGACGAATCGGTCCGCATCGGAATCTGTTTACGGCTTGGATAGAGATTTGCCAGCCGCACCATTGCAGATGTGGACAACTCATTGACAGAAGAGGTTTACACCCTCTCTCTTGTCGCCTCAGTGCCGGCAGGATCCCCAGGCACGCCTCATTGAACGACGTTGTGAAGTGCGCGCTTGACGCCGCTGGATTCCCCTCGATGTTAGAACCGATAGGACTAGACCGTGGAGATGGAAAACGCCCTGACGGGTCGACTTAATTCCCGTTCAGGAAGGGAATGGCACTCGTGTGGGATGTTACCTGCGTAGACTCATTGTTAGGGCGATTTTTTTTTAACCTGAAAAATAAAAATTTTAACCTAAAAACTTTAACTTTATTAACCTAAAAACTAAAAAAATTAACCCAAAAATTTAACTTTATAAATAAACAATAAAAACACTAAAAATGTTTGTTGCACATACAAATTACATGATTTTCTAAATTTTCTTGTAGAAAATTTCGGTTGGATCTTAGAAAACTCTTTATTAGAGAGAAAGTTCTTTCAACCGAGCAAGAGGTCGGCTTACAATTCAGAAGTAATGCATACTCGGCAGGAGATATTTGTGAATTAGTCATTCTAATTATGTTCGAAATATCGTTTGTTTTAAGCCTTTGAATTATGTATTCTTTGATAAATTTGTTGTCATTCCCAAATTCCAACGATTCTAAACAATAATATGCCTGTTCAATTGTGAAGCGCGTACTTTCAAATTTCGTAATAATATCTGCAATAGCGACATTTACTCGAAAACCTGGAATGTTTGAATAGCTTCGGATAAGGTCACATAGACTGCTCACTAATACATGGTTTCGAAGACTTTCTTTGGCTGTTCGAACTAGATATCCATCATCCGCGAATGATGCGAAAATATTTTGTACTCCGATCAGATTTTCTGAATAGTAAGTAGCGGCCTTAAGCCAACTCCCCCATCTTGTCAAATGCACACGAGGTGGAATGGCGATGTTTCTGTCTTTAAATATTCGTTTTCTTGTATTGTTCTTGTTAATTGCTGCTTGTACAGTAGCAATCATCAAATCAATTTCCGGATAGGAAGCTTTTATTTTCTCACAACAATTGTGTAATAGATGAACAGTACATGTGACATGGAATAACTTGGGGTACAGATTTTTAAGTATTTTGCCAGCTAAAACTTAAACATGAAATTTTACCCGATTTCATATAATTTGCGGCATCCGAAATTAACAAAAGGAAATTTTCCCTTTGAACCAAATTATTCCGAAGTACATCGTCGACTATTTGAGCAATGATGTTCTTGTTAGGAGCAGATTCTACGGGCTTAAACGATATCAGATATGTTGTTTCAGGAGAATTTAACGATCCAATCATCACAGCAACGTATCTTTGGCCACGAATTTGTGTTTCATCCGCAATAGCAAAAACCTTTTGATCGCTACGAAATAAAGTAAATTTTTATACACAATTTTTTGTTGAATTATCAATTTTTGATCAATTGCGATTTGATTGACACAGCTTCTAGCCTTCGATGGTGAGGGTACTCGCACAGAACCTCCGTAAAACAATTCTCTAAGCCATGGCATAGATAGTTTGTTTAGCGGAATATCGGATTTAATGAATGCTCTGGTTACTTGTAGAGCCCAATCATCATTTTTGGCATATTGGTCAATATTTGTTTGGTGTGATGTGGTCAGATAATCTACAAAAAATAATTTTTATTTCGAATAAACTCAATGAATTTTGATGTTTCTGTGAGGATCGATGAGAATTTACAAAATGCCTTTTTTCGCATTTAATATTACACAAACAGAGACGACAATATAATACACCATCCTCAAGAATCATAAATTCTTGAGGATAATCCTTAACAATGGCTTTAGCTTTGATTTGATACGATTTTGCTATCTTAGGCATGTCAACCAAAAATTTTTGTTACAGAATGTATTATTAATTGTTAATTTAAAAAATTAATAAATTATATCAAAAAATATAAGGTTAAAATAATTTTAACCTTATAATTTTAAATTTTAACTTTTTAACCTAATAATAATGTTTAATATGCATTTATTTATAATAAAATATAGTTAAAAAATCATTTAAATTATTATTTATTTACTATTATTAAATTTTAACTTTTTTAACTTAGTTCGCCCTACTCATTGTCCTCATCATCGTTGGTTGACTCCGCTTCTCGTCCTGGATCTGCATCTGCCCTTGCCGAATCTAGGAAAACTGCAAAATATGGCTCTTTGACCGATACCTGCTGTTTCATTCCTCTGGCTTTCGAGACCAGTGGGATAATTGGACCCAAAGCCCTCAAACTCCTCTCAGAGATTGGTTTAATCATCTTGAGGAGGAGTCACAATAGTCGTGAAACGAGCTGGCTTTTTCAGCGGATATCGTTCGCGATATTACGTGGAAATTGCCTGTCCATCCGCTCGGCGACTCATCTAATTTAGTTAACTTCTCTATTTTACTTGTTATTTTTTTAAATATAGTACAGTTCTTAATCTTTTTTATTAAAATGATTTAGCAAAGTTAAAATAAATGTTATAAACATATTTATTATAATTTAATCTTAGTTTAATCATTTAATATATTATAATTAACAAAACATGGTTGATCGTGACGTGATACAAGCAGATACAGATTTTTTTAACTATGAAGTGGATTTTGACCTAGGAAATTTACTTGTCTCGAATCGTTACGACATAGAACAGTTATTTAGATAATTTTAATAAAAAAGACATGACGAGACAAAATATCTTGAATCTGCCACAAAAGACGTTCAACGTATTTTTAACGAACTCTGGAAAGTAAAAATTTAATTAAGCATGTTTAGCTCCCAAAAATAACAAAGGACAACACTTCATTTATACAAGTATAATTTTTACGTATAAAAAAAGCTTCCAAAATGCACGAGCAAAATTCCCCGCCAAATGCCAATCCCTGAACCCAAACCTCCCACAAAATGGCAGGAATTTGCCAGACTTAAGGGAATTAAGTCAAAAGAAAAACAAATTTGGAACAACGATACCAAACAGTGGATAAAAAGGGCAGATAAAAATAAAGAAGCTCCAAAAAAGTGGGTCGTCGAATTACCAAATGACCAAAGTTTGGCAATTTTTTTATTTTAGGTCAATTTACGGATAAATTTTCTGAAGAAAAAAAACTCAAAAAAGAACGAAGCGACAAAAATGAGCGGAAACGTCTTGCAAATTTGACCAGAGCCGGGAAGAGTGGTTTTTTAATTTATTTGCAAAAATAGCTCTTCCTGCTAATTTCCAGCAGAGCAAGTGCTCAAGTGAGCAAATAAGACAAACTATGAATATTGTTCGTGAATCCACTGCCTCTTTGGGTAAATTCACGGACACTATGAGGGGCGAAAAGAATCCGCGGAACAAGCAAAGGAGGCGTGATTCCGTTATTTATTTATTTTTTATTTTGAAGATTGGTTCAATGTCTGGGGATTTTATAGCAGAGAAAAAACGCCATTTATCAATGGTGGATGAAATAACGACAGTCTCACTTAAGAATGTCACTAAAAAATCAAAAAATATGTTTGTTATGATTTAATTATTATTTAGTGAAGATACAAGTAATCAGGTATTTCCTGTCAGCGAAAAAAATGACGGGAAACGGACTAAAAAAGTCAGGTCAGTGGGGAAGTTCAGGAAAGGGTTGGATTTTCCCGCCAAAAGAAAACATGTCGGTACTGCGAACAAGGCAAAACGTTTTAAAAAGGATTAAAATTTGTTTTATTATTTTAATGTGTTTTTGACCTATTGCTTTTATTTTATTGGCTGTTTTATTAATCAAGAGATTATTGCCTCAGAGACGAGCGGCGTGATTGAACCCGAGTGAATGAGGATTTATTTGTCAATCGGGAAGCTCATTGGAAAGAGGACAAATGACTCCCGGGAAACAACCTGACCTTACCAGAGGATATCGATAGTAACTCGCTTGCTATCCGCAATGCGATCAATGGCGAATCATGATTTTCAAAATTAGCAGTTACGATAATTAAAACGATTGATTTTCTTTTCGCAAAAAAATTATAGATTAAAAAAAATTATTCCCCTGTAACAAAAATCAAAGGTAATTTAGCGTCGCGCTCGAAGGTAATCTGTACATATTTGCTAAAAACAGGATTCACTACTAATATAAAATGTTTGCAGGATAAAAACTTTTTTAATGGTCAACGGAAACAGTGTAACCACTGTAAAAGTAAGGCAATGACCGTTGACCATTTTGTCAAGAAGTGCGGGAGTATGCTTTACCATGATTACACATGGAGGCATAACGAGGTGGTGAGATTCCTCCATCTTTTGCTCTACAATAAGTATGTCTTGAGGCGGTTCAGAAAGTTGCGAACCCATCGAGTTCAATTGGTGTGTGAGAACTCGAAGGTGTGGATTAAAGTGGATACCCACATACGCACCTCGATTGTTGTCTAGCACAACAAACCCGATATTGTAATCTACGATGGGGTCATCGGGGAGATTGTTAGCGTGGAGGTGGGCATCACGTGCTTAGACAGTTTGCAGATAGTGGAAATGGAGAAAAGGAAGAAGTATGACCTCCTTGCAAACGAGCTACCTCCTTGTAGGACTGATGCACCAATGCAAAGTCCATGTCATTCCGTGTATGATGACATGGGATGGACTGGTCACCAAATACCACAAGCGGTACTTAATACAGTTGGGTGTAGATAAGTTCCTACAGGCTTATATGGTCAACTGTTCTTAAGAGGACTCTCGAGAGTGTCTTGTTTGATGCTCGCTGCACTTTTCCGAAGGTCTACAGTGCCAGAGAAGAGGAGGAAGAGATTTGTAAAGAGATTTTATTGACCAAAGAACCAGGGTAAGCCAGTTAAATATAATCCCCCGTGATCTCCGATTCATATTGCAAGCGAAGTAAATTCTTCTGAAAGGTACGAGCCTGCCCACAATGATCAAACTGAGACGACGATGTCCCAGGGTCAGAGTTTTAGAAATCATTTTTCGGTAGGCATTAAGTGCCTCCTGAGCGTTTCCATATCTGATTGGAAGTTCCAAGTGACATGTTGGACCCCATAACGCCACGCTAAGACCAGAGAGAAGGTAAGAGATCCTCATTTTTTAACTGTTTCGTGCCAAAAGGACTCGTCGCCTTGCGGCAGACTCCTTCTCGTTCTGTGAAGACTAATGTGAATAAGACAAAAATCTCCAGTCCACGTGCTGCATCAGTAGATGCGGCGTGGAATGCATGGATACGTTCCGAAAAGCGGCAAAGGAGGGAGATGCAAGAGAGATGAAAAAACAGATAGTAGGAAAAACAGAGTTGGCCCTTCATTCTTTTGTTAACCACGTTGCAGAATCTGCACATGGGAACGGCAATGGGGCCCGGATGGGAGATAACCATGCGGGGGGATGAAATCGGACGAACTATAGAAAAAGAATTGATATAAAAGGAATTAGAAGCAGAAATGAAAGATTGAGGATTGGAAAGAAAATTAGAAATTGATATAGAAATGATTTAGAGAGAAAGAATTAATATGAAAAGGAATTACAAAAAGAAATTAGAAATTAGAGGAAAAGAACAACAACGTGCAACCTGCGGGTCTCTTCCTGATTTCGCTCGTAACCGTTTTATTTCCAATTCCCTTCTGATTTCGCACGCGAGATCTTCTTTTCTGCTAACCTTGCTACCCTCGGGAAAAAGGACAACGGCATCAGACCCATTGCCGTGGGAAATGTTTTCCGGAGGCTCTCTGCTAAGCTTCTGTGTCAACCTATTGTCCCCTGCTTGTCCTCGGAGTTTCTACCTGCCCAACTCGGGGTCGGTGTCTTAAATGGCTGCGAAGCGGCAGTTTATTCGATTCGTTAACTAATCGAATCGTTAGAGGAGTTTATCATAGTTAAACTCGACGTTTCGAACGCCTTTAATTCCATCAGACGTCATCACTTGCTGAAGCGCTGCCGCGAAATTGTTCTTTTTGCATATTCTCTAGTGCATCTCTCATATGCTTCTTCAAGCATTCTTATGTTCTACCATGTTCCTATCTCTTCGTCCACCGGCGTCCAGCAGGGTTATCCCCTGGGCCCTGTGCTTTTTGCTCAGGGCGTTAATAGTATCGCTTACTCTGTCCGATCCCCTATTAACATTTGGTATCTGGATGACGCAACTATTTGTGGTTTTCCTGATGTCGTTTTCGACGACCTCCGCTCTAATCTCCCTTCCCTTTCGGACATCGGCCTATCTATAAATGCGGACAAATCCGAAATCGTGAACATTAATCTAAATCCAACTCTGTTCATTGCCACAACTTCCACATGCCAAAGTATTCTTTCCGACGCCCGAATTACTGCCAAACTGAATCTGACGATTCTCGGTGCTCCTTTGGGTCCTTTTGCCTTTGAAAACTTCATGTCTGGCAAAATCTCGAATCTATCCAAAGTGATTGAGAAGCTCATAGACATAAAGTCTCATGTGACTTTTTTCCTTCTCTGAAACTACTTTTACGGCCCCAAAATCTCTTACACGCTGAGATATGCGCTCTGTTTTCACAGGCGTGACTTTTTTTCGAACTTTGACCATATCATCAGCCTCGGTACGAGCTCACTCTGCAATCTGACTTTTGACAATCCTTCCTAGACCCAGCCATCTTTACCTGTGTGCTGGAACGGCTTTGGCATGAGATTTTATTCCGATTTGGCCTCTCCGGCATTCCTATCCGCTCCCTCTGCTTCCCGTTCTCTCTTAGACATCGTTCTCAGAAACTCTCCCGAACGGAAATTGTCTGAAGATTACTCGGCTCCTGGGCACGCTTCGAGGTTGGCCGAGGATCCCAAAATTCTCAAGAACGGCCACCTCTTGAATTTTCTCCTTTTCACCCCAATCGCTTTGGAGTCTTTGAGGATCTTCGGCCTCAAGACGCTCCGCTTTCTTTGCTCCCTCGGCCGACGGATTTCAAGAGTAAGACACGATTCCAGAGAGTCATCCTGGCTCTTGGAACGTCTGTTGATCGCCGTGATTCACTATTCGCGAAACTGGCCGAGCGCTTCGTGAGATCATTAGTTAAATTATCTCAAATTTTTGTGAATAATTGATTTATAAAATCATTCAAATATTATGCGAAAATATATGGAGAAGTTATCCGTTGAAGGCCCGACAAGAACGTACATTCAGGGACTTGTCATGAAGAAGACATTGGAGGCAATTGTGGTGGAACATAGGCATGGAATCCATACGTCTCAAGAGGAATTCATTACGGCAACCAGTCAGTTGGCTGAAGTGGCAAATCAATCTTGCGAGGACCCTTCGGATGAAGCAAACGGGAAAATCTTGTGTTCGGAGAATGAAAGTGCTGATGGTGCGTTGGTGGAAAGCTCTCCCAAGAGGAGAAAAATTCCAGGAGACGAGGATCATTGAGCTAACGTGATTATGAAGACATTTTCCAACAAAACTTAGAATAACTTTTGAATTAATTGATTTATGCGAAAATATGATTAGAATAAATGCTACTTTCTTTGTTGTTGTGGGATGCCCATTTATCGAATTCATTAGCCCAATTAGCTGAAGATTTCCTGCCACGAAAATTTGTTTATTTATTTTGTTGGATTCCAGGAATAATATTTAACGGGTTCACTTGGGTATTTATTTCTCTACTTATTTTATTTACAAAAAGTAGAATTCTTGCTTTTAAAATTCTATTCGGTATATCTCCTCCCAAACAAACCAAATAGTGCTGATATTCGATGTCTGCAATGTATCTGTATTGAAATCATTATTCAAACGAGTGAGACCTACTTCCCCGTCAGTAATTGATATTTTTGTCGACTGCTATTCTTTTCCTTCTGGGCATTCCACAAGGATTTCATTGTTTTCTTTTATTTCTCTATATTATTTTGGAGGACAATTAGGTTGGGGATTGTTGGCATTTGAACTGTGTGTTTTTTCTATTTGTTTAACGAGAGTCATTGCTCGGAGACACTTTTTGCTGGACGTTTTCGCTGGATATATCTTCGGAATTGTAGAATTCTACATTCTTTTTTACATTTTTATTAATAAATAATGGTATTTGTTAGTCTTTAACCTCTCGGTATTATTTTCGAGTCTCCAAGAGCCTTCGGTAGAAAGAAAGTCATCTGGGCGTCGAAACACGAAATATCATGCTCATTAAAAAAGTCTCAAGTATATGGAAAACATTTTTACAGAGGCTTCTTTTTCAAGAGGTTTACAAAAAAGAAACTCTTCGGCAATTAAATTTTCTTGCATATAACGAACAAAAGCAATTAGTTGACTCCAATTATCAACATCAGTAGATTCATCCAACTGAATTAAAATCTAGATGGAAGAATTTTTATGTCCGAGTCAACTTGAT
This sequence comes from Octopus sinensis, assembly GCF_006345805.1. NCBI lineage: Eukaryota > Metazoa > Mollusca > Cephalopoda > Octopoda > Octopodidae > Octopus > Octopus sinensis. Next base: position 497,631 of record NW_021832829.1, read on the forward strand.
TAAGAATATATTCACTGATAAAATTAATTCTATCCGAGATGGAATTATTTGACGAAGGAATCTGCTGCACTTTTGATGAGGGGTCTAGATCCATAACTGTTTTCACAATTTCCAATGCACACAGTTTAATAAGAATCTCCGTAATAGTATGCAACTTCTTTGATTTTAAAATTTCATATGGTACTTGAAATGATGCTAAAAGTAGCGGTTTGTCCATAGAAGTAAATCCATGCTTCGGAAGCGTTCCTTTGATATCGTATCGAACCCTTTTAGCCTTCAAAATTTGAAATAATTTCCTGAACTTTTTATTCCCCCGTGCAAATTAGAATTCAAAAAAATTGCATCACAAAGCATACATTGGGGTCGATCGATCCCATCAATAATTATCTTTCTCGCAGCACTGGGGGTTGCAGAACACTGGCCGGGAAACACTGACCTATTTGAATGCTTTTGCATGTTGCATGCACATTTAACCATCTGGAGAATCAAACACACTGTTTTTTTAAAAATGAATAACTCGTATACCGAGAAATTAATGATTTAATTAAAAACAGGATCAAATTATATATCAATTCCGCATAAGACATTAACCTGGCTTTCTTGTTCCATTAATATCCCCTAAACGTATCTTAAAGAAACTAAAACTAAACTACATCATAATTTAACAAAAAGTAAAATTTGATCAAACAAAAAGAAAATTAAACAGTCTATACATCCAGTTCCTTGGTCCAACTATCACGGGCCATTTTGACAGTTTCAAAACAAATGTTCTTATACATCCAAGCATTCCCCTTCACTCTCTTTGGTCTCACTCCGTGAGCACCAGGACGGTGAGGCTCCGCCAACTGCATAATCTCCAAATCAAAAGCCACACTAATCCGCCCGTGCTTTCCCCTCAATACACAACGAAGAGAATATCTACCAATCGACTATTCAAATCCAAACCCTGTCTCAGTGACTTCCAAAAAGTTTTTTTTGGCGGCATCGTTCAGTTTTACAAGAAGTAGATCAGGATTGACGTAGTTAGTCATAATAACGTTATATTTTTCCTAGAATTCTAAAAAAAGACACAAACCTTTGATTTTCTGGGCAGAACTGGCAAAGCGGGCTTCTTTCTGGGTGTGAGGAAATCTACAACACGGTTGAGTCCCTTTTCCAGACTATCCAACACCCGGGAACGAGTTGGAGTGTGGCACTCATCCTCGTAGTAAGGATCCCTTCTTCGTGGACTATCTACTGATGCAGCACGTGGACTGGAGATTTTTGTCTTATTCACATTAGTCTCCACAGAACGAGAAGGAGACGAAAACTCTCGAGAACGACTCACATGTTTGAAGGGTGACACCGGCACAGTAAAACGAGGATATGGCGTAGCAGGACCATGTGGTTCTCGAGTTTTCACAATATTGCAAACATTCTCGATTTTCTGATATATTACAGGTATAAAAATGCACCTTCTGTGGAATCGGTGGTACTTTAAACACATCTTTTTTGTGGTGGATTTCTCTGTTCATTAGACGGAGAGGGGCGTGATGTTTCACATCTTTAAGGGCTTCCTTCTTTAGTTCTGCGTACTCTTCCCCCTTTAGCATTAACAAAACAACTAAACCATCACTTGTGGGGACATGTCTGCCTGGTTGTTAATCCTCAATGTCTTTCCACGACACTTCCTGTCCAAAAGAATCATATAAGTAGATGTCAGATACCCCATTTTACGCTAGTGTTTAAAAAAACAAAACAACCAATTTTAAAACGCGGGTAAGTGCTTCAACCTTACAATTGAGTTCACATGCCATTAATTGCAGACATTCCTCGTCCAGATCATCCATCTACCGATTAAATGGTAAAAAGCAAAAAACCGAATAATCACTAGCACATTCTACATTTTCATGATAATCACCCACCAGCCACGGATGATTGCAAATCTCGGAGATACTCAACCTTTCTGCCGGGGTCAGTCTCAGCATTGAGGTGATCAAATTCCCAGCCTCTTTAGATAGAAAATGTGGAATACTAAAGACCCCCGACTAGGATATCAATATAGAACATAACCAGAATCTTTCCGTACATTTTACTGATGTTAGGCTCATCAAATGGCAATTTTCCAGTGATAAGTGCGTAGAGAATTACGCCCAAACTCCAAATATCAGCCTACAGTTCACAAAAAACAGAAACCAATGTGCCCAAGTAGCTATTTCCAGAAATAATCTCCGGGGCCGCGTATGCTGGGCTTCCACAAGCAGTTTCCAGCCACTTACCGTCATTCTAAGTTATGGATGGATTGAGGCCAACTCGATTTTTCGCACAAAGTCCGAAATCTATCAATTTTATGACTTGATGTGAGCTGAGAAGAATATTTTCCTACAAATCAGAAAAGAATGATTTACTGGTTTAAGATCTCTATGGGAGTATCCGTTTTGGTGCATATAACCGACCGCAGAGATCACTTGACGGAAAAGTCTACGAGCCTCCGGCTCTCCAAGTCTCTTTTTTTCGACAATGTAATCAAAAAGCTCTCCTCCGGCACAATACTAAAAATTTAGAGTATTGTTATTTAAACTTCAACAACAAGGTAGAAATGATTTTTTGTTTCGATCAATTCGTAAATTTTGCAAATATTTTGATGTACGAGGTGTGATTGAGCTTCAACTTCTATGATTACTCTTTTAATCTCATCCTGCTTATAGAATAAACTGAATTTACTCCCAGTCGGTTTTTTCGCATGATTTTTATTGCCACGCGCTCTCCAGTGAGCATGTGAATGGCCACCTTCACCTTTCCGAAAGCTCCTGATCCAATCGTGTCTCCTATATTGTATCTTCCGAAAAATAGACTATCCATTAAACTAAAGTAAAACAGTTCAAAATAATAGAGAATTATATCATGAAACAAAATTTACTTAATCACAACAAGGATTGTTAAGAAGGCGCGCTATTTATTTAAATCGTTATTTTTATTATAAAGTCAGAAATTTTAATTATCGTTCAATTTAATAAGCATCAAATATTTTCTAAATATCTAAAACCAGATAAAGGTGTTAATTTTAGAAAGAAAGAAAGAAAAAAGTAAGCAATTGGGTGGCTAAGGGAATTGTCGAGAGCCTGAGGGTCAGCTCAACGATGCCGCGCTGCGTATTGAGTGGCAGTTTCCGCGGAGCACAGCAACCGAGATTCGCTGGAACAGCCAGCTCGTCTCCCTCCGGTCGTTTGTTTTTGTGTAGATTTTTCTACCAATGGCGGTGAGGAGTTGAGTCGCAGCCTTTCCGACGATTCCAGAGGTTTCGAAGGCGAGGGGGGCAAACTCAAAAGCGTCCGAAATACACCGGTATTTCGTCATCTTTGTCTCTTCAGCCAGCGCACTGGCGGAACCCGGGTTTGCGACAGTCCTGGGAAGCATTGTCGTCGAAAAAGAGTCGACACACGTGGCATCCCAAACCAGGGACTTGCCTTCCCTAAAAGGAAAGGTCGTCATCCCGTCGGGACGCTTGCCGTCGCTCCGGGAAAGGCCGACTGGCTCTAGGGTGGAAGGGAAACCAGCCGACTCTAGAGCCCTCCTCACAACGTCATTCAGATGAGTGTGACGGGGAATTCTCCCGGCACTCTTCTTACACGACAAGGCGTGCAAGCCGTTTGACGAAATTGAGGACCCGCACCGGCAAGGGTGGGGCTGGCAGATGTCCAAACCCAATCGTAAGCTGATCCCAATCCGCAAGGATTCGTCGTCCAGTAGTAACCCCGTACTAGGAGTGGGGAGAGCTTTGAGCCAGTCACCCGTGTGCGGCTGACAGGCGCAGTTAAGGGTGGCCAGCTGGAGTTGGTCCGACTTGGAGCGGAGTTTTCGTAATGTGTTCAAGCAGAGAATTTCGTCCCAGCCCCTTTGAACTGAAGGGATCGTGGGAAAATCAAGGTCGAGTGAGCACCACATACGGCATGCAGATGAGAATTCCGAGAGCTCATTAAGTTCGAGAGAGGGTAGTAGAACTGAGCAAACGGAATTCCTGGAAGCCGACATGGATGAGAGATAGCAGGGTAGGGCCAGGTCCGCACAAGAGCGGATCCCGATCCCCCCGAAGCGAGTTGGTAAACTGGCACGGGTAAAACCGTCACCAGTGAACCTCAAATTGAGGTGGAATGTTAGCGATTGGTGGACAAGATTATCGATTCTGGATAATGAGTCTGTGGCAGCGAAACACGGGGAGGAACGGAGAATATAGGTCAGTCTGGGGACGAAAAGAAAGTTCTTCAACAAGAAAAACGCAAGATGCGAGCCAAGCCCACGGATCCGATCAGTGAGTAGTTTAATTTCGTCCCATTTAGACGATAAGGCATTTTCTATGCCAACAGCGGAAATTGGAGAGCCCAAGATAACTAGATCGCTGGTGGGCGTTAGCCTTAACCCAACGATCAGGCTGCTGAGAGAGGAGAATGTGTTGCGGAGAGCGGCGGGGGCAAGAGAAATGTTTACGAGTTCGCATTTTTCGCCGTTAAGAGATAGTCCGATCTTGGAGAAACCGGAAGTGATTCTCTTAACGTCTTCCATAACGACCTCTGTAGGTCCACCAATCGTCACGTCGTCCAGGTACCAGAAGTTAACAGTGGAAGAAAGGTTCCGTGCAATGTGGTCAACAGAGAGGGCAAACAGCAATGGGCCCAGTGGGTCACCCTGCTGAATGCCGCATTCTGACATGATGATCTGATCATAGATCAGAAGGCAGCTTGTATGCCAGCTTTACAATTGGGAAGAGAACGGGGCAACGTGCCGAGACCACTTCGAGCAGATGGTCCCGGCGGACTCAGTTGAATGCGTTGCTGACGTCCAGCTTCACGATGAACTTGCAGTCTTCTGGCTTTGACTGGACAAGTTGGCGAGTGCCGTGCGCGAGAATTTCGCAGGCACCTTGGACGCCGACACCGTACTGGAAAGGGAGAAACTCCAGACTCGGAGGGGGGAACCACCCTGCGGGACATTATCTTGGCCGAGAGTCTCCTGAAAACGTTACCGACCGCAATGGGCCTCACGCCACCATCGGCTTTCGACAGGGCAATGAGGCCAGCAGAGAAAAGAAGATCTCTGGCGACGGTTGGAATCTCGCCCGAGACAATGTGCGAACAAAGACGAGTGACAGAAGATAGCAGGTCTTTTCCGGATTCGTGGGTCAATGGGCTCAGGAGATCGCGTAGGTGGATGGCCTTTACACCGTCTATCCCGCCGCTGCTACTGGGCGCAAAAGACCCGAGAGCGGCCGAAACCTCAGACGAGGTTATCGGGTTGGACGGAGCCGAAACTAACGTCGGTGTTGCACGGAGGTCGGTGGGAGCTTGGGGGTGTTTGCGAGTACTGGCATCCGATTCCAAATATCTAAAATATATTTAAAGTTCTAATAATTTGGTCAAAGTAGTGAAGAATATTAAAAGCAAGAAAACTCACACAACTTAAAACAGGTGTAAGTAATTTCCCCTCTCTTGTTTATGGAAAATGTTGAGACTTTTAAAAAATTTGGAAAAACCAATAAGAATGAATAGATCATACTCAAATCAAACCTCAACAGACTAATGAAACACTATTGCTAAATCAGTCACATTCCACACAAAAATCAAAATCGCACCGATATCAAAGATTAAAACAAAAAGACAAACTCCTGCTTTCCATATACATCCTAATGAACTCTCCGACGTGATCATACGACTAAAAAATAAAAATTCATGCGAACCTGACAAAATCCCCACTATTCTAATGAAACTTTTTTTACTGTGGCCATTATACCGCTGACAATAATATAAAACTATTCTATCAACTAAAATACCATTCCAATAACATGGAAAATGTCACAGATCCACTTAATTCTGAATCCCGGAAAGCCTAAGGACAATCCTGCCTCACATAGACCCATCTCTTTATTATGCGTCCCATCCAGAATTCTGGAGAAACAAATAATAAAACTGATCCAATCATCTCTCCCACTTTTACCGTTTCGACATGGTTTTAAGAAAGGACTACGTACATCCTCATAACAGAAAAAACTTTAACTTTATCCACGATGGCATTAAAACCAAGCCTATCCAGAAAAAAACTCTTAGGTCAGTAGACATACCAAATGCGTTTGATTCAGTCCCCAGAAAGGAACTTTATCCGCAAGATTTTTACTTCAGATATTCAACCAAACCTCAAAATATAGCTAGCAAACTTTTTTAGTGGACGTTGAGGCCTTTGGCTGAACAAACTCTGTTTCTAAACTGTTACCAAATGGTTTCCCTCAAGGTTCATCACTATCTCAATTCTTTTCAATCTTTATATGAGCGACATTCCAATTCTTACTCACCAGGATGACATCTCACTCTCTTAGCTGATAATATCATCATAGGAAATCTACTCACAGCAATCCAAAGACTTCAGGGAAATATTATAAACAGTCCAGAAGTCCAGAGGACATAACATCCATCTCATTTCAACTTCGTTGAAATTTAAGGCTAACATATCGGCCTGCATGTCTTGTCCCTCGGATTTCCCTAGTTGGTTAGGTGTCCCAGGGAAGGCCTAAACGAAGAGTCAGAAACACCAGCCCCACGTCCTACAAAACGACGAGACTATTGACCGCGACGCTATACGCCTACGTGAACATGTAAACGCCCAACTATTTGAAGGTAATGTCGCTGGCGCTGTGCGAGTACTGGCATCCGATTCCAAAACCCTCGAAATAACCTCCGAACTCCTTACAGAACTCAAAGCGTAGGACCTCAATTCATTGGTTGACCAACGCCCCCTCATCACCCGTTCCGATCTTCCAATCTTGCTTGCCTCATAAAAGGAAGTACTTGATGCAATCAATTTTTTTCCAACCGGTAGCTGTGGCGGTATAGACGGTCTCCGACCCGGACACGTAAAGACATGTTCTCTCCACAAACCTTTGAAGCTGCTCATCGCCTCCTATTTTCTCTAACGGCTCTTACGAACCGTATTTTGAACGGAGAGATCTCCGAGTATGCCCGTGACTTATTTTTTGCCGCCAATCTCACCGCCTTCAGAAAAAAAAGAAAGCGGTGTTCGTCCCATCGCTGTGGATTGGCTCTTCCGCCGACTGACGTCAAAAGTATCATGAAGACAAGCCATTAAGTTGCTGGGACCCGAATTACGCCCAATACAACTCGGCGTAAGGGGTTGGGGAGGCTGCGAAGCAGCAGTCCACGCCACAAGAAAACTTGTTCTTTCTTTACTAGATCATCAAGACAAGCCCTGTCTTCTTATCAAGATAGACTTGGCTAATGCTTTTAAATTTGTACGTCGTGACACTTTCTTCGAATTTGTTACCCCTCGCTGCCCAGCAATCTCCCGCCTCATCGCCTTGGCCTACAACCAGCCCAGCCTCTTCATTGCCGGCAATCAGACAGACAACCCCGTCCAGCAATGGAGTACAGCAAGGTGACCCTCTGGACCCTCTCCTTTTCCTCTTGGCTGTTGATAACGTCTCATCCTATTTTAACGTCTGATATTTGGACGACGCCACCCTAAGTGACTCATTTAAATCTGTCCTTGACAATTTGAGAATCCTAATTCCCTCCTTCCACACCATCGGTCTCGGAGTAAATTTCAACAAATTTGAAATCATGAGTATCAGTTACGACCCACACCATTTTCCCGATATTCTCCGTTCCTTTAACTCGCTTCTATTCAACACTCAAGTCACCACGCCGTCGAATTTCAGGATTTTATGCTCCCTTATATTTAACACGGGAGTAGACCAAACCCTGTCCGAAAAAATTTCCGACCTCATGCCCATTTATAGTAAACTCACGGCAACCAATTTCCACGCCGCCCTATTTCAATTGAAAAACTGCTTCGCAATCCCTAAGTTACTATTAACCCTAAGAAGTACTCCTTGCTTCGTAAATCACGTGGGCCTTTTACCTTCATATATGCCGTGGAGGACGGACAAAAAATATCTTCTATCAACAGACGTTAGAATAGGGTTACATCAAACCAGGTCGTTCAATATATCTACATTAACTTATAGTTTTTTTATGAAACAGGCCCTCCGCAGGAGCTAGGTCACGGTCCTCGAAGCGAGCTGCCGAGCTCGTTGTACAATAAAAATATATTATTAAAAATATTAGACGACAAAAATATAATTATTTTTCTCAAAATTTCATTTTATTTGCGGTAAATCTCTTCTCATACTCGGGGTATCCCTTCACACGACGAAAGCCATCCTCAGAGAGAGGATTATCGCCAATAAGAATAGTATGCACAGATGACTTCTCCAACATGTCCACCGAAAATGACTTGTTTGTTAGTCTATTGGACTCCAACCGAAGAATCTTGACTTTGCATTTCTCGGAGACTCCCCATCCAATCTCGCTAATTAAATTATGATCCGCCTTCACCTCCAATGCCTGAACACAACTCAAATCCCCAATCTTTAATTTTTGTGGTAAAAATCAACCTTTTTAACCACATTTCTAGAAATGTCAAGAAATTCGAGAGACTCAACTTCGTTTAAGACTTGAGGAATGTCTTCGAACTGATTGTTGGAGAGATCCACAGAAATTAATTGTTTTAACCCCGTAAACGTGGATGGAAGTTGACAAATTCGATTTTGTCTCAGAGATAAGTATGTAAGACAAGTCAAAGATCCGATTTCTTGAGGAAGATCCGTCAAAGCGCAGTTATTTAGGTGGAGAATTGTCAATTTCTTCAGAGAACTGATTTGGGTTGGAATTGAATAAAGTTTGTTGTCTGAAAGGTCAAGGTTTCGTATATAATTTTCCTTGTTTTCGATTAAGTTAGTGGGGAAGCGTTTTAAATTTGTTTTTGATAGATTTAGTTGACCACTAAGAGTTACATTGGGGACGCTTTTGTTGGAAGTGTTTCCCATTAATCTAAAATTTGTTTTAGATTCTTTGTTATTGATTATGCCTTTGCAATATTTCTCCCACCAGGAAGTCATCGATAGAAATTCTATTCAATTATTTTTTAATAATTAAAAATAATGAGATTAGATAAAACCAAAGCTTTGAAAAAGATACATATGTAAACAAAAAAAATTAAAAAAGAATTAAAGTAAATTACTTAAATTTCCAAGAAAAGAGAGAAAATAGAACACCTTAGTTTAATAATATTAATTGTTTTTAGAACTGTAATTAATCTAATTATGTGGCTAACCTTAATAACAAATATAAATACATTCAATAAAGAGTAATACGTGTCTGCACATGCGGTCACTCTTTTTTGTGTCGTCAAGTCTCTTCTTCATTATTCTCGTCTTCGGTGAATAAACTTAATAAATATTTAAATTTATTCAGAAGTAGGATTAGGCAGACAGGAAGAATCCAAGTCGATCGAGAGACCAATCCCTCCTCCATCTACTGGAACAATGAGCGAACCAAGGTTTGATTTCTTCAGGTAATAGTCAAAGTACTAATTACGATCTTGGAAGTCTTGCTGACCTGAGCAAGTCAGGCCAGTCGATGCAGTTTGATGCCCACGTGGAACGAATAATGTATTTGATTATCAATTCACTATATCGCAACAAAGAGGCAAATTTGTGGAAATTAGACATTTAGGTCTTCTTCAGAGAACTAATCTCTAATGCTTCTGATGCCCTGGACAAGATCAGATTTCTCTCTTTGAAAGAACCACAAGTGCTTGAGGGAAACACTGAAATGGCAATTTACATCAAAGTTTTCCCCGCTATAATAATAAAATAGGCCGATCCCGAGGCTGGAACTTTGGAAATAAGAGACACAGGAATTGGGATGACTAAGGAAGACCTCATAAAACATTTGGGAACCATTGCCGACTCTGGAACTTCAGAGTTTTTCAAAAAATTTGAAAATTCTGACACTGAGGGCCAAAATGACTTAATTGGAAAATTTGGGGTCGGATTTTACTCTTCTTTCCTCGTTTCTGAGAAAGTGGCGGTCATCTCGAAACACAACGACGACCAACAGTACATTTGGACATCTGACGCCTCCTCATACACCGTGGTCCCCGATCCGAGTGGGAATACTTTGGGACGAGGAACTAAAATTATTCTATTCCTCCGTGAGGAAAGTCGTGAGTTCCTTGAAGTCTTCAAATTGGATTCGATGTGTAGAAAGTTCTCTCAATTCTTGTCTTTTCCGATATATTTACGCGACAAAAAAAACGTGTACGATTCGGATGAGTCTGAAAACAAGGAACCGAGGACCGAAGAATATTGGAAACATGTCAACACGGTAAAACCTCTTTGGCAAAGAAAGTTTGTCCCCCACAAATTATTTAAGTCCGAGTGAAGTAGAGGAGAGTGAATACAACGAATTCTACCAGCATTTGACAAAAGATAGCAGCCCTGTCATGTTCTACAGTCACTTTAAGGCAGAGGGGGATGTCAGCTTTTCGGCAATGATCTTTGTCCCTTCCAAGCTTGTGCTTGAAAACTTGCCAAAGAACAATGTTAGAGTTTGTACATTTGGTGGTTGATCTTAAGTTATATGTTCGCCGTGTTTTTATTTCAGACATTTTCAATGATAATGAGTTTATGCCTTCATATTTGCGTTTTCTTGTCATTTTGATCGATTCTGACGATCTCCCACTCAACGTCTCTCGTGATCAATTGCAGGAGAGCAACTTGCTCAAAATAATCCGAAAGAAAATAATCAGAAAATTTATTGAAACTGTTTCCAAACTCCCAGAAGAAAAAAGACAGGAGTTTTGGAAGGAATATGGAATTCAGTAGCTTTTGTTGTTTTTTATTTCAGAATTAAAATGGGAATTAATGAAGACACTGGAAACAGAAATCGGCTTGCAAAAATAACTCATTTCTACTCTTCAATCTCGAACGAGACGATGACAACCCTGGATGACTATGTGGACAGAATGGATCCGAAACAACCCGCAATTTACTACATTGGCGGAGATTCCCTCCAAACTGTCCAAAAGTCCCCATTCGTGGAACGACTTATGCGGAGGAATTATGAGATACTATATTTGTTGGATCCCGTGGATGAATATGCAGTGGGGCATCTGACGGAACACAAGGGAAAAAGATTCCAGAATATTGCTAAAGGAGATATTGAGATATCTGAGTCGGATCAAGTCGCCGAGCGCAGAGCACAGTTGGAAGTCGAGTATAAGGAATTTGGAGACAGAATTAAGTCAATTCTTAACGTCTTGATTTCCAAAGTGAAATTGTCACACCGATTGGTCAATACGTCGTGTGTGGTTGTGGCCGACACAGACGGACTGACTGGAAATATGGAGAGGATAATGACGGCACAGACCGCTCACAGGGCTCAGGATCCAACTGCCAGGTGAGAGACAAGGATTGAGGATTGGTAGATATTATATGCAAATGAAAAAGATTTTGGAAATAAATCCATATAGCTCACTTGTCAAGAAGTTGAAGAGTGACTTTGATGTACTTGGTGTTGATAATTTGTAGGTTCATGGTGGTAATGATACCGAGTGGGTGGACACTCTAAAGTTTTTTTATCAGATCTGCATGATGAGGTCTCAATATACCCCGCGTGATTCGATTGGATTTGCTAATCGTGCCGAAAAACATTTGAAAAATAGTTTGCAAGTGAATGATGACGATTTTTCCAATGAAGTAGTTTTTAAGTATTTTAGTGTTTTTTAGTTGTTTTTAATTGATGACGATATCGAAAATTCAGTAGATGTTACATCGGAGGGGGATACGTCTAATAAGATTTTTGAACCATCAATGGCTGACAGCTTGCCTCAACCAGAGGACGCTGACATCACTGCTGATCCTGTTACTGAGGTTTTCTGTATTAATCTGATTTAGGCTAATCAGGAATTATAACGTTTAGTTATTTAATTCTTTGTTCGGGTGTTTTTTTCTTTGCCTTTTACCTATAATGTGTTAATTCGTTTTAAGAGAAATTAGTTATTAAGGATGCTGATATTATTTTGTTCTATATTTTTAGGACTGTATTTTCCCGGTTATTTTATGTCACCGTCCAGATAGGTCGGGGCGCCAGATCGGTTATGTATAAAATTTTTAATAAAAACTACCTTTCGGAAGTTATTTTCTTTTTCTGGTCATTCTTTTGTTGATTTTAATATTATTTTTGCAAAAATATTGAAGTTACTGAGTTCATAAAAAACCAACATCCAGTCATTTCCAGATAATTACCGTATTGATTTTGCATTTTATTTAAAAACGCTTTAACCAAGGTTAGCCAAACAATTTTCAACAATAAAGTTTATTAGAAAAATCCATTTTTAATTTTTAAAAATGTTGTAAATTTCTATTTTTATCATTAAAACTCTAAAATACAATCCGGCCTACGGCCGGATGATTCAATGTGAATATTTTTCCCTATGCGGCCTTCGGCCGCGTCGAATTTGTAACAATGGCACAATTATTTCACAATTAAGTAAATATGGCACGAGAAAAAACACAGAACGAACCCCATGAATATTTGCAGTTAAAGTTTTTTTACTCTGCTAATATGTATCCTTTGATCTTTTTCATCCTCTTCATTAATTATCGTTACGAGTTCTCGATCCCTATTTTTCACAATATATTTTTGTGCAGATATCTCGTCGTATAATGGGTATTTTCTATAACCCGGGTTTGCATCCCCATCATGGCGTATTAAAATTTCATCGCCACTTTAAACTTCATCATATTTCCATTTTCTCCGCCTTTTCATTTTTTCTTCCGATTTTACAATATTTTCAAGGGCTTTTTTCTTTTTTTTCACGACCTCAGAATTTGTTAGTTTTTTATTTGGTTTCTCCAAATCAGTTCCGAACAAGAGATCAAAAGGCCTTTGTTTTGTAGTTTCTTAAGTTCTGTGTCTTCGATACAAAAAAAACGCAACTTTGAGCCATTTTTAGAAATGTAGGTGTTGTTCTCCTTGAAACTAAATTTTTTGGCATATCTCCGTATTCATGCCCTTTCTTCCGAACTCAAGGAATCATCAGGGTGGCCTGATTCCAAATACTCCCTAATTTTTTCGAGGGTGTCTCGAGTTAATTCAACTAAAACCATTGATTAATGCTAATCTTTTCAACTTTTTAGAACTTTTTTATTAATAAGATTTTATTTTTTTATTATCAATATTTTTTTGCAATGAAATGTTTTGTAGGAAAAATATTTGTTTTGTATTTAGATAATTGACCTGACCGATCTGGCGCCCCGGCCGGTCTGGACGGTGACATTTTATGTTTACTAATATTTTATTAATTAAACGATGTTGTTATAGTTGAAATAATTTTTCCAAAATTTGTTTTTTTTTAAAAACAAAAATAATTTAACTGAATGCGATCGAAACAAAAAATTATGCGATCTAAATAATCAAGCTTCTACACAAGATAAATCATCTAAACTAATTCCCGAATTCCAATCAATTTATCAAACATTTGATTATGAAGATATTAACAACTTTTTGCAACATTTATTAAATATAGGAAAAGATTTGATTCTCCTATTCCAAGATATTTTTAAATTAGAAATTCCATCTTGGATGATTAATCCTTTTTTGTCGAAGCCAGAAGAAGAAAAAGGAAATATTCAAGAGGAATTAATTACTTTAAAATTCAATCCAGACTTAAAACTATACTATGAAAATTCAAAAACGTCAGTTATTTTTTGGCAAAATATCAAAGTGAAAGAGACTTATCCAAAATTGTGCAACGAAAAGCACGATTGCTACTCTATTTTCCGACATCATACTGTGTTGTATATAAAATTTTTAAGGGGGTCGATTAAATATTAGGGGGGTCAAAAAAATCAGGGGGTTGACAAGTAAAAAAAAGGTTGAGAACCCCTGATTTAAAGCATCAAACAAATGACTCGACCGGTTCAAGAAAAGGCACGAGTTATAAAATTCTACTAAGAATTATACTTATACCATTGAACGCTTACATAGTATATAGTCTATTTGATTATAATTCAGTCCTGAGTTTCTTTATTTTCTCTATAGAAGTGCACTAAAAAGAGCCACGACCATCTTCGAAGCTCTTGACTGTGTTTGCCGAGAATTACTTATCGTGGTCTTGTAGAATTTTCTGGCTGAGGATGATACGGGTACTGTTCATACTTCAAAGACGCCGTTAAATTTACGCTAATCTTTGAAATAGTCAGACATTGAATCATATTCTCTTCCTTTGAATTTTCATGCTGGAAAATTAAACAATTATATCTCGTTGCAATATTCATTTGATAGACAAAACGGCCTCGGTGTCTGCTTCCTTTATCAGATTTTAATTTTGAAAAATACTTAAACACTTATAAAAGGATTAAAACAATTATTAACACGATAGAACACTGATTGACAGCGAGTTTAGAAAAATTTACATAGCATTAATCATTTATTTAAGTTTTTTATTCTTGCGTCGCACGACCTGTGAGGAATAGGTTAAATCCGTTTTTTCCCATGTGTCGAAAAGAGCTTCCAGGATACCCAGGAATGGGTGGCCTACCCTGCTTCAGTGCATCGATCGACGCCTTAGCTTGAACCTATCAATGAATTCACTGAAGAAGCTGAACAAAATCCCTCCTCCTGGCTCGCAGGGGAGGACTCGCGCTGTGGTTAAGCCGTCAGGATACCCTCCGTGTTCCGAAAAACACGAGCATTAGGATAGCGAGTCATCGCCTTGACAACCCGCAAATTGACATATCGTCGTCATCAACGTGGCTGAAATATGGGAATGACTCTCCCCGATCAGACAGGTTATTCTCACAACGGAAACAGTGTAATAACTGTAAAAGTAAGGCAATGACCATTGACCATTTAGCCACGAAGTGCGGAGTATGCTTTACTATAATTACACATGGAGACATAACGAGATGGTGAAGTCCCTTCGTCTTTTGCTCTGCAATAAGTGAGTCTTGGGACGGTCCAGAAAGTTGCAAAACCATCGAGTTCAATCGTTGTGTGAGAACTCAAAGGTGTGCATTAAAGTGGATACCCCCATACGCACCTCGATTGTTGTCCAGCACAAACCGGATATTGTGGTCCACAATAAGGTCACCGGGGAGATTGTTATTGTGGATGTGGACATCACGTGCCTAGACAGTTTGCAGTTTGCAGAAAGTGTAAGTGGAAATAGGAGGAAGTATGATTTCCTTGCAAACGAGCAAGGGATAATACATCAGTTCAAAGTCCATGTCATTCCGTGTGTGATGACATGGGATGGACTGGTCACCAAATACCACAAGAGGTACTTAAGACTGCTGGGTGTAGACAAGTCTCTACAGGGTAATATGCAGTCAACTGTTCTTGAGAGGACTCTGGAGAGTGTCTCGTTTGATCCTTCCCTGACATTTACTCAGCACTTTCTCAAAGGTCTACAGTGCCAGAGAAGAAAAGGTGCGTGGAGTGCCATTCTCTGTTCACTTCTAAGGCTCTGCACTTAGGCAATTAATTAGTTTTTTTATCCATAAAGTTTAGTTTACCTGACCATGAATCCATGGTGTTTTAGGGCTTCCGCATATGTGTATGATTTTTAAGTAATTACACATTGTTTCCATACATTTATTCTTAAATTCTTTTACATTATCCTTCTGTAGAATTAACGGTTCTGATAATTTTTTGTATCTTTTTTTAGATTTCTCCAAAATTATTTATTTTTTAAATAACGTTGAGGGGCTATTACCCAACCCGGAGTATTATCCAACCCGTAACATAATATGATTAGAAAATGTTTTTGGGATGTGAGAGAATGTGAAAAAATATTTATGGGTACGAGCTCTCAAAAGGTTTGGGAAGCCCTGCTATAAACAATAATTCCATTAGTCTTGTGCATGTATGATTTTTGAGGTTATTTTGTAGGTTATGGTTCAAGAACTTAATTTTCCCGAATTATTAATCTGAAGATCTTTTAACTTTTCTGGGTTTAAAACCGTAGATTGTTAAAAGTTTTTTTACTTTGATAGTTTTAAAGCCATTAAAAAAGCCACAAAAAAACCATAATTTAGTGCAATTCACAAAGAATTTATTCTCAAATTATTATACTATGATGCAGTGCCACAGTCTATCATAACTATAAATATAAGAGACATTTGCGATTCATAACGAGCTTGCTATAGAAAAATGAAAGTAAGTTTCATATTTTGTCAATTTTATCGTTAAATTAAATTTATTTCATTTTAAAGATAAATCATTTTTGTCGGATTTAAACAAAAATTTTATGCAGATAATAAGAAAAGAAACCTCCGAAAATACCTTAATTTTTCTCATCATTTTTACATATAAAAATCAGCAAAGTCTATTAAATTACAAAATTTACATTACACGAATTTTAGATTGGGTGATAAGTTTCTGGATAAACACTACCATCCAACACCGAGGATCTGAGTTTTGCAGTATTAGGATTAAGAATTTGTGATCGACCGAGTCAAAATGTTTTTTAACATCAATCTACATAGAAAAGAACTTATTCTCATTTTTTTAGTTTATAAACTAATTGCAGATGACGTCGACTTCGTGTCAGACGACAAATCGGCCTTACTTCGACTCCTTGAAGTGGCACCTGCTGAGCTGAACAGATGGTTCCTTAAAATGAACGTTGGAAAAACCGACATCGTTGAAATCATGAGGATGGAGAGCAGCTCAAGTGAAGCCTGGCGCAAAACGAACAAACTCGGTTCTCTACTTGGGGACGGCCATGATATTGTCAGAAGAAAGGCTCTCGCTTGGGCCACGATGAACAAGATAAAGAAAGAGTGGATCGGCAAACGACGACTCTGTACGTCACTTCGTCTGAGGATGTATGAAGCCTTTGTCAAACCAATCCTGACATATAATTCGGCGACCTGGGGAATGTCTAGTACTGAACAACGTGGACTCGATTCTTTTCACCGCAGGCAACTTAGATCCCTACGGATTGAACTGGCCTATAAGAATCAACCAGGAATCGCTATACAATAGATGCAGAACTGGCCCTCTGAGTGTGGAAATCGTCAATATGCGGTGGAGGTTATTGGCCATATTCTACGAATGGACATGCTTGCCCCAGCTAACATAGCAATGGAGGGCTACTTCCTGAAAGAGGGATCGAGCTTCCGTGGACGTCCACGTGTTACGCTGCGGAAACACTTGACGGAGACCTGAAATGTGTGAAGAAAAGGCTAAGGAGTGGTGAGGATCTGGACGAGCTGAGGAAACTCGCTCACGACAGAGGAGGTTGGAGGAGGCTGGTTCAAAGGATTGTTTTTAATGCTGCACGAGTAAAATTATAACTAATATGATTCTACGTATGTTGCAAATAATAATAATAATAAACTAATTGACGATTGTCTTTTTCTGGCTTTTTGACACACTCTTCGCGTTCCAAGCTAGTATTTATTTGATATACTTGTGGTTAAGATTTTTATTAAAAATGGTTTATTAAAATATATACTTTATTAAAATATATAATTTTTGTTGTTTTTATAAAAATAAAAATGTTATATGACCTATTTTAGTTTAAAAATAATAAAATAACCAAATTAAACGACTTTGTGATTTAATTTTGGTTTTGTTACGAAACGTACATTATTAAATAGATCTTAAAATGGGGGAAATATATGACCTAAACATACCTTCAGTATCTTGTTTTGCCTTAAACAACAACAGCACAAGTATAGATAACTTTAATTCCCTTTATCCGCTTAATATTCATTAATTAATTCCAGCTCTTGTTGCTTCCCCTTCAAACAAGGAAATCCGTGTTTACAAACTTACTGGCAAAAAGTGGGAGTACTCCGAGACCTTAGGACAACACACTCAAACTGTCACCCGACTGAGTTGGTATCCCAACCAAGACAAGTTTCTGTCTTGTTCCTCGGTAAATACATCTCCATCAACGTTAGGACAGGAACGCCTTCGTCTGGTCGTTAGAGAATGGCAAGTGGACTCCTCAGTTGGTTGTCCTTGGAATCAAGTTCAGTGCCTGCTGTGGGTCGGTCTCCCCTAAAGGTGTCTTTATTTGCTGCTTAGTACTTTAATAGGACAGAAATTGGAGTTGGTTGCAGTGACAAACTCGTTTCCGTGTGTTTCTACCGAAAGTCTGACAACTGGTATACAGGAAGGAGGATAAAGAAGCCCATTCTGTCGACAATTACCTGGTTGTGTGTCATTGGTCACATTAGCATTGACTGGCACCCAGATGAGGTCATGTTGGCTTGTGGATCAACTGATTCTCGAGTCAGGTAATGTATAACGTTCTGGGATATTCCAGAGTGTTTTCAACGTACACCAAAGATCTCGATCCATCCTCTTCGGAAAGCGAATGTGGGAAGTTTGGCGACATGTACTTGGAGACGAGGAGTTGCTACAGCGGATTCGTCAATGATGTAAAATTCTCCCCTTCTGGGAAATACTTGGCATTTGCTGCCCACGATGCCACTCTCAATGTGGTCGAAATGTCCTCTAAGAACATGTATTGTACCATGTGAGTCCTCAGAGTAGCAGTTCTCGATTTGACTAGTCTTCCTCTCAAGTGCATCATCTGGACTAGTGAGACCAGTCTTATTGGCGGAGTTTGTCTCTTGTGGTTATTTGCTAGGGATTCGACTTTATTCCATTTCAGTACGAGTTCAAGAAAAACCATTTGAGCAAAGTGAAGGACATGGACAAGCCCAAGGCAGTCCAGGCTTCGGGGCAGTCTGCAATGAGCAAATTTAAGAACCTGGACAGGACAGCTCAAGAGGACGACGTAGTGACTGCCAACACTGTGCATGCCAATACCATAATGTGCTTAGTTTAAGTTAGTTTTAGAGATATCAAACCATTCGCGAGGTCTGGTAATAGTGTCAGTAAAGTAGCTTCAATGTCTATTGAAGGACGGTTTGCAGTCTGGGCTATCTAATCCATTCTTTAATTCTAAGGAGATTCCTTTGGAATAACATTTATGAGTTGAATGATGGCTAATAAATTATTTTCCTTGTTTCGTTTTTAAATTTTTTCGTTTACTTATTCTTCATTTGAAATTGGGAAAATTGTGGAAATAAACCAATTTTATTTATTTCGAAAAATTGTTTTTTAATTTTCTTTCTTGTCTCAATAAAATTCAACTTTGGACACTGCTTCCCATTCCAATTAATTGTTTATTGCAGACTGGCTACGCATGCCGTAAAAACCTTCCGGCACTGCGCTTGCAAGAAAATGGGTGGAAATCGTATCGGTCGACCGTTTTGTCCCACATACAACGAGCCTGGCATATTTCTAAGTCGAGCCTAGACTTGTTTTCCAGCAAAAGTCCGGCAGAGGACAAAAGTAACACCTTTAGCTAGTCACCGGAATGCGGTTTACAGGCTGCATTCAGGCGTGCGAGCTGGCGTTGATCATTTTGGGTTCAAAGGTTTTTCAGAAGTTTTTAACTTCAGTTTCTCGAGACGCATTGATCTACAAAAACGCAAGTCCGGAAGAAGACCAGACATTGGCAGCCCTCGCTTAGCACCTAGACTGTTTAGGATAAGGGAAGGGGCCATGAATGAAAGGTAGAAAGCAAAAGCGAGGTTAAAGCAATTGCGAAAACCAATCCTTTCGTGCTGGATTTCAATGTTCGCTCCTGAAATAAGCTTTAAATCAACAGGGGTGTTTAAAATTGTTTCAGCGTGCGAATACGAAGGTATCAAGAACCGATAGCTGTTTTTAGGACAAAAGGAGGGAAACGACTGGAGAGAAAAAATAGGTGTAAAATGGACAGAAAATTCTTTAGAAAAAACGACGACACTGGAAAGAAGGCAAATTGCGACTACCAGACTCGGACATGATGACGCAATTATCCATGTAATTTTAAAAAAAACCAATTTTCAAAAAAGCATCAAATTGTTGACGTGGACCACTTGACAAAACTGTTGATTAAAGGGTGGCGAAGATAAGGTTCCGACGATGTTCACGCATGATACGGCATGCGTAGCTTGTACGAAATGTCTCTCTTCTATTTCCAGGGAGAACGGGTTCAGATGCCCGATATGTCAGCAATATTTCCACCTCAGCTGCCTCAAAATTTCGAAAAATGTTTCAATAAAGATTCCCAACCTGCTTTGCCTTTCATGTTTTTTGCTTCGGATTCTTTACGGAGCACTCCTTTCCATTCGTTTCTTTCACACGAGTATATATGAAAGTTAAACCGAAACGTCCTTTCCGAGGTCCCTGAGACAGCAAGGACTTTTCCAACTGGCTCTATTGATCAGCCTTAATCTTAATTTTGACAATTGAGGAATCATATAGAGACTGTGAAAAGACGGCAAGATTCGAACAATGCAGACAATGAAACAAACAATTTCAGAATAGGAAATAATCACAAAAAGAAAACAATTTCTAATGCTAAGCACCAAGTGATAAATAAAACAAGTTAGATGCTAGCTCGAGTTAATGGATGAAAGAGTAGTCAAGATCCTAAGGGTCGACTCAACAACGCTGCATTGCGTATTCAATGGCAGTTTATACGGAGCACTGAGACGAGCTAAAAGAGCCAGCTTGTCCTCCTCTGGTCGTTTGTTTTTTAGGAGATTCTTCTACCAATGCCAGTGAGGAGTTGAGTTGCGGTCTTAGCGACGATTCCTGAAATTTAGAAGGGAAGGGGGGCAAACTCAAAAGAGTCTGGAATACACAGGTATTTCGTTCTCGAATTTTTCGGTCTGAGGACTGGCGGAGCCCGATTGCTGCAAGTATTAGTGACATTGTCGCCAAAAAAGAGTCGACAGAGATGGCGTCCTAAACCAGGGACTTGCCTTCCCTAAAAGGAAAGGTCGTCATCTCTTCGAGATGCTTAATGTCGCTCCGGAAAAGGTCGACTGGCTTTAAACTGGAAGGGAAATCCTCCGACTGGAGCCCTCCTGAAAACGTCATTAAGTTGAATGTGGCGAGGAATTATACCGGCACTCTTCTTACACGACAAGGCGTGCAAGCCGTTCGACGAAACTATGAACTCGCAGATTTTAAAGCTTAAAATCAATAACATTTAAACACTAAATTTCTCAAGATGAAATATTAAAAGTATCTTGAAATATTATAAATAAAAAATCAAATTTAGGATTCCAGATTTTGAATTTCGTCACAAAAAAACTCTGAATCCCTGACTGAATTGAAGCATTCAAAAAAATTTTCCGGGAAGCATAAATCCCTCTAAACAGTATCTCACCCCAACAAATACCTCCAACGATCCACCAGGAAGTACATTGAAAGATATAAATTGATTCGAAGTTGTAATTACCATCAAACAACGTCCCTTAAATATGACTATATCAGCAATCTTGTCCTCCAAATTATACTCCGCAGACACCTCCAATCGATCCATATCGAGAGAAACACTCACCAGTTTATTGTCGCTACTCTATGATTATAAATCTACAAACTGAGAAAGTATTAGCAAAGAACACTCGTCACACCACACAAGGCACTGAATCCCCCGATCTAAAACACAGGAGTGCAGAGGAAGGCCAGAGTCGACGTCCCAGAGAAATATTTTATTGTCCTGTCAATATTTTGTAACCAATTTGACTAACTTGACCAACTGAGATTAATCGATTAAAGTGAGAGGTGACAGATATGAGGGCCTTTAAGGCACTGTCTGGAGAATTTGAGTCCGTCAAATGACCAAGACATATAGAATTAATGACAAATGAGTTCGGAGGTCTCAGTGATATCCTAATTTTACCATTGCGGTCTCCAGTAGCAATTAGGTGAGGCCCCACATCACACTATTCTCAAAAATATACAAAATATACCAAAACAGTGACGCTGGAAATATGACTGCAAACAAACAAAAGTTCTTTTCCATTTATTTGACCCTGGAAGACATTTCCTCTTTTATCGGCAATTAAAAGTGTGCCGGCATCGTCGATGAAAGAAAAGACTGAAATCCTTTTATTCAAATTACTAATTAATTAAGTAATGTCAATACAAGGATTGGACGTGTATTTTTTGTTGTAGATCATATATATTTAACTTTGTAGGATTTACTAAGTCTAATTGAGCAAAATATGTTCCACATTTTGAAAGGGAATTAAGAACATTATTATTTGGACTGATATTTAGTTTGATAGTAGTGACGTGATCGTTACTTTGTAGTTTAAAATAAAAGTATACTCAAAATTCCAGCATAGCAATTTAATTGGAGAATAAATGATCAAATTATTTTTACTGCAAAATAATGATTTCATTGAACAACAAAAACTGATAAAAGTCACGAGATGGATTTTTCCTTACTTATTCTTTAATTTTTATATAAAATTTAAATAAATAAATATATGCTCATTTTATTTAAAAAATTTCATAAAATTGTTTGAAACAAGGTGACCCCCTTGGTCCATTACTCTTCTCCATGGGCGTTAACCCAACAGCACACGCCGTAAAATCACCGCTCAACGTTTGGTATCTGGATGACATTACTATTGGTGGTCCTGCTCACCAAGTCATCTTGGATATCGAATCAATCGCTTTAAGTCTGAACAAAATTGGATTACAGTTGAACCCTTCAAAATGTGAGATCATAAACCTCAACGCCAACGAGGAAGATTTCGCGACTATAGTGGAAAAATATCACTCAGTCTTACCGGGTGGTATTATAACCAGGAAAGGGTCGCTTGAAGTCTTAGGATCTCCCATTTTTTCGGAAGGAATCGAGAAAATACTGTCCGGAAAATTATCCACTTTTGAGTTTATGCCAAGCAGGCTATCCATCCTGGACGCTCACGAAGGGTTTTTCTTGTTGAAAAACTTCATATCACTCCCCAAGCTACAACACGTTCTCCGCTCTGCCCCCTGCTTTATAAACCCTGAACTTCTCAAAGAACTGGAAACAGGGCTGAAACACAGTGCCGAAAATCTCTACAACATTCGTTTTGACGAAGCCTCGTGGACCCAAGCCACGCTTCCAATACGATTCGGAGGCATTGGTCTCCGCTCTCCAGCAGATATTGCATTACCCGCTTTCCTCTCTTCTCGATTGTCGTGTGACTCACTGGTGGTTGCTGTTCTCCCCCTTTCCACTGAACGCAACGCATCCTCCTGGTATCAGATGGCAATCGAAATTTGGTCGAACAAAGGCCTCAAGACACCTGCTAACTCATTCTCACAGAGATGTTGGGACGACCTGCATTCTATGTCAATTTACCACCACTTGGAAGAGGTCTCTGATCAATCTCGTCTTGCATGCCTTAGAAGCGCTTCACAAAAACAATCCGGAGCGTGGCTCAATGCATGTCCTATCCCTTCAGTCGGAAACAAACTGGACGACGAGACATTGCGAATTGCAATCTCCTTACGCCTTTGCATGAAGATCTGTCGCCAGCACCGCTGTAGTTGCAGGGCTTCCGTTGACGAATTCGGACGGCACGCTCTCTCATGCAGACGCAGTGCAGGCCGGTTTCCAAGACATCACGCAATGAACCTAATTGTCAAGAACGCTTTGCATGCAGCTGGTTTCCCGGCACAGCTGGAGCCTCCTGGTCTCATCCGCACAGACGGAAAAAGACCTGATGGGATAACAATCTTCCCGTACACCAACGGGAAGTGCCTTGTTTGGGACTGCGCCTACACCGACACCTACTCAGAGACAAACCTGATCGCCTCAGCCTCCTCTCCAGGATATGCTTCACAGAACTACGAAAAAATCAAAAAATTAAAATATTCAGAGCTCAAGGACAGGTTCATAGTTCAACCGATTATTGTGGAGTCATCTGGAGTCTTCGGTCCGGAATCAATCTCTTTCATTAGGAAACTTGGATCCCTGATCTCGGTTCAGACGAAAGATAGAAGGGAGACCGAATGGCTGTTTCAACGCCTTTCAACAACCGTTGTCAGGGGTAATAGCCACGCTATCCTTTCTGCTCTTAAGCAACCTTAATTAACTTATATTTTCTTTTCAAATAAATATCATTAAAATAAAAAAAAAATTGATGGATATTGTTTGATTGTTACTAGAAGATGCAGACGATCTAGACAGCTTTCGAAAAATCGGAATTTCAAGAAGAATGTGGAGGTTTAACAAAATTGTCCAACAAAGTTTCGCAAATTCGACGAGAGGACTATGACTTTCTTATTGTTATGGATGTGCGAATAATAAGAAAATGAATAGTGTTGTTTATCAATAAATAATCTTTCTATTTCGGGATCTTTGATAAAAGGAACGCCCTAATATCATGCACAACATGCAGTCTCTCACGATAAACTGATTTTAAATTGAACAATGATCAACATCCTTGTTTGAAGAGATATGTATTGAAAACAAAGGAAAAAAATCAAGTATATAAAATCCAAGTACAAATTTCTGTTTATGTTTTCATTGTGTTTAAATATACAACTTTTATTTATCACGTACGCAGATAGTTGCGCGACAACAGTTGGGCCCATAAAAATTGAGGACCGATAACGGAGTTTTTACTTTGTTCACACGTCCATAGGAGACAGTATTCAAATGATCTTGAGCGATTTCGTGATGATTTTGTATGTGACCAGTTGTTCATTGTCAAGCATGCACGTGCGCTTCTTTCGGAGACGACCGTCGCGAGACGAGCTCGCTATTCCAAAGAATTTCCTTTGCCATTCTTGGGGGCAATTTAAAGGCAAAGTTTTTAACAGCGGCATTGTCTAGTTCAGGGTTTCCCAAACTTTTTCTTTCACGACAATCCTAAAAATGTTAACTTTATCCTTGGCACCCCTAAATAATATTTTAAATAAATATTTGTTAAAAATTTGACGATTTTGCTGACTCACAAATACATAGTTCCTTGCGTAATTCAATCAGATGATTTAGAACCTTGCCAATTGATAACTATCTAACTTCAGCGTGCAGTAATAATCCTGTATGAGAACCGCCCATTTCATCACATAGATTTTTAAATAATCTCGTATTTTGTGGTCGTGCCGCAAGATGAGAAAGACTTATCGTTTAGGCCGGAACACATTTTATTATTATTTTTTTGTGAAAATCAAGACAGAAAGAGAACATTTTACCAAAAAACTAACTAATTCAAACGAAGTC
This sequence comes from Octopus sinensis, assembly GCF_006345805.1. Lineage (NCBI taxonomy): Eukaryota > Metazoa > Mollusca > Cephalopoda > Octopoda > Octopodidae > Octopus > Octopus sinensis. Next base: position 522,555 of record NW_021832829.1, read on the forward strand.
CCCTCTTGTCCCTTTTTTATTTTGTAGTGTAGCCAATGAAGACATCCGGTTCCGCAGTGAGATGACTGATGGCGGCGTCACTCGTCACGCCGGGGTCCATATTAGATGCATGGAACCTTCAGTGAGATTCAATAAAATAATTTTTTGAATTTTTTGCGTCACCCCTAATAAATCACCGCAGCATCATAAGGTGCCGCGGCACCCACTTTTGGAAACGCTGGTCTAGTTAGTTAAGCGCCCTTTTGCGTAGCCCACAAAGGGTTTCGTTTGAACCACGCATTTCCACTATGCCGCTTCGATTATGTCTTTGATATTTTCAAAAAGCCGCTTCGAGATATATAATGAATAGAACAGGGAATCTCCTTGTGAGTGACAATATTGGTGCCAAATTTCATTGAATGCTTTATTCAAATTCTCATCAGAAAGCAATAGACTTATTAATCTTAGAAAATCCTTGTCAAGTAGTTTCTTTAGGATATTCATGAGTTTTTCTCTGTTAGTGATGTCGAATGCATTTGTAGGATTTGGAATACTTTTGAGTATTTTTGACATATTGAAATAAGGCATATATGACACCATACGACATCTGAGGTAGACCTTCTACTTCAGAACCAACTTTAACTTTTAGAGAGGTATTTTTCCACAGGCTCTCGGATATTGTTAAGCTCTATGATCAATGAAGTTTTTCTGATAGTTGAAAGTAAGATAATGGCCCTTATTCCATCCAGTGACTTTTTTTCCAGGTTTGTGAATTGAGATTAAGAGAACAGTGAAGTTCCAATGACTTGTTCAATATGTCGGTGATTATATTCCTAACAATAACCGGAACATGTTTTAGTAACTCGCTAGGTATACAATCATAGCCAGTTGACCGATTGCTTTTGACGTGTATGAATGCATCTGTAAATTTTATTACTGTAAAATTGTTTATATAGCTCCTACGGAGGTACTTTACTGTAAATAGGTACTTTGACATCTGTTAAAAACACTTTAAGTGGTATTTTAAAGTCTGTTAATAACACTGTTAAGGTCGATTATGATAATAGCTTTAATTTTGATTAATGGTCGATAAAGATATATGGCATTTAATTTTATAGTACACACACAGACAGCTCGTATTGAATGCTGATATGTAGATAAACAGTCATCTACATCCCTTTTCACAATAATATCGTCATACCTTTCAACAGAAGTCAGGGGATTTTAGGAGTGATTCTTGATATGCATCTCTGCTTTTCTCCACATGTAGATAACATACCTCTGATATGCGAAAAGAAAATGGTTAATCTGGACCTCCTTGAATATGAAAAAGTGGTTCTCATTCGAAAAGAAAATGATTAATCAAGGAAGCTTAATCAAGGCCGTCCAGATTAATCAAACATTGATGATATAGAAACAAATCTGAACTTCAAAATGCTGCTCTATGTGGCTGTAAAACCGACTAGTCGCCCGGTGTGGTCTCGTGCAGGTTTGTGAGAAGAAGATGTTCTCGCTTGCGAAGTTCATCGGGATCACGTGATTCATTTGTTCTGTTTTTACCGTGGTCTTAATGTAAATAAAAAATTTTTATACATTCAATTAATCAATTAAAGCTACAATTATAACTAAATTCAATAAAACAACTATGACAATGACCTAATTATTGACTGTTTATTGGATTAGGAATAGAGGCAATAAAGATTCTGAATAATAATTTTATTAATTCTATATTAAAATGTAAGCGAATGTTATTATGAAAACACTTCCTCTTTCAACTGAATTATCTCCGCAAATGCATCAGCCAATTCGTCTTTTAGTTTTTCGTAGTTAGAACAAATGTCAACTTTGCCGGAATAATTCCAACTCAATCGTTCCACCAATTGATTTAACGATTTTAACTGAGTTTTCCTATCTTTGAGGGACGACTCCACGACTTGGAGATCATGTGTTAGTTGTGCGACAATATTTGTCAGTTGAACTACTTTTGCTTCTTTAATAACTAATTTGTTCATAGTCTCAACACAGTGTTTGTCGAGTTGATATATGTCTCGTACTGGAAACTGTTTCTTCATGTATTCCACTTTGTTATTAGCAACAACCAACTTTCTGTTGGCATTGCATAACTGTTCTTGGAGAATGGACATCTTTTCTTGAGCAAACGCTGCCTCCACGCGTCCACAGTGAGCTCTAAACCTGATTAACAACAATTTACTCTCTATTTTTTATTTTCTCTTCTAAAACAGCATTTTTTCGAACAAGATTTAAATTTTGAAAAGAAAGCTGTTTCTGTCGTTCCAAATATTCCTCAATTTTTCGATTTAACAAGATTTTTTCCAGTTTATACAAAGAGTGTGATTTTTCCAGGATATTTTCAACATGTGAGAATCTTTGTTGTAAAATAATAAGTTTTTTGCGAAATGAATCCTCAATTTCTCTGTTGTGGTTAAAAAATGAACGAAGAAAGTTGTCAATTCCCGAAAGACGAACATTTAGAGATTCAATAATCTTTTGTACTAAAAAATACTTAAAATGAAAAATTACAATCAATTTTATTTACAGTCTTGGTTTTGTTTTCATCAAAAATGACCTGATTTATATATACATTTTTGTTTCGTTCTGAAGAAAAATCAACCTTTTGGGCAATTTGGGTCGAATTCTTCGAATTCTGTCTTTTGTTTTTTTTCTTTTTTTTCACTGCATGCTTAATTTTTGTTTTGTAATCTGATCTATTTAAAGGTTATCAAAAGATATTTACTTTAAAAATCGGACAATATAAACAAAGGCAATAAGCAAAGTAAAAGCAACCAAAAGGACTAATAACGGCGACTCTGATAACATCTATTAAATTTTTTAATTGATTAAGAACAAAAATAAGTAATGAAAATCTGAAAATTATCAAACTAATTCACATTGGATTTAAATATTATATTAAGAAAAAAGTAAATAATTTTTTATTAATTTTAATATTATTTTATTAAATTTGCTATTTTAAAAAAACTGAAAAAATATCTGACAAAGAAATAATTGGAAACACAAAAGTACAATATGGTCACAAATTCTGACAGCTTAGTTTTTGAGCATATTAGACAAAGCTCATTAGCTCTCTTCAAGGCTATTCCATTCAATCTTGATTTGTTAGATATATTTTTTAAAAGTACTTCAAAATGTTATGTCAGTTGACTATCGGTACTCTGTCAATATATCATTGATCTTATGTCAATCATTAATGCTACAAATTTGATTAGGATTGGATTTAGTTGTAAGATTCCTTAACTTTTCAATCAGTAATGTCATTGGCGAGCGTACACGTACACTTCTTTAGGAGATCAGAATATGAATCTCCATTAAGCCAGCGCCTTTATCCCCAACCGACGAGAACTATATTTTCTCGTCCAAGTTTGATATTATAAGTCTGATAAGATGTGAAATTGACCTTCAAGATTTGTCAGGATGAGGAAAACCGATTAAGCACGTCTTATTTTATAGCTTTGTATTTAAGATTTTCTAAGATTACTAGTTTATGGAACTAAACCATTCATTTATGTTGATAAAGACATCAACCTTCATTGCCAATTATAATTGTTTAAGAAAATATTCTTATATTTTCAAACTCTTCCAATTATGTAGAGATGCTTCTCTGTGATTCTGTTTTGGGCGAGTAGAAATACTTTTTTGAAGTCAAATTTTTGGTTAGAGAGGAAATCCTCTGGCCATTAATCTTCCTCATACACTAAAAAAATATCAAGAATAGTTTTTGCAGCAGAAGAGTTAAAATAATTAAAAAATTATTTAAATAATAGTTTAATATATTTATACTTAATTTAAATAATCAATTATCACATAACTTGGTTGTTTGTGCAAAGTATGTCATGATTATTTATCTGTTAATTAGAATGGCAAGCAAAAAAACTGTAAAGAGACCTCAAAAAAGACAACAAAGGAGCACATCTAACATATTTGCAATGATTGAGCCTGATCAAATAAAGCGTTTCAAAGAAGTTTTTGGAATAATTGACCAAGATTCAGACGGAGTAATATCAAAAAATGATCTAAGGAACACCTACAACAATCTCGGTTGAAATATTTTAGTTTATTGCCCAGGGTTGACACCTTCTGACGCGGATTTGGAAGAAATGCTAGCCGAAGCTCAGGGAAATCTTAATTTCACGATGTACCTGGCCATGTTTGGTGAAAGACTGAAGGAGTCTGACCCTGAAAGCGTGATTGCGACTGCTTTTGCCTGTTTGGACAGCGAGGGGACTGGATATGTAATGGAAGACGACCTGAGATCATATTTGACCACTATGGGAGACAGAATGACCGACGAGGAAGTTTAATTTCATATTCTATTCAAGATTGACGTCATACTCCGAGATGCCAAAGTCAAAGACGAGAAGGTGTACTACAAAGAGTGTGCTGCTATGCTCAAGCAAGGACGAAAGGACGACTGAATGACTGTTTAATACTAATAAGATATAGTTTCATTTGGTTAATTATTTATTAATCAACCTATTTGTTCATTTTATAGAAATTGCGGTTTTAATTAAGGTTATAATCGAATATTTTTAGATTATTGATATTTATTGGTTTATCCTAGAACGGAGTCCTAACGATATTGATTTGTGATTCTCGACATTTAATTTTTTATCGATTAAATTTAGTATTTTTATAAAATCGATAGGCTAAAAATTATACTATGTTTAATGACAGTTAAGTGCTCAAAAAAGCATTTTGTTAACTTCCAAGAAACATAAAATTTCCGTTGGTAAGTATTTGATGATATAATAAATTTTTTGACAATGTATTGCCATCAAAAATTGGATGAATCAGAAATTGATAGCTGGGATTTGAAAGTAAGGCCTTTTTGAAATGTGACATTCCATTAACTAAATTATTGATGTCTTTGTTTACCGATTTATTCAAATGCAACCAGATTCCACTTCCTTCACAATCACTAGCTAAAAATTGTGCTAAATATATTGCTAATTAATATATGGATTCGTTTACAATCAAATTCAAGTATTCCATCAAATTTTATTTTATAGAACACAAAAAAATTTTGCGATAACCGATGAGACTCAAATCCCAAACCAACGATATGTCGCGGGTTTGATGAGATTAATCAAACTCCCTAAAATTACTTATTTGGTGTCATTCACGCAAATTGATTATGCACCTACAAAAATATTATAGCGCAGATTGTTGATGATTGAAAGACTACTTGCCGGAAGCCTGAAAGACTCGTAAGAATCCTCTGTGCCCGGATGGTCTTTAAGAGAACTTGTTGCTCACTATAATTGTGGTTAGCATTGAGACACTTTGGTGTCTTTTTTTATTTCCCCGTTAACGATTTTTCCTTGTTCTTTGCGCTTTAGTTTTGTGAACAATAAAAACAATTCAATGTGAGCGAATTCTTGGGGAAATTAGGATTGGAATTAAATTTCTCCAAGTCGGCGATTAATTCACGATTATATGACGATTTGATCAAATTCTTGGAGGATCGCGGTGGTTATAAGTACTTCGGGATCACAGAGAGCCTCAAATCGCTCATACTATCTGAAACTAAGATCCAAATATTAGGGGGAGTGCAGAAGTAGGCAGCAATTTTATGTAAAACTAGTTTAAATGCTAGGACATTATCCCATGCATTGAATAAGTATGCAATTTCATTGATTAGTTATTATGTGGGTATTGTGGACTTTGAGCCACATGAGTACGATGATATGGATTGTATGATCCGTAGAATACTAAAAAAAGACCAGGTTCATGTGCTGGCAGCCAATAAGGAGAGGTTATATCCGTCACGTGCTAAATTTGAAAGGGAGCTCTGTGGAGTGGCCCATTGAAATGAGTGTATTTTTTAAAGATGTATGATCACCTGTACGCGATCTTGCATACCGAAAAGTCACGAGCTAGTCACCCTGGAACCATGAAGTCATATTTATTGGCTAAGTACGGTTTTACGATTGAACAAGTATCAGATGTAAAGGGGTTGATCTGCTTTACAGATGGCATACTTACTGTAGACATCAACGACGGTAAATATCCATTTGTAGCCATCATTTGAATCATTAAATTTTTTAATGTTTATAAGGTCAGGTTGAAATCGTTTATTTGGTCTTTTAAAAATCACATGGAATCTAGATCGGAAACCTGCATTAATTCTATACTTTAAGTGGAATAGAAAACTTACAAATTGAGCATTTGTTGACAATTGGTTCTATAATTTTCCGCTTTATTGTAAAATAAGAGTGTAAAAATTCCCGTTGCAGTTGACAAATTCCAGGAAGGCTATTTCGATGAATAAAATTTTCCATAGTTTGCATTTCACTCTCATTATCCATGCAAGTAACTAGTTTGTGATTTTGAAATCTTTTGCTTTTAAGGTATAAACTTTCGTCTCGAATCCGCTCAATGTATCAATAAAATATAAAGACAATATTCGTTCCAATATTTCCCAGGGCCATCAGTTTAATTTGAAATGGATTGAATATCTTAAAACATTTAGTTTTTCATTATACTAACTTTCGTAGACAAAAAAATATTCACCACACGAAAAGAGTTAGAGACGAGAAATATTTCGAAGCAATCATGAACTAATTGATCAAAACAACTTGAAGTACGAAAGAAGAGAGACTTCATATACTCCAGGGATCAATCAATTTGTGGACATGGTATCTCATCACTTCTCTAACTAATCAGGAATTTGGAGAAATACATAAAGGATCTCATTTTGACCTCAAATTACTCAAATTTCAAGAATTTAGTTTCAAACCCAAATTTGGAGATAATTATGACGTTCCAGTCAACTTTAGTTGGGTGAATCGTAATGTTGTCACTCGTGTTAAAGATGAAGGAAAATGTGGATCCTGTTATATATTTGGAGCTGTATTAGACACTAATCAATTCGTAGTTGGGAAGTTTTGAAGGCAAATTCGCTATTAAATACGGCAAGCTTGTTAGCTTCAGCGAGCAAAATGTACTGATTGGAACGGACGAATGTCGTGGGGCACCGAGGTGAGTGTATTTAAATACATAATGAAAAATGGTAGCATCGACACCGAAGAAATGTACTTTTACGAAGCCAGGGTGTACTATCTCATATCAATCTTTAGAGTTGGTTCTGCAGATATAGAAAAAATGTTGTAAAAATGATTGGATTTAAAACATTCACATCAGAATTTGAGTTATTGAAAGCACTGATCAACATTGGGCTGATCACTGTAGTTATCTGTAGTTCAGATTTATCATTTCAATTATATCAAAAAGGTAATCTTAAATGTTCTAAATTAAGGAGTTACCCACTTTAAAATTGGTCTGGTCATTAATTCCAGCAAGTCTGAGTTTTTCAATCTTTTTGTTGAGCCATTTATGTTTAAGAACTCTCTTTTCTGCGGATTCCTTCCTTAGTTGAGACAGACACCTCTGTCTGATCTGGAAATTCTGGGGTCACCGATTCTCGCCGACTCAGCTACACGAATCATCCTCGCCAAAAAATCTTATCGCATCTATTTGTGAAAAACTTTCTGTCATTGATCCTCATCCTTCATTCTACATCTCCAAGAACTATCTTTTGATCCTAAAAATCATTTATATACTGAGGAGCTCTTCTTGTTTTTATGTCACGCAGGTGCTGGAATCTTATGATACCTTGATTCTGAGTTCTGCTGAGAAAATTCTTAATGTGCATTTCGATGATATTGGCTGGTGTCAGGCTAAACTTCCTGTGAGTCACGGAAGTCTGGGCCTCCGTTCCAGTCTGGATTTGACTCTTCCTGCCTTTCTTTCTTCGACGTCTGGATTATATCTCCTTGTCCAAAAGATTCTGGAAAAAACTACTGAATCATCGTTGGACTTTGATATTGATTTGGCCCTTGCACTTTGGAAACAAAATTTCTCTAAACTCCTTTCCGATGTCATTTCTCAGCAGGATTTGGACAAAATTCTTTGCCGTCGATCTTCAGCTGACTTGAACCGCTACTCTAACAAAACAGACTGGCCTCTTTCCGTTCCTCCTGTCAGCAATACTCAGGCTCCTGGCTTAATGTACTTTTTCGTTTTGGATACTGTTCTCGATAGGGATTCACTCCGTTTGGGTATTTGTAATCGCCTTGGACTCCCTGTCTGCAGACCTCACCTCTGTCGTTGTGGGGCTAAAGTTAACGCCCTTGGGGTACATCCTCTGTCTTCGAATGAGTGCCGGCCGATTTCCTCGGCACACTGAAATTAAAAATCTAATTCACAAAACTTTGGAAAGAGCTGGTTTCCCTTCAGCTCTGGAACCGACGACCTTGAAGATGCAAAACGTCCCGACGGCTGTACAGTTTTCGCTTTTGAATCCGGGAAGCAGCTTGTTTGGGACGTCACTTGTGCCGACTCTTTCGCCTAGGGAGCCTTGAATTCCATGCCTTGTCGACCCGGTACGTCGGCTTAGAAGGCCGAATCCACGAAACTGATGAAATACGAGGATTTACGCGATCGATTTTGCCTTTGGGCAATTGCCGTTGAGACTTCCTGTGTTTTTGGGGCCAAGAAGCTTGCTCATCTGAAGAAACTTGGGCGTCTGTGCACGCACCCATCGCTCCAGAGATCCCAGGGAATTTATATTCCTTATTCAGAGGATCTCGCTGGCTGTTTTACTGGGGAATTGTCTCTCGATTCTGCGAGGTGGTAGTTAATACAGTAAACTATTGTATTGCACAATGTCTGATATAACACAAGCAAAACAATCATACGAACTATCTATTATGTCTTTCAATGTAAGAGGCCTTAAATCGACTTGGAAACAACATGCACTATCTGAGGACAGGAAGAAATACAGGATCTCGGTTGGATGTCTACAAGAAACCAAAGTGAAGCTCGGGGATGAGCAAGTTTATGGGGACTATCGCCTTATTCTGCTGCCCTCTGAATGCGGACACTATGGCCAAGGCTTTGTGACACACAAACACTTATCTACTTGTATTCATCGCTGCTGGAGAATCACCAATCGAATATCTGTACTACAAATAAATACCGGACACAAATCCGGAATGCTTTCCATCATTAATGTTTATGCTCCTCAAAGCGGCAGGATCGCCAAGAATCTCGACGAACTAGACTCCTTTTACGAGGAGCTAGCTAGGACACTCACAAGTCTGGAGGATTTGTCCATTCTATTCATCGCCGGGGATTGGAATGCCACAGTTGGCATCCGCTCTGGGGACGAGCAGTTTATTGGCAGATATGGCCGTGGGTACAGGAACCTTCCGGGCACTCTTCTGGCCCATTTCTGTGAGACCTTTTCACTATTTTTGTGTAACACGGCTTTCTGCCACGCTGCACGACATCGGACCACATGGACTGGAAGTAGAACAAATGGGGCTGGTGAACCTACATCAATCTACAACCAAATCGATTATATTCTTTGTCGACAGACCGATAAGGCAAGAACACATGGGAATTCATTATGAATGGTATCCATACGGCTGCTGACGAGCACATCGGGAAGCAACCAAATAATAGTCAGTCCGGGAGATGCTGCCACCCAGATGTTCGGGCGAAAATCGTTGAGCAAAAGGACCTAAAGCTCAGAATCGAAAACAAGAACGATCATAATGACAAACAGGCACTGAAGAGGAAACGTGCCAGAATACAACGACTCATTAAGAAACTAAACCGTCAGCACACTCGCGACACTCTGGAAACCCTTCTAAACGAAATCGAAGGGCTCAAGAACGGCGCACAAATGTTTCAGGCCATGCGTCTTCTCAAAAGAAGAAAAAACTCTCTCTAATTTGCCATTTTTGGTTCCTGGCAAATTTCAGAATAAAATTTTTATTTAATTTTCTAATTAATTTAAAAGGAAATATTATTATTAACCAAGGAATTTAAAAAAATTAAATTTTATTAAAGTAATTTTCAATTCCCAATCGCCTTTTCATAGAATTTTTAATATTTTCTTTATATCATCTTATTGAAGTAATGAATTCCGCATCATTGTCATTTTCAATGTTTTCTAGAAGGCTGTTTTCAATCTTTCTTAATTTGTATAGCATTTCAGCCTTGCTTAATGATTTATGTACTTCTACACAACCCGATTCTTCTTGTTCCTCAATAGAAATTAATTTCTCCTCATCATCAATTGCCTCCTTTGTAATCAATTGAAATAAATTCTTCTATTTAAATTGGATCATAAATATCTTTTTTGCTTACAATGTCAGCTGGTATATTTATGTCAAAATTCTTAATCCAATTCGCAAAAATTGATGCTGTTATCCAAGCCCTTTTGGAATTGTAATAACAAACAAAGGAATTATAATCATAATTCTTGAAACATCTGGGCAATTTTGGTTTCCCGATCAATAGTGTGTGTTCCTGACACATTGGCACACAACATGACTGAGACTCTATCTTTGAAATTTTTATATCCATCAAACAAAAAATGTCATTAGAAAACAGAATTATAGAACACCGCCATAAAATAAGTAGAAAAAGGAATTCATCTTTGCATCAAACCAGCTTGTGAAATTGAAAAAGCACTGTAAAAAAATCAGGCAAAAAAAAGACAGAAAGAAAATTCAACGAAAACGGGGTGAATAAAATCAACAGAGATGGCCAAGTAACAAATAAAGTATTAAAGCCTAAATTAAAACATGTCCGGGCAAGTTTAGTTTGCAATCTCAAATTAATTTTAGTAAGTCGGCAAAAAATCTCCAAATTTTCATAAGAAACAAATTATTTTATTGAACGAAAATGTTAGTATCCAAACAAAAAGACAATGAATAATTAAATTTCAATTTTCATATCCCCTGGGGTTCAAATTAATCCATTTCCAGAGAGAGCGGCCTAAAACTAACCATAACCAGCTCCAACACATGTCGTCAAGATCATACTCAGCCTTCCATCCTAATTCAGTATAGGCTAAATCACAATTTGCATAACACGCAGCCACGTCTCCACTCCTTCTTTCCTTGATTTCATAAGGCACTGGCTTGTTTGCAACTCGCTCAAATGCCGCCACAATCTGCAACACAGAATAGGGTGTTCCAGTTCCAATGTTATAAACCTGAGATTATTGATTAGCATTACCGAGTGCCCAGACACGTTCTCGATTTTCTCCAGCGCTCTCACATGAGCAACTGCCACATCAACCACGTGCACGTAATCGCGAACACCGGTCCCATCCACGGTAAGGTAGTCGTTACCAAAAATAGGAAGAAAGGGCAACGATCCCATACAAACACGGGTAACGTAAGGAAGAAGGTTATTGGGGGTACCAACTGGGTCTTCCCCAATAACTCCGGAAGGAGTATTCCCAATTGGATTGAAGTATCTCAGTGAAACAATTCGCCAGGTCTATTTCATTTTTAGTTAAAAAAACGTTATCAGAATGATATAAATCTGACAAAATAGTCTCAATCATAAACTTAGTTCTTCCATAGGGGTTTGAACAGCCCCCCACTGGATGCTTCTCGTCGATAGGGAGATATACGGGATCGCCATAGACGGTTGCGGAACTCGAAAAAATAATATTTTTGACTTGAAATTGTTCCATTGTCTAGAATTAGAAAGGTGGAGACTTGCCTTCAAGAGAACAAGTGTTCCGTTGATGTTGTTCTGGTAATATTTCAGAGGATTTTTTACCGATTCTCCAACTGCTTTAGAGCCGGCTAGATGGATCACTGCCGAAATAGAATTCTGTTAAAAAAGTTTTTATTTTTTTAGAAATTACAGTTTTAAAAACATTTACAAGTTTATCACGATCAGTCAAATCTAATTCAATGAATTGTATTTCACTATCTGTTATTTCTTGTAGTTTTTTTTGTACGACTATAATCTTTATAGAATTTTACTAGAATTTGAATTGGAGAGATTGTCGACTATTATTGGGTTACGACCCGCTTTGATTAGTTCTATAACAACATGTGAGCCCACATATCCTAATCCACCGGTAACAAGAACAGACTGCATCAGCAAAATTAAAATTTTGATATTCTATTTAATGTTGGATTAAACAGTATAAATAAAAATTGTTTTAATTGAATATAATTCAATAATTTTATGTCGAAAATGCTTAAACACAGTAAAAAACCAATTTAAGAGACAGAAGCGAATAAATTTATATTTTTTGGAATGGCGAAAACAAATTTCACTTTTGATGCCAACTATGCATTTAAAAGTAAACAGTGAGTGAATACAGTCAGGATGCCTCCATCAACTTTCCCATATCTGACTCTACAAATAACTGACATCGTTTTCAGAAACCTTCCCAAACTAGAATAGTCTGAGGATTCTCGGCTGCTTGTAGTCGATGGGAAGCCTCGTTTTGATTCGAGGCTGCTCTGATTTCTTATTTTTGCTTCTCTGACAATTCTAATTTCGGTCCCACTCTTTTTTTGCGTTTTGTAAATTACCCCTTTTATTATTAGAACTTTCACGAGAGCCATAATGTTTATAACCCCGCATGTGCAGCAGAAGATATTAGAGAACTAATTAGATTGCTCCAAGCTCTCCTGTTCTTAGCTAGGTTCCTCAGAGAGTCCAGATCTTCACCAGATGCCAATGTTTTTTACGGTTTTCAGATCGTTTTGTAAAACAATCAGGAGGCTAGTTCTTGGTTTTCCACGAAAGTGTCCTACATTAGAGGAGGGGTAGTAATCCTCCAATGCGATGTTCGGGGGGATTTCGGGTCTAACCTCAGGACATGTCCAAAAAGTCTCCAACGAGAGCTAATGATCTCGCGACTTATTGGCGTACATTCACACTTATTGTACAGTCCGCTTCGCGAGATCCTGGATGGCCAAAACATTCCAGTTATGTTTCTTAGATGATTCCTGTGAAACGAGTCGAGCTTCTCCAATTCCTCTTTTGTCGTGTCCCAGGTCCAGAGTTGTATAGAAGAAATGGTTTGATATATGTGTCGTATAGCCCTTGTTTGTGTTATTTCCCTTCTGTTTAACCATATGTTTTTTAGCCTGTGTAATGCCGCGTTTGCCAAGGTTTTTCTCCGTATGATATCTTCATTGTCTTCTAATATAGAATCAAGTTTCTTAGTGTTCCTCCATTTCTCTTTGAGTGGGTTATTTATTCGTCTTATTTCTGTCCATTCTATTTTTTTTCCATGCTCACTGTGAGAAACCATTTCCCAAGTATATCTAGTTTTTTTGTCTTCAGAGATTAGGACGGCATAAATCACTTTTTCTATTTTTCCTTGGTATAATAGCCTCAGTTCCCTCATAGCAGCCTCCAAGTATATTGTGAATAGTAGCGGAGACAGGGAGTCTCCCTGAGGAGTGCCTGTGTTTGTTTCAAATTTCCTTGAGTAGGTTTTTCCAACTTTCACAAGGAGCTCTCTGTTAGATAGAAGGATTTGGGTCATTCTTAGACTCAATTCGTCGATAATCCCTTCAAGCACTGTCATCAGTTTGCTCTCGTTGACCGAGTCAAAAGATTTTAATAGATCTAATTCCAGAATGTGGGTGGCATTGCGATATCTGTGATGTGTCACACATCTCCACTTGTGACTCCATACTGCATCAGCTGTTGATCTTCCTCCTCTGAACCCACTTTGACTTTTGGGTAGGTATTCATAGGCTGGTCATTTTATTTGTTCCAATACAATGTTAGCTAAGACTTTCCGTAGAGAATTTGATAATATAATTGGTCTTAGGTTTTCAATCGGTATTTTGGGTTTATTCGGTTTTGGTATAGGTATTAGTAATCCCGTCCCCAAGGGGAAAGTTGAGTTAGTTGAAAACTGGTTTCTGTAGAAAGAATCGAGGTTCTTTAAATCTGAATCAGAAATGCCCCATGTTGAGATTACTTATAAATTCTAAAACTTGTTATCGTTTTTCCGGTACGTATCCACCTCTTGTGTTCTCAATAATATTGTTTGTAATGTTGTTATGTTTCTTATGCTTGATATCATGTTTTGCCATGCTGAAGGTGACAATAACCATTCTGTGATCGCTGACTGTTGAACCTTCATATGAGCGTGCGTTTATAAGAGAGCGTTTGTCATTAATTTTGTTTGCTGTGCAGAAATAACCAAGTATGGTCCTAGGCAGGTTTCTTTTTCTACGTCCGTGTGTTCCCATGAAGGTATCTTCTGAGTTCTTTTTTGTTCTGATTTTCGCATTAAGATCGCCGGCAATGAATATAAGTGAACACGGCTCATATTCTTTATACGTTCTTGATAATGCTGAGTAGAATTCATCTATAGTTTGGTCAAAAATATTTTTTTATTTTTGCGGGAAGGGTTTAAGGACCTCATCATTTAGGAAATTCTTGATATGCTAGTTTTTTGGGTAGAAGATTTTTGGAGGACCTTATCATTTCTGGCTTGTTCCCCATTATTGGCGAATTAAAAGGGGAAAGAATTTTGACAATTTACCTGTATTTTGCTAATTTGAAGTTGGTCCACACACAGACAAACACACACTATTTTATTATTAAGATTATGTTTTAAAGCGATTAAATTTAAAGGTGTGAAGTCTTTCTAGTGGCTCTACTACGTGCCAGGGCTTTGAGAATCAAGATCAGATCCATTTTAGTCCCCTGCTGTAATATAGCAAACCACAAGTATTTTACTCAATTTTATTAAATACATCAAAATGACTAACCTTAGAGGCGAGGAGCATAATAAATTACTTCTAAAATAATAGCGCTCACATTCAAATCTAAAAATGCGTCTTTATTTTCACCAAAAAAACGCGAGATCCCCACGTGTGTGCAACCAATCGAGATAAATTTTTTCTGGACATTTGCCCCCATGGTAGGCAACTATATTAATTTGTTCGACCTCCTCTACACACTTTTTCCATTTCAAACTAAGAAACCATGTAATGTGTAATTTAGATATAAAACCTACTATGAAAATGAGAAAATAAATAAATTAATAATTAATAACGTGGTTAAATATCACATTGAAAAGCTGAGGACCTTCCTGCGGGTTGTCTGGATCACCTAATTAATTTATTCAACTGTTTCCCTCGCTTGAATCGGGGACTCACGGGGATTATAATTAACTGGCTCACCCTGGTCTCTTGGTCATTAATAAATAAATAAATTAAACTGTTTGTGATTTCGGTTAAATAAAAAACGACCTTGAATAGAGTGCTATTAACAGATTTTGAAAACACTTATAAGAAAATTTGAACAAGTATTAACACAATTGACCACCAATTGACAGCGCATTTAGAATAATTTCCGTAGAAATATTAATTATTTATTAGTTTTTTTGTTCTTGCGGTGCACAACCCGAGAAAACTGGGTTTAATCCGTTCTTTCTCAAGTGTTAGAAAGAGCTTCCAGGATGCCCAGATATAGTAGCATATTCTGCTTCAGTGCTTCAATCGACGCTTTGGCTCAAATTTATTGTTGAAAGCACTGAAGAAGCTGGCCCTGAACGAGTTCTAAAAATGGTCCGATTTTTCTTTTAGTCAGAGTTCGCACTGACTTTTCTTATTGTGACTATTGAACATGGCGATTTATTTTGGCTCACGTACTAGGTCAGAAATTTTTTGAAGTGCCTGCGAAGACTCGATGGGCAAAACCTCCGAAGTTTGTATGAATGCCGTTGGTTTGGAACTCGACTACAATAAGTCGGTGAATAACACCCCTGTATGTGATGACCTAGTTGAAGTCTTGGAGGAGCACCAAGAGTATAAGTATCTTGGCGTAATTTTGAGTCTATCCTCATTAATCATATCCGAAACGAGAACGACCCCCGGAACTTATTCCACTCGAACCAAGTCTTCACTCGTCTTTGGGGGCAAGATTATTTTTTCTGAGACTGGAGCCCAACAAGGGGATTCTTTTGGTCCACTTCTCTTTGCTTTGGCAATCGACGAAATTGTCCGCTCTAGCAGCGCGGAACTGAACCTTTGGTATCTTGATGATGCCACAATTGGAAAACCGTTTTGACAGCTTGTCACAAGTCGTGCCTATACTACGAAAACTTGGACTCGATATAAATATAAAAAAATCGGAGCTAATAAATATCACATACTCGGAGAGTGATTTTACCAACTTGGTCAAGTCTTTCAGCTCGGTATTACCCGTGACTACTGTCTTCCTTCGGGAGAGGGCATACTTTTTTGGGTACCCACTTGACGAAAAGGAATTGCGGTGCTATCTACTGGCAAAAAAGGAACTTTCTATAGTTACGGGGAAACTCTCCTTACTCAATGCTCATACTGCATTCTTCCTTTTGAAAAATACCATTGGCTTGCCTAAACTCCAATACGCTCTCCGGTGTTCTCCCTGCTTTGAACATCCGGACATCCTACAATCACTGGATAGGATTTTGAGAAATTCAGCTGAATCGCTCCTGAACATCCACTTTGACGAACCTGATTGGAATCAATGCAAGCTTCGCACCAGATTCAAGGGTATCAGGAGGCGCTGGATTTCGCATTCCCAGCATATCTGTCATCTCTTTCAAGCTGCAGTCATCTCATCCAGGAAGTCCTAAGTCACACTACTGGACTTTCCTTGGAAACAGTATTTGACGAGGATTGCTTGCAGTGGAAGAAAGCTGATTCCAAAGGACTACATCCCTTGTCTTGCAAGAGGAATGCAGGTCGAGGCTCCCGCATTAAAATTGCGGTTCTTCGTAGCAACACGCATACAGTACTTGCTGCCGGTCCATGACGTTGGATTAATAAAACTATTTTTTAGTAAAAAATAAAAGTATAACAATTCATTTATTCAAAAAATTGTCCCAACAAAGACTCGATTTCTGAACCTTCGTGTAACAAGCACGAAGCTCTGATCAACTGACGTATTGGGCATTTTTAAAATCTAGTCGAAAGAAGGGGGAGTAAAAATATTAATTATTATTAAAATCTACAGGTTAAAACAATCATATAGAAAGGAATTAAAGATTAAATTGTCTTTTAATTAAATTTATTTTATTTTTTAAGTTTCGTTTTTAAATTGTGAAGTTCAGAAAGCTAAGAGAAGATATCATCAATAAATTTGTTCGTTCTAATTTATTTAGATAGTTCAATCGTTTTTTATCTTATGAATCTGAGGCTTTGCCTTTTTAGTGAAAGAAATAAATACTTTTTTCTACAATAACGGTTTGAAACGTCCACATTATGAAATTGGTAAGAAAACAGACGATCAATTTGCAATAGAATGCCTAAATATACAAAACGACATACGAATTTAAATTGTGATTTTTTAGTTTATTTTATTTAACCGCCAAGACCACGGTAAAAATCAAACAAAAGTCACGTGATCCCGATGCACTCGACCAAGGACCTCATCTTCGCTCGGTGATCTTTCCACGAGCCCACACAAGATTCCACCGAACAGCAGGCCGTTATTGCCGGGGCATTTGCTGACGGACCGAGGTTCAGCTTGATAAGATCTTCCAGAGAAGCTGGGCCGGGGCGTTCGTTATTGTGTGACCAACGATCGGTTAATCTGTGGGCCCTTTGTTGGGCCTCCTCGTTTCGCCTCCTGTTAGACCACGATAACCTGAACCCCATGATCCGCAGGCGTAGGCAATTGATGGTTCAAGTATTTCTGGTAGATATTCGCCAGTACCGGGTGTGACCCGTTTTTCCATAAGCCGAATAGAGTTCTGAGGATGTTCAATTTTTTTCGAATTTGCGAAGGAGGTTGTCTGCGTGCGGAAAGAAGCAGAGGTGTATGTCATGGCCTACCCCTAGCACCGTCTGACTCCTGTAGAAAGGTACGGACACATTGTTCAGCTTTAAGTTGACTGAAGTCCTTCCCAAACTTTTGTCGGAAGTGAAAAGGGACGTAGCGGACTTCGCCGCGTTTACCACGAGCCGGTTGTCCGTTAGCCATAGGTTCAGCGGATCCAAGGAGCTTGGAGCCATTCAGAGGCCTTCTGGATGTCCCGGTCCCGTGAGGCTAATACGATGTCATTCGCGTATGAGAGGACAATGTCATTATTGTCGAGGGAGGGCGGAAGTACTTCTGGAAAAAGGTTGAAAAGGGCTGGGGATAAGGAGGGTCCCTGGGGTACTCCGTTGGGCAGGAGACGAGATGTGGACTTCAGACCTCCAAAGCACACCCTTCCCTTCTTTACTTAGGAAGTTGGTGATCCATATTTTGTGTTTCAGAGGAAATTCAGATTGGAATATCTTCCTTGATAGAAGTTTCTTCGAGACAGAGTCGACAGCTTTGTGAATGTCAACGGAACAAAGCACGGTCTTTTGATGGCTCGGTTTGCTTAAAAAACCGATACAAATGAAATTTGACAATGATTGTAAGTAAGAAGACGTGGACTTCTCCTTCTTGAACCCATGTTGAAAAGGTCTTTAAGGTAATAATTCTTCTATTCTTCCAACAACCATCCTTTCCAGGATTTTTGACATGAAGCATAACAGAGAAACCGGCCTGAAAGATGCCGGGACGCCTCTTGGTCTTCCAGGCTTCAGTATCGGCCTTATTAGAGCCTGTTTCCATAATGACGGAATCACATTGTGGTTGATTGAATAGTTAAAGATAGCCGTTAGAAATGTGACTCCTTCAACACCAAAATTTTTCATAGCTATTAATATAATTTAAATTTTATTTAAGTTATTTTAATTACATCACAAAATACTTTAGAAACCCGGGTTTTCTTAATACTTGTTGTTGTCTAGTGGTACATCATTTGAATAAATTAATCTATTAAATTTAGAAATGGCCGATGAAGATATTTCTAAGCTATCAATAGAAGAGAAATGCATGCATAAAGTATCTCTAATTTTACTATTAAATAGAACTGGCAAGTGCGAGCATGTGGATATAACGAAATGTGCAAATTTATGAACTTTTGTACCGGAAAAGAGCCGCAACTGTCTATATATTCGTCTCTTATATCAAAAATACTTGTCGATAAGAATTCAAACAATCTAGATAAGGCCTTGGAGGCAACCTTATCATTTGTGACTAACACCACAATCGCTGATAAGTGACTCCAAAGTCTTTATTTTATTAGAATGGCCTCCGAAGTGGCCACTCTTCTCGTAAATAAATGCCTCACAGGCAAATCCAAGTCCAAACAACTTGTCTCCGAGATTTTGCTCATTTATGTTGAGAAGGAAAAACATGAAGTGATCCAGGACGAGCTTATCAAGGGATTCTTCCAAAAAAACCCAAAAGTCGTTGTAGAATGTCTTCAGATTGCAAGAGATGCACTTTCGTTCTGTTTTTAGACCAATTTTTAGTCAATTTGGCAACAAAGTGTTTTCGATTAAGAAAATGGTCAGCGAAGTCGTCGGTCTGCTCGAAGCTAGAGACAAAATAGTCAGGGAAGAGGCCAAGTTGATGATCGCTGAGATGTACCGTTGGGTTGGACCACCCTTGAAGGCACATTTCTCTTCAATAAAGCAGTCATTGGTCTGTTTTTCTGTTTTACTAAAGATGGAGGAACTTGAGAAGCAGTTTGTTTCGAATTCTAATCAAACGGCGAAGGCAACACGATTCTTTCAGTCACATAAAGCAGTTGAAGCCCAGCAAGTAAAAGTTGCTGATGAAGTCGTCTCTGATGTTACTCCAGAAGGTTTTATTAAAAACTTTAAAATCCTAGAGGAGGACGAGTTTACGCCAATCATTGATTTGATTCCCAGGCTGCCTGAGGATTTTTACAAACGTGCTGTTCTCGGTCAGTTGTAATGTCCTTAGAATGATGCGAATTGGAAGGAGAGGAACTCGGCACTCCTTGATTTGAAGGAATTGTTGGGGACTTTAAACCAAAGGTTGAACCCTTCTCACGACTACAGTACTCTGATTTCTACTTTAAAAAAGGTCTTTTGTTTAAATTTATATTTTTATTACAATCCATATAAAAATATATTTATTTAACTAACAGATAATTGAAAAAGACAAAAACATATTCCTCCTTATGCTCTCCAGCGACGCACTGGGGAAAATATGCAGTGGTCTGAAAAATAATTTCAAAATGTATGCAGAATCGGTTTTTTGGCATTTTTAATTGTAGTGTTTATTCGCTACAATAAGCAGGTTTACGGAGAGGAGACAAGATGTAATCATGTCATTAAGAAATACATGCGACCTTTTGTATGCCTTGATCAATCTGGAGGACATTTTGGAACAGATAATTGAACTCTGTTTCTCAAAGAACCCAAAAATGAAGATCGAGGTCTCCCAAATACTCCTCCGTTCAATGAAAATCAAATCAGTCACCCCTATCCCAAAGAAACAACTCAAAAGTCTAATCAAGTCTCTTCTGACTGTTCTCCGACTTGAATAACGTGTTTTAGTTGGTATCACATTCAAACTCGGACGTGAGGGAGGCAGGATTTGAGATTATCGCTGCCTACCAGAAGGCTTACACGGAAAAGGTGATCACTCCTTTGTTAGAAGACGTCGAAGAACTAAAAATGTCAAAGGTTCGTTAATTTCTAATCATTTCCACAGATCAAAGAGTACTTTGACAAGTCGGACGTGAAGTCAGTCGTCAAGACAGTTCAGCCTGTCGTCCCACAACCATCGAAGGCAGTTGTCTCCAAAAAAGAAAAGATTCCTCTAAGAAAGAGGGCACCTGTTCCTTCAGAAGAATCGAAATTTTTAGCAGTTCCAAAAAGTCAGAAAGCTGAACCAGCTCCGGTGGTTTTAATCCAACACTCCAGTGAACGAGTATGTGTAGTATTACGTAATACGTAGAAACTACCTAAAAACCTACGGGCATGGACTTGTGTGATAATATTGCTTAGTTGCTCAAATGGAACTTTACCTCGCCCACCCCAGAGCACGCGGAACAGCTAAGGACGGTTATGGAGTGTTCCTTTGCACCTTCCCTGGTTGAAAGTCTGTTTAATTCTGATTTTAAACAACATTTGAATGCAATCGATCTAATGACCAAGGTAGCCTTCGATGCTTCTATTTTAAGGTGTACGACCAATATAATTCGGAATTGTTATCAAATGTGGATGTCCTACTAAAGTGGGCTTCCTTAAGGTTTTTCGACACGAATCCGTCCGTGCATATGAAAACATTCGAGTTCCTCCAGATTCTGTTTAATTGTCCGGACGTGAACTTAACAGATGCCGATGTCACTTCTTTTGTCCCTTACTTGATCGAGAAGGTACAGGAATCCAATCAATTCTAGTTTGCCAATTCCAAGGAGAATGTACGGAAGGCAAGTCGATCTTTATTCTCCCAAATTATCTTGATTACGAGCCCAACAAAGGTCATGAGTCATTTGCTTGAGGGACTTAAATCAAAGATGGCCAAATTACGGACGGGTCAGTCGTTTATTGTGACAGATAGAATGTCTTGATGCAATTGATAATATAATATCCGTGAATGTCATCGAATTGAAAGATATGGGAATTATTATGAGGCAGGTTGGACAGATGGTTGGGGACAGGGACAATTCCGTGAGGAATGCAGCTCTTAATGTTATCATCTCCGCGTATTCGCAGATTGGGGACAATATTTATAACTTGCTGGGATCGGTTGGGTTTTTTCTCATTTTTCTAGTTGTCGGATAAAGAGTTGTCTTTTGTCGAGGAGAGGATCAGACGTTCTGGAAAAATGACTTCTGATACTGTTGAGAAAAAGACTGATATTGTGACTCCCATCAAAGAGAGTCCAGTGAAAATTCCAAGCCCAACAATCAAATTAGAGAGACCAAATACTTCCATTTTTCCGCGTTTTGAATTGGAATTGGACGATTCTCCAGTGAAAAAGACAAAATCTATGAACGTCGGTAAACAAAACACCACTTGTTTTTCTGATCTTTTGAGCGATATCCACATACCTCCGAGATCTTATTCGAACCATACCTCCCAGATAAAGGTTTCCAATGACTCAATTTCTCCGCAAATGATCGAGTACATATCATCTCAGTTGATGAGTAATAATTTCGAAACGACATTTACAGCCATTGTCCAGGTATTGGAATAATATTATTCAGATTGGGGAAATGTTGAAGTGTGGTGACATTGTAGACACTCATGTGGACAATGTCGTCATGTTTATCACAATTCAACTCAGATTCATTTACAATCGTTATTTGAACTTTAATGAGTTCTCTCAACAGGACACCGTGGATAATCTTCGGGGGAATCTTTGTCTTCTGTTTAAAGTCATGTCCTGTGATTATTTCAGATAGCTAATAAACCCAAACTGGCAGTGGGGATAAGTAAGCAAACTTTGAGTGATCTGTTGAGTTTGCTTCTACTTTTACTGATCGACGTACGACTTGCTGAATTGCAATTTAATGTGGAGATTATTCGTTCTATCAACCATTTAATATTTATTCTCGTCGAGAACTGTTTGGGGGATATTGTGTTTCGGTATACTTCTTCCTTTTGACAATAGGTCGGTTCTCTCTCTTCTCCAGGATGCCATCACCACGGGGAATTTCCCTTCCCTGTATGTGAGTCATCTTCAAGGGGTTGTTCCTTTTATCTGATTCGATCTGTTTTAGTGTCTTGTAAAAGTGTGTCAGCGAATATTTCATAACAGCACTCACTTCTGTTCCGTGACAGTCGTCCAAGATGTGCGACTGTTTCTCAAGAATTATGTGGAGTACAAGTGGAGGGATATTAACTTGTCTTGTCTCAAAATTTTAAAGTCTCTCTGTAAAGTTATTGTACTTCGCTATGGAGTAGAGGTTGTGTTATTATTTTATTGGATAGATATTTGAGTGTCATGATTTTCCCTCTTTCTCGGATTTTGGAATGATGGAGTGTTTGAAGGCTGAGTATGATCTATTTGTGAAAAATTCCAAACTTGGGCTTGGCGGGTCGAAGGGACATGAACTTTTGTCTTTCAGCAACGATGAGAATGACGTGTCTCTTCGGTTGGAAAAAATATGGGATTCTATGAAGGATACTAATGATTACCCCAAAGTTGTTTATGAAATTAGAATATTTGTTTAGGCAGTCAAGGAATTATATAATTTAAGATCAGAATATGTGTCTCTTGACTTGGTCGGGATGATGAGGAATATATTTCCTTCTTTTGTGTCTAATGCTCTTGTCTTAGGGATGGATGTTCATCAGGAAATTCTCACTTCAAATATGAGTTGTTTTGGTTTCATTAAACATTTTAGGTTTTAATCAGGCAGGAGTTTATCTTGATTATTTGACGCATCTTTCCACCCTAAGAAGATGTTTTGACATTTAATATTGTTTTGTTCTGAACATGTTTATTCGTTGCTTATTTTTTGTACTACAATTGTTCAATTTTTAATCAAAGTGTGGTACTAGGTTACCTTATTAAACTTTCGCAGCCCTTAATTCTTTTTCAAAATTATTTTACTACTTTTACAAGAAAATTATGTATTCATTTTCTAAAAACATAACTTCATAACACACATTATTAGATAAACATTCTAACTCAATTAGTTAGACTTGCTGATTATTAACGCTGCTGCCAAAAATTGAATATGAGTCAAATAATCAAGATTTCGGGAGATTAAAATCCCAAACACAACAGTGATGAATGTCGAAATAGCTAAGAAGATTCCAGTCCCTAAATTTACGTTTGAAGGACCACATCATGTGTGTCGATGACATGCTCGTTGTTCATTTTAACCAAAATGGAGAAAAATGTTTTTTTTAATTTTTTATGGGAAGGTGAGTCGGGGACATCGTAGTTGTTTATTTTAACCACAATGCAGAAAATAATTTTTTGATTTTTTGGCGGGAAGGTTTTAAGGACATCATCATTGAGGATATTCTTGATATGTTAGTTTTGTAGGTGAAGGATTTTTCTAGAACCTCATCATTTTGGGGAAAAAAGGATTTTGACAATCATAAGGGAAACGGATTTTGACTTTTTCAATTTGAACTTGGTGCCTACACACAGACAGACACATACCATACCATTTTATTATTAAGGGGAACAGAAAAGTTTAATTTGAATTAATCGCCAAACAGATTGGACAGGAAATTTCCACGTGCGAGATCCGTTGAAAAATCCAGCTTTTGTCGCAACTCCTCGAGATAACTAAACCAATCTCTGAGAGGAGTTTGAGAACTTTTGGGCCAATTACCCCACTGGTTTTGAAAGCAGGGAGATGAAGCAACAAGTCTCTTGTCGATGAGTTTGTCACATCTGCAACGATGCATACAATACAATATCTGCTATTCACATGCCGTTTCATATCCACCTGACACAACACTGTCTTAAAAACTTGGAATACTAAAAATTACTTGTTTCACAAATGACTTTCGTTTTGGTACTGCAATCCTCTCTTTGAAACTCAGCGTTGTCAGTTCTTTTTACACATATTTCACTTTTAGGTTGACTGGAACGCCATGGAAGATACAACTAATCAAATTTAATGCTAAAATACCGCCAAATCTACTTTATTTGTTACAAACTCGACTGTTTCAATGTATACCCAACCGATTTTAACTCCTATTGGTTGAAAATAAGAATTATACCTTATATCGCACAATTTTCTAGTCCATAGTCCGGAACGAATACATTGCTATCATGATCATTTTTTGCATATTTGTACAGATGTAAGTTTATCTGAAGTCACGTTGACTTCCAGAAAAAAGAATTCATTTTAAAATGACCTGAACCTTATTCATTATTTTCACAAAGAATATAGTTATATCTCCATTGATACGCCAGTAACCACTAATACTAATATGCATCATTTCGGGAGTGACGTTGTATAGGCGTAAAAAATCTTATCGGCGAAGTTTGTATAATTCTAGACTCTAGTTAATGTTAATATACACTTAACCCTCTCTATATTGCCAAGAAAAAAACCCAAATATTTCATAGCAATAAGCTTGGTGGCATTATAACGCGACCCCGCTAAAATTAATTAAACACAAAATATTTAATATTTATTAAAAAGCTCCATAATCGTTGACTGTCTACAACTATTTTTTAGACAATCCCAATATTCCCTTTTAATATTTTTAATATATTGTAAGCTTTTTTCCGATATCCCTTAAGTAAACTCGATCCCGCCCAGTATAACTTCGAACGCATTAGCCATTTCATTTTTAGGAGGTCTTTTTTAGTAAAGTCTTCTTTTATGTCTTCTTCATCACTGTCATTGATTCTTCGAAGTGTAGACAATATTTTGTCTTCTTCAATATGACAGTATGTTTTAGCATTACTGTCCACTGAAACATATTCGTTGACATCAGTCCTATCATTAATATTCAATGTTGAAATCAGTTGATTCAATAGATCAGTTGATTCATAATTATTAAATCGTGTCCAATTTTTTTTGGTTTTCCCGTAATATTTCATCATTCAAAACAATATTTTGAGACCTTTTGTTTACAAACCAAATCCAAAGAGCTTCCTCCAAATCCAAATGCTTCGCAGATTTAGTGCGCTTAGCTTTTGAGAAAAAAATTGAGGAGTAGCAAACAATTTTTTTATTATTGAGAAAATCGGCTCAGAGGCGTGATTTTGTAACAATTTTAATAAAAAGTAAAGATTTTTATGTTGTGAATACAAAATACAGCTCATGATAGATAAAAAGAACTGAGAAAATGAACAAAGATATTGTTATGTGAAACGCAGAGATCTATAATCACCCTCTAAACATAAAATTTATGTTTTGATGGTTATCTCAATATATGCCTTTAGTCTACGTGGTACACACTTTATTATTATTCAACCAAGACCACACTCTAAAACCCAAAAATAACTAATCATCTGATCCCGGCTTCTCTAAGGAGGGTCCTCATTTTTTCCTGACGTTCTTCCCTTGCTCCCGCACATTTCCTGTAGGGGCGCGGCGGGTGAGTCGTTGCGAATGTCGTTTCTTCGCAGGATCTCTTCAAAAGTGACAACATTTAGTTTTTCGTTTGGTTCTTCTAGCGTTTTGCAAATTCTTTATTGAACTTTAAATTTTCTCCCGGTTGGTGTAGCTGATCGTATTTCTCCACGCTGCGCAGGCGTAGCTGATTGTGGGTTCCATGTACTGCTTATAAACAGTTTGGCGAATGGCGAGGCTCGTCCACTGTCTGCATTTTCGTAGGAAAACTTGGAGTATGTTGAGTTTCTTCATACATTTCGTGATCACATAGTTAACTTGCTGCAAGAAAGACATATGGGCGTCGTATGTTGCTCGCAAAATGTTTTTCGATTTTTGGAATGGTATCTTAACATCGTTTAAACACAGGTTTACTTCCGCTTTCCCGAGTCTCCTTGCTGAAGTAAGGAGGGTAGTAATCGACTTTCCTGGACTTGATGACACCCGGTTTATTAGTAACCACCCTTCAAGATCGTAGAGGTAGTTTTGCAGTTTTTCCGCTGCTATTGTGACCTCTTGGTTGCGAGAGGCAACCACAATATCATCCGCATATGATAAAACAATTACATCTTCAGCTTTTGGCATCGGGAGATCTAATAAGTATAAGTTGAAAAGAGTTGGTGATAAAGGCGAGCCTTGGAAAATACTTCGAGCTTGATTTTGTACTTTCCGTATAGATTCTTCCTCTCCGCCCAGTGAGAAAGTTAGCTATCCACTTTTTTAGGATGGAGGGAATATTGATGAAGATCATAAAAAAACTACGTGTCGGCTAAGTATGGCCTGGGTGTGACCTAAGTTAATGTGAACGAGTTAATCAAACTTC
Organism: Octopus sinensis; assembly: GCF_006345805.1. Classification (NCBI taxonomy): domain Eukaryota; kingdom Metazoa; phylum Mollusca; class Cephalopoda; order Octopoda; family Octopodidae; genus Octopus; species Octopus sinensis. The sequence continues at coordinate 549,074 of NW_021832829.1, forward strand.
AAAGGAATTCTTAACCAAAAAGATCAACATAAAAGTCATTCATAAGACTCTCTTTAGCAGCGTGGACATTGCGCACATTTACATATCTTTGTCATCATGTGCCTGAAGTATGGAAATAACTCTAAACGATAAGAAAAGTTATTCTCATATTTGCTGGATAGGAATTTTTTAATGGTCAACGGAAACAGTGTAGTCACTGTAAAAGTAAGACGATGACTGTTAAACAGTTAGCCACGAAATTCGGGAGTATTCTGTACCTATAAGGCATAATGAGGTATTGAGGTCCCTCTATCTTCTGCTATGGGATAAGTATGGTTTGAGGCGGTCTAGAAAATTGCGAACCCATAGAGTTAAATCGGTGTGAGAACTTGAAAGTGTCAATTAAGGTGGATACCCCTAGAGTCTTTTTAAGAACAGTTGACTGCACATAAGCATGCAGAGACTTATCTACGCCCAACTGTTTTAAGTAACCCTTGTGGTATTTAGTGCCCAGTCCATCCAATGTCATCACACACATAATGACACGAACTTTACACTGATGCATCAGCCCTGACTTGTTTGCAAAGAGGTCATATTTCCTCCTTTTCTCCTCTTCCATTGTCTGCAAATAATCTAGCCACGTGATGCCTACCTTTACAATAACAATTTCCCCGGTGACCTTATCATGAACAACAATCTCGGGTTTGTTGAGGTAATTTTCTTGAAGTACTCTTCGGACAATAAAGTCATCGTACCTATTTGGCTCGAATTGCATCAGGCCAACGTAGTAGTTCAGCAATGAGATCGGGCACTTGTTCAATGCATAAAATAAGTTCTGTGCATTGAGGCGAGTTTTGCATAACATTACTGTCCTACTACGCACACCCTTGACTACACATTTCCTCGTTTTGGGTGTGGACTCTAAAACACACAAAGATACTTATACTTTTTCTGTTTCCCCAAGACTTTGACAAGGTCACCACACACAGGGATGTTAGTCGCCGACTTGTTATAGTTGAGCTCCACGCTTTCATAAAACCTTCCAAGACTTTGCCCATCAAGTGGAGGATCTCTGAAGGCCGTGCGAACAGTTTAATGTAGTCTATGAACATGAGATGGTTGATGCTAAAACACCATCAATCATGTTCCATCGACATTTTATCGAACTGGGCCGTGAGGACTCTACTCAGCGGTTCTAGGCTAAGGAAAAACAGCAACGAAGACATGTTGTCGCCAAATAATATGCCCCTTTTTAGCTTAATTTAGAATATGTCGCATTTGTTGTAGTATAGATGCACATTCTACCTGTCAATCACATATTCATCTATTGCTATTGAAATTGAATTAGCCAATTTCATGGCAGTAACTTGTTGAATAGCTAAATTCAAATATGAATATTTAGAGCAGGTTCCAGAAGCGGACAACGAGGAGAGATAGCAAGCCAAGGCAAGATCTGCACAAGAACGAACCTAATATTCCCAAAGCGTAGTGGGAGCGCAGCACGAGAACGTCCCACCTTAGTAAACAAGGTGTTCAGAAGGAAGTGTAACGACAAAGCAATAGCGACATCCAAGGACAAAAGTTCTTGATGTAAATGATAATAAGATAGATTGACAGGTGGCATGTAGCCACCATGGATGGGTAGCTCGTGTGGGACGCGACATATTACCCAAACAGCACACCAACGTCACCTTGAAACAGTTTTTTTTTGACAGCCCGCATCATCCGCCTCGTGCGAAGTAGCCCCTGACTCCACGTTCCCTTGTTTGAAAGGTATGGGATCACCAGTTGACCAGTTCAAGTCAAAATTATAATAAACAAAACAGGCACAGACGTCTATAATCCGCTGGCACTAGGGAACCTTTTGGGTATCACGCGATCGGATAGGATTAGAACCTAAACTAGCGAAAGCAGAAAAAACTTAAACAAAGCCTCGGGAGAATCGGACGACAGAGGCTGGTCAATGATAAAGAGTAGGATTTTTGCGACTGATAGTCTCGCTGACTTTACGATTCTTACCAGAACATGCGAAGAGAACTGAAAAGAAAAAAAGAAAGCAAAAAATGACTCAGTACCTAAGCACTGGAAGAAGGAATCTCGGCCGCGGGATGAACGGAACAAGGTTAATGGAAGGCACAAGACATCCTTGGCACGTCACTGTAAGAACAAAAAACTGTGTAATTTGTATGTTTAACAAACATTTTAGTGTTTTTTTGTTTAGTTATAACGTTAAATTTTTGTGTTGATTTTTTTTTTTTTTAGGTTTAGGTTACGAGCCAGGAAAAGGGGTCTTGGCTTACTTCTTCAATGCACGCAACAATAATTTCGAGCTAATGTCGATTGAAGCACTGAAGAAGAATGGGGCACCAATTCCTGGGCATTCTGGAAGCTTTCCCAACACTTGGGAAAGATCGAATTTTAACCAGTTTTCTCGGGTCGTGTACTCAGTCCTTTTTGCAATGGCAAGAACGATGTTTTGTTCTTCGGAGGTCTGCCTCTCCGATGGGGTTTTCCATTTTGCTCTAGGTTATTTTTATTAATAGGGAAACATTTTTATTGATTTAAAAAAATAAAAATTTTCCTTAAAAAGTCAATTTAATTGACCGCAAAATTTTAAAAATTGACCTAAGAAATATATTTACAACTTTATTGTCATATACAGTGAGTCAAATTAGTCTTGGGACACTTGTATATCTTAATAATAAAATGGTATGGTGTGTGTCTGTCTGTCTGTCTGTCTGTCTGTGCACACCAACTTCAAATTGGCAATACGATGTCCTCGACTTACATGATGAGGTCCTTAAAACCTTCCCCCCCAAAAAATTAAAAAAAATTTTCTGCATTTTGGTTAAAGAACAACTACAATGTCCTCGACTTACATGATGAAGTCCTTAAAACCTTCCCCCCAAAAAATTAAAAAAAAATTTTCTGCATTTTGGTTAAAATGAACAACTACAATGTCCTCGACTTACATGATGAAGTCCTTAAAACCTTCCCCCCCAAAAAAATTAAAAAAAAATTTCTGCATTTTGGTTAAAATAAACAACTACAATGTCCTCGACTTACATGATGAAGTCCTTAAAACCTTCCCCCCAAAAAAAATTAAAAAAAATTTTCTGCATTTTGGTTAAAATGAACAACTACAATGTCCTCGACTTACATGATGAAGTCCTTAAAACCTTCCCCCCAAAAAAAATTAAAAAAAATTTTCTGCATTTTGGTTAAAATAAACAACTACAATGTCCTCGACTTACATGATGAGTCCTTAAAACCTTCCCCCCAAAAAAATTAAAAAAAAATTTCTGCATTTTGGTTAAAATGAACAACTACAATGTCCTCGACTTACATGATGAAGTCCTTAAAACCTTCCCCCCCAAAAAAATTAAAAAAAAATTTCTGCATTTTGGTTAAATGAACAACTACAATGTCCTCGACTTACATGATGAAGTCCTTAAAACCTTCCCCCCCAAAAAATTAAAAAAAATTTTCTGCATTTTGGTTAAAATGAACAACTACAATGTCCTCGACTTACATGATGAAGTCCTTAAAACCTTCCCCCCAAAAAATCAAAAATTATTTTCTGCATTTTGATTAAAATGAACAACGCGAATGTCCTCGACATTCATGATGAGGTCCATTAAAACCTTCAAGGCAAAAATCTCACGTATTAAGAATATCCTTGATGAAACGACAGCGAGAATATTAACAATGATTAACTCCCAATTATTCGCGATAAAGAAATTCAATTCATCCTATGTTTTTCTCTTTAAAATTAATTGCATATATCATTATCGACCATGAATCAAAATTAAAGCTATTATCATATTTGACTTTGACAGAATGTGCAATCACAGATTGCACGACTTTGAATAGAGTGTGCAATTAACAGATTTTGAAAAACCACTTTGATAGTTGAAACCACATTAGCACAATCATTAACACAATTTACCACCAATTGACGCACGACCTTGAATAGAGTGTGCAATTAACAGATTTTGAAAAACACTTTGATAGTTGAAACCACATTAGCACAATCATTAACACAATTTACCACCAATTGACGCACGACCTTGAATAGAGTGTGCAATTAACAGATTTTTAAAAACACTTTGATAGTTGAAACCACATTAGCACAATCATTAACACAATTTACCACCAATTGACAGCGCAATCAGAAGAATTTGCGTAAAAATATTAACTATTTACTTGAGTTTTTCGTAAAGATAGAATTTTTTTTCGGTATGCCTCTTTTCCTAAACTTTTTTATTATTCAAAAATAATTTTTTAAATAGATAACCGAAGGAGGAAAAACGAAGCTGAAGAAAAAACGTCAGCTTAATAAGGTAATTAATTAAATCTTTTTTGTGTGTCGCTTTTGTGTGTCGCTTTTTGCCTGCCGCATCTCTGCTGCCCGCATTTTCGCCTGCCGCATCTCCCCCTGCCCCATTTCCGCCAGTAAAAATAAAAAAAGAAAAAAAGGAAATTACAAAGGAAAAATGAAAAAATTAAATATAAAAAAAATAAACCACAAAAAATGAAAAAAAAAAGTTTGCAATGACAATAAACAAGGCCCAGGGACAGTCATTAAAGGTAGTTGGGTTATTTTTAGAGTGAGTGCTTTTCACATGGACAGCTGTATGTGGGATGCTCGAGGGTAGGCAGAAGAGAAAATTTATTCATATATGCCAAGGAAGGACGGACGACAAACATCGTTTATCAACAGGCGATAGAATAGGGTTACATTAAACCAGGTAGTTTTATACATCTACATAAACTTATAGTTGTTTGATGAAACAGGCCCTCCGCAGGAGCTAGGTCGCGGTAAGCGAAGCGAGCTGCCGAGCTAGTTTTTAATAAAATTTTCTTTTCTTAAACATACCTGTTTTTATCTCATTTTTTTCAAAGGCTAAAAAATTAAACAAAGTTTTTTACATAATAAAACATTTAAAAATAATCCAAAGAAAATTTTATTTTAAAAATTTTGACATTTTAAACAAACATTCACAAAATCAAATGCTAATTAGTTTTGGGACAAATTACTTAATACTTTGTAAAGTATCCGTTATTCTCCAAAACTGCATTTAAGCGATTTTTATAATTGTTAACAAGCTTTTTACAAGTTTAAACAAGAATTTTATTCCATTCTTCAAAACTAAATGATTTTAATTCCGCGATATTTTTTGGATTATGCGCCCATACTTTGGCTTTTAATTCTTCCAAAGGTTTTCAATCGGATTAAGATCTGGGGACTGACTTGGCCATTCAAGGGTATCAATCAAATGTTCTTCTAGCCATTTTTGAGTTTTTTTTCGGTGTGCTTTGGATTATTGTCTTGTTGAAATGTCCAATTTCCTGCAATACCACATTTCTCAATTGACGAAAATAGATTTTTTTTCCAAAATATCAGAGTATTTAGAAGCATTCAATATACCGTCAATCACATGAAGTTCTCCAACGTCCTAAGAAGAAAAACACCCCCCATATCATAATACTGCCACCTCCATGTTTAACTGTTGGTATGGTATTTTTTGGACGATATTCATCCTTCGATTTACGCCACACGTAGCTTGTATATAATTGTGTCAAAAATTTCTATCTTTGTTTCATCCGACCAAATAATATTATTTAGAAAGTCGTCGTATTTAAGTAAAATTTTTTGGCATATTTTAGCCGTGCATGGACGTGTTTCTTAGTAAGCGGCGGAACTTTACGTGGACGACATTTCTGAAACCCTTCTTTTCTTAGGGCATTTGTAACAGTCTGTGAGCATACTGGTGTTCCTATCTCATCCATCCAAGTAAGTAGAGAGTTGTTTACGAGATAATCTCGGATTATCAAGCACTTTTCGTCTAATTATGGAAATTGATCGAGATGAGATTTTTTTTGGTTGTCCTGATCTTGGCTTATTTTTGGTAGTTTTAAATAATTTCGATTTATTGATAATGTTCCATACTGTACTCTTTGGAATATGAACACTTTCGGAAATTTTTCGGATTGAGTTTCCTGCATTGCATATTCAAGAAGTATAAGTATTTTTATTTCCTCTGAATGTTCTCTTCGCTTAAGCATGTACAAAATTTTTTTAAATATACGAATTAATCCGGAATTAGTATAATTTCGTTGATCGATATGTAGATGAATTCAATTATTTTATTATTATTATTATTATTTAAAGACCAACACGGGCAAAGCCAGTTATAGTTATTCCCGTGATCGCCGATCCAAACGAGGGAGATCCTCCTGAAAGGTTCAATCCTTCCCGCAAGATCGGCCTGAGACGACGATGTCCCAGGGTCTGAGAAGCTAAGAGTCCTTTTTCGGTAGGCATTAAGTGCCTCCTGAGCGTTGCCATATCCGGAGGAATTTCCAACTGACATCAAAAAGTAAATAAATAACTAACTGTCCCAAGACTAATTGGAACATGATATTCTATCTGTTGGAAATAAATGTGAAATTTTTCTATAAATAAAACGAATTTTGTAATTTTTATGATCTAGGATGTAAAGAAAACTAGGAGCACTATTATACTATTGGAAAAATTAATAAAAACAGCTATATTAACGAAAATAAAATTTTATTAAAATAAACAAGTGTCCCAAGACTAATTTGACCCACTGTATAAATTCTCTTATGAAATTTAAAGTAATTTTATACATCGTTTATCGAGTTATTAACAATAGATTAAAAATTTCTATCCTTTGTTAAGATTTTTGTTTAGCTTTCTATCCTTTGTTAAGAAGGTGGCCCATGCAGAGGAATTTCGTCGGTTTATAAAGAAATGCACTCCAATTGAGTTCCTCTGCAGAAGGAAGAGAAGGCGTTTCCGGATTACGGTCGGGTCATCAGAAGATCATGCAAGGAGAGTACGGCTGTTGTTGGAGGCAGGATCACCTAATTAGTTAGTTCTGACTATCTTTCTCGGTGATCTTGGAGTTAATAAATAAATAAATAATCGAAAATGATCGTTCCACTGCGCACAATGTAGCTTGACATTTTATCGATAAATAATCCGGACGTGAAACGAATTATCTTCAAAATTCATTATTTTGTGATATCATTAGATTTCGTTCTTTTTTAATATAATTTTTTATTCCACATACGTCTTCTTTAAAATCCAATTTCTTTAAATTATTGTATGCTTTATTTATAGTAAAATTAGTCGATTCGTATATCGTCATGTAATAAAGGTGAATATTGTAATATTATCGTCGTCAGATCTTTGAAGTTGTTGTTTATTAAATAACATTCCTTCCTTCTTTCTTTAATAAGCAAAGAATATCCTTCTAAGGAAGTGGATACTTGAATAAAATTTGGCAGGTTTGTAGCATAGTAAGAAAGCTTTTGACTTAGCTTCCTCACCTCGTAACTATTGGTTCTGGGGATAGCCAATTTCTTTAAACATTGAGTTCAATAACTGTAAACTTTATATTTTAACAACTTCCAATTAAAAATACTTGATAACCTAAGCAAATTTGGAACTTTTCTTTGGAATTATTATTTAGTTAGTTAGTTATGTTACCCCCCGGCTTCACTAACACGTAGGAAGCCGGCTGCAATCAGGTAGCGAGACGCGAAGATCGGGCGCTCCCAGAGATCCCGAATCCCAATAGGCGGAGACAAGTGAGGCGGTCCAGGACAGGGGAAGAGGTCTTCGGGGGGAAGGAACGGTATGTTTTCAAAAATCAGTGGATGATGACCTGAGCGAATCTGAGCAAGCTGGACACGGAGATATCTGCCGAGTGATTGCTCTGAGGAGTGGACCGGCGGGGGGGAGAGTTGAGAAGTTTGTTGTTTTTTAGCATCCTGATAGCACGAGTGGAGATGTGGTCATGGATTAGTTTATTCGCAGTTTTCCCATTGTTGGTTGAGAGTATTTTTGATAGACATCTACATTGATCGGCCAGAGTAGAAATGATGTGTCTTTTGTTTTCTGGATAGAGATTTTGTGACTTGGATGTGAAGAGTCTTGTATTTCCTGTAGGAGGAAATTATTATTTAATTTTATTAGGATAATTATTATTTGCAATTTTTATTTTTCGCTAAGTACAAAATATGAATTTAAAATAAAATCATTTTTTGGAATGTTTCATTTAATAGATTTGTGAAAATCGATTAATACATATTTTATTTGTGGTAACGAAATTAGTGACGGTTTATGCATATGCAATGTGCAAATAAATGATTATAAATATCTCGAATTTAGCAATTATAACAAAAATTACCAATAGATTGTATAATGAATGTTACTGTATATATTTTTGTTGCACAATAAATGAAATAATGCGTCAAGACTGTATTTAAGCACGTATTCGTTGATTAACTAAATGAAAAAAGATCCCAAAAAGTTTCTTATATTTTAATTTTTTGTATTTTTTTAAAAAGTACAAATATGCTTTAAAAATATTATGAACTAAAAATAATGTTAAAATTTTAAACAAATTAAATGTTTCGTAGCATTAGATTTTTATTCTTGTGGTTGCTTGTCCTCACAATTTTTTGTTTAAAAATATAATTATTTTTTTTGATTTTCGATGATTAAATTAAATATTAGAATGGAGAGCAAAGATCAAACTGACCGTCCAATTCACCCTCAACTATGTAAGGCACAATGCGGTTTTTATGGTTCTGAAGCCAATCTTGGCTACTGTTCAAAATGCCACAGAGACTTATTTCCTGAACGTGAAAAAGGTACAACATGTATGACATCACAATAGCTACGTCACTAAAAGAGGTCATACCAGCTACTTCAGTGGTTGAAGAGCCAGTGTGTCCCGTCGTTACTGAATGTGAGAAACTCGAGGACAAGCCTGTTGAAAACCCTCCTCGTACAAAATTGTTTATTAGTTCTCTCAGAAACCAAAAAACCAAAAAGAAGATGTTTGCTATGTAAAGTTAAGTTGTCGATTACTGGTGAGTGTAATTAACGAGATATGTTGCAGCTTTTAGTTGCCGGTGCGGAGGATTTTACTGTGATTATCATCGATTCAGTGACCGACATGATTGTACCTTTGATTACCGCGCAATGGCCTCGGAGGAAATCCGTAAAAACAACCCTGTTGTTAAGGGGGACAAATTTAAAAGATTGTGACTCTCATGAAACTTGTTTGTTTTATCTTATATTCTTTTATTGACCTTCTTTTTTATCGTTTAGTTGTGCAAATGGATGTTTTATCTTTGTTTTGGTTAAGCTTAATCTTGATAAAATATGATTCATTCTTTAAATGTTAACTCTCTTAATGATTTTTTAATAAAAAATGTGTAATTGGAACTGTGGGTGAAGTGCACAGATGTTATGAAGTTCAACCTGGCTCATTTGAGATAAAAATTCTTATATAAATGAAGAATTATTTGACACGTTTTACCAACTTGAGTTAGACCAGATATTTTGAAGTGACGGTGGATATCTGGTCAATATTGAAGTTTCTTCATTGAGTCGATTATTTGTATTGGGTTTAAATGATATTTGAATAGTTTTTAGAATTCAATATTTTTAAGCTTAAAATTTGATATTTCCTGATTATCTGGATAAAAAGATTATTGTTACAAAATTGTTCATAATCTTTGAATACCCTAAATATTATTTGGACAAAAATGTTTGAAGTTCAATTTGTAAATAAAACTAGAAGTAATCCAAAAAAGATGAGGTATTCGTTCTTAGTTCGATTCTGTTAGTTTTAGACGTTCTATACATGGAAATCAAAAAGCTACTTAAATAAATAAACAAAATAAATGTGGAAAGGATCGATGAAACTTTCTATATCAAATTTTTGTTTAAAAGCTTTTGCTAGACAATCGTTCTATACAACTAAGTAACGAAGAATATTTTTAAAATCTGCTATTTCATTTTTATTGTAGTGTGGCTGGTTAAACGCTAGAAAACTGACATCCCATCCGGAGATTCATTTTATCTAAAGTCCGTATGTGATGAGATCTTCATGATGACGTTACTCGTCAAACCCGATTGGAGCTTTCAGCGGAGGCAGCTGTTGGAGTTGAACCCGAGATCTGTCAGATGTCTTCAATACTTTAATTATCAATTAATTCTGTTTCAAAAAGTTTGGATTGTTTAGATACTACCATTTTGCGATACATTCCAGAAATGACCAAAAAAACCCCATAGAAGTTTTGTCAATAACTCAGAATTTCTAAAAAATAGACAAATAGATAAAAATTAAGTAATATTAAAATGAATTATTTTTAATTCAAATATTTAATTTTGTTGTGCTGTTTATTTTACGGATGTCTTTGCGTGAAGCTGATCTGGATTCATTAAAGAATAACCAAATGCAATCAAAATTTGAAAATTTTTTAGAAGAGGTTAATTTTTTAATTAATATTAGAATGAGTTTACATTCAACTTCAACTATCAAACTCAAAAAGAATTTAATGTAAACTTTGAAAACTTATTTCAAGAACATCTTTGAATTCCTCACATGCTTGCTAAATTCACCCGAAAGAACCCAACTCCACGGGATAATCACATCTGTGCTTACATGTCTCATCAGAGATCCAATGAGCTCCCATCCTTTAGAGAATACAACCTTAATAGACAGATTGATGTGTGAAAATGAATCAATCTCAAAAAGTACTACATACCTTATTTATTTAGTATCAAAACTGAAATGTCTGTATAATTCCTGCCTTCGATCATCCAAGGTGATGAAATCTTTGATGTATAAATAAATATTATTTTTAATAGAGAAAATGTTGATTTTATTGACAAAATCATTAAAATTACAGTGGAATCCCAAAATGAAAAGGTTTTTGATATTTTTATGTGTATTTTCTGTCTTCTTTATTTATTGTGAGTTGTAGTGGATTGCTTTGAAGTTGCTGAGCTATTTGAGTTGCCTGTCGTCATTCCCGCTTAGTAAACTGGGGAATATTTTGCCAAATATTGTTGATTCCTGCAAAAAATCTTCGCAGAATTCAGAAGACGAGTTTATTGACTCACTAAAACTTTTATATAACTCAACACTGTGCAATAATGTGGTACTTTTTAGTTTAAAGGCTAATTTATTAGTGTGAGTCAATCTTGTGTTCAGTTGTCGACTTTATTCGCACTATTTTGTCCACGCATAATGTTTCGGATGACGTAGTTCAATGTTGTGTCAATATATTGACAAATATGCCAATGGGGACTGTTATATCAGAACATCTGGTGGAAGACGCCTCTGACATGAGTAGTAATGTTTACTGTGGTAAGGATATGGTACCTTGTTGTGTCCTCATTGGCTTGTTGTCGACCAAACTAGATTCGGTTTACGTCAATGATTTGGTTTGTTATTTGTGTAATGTGACAGAAAGTTGCATTTTCTGAAGTATTTTTGCCAATTCTACAATGTGTTACTATAGTCTGCAGATCTGGGCGTGGTTTGAGACAGTTCTGTCGAATGAAGGTGATTTGTACTCGAATAATGATAGATACTCCCTTATTTAAGGGACGAGGTGCTTGTCCTCCCCCAGACAGGCACTTCTCTAAGAAATAGGCTGTGTAAGCTAATGCAATGTCCTGATCCCCTCGTGGCACAAGCGTGTGCTCTCTTCATGTTCGTGTTGTGCAACTACTCTGGTATTGAAAGCTGTATAATGTTTGTAGTTGATAGACTTGTCAAATATAGTGGATATGGCAATGCAGCAGGACTAGTTAGTTCTAGTCTTATTGAACATGTGAGTAAAGACAAGAATGAATCTGAATCAGCTTCCGATGTCTCCGAAACTGAGGAATATCGAGAACTTTCTGCGGAGTTTGTTTATTGTTGAACATTTAAGTGTCAACTCTGTCACCGGACGTTATGAGCCGTTCACTCCAAATGTCATGTGTGATGAAGAAAAGGAGTACCAGGCCGAACAACTTATAACATTGATGGACAAATTGGATCGTCTTGGGGTTATTAAACCAATGAGGATGGATGAAAATAATCAACCCCAACCAGTTGAGCATGTTCTACAGTTGTTGGAACATAAATCGGATATTAATAAATAATTGTAAATATTTTGAGCTTTTTAGATTAGTCTTGATCAGGGGTGTCAAACATGCCGCCCTCTGCATGTATAGGTGCAGCCCCCGAGCCTTTAAAATATAAAATAATTTTAATTATTTTTTTAATTTTTTCAAACTGGTACCAATGCACGATACTACTAAAAGTAAAGATGTCTTTGTAAAACTACAACAAATTCTTTTTGACAATGGATTTGATTTAAGGAAGTTTGTATGTTTGTGCACCGATGGTCCTCCTAATATAACTGGACGACATGCTGGAGTTGCTGCTAAATTGCTAGTTGAAAAAGAAAGTTAAATTCTAACTCGTTATTTGCACATTTCATTGTATTATTCATCAGCAAAATTCGTGTTCTAACATTTAAAAAATACTATTAATCTGTTCACAGAAACAATAAACTATATTAGACGTAATTCACTCAACCACCGCCAATTCAGCAAACTGTCTGTAGATATGGATAATCCGTTCACGACCTTCCTTTTTATTCTCTAGTAAGTTGGTTATCGATTCATAAAAATAGTAAATAACTTTATTTTTTGGAAATGAAAGGTCAAAACACAGAAGAGATGAAAAGTAAATCTTGGATCCAAGATTTGGCCTTTAGGTTGATATCACCACACAATTAAACGACCTTAATTTGGAATTGCAGGGCAAAAACAAGCTAATTATCAGATGATATCAAGTGTTTTATTTTGAAAATAAAATTATGCAAGTTTCGGCTACTTAAATGAAGATTTTGCTCATTTTTCTACTTTTAAAGAGGTCAAAAATAGTGCTGGCGCACATACTGTAATGAATTTTTTACAAGTATGAAAGAAAACTGGATTTGTTGTTAAAGGAATCTCAGAAAAGATTCAATTATTTTTTGTCTTTTGAACAGAAATTTTCATTATTCACAGCAGCATTTGCGTTCGATGCTTTTAATATAGATAAAAGTTTACAAATGGAATTGTTAGAGATCCAATCGGATTCTATACTAAAGGCTAAATATTTGAAGGCTGCAATACCTGCTTTCTTTACCATCTTCTTGAAAAGTTTAGAAACTTTATAAATTTTGCTGCCAAAATAATTGCTATGTTTAGTTCGACATATGTGTGAACAACTTTTTTCAATTATGAAATTAACAAAAATCGTTATAGAACACGACTTACAGATGAAAATTCTTCGGCTTTAATTAAAGTCGGAACTACACTAATAATTGAGCCCGAGTTATCAAGATGTCAATCATCCGGAAGTAGGTGTAAGCACGATTAAAAGATAGTATTTATAAAAACAGGGAGAATGGTGGTTTTCCAGTGGAGATGGTCGGAAGGAGTGAATAACATGCATCCGGTAATTGTTCGGAGAGCACCATTTTGAATCCTTGGAGTTTTTGAATGTTGCTGGATGAAAGAGAGGAGCCCCAAGCGAAGCTAGCGTAGTTAAGGGAGGTCCTGACATATTTTTTTATAGATTATTCTTAGCGTTTCTTTGTCTTGACCGAAGGAGGATCCGGCCACTGCACGGAGGGCATTCCTCTTTTTTTTACTTTTTTGATTATGTGGTCAACATGAGAGGAGAAGGTAAGACATTGGTCGTTGGTCACTCTCAGGATTTTCGGAGTTTTTCAGATGGGGAGGCGTTCTCCAAAGATTTTCAACTCTGGATGCTGGTCTAGTTGGCGACGGTCACTGGTGAACAACGTAACACTGGACTTGAAGGGAGAGGGTGAGAGGTGGTTGGTTACAAGCCAAGACTCCAATAAATCCAGATGAGTTTGTAGGCGTGTGGAAGCAGTTGAAATCTTCTTGTCCCGAGCCGCCAAGATCAAAACATCAGCATAAGACAGGATCAAAGTGTCTTCCAGCTCAGGTAAACTGCTCAGGCGGAGGTTAAACAAGGCCGGGGAGAGGGCCGATCCTTGCGGGACTCCATTCGGTAAGTAACGCGCGTGTGACATCCTCGACATGAATAAAGTGCGACTCAGTCTTACCATTTTTGAATTGAGCCATTTTTGAATTATTGGAGGAATGCTCGTCGCTGTAATCTTGTCTGAAAGAATATGACGGGAGGTCTTTTCGAAGGGTTTTGGGATGTCGATCGAAGCCAGAATTGTGCGAAGTGGTGGTTTGTTGTTGTTAAAATCATCCACAATGAAGTCCGTTAGTTTTGTTAGGTGCCTAGAAGTAGAGTGGGATGGGCGGAAACCATGTTGGGATCTAGACAGGTTGATGTGTGCGGATATATGTGATTCAAAATGAATCTCTCCAAAACTTTCGAAGCGGCACAAAGCAAAGAGATGGGCCGGAAAGAACCTGGGTCCCGAGGATCCTTGTTCGGCTTGAGTGTTGGGATTATAGTTGATTGTTTCCATAACATGGAGACATATCCAACGTTCAATGAAGTTTGAAAGATGTCCGTGATGGCTCGAAGTTCATTCGCCCCAAGGTTTTTTAGATGATGAATGCATATTCAGTCTGGGCATTTTGCCGGCAAATTCTTAGCATTCAAGATTAGAGCACGTATGTCCATCCAGTCTATCTTGATCGGAGAGAAGTTTGGTGACGGAGGGGGATTCAATATATGTACACGATTTGATCTGTCCATGTTGATCTGACAGATAGAGCTGTAGTGGGACATAATGTCATCCGCTTGTTCTCGAAATGACTTCGAGCGGAGGCGTTTATTTATCCCAGAGTGGAAGTGTGTAAGGTCTGTCCGGAAGAAATAGATTTCAATGCGTTCCAAAATTTATTTGGCTCGGTACGATGATCCAGTCTAGATACAAACTCATTCCACCTGGCTCTTTTGTTTTGTAGAATGTGGTCAGTGATTATCCCGTTAATACTTGATAATCTGGAGCCCGAGTTGGAGTCCCGGACGCCATTCCTCTTTATTGCCAGTCTCTCTTTTATGAGGTCAATGATCTCCTTTGTGAAAAGTGGTTTAGCCACGCAGATGAATCCTTTGGGAATGTATTTTCTGTCTGCAGAGATTATGCAATTGTTGAAGTGTTTTGTTGCGTCATCGATCGATTTAAAATTTAGGACTGAGAAGTTTGAGAGATACTGATCTGTTTCTTGTTGGAATTTCGACCCCAGTCCGCGTTTGTAGTTGACAAATGTCTTTTTCGTAATAAGACTTTGGAAGTATTTTTTGATCTCCAAAAGTACGGGGTTGTGGTCAGAAGGAAGGTCGTAAGCAACCGACCAGAATGTCCGAGAGGCAATGCTGGGAAGCAAAAACTGATGTCAGGAAAGGAATTGGCATCTCTAGTTCGCAAGGGAGTACGTGTGTATTGGGGTGAGTCGTTTAGGGCAACAAGGTGGTCGAGCCCGCGGAGACATACTCCCCCCGTTGATTCAGTTTCCCTTCACAAAACCATAATGGGTTTTTGCATTGAAGTCTCCACACAGAATTGTGTTCTTCAATGGTAAAAACCAGGAGAGGTCTGGAATGTAGCCCTTCGAACCACTTGTAGGAGGAGGAATATACAGGTTGACGAGTGTGTAGGCAACGCTATTGATTGTTATTAGTACTGTGACGAACTCCAAGTGGGCGTCGGGGGGAAATGTGGAACGTATGGAATTGGTAGTGTTAGTGAAAGGAATGTTGTCACGGATGATGGTGATGAGATCTCCTCCATTCAGTCCGTTAGGGCGGTCCATTCCACCCAATACCATGGCCTGGTCGCCAATGACCTCAATGGTACTTTCTGTTAAAAAATTTACACTCGTCGATTTCCACTATCGACTCTTCTAAAAATTAAAATATAGTTCGTACGAGATGAGATTTCCTGGTAATTTAATTAATGCCCATATATACGTAAGCATCAAAATTTTCGCTAACGGTAAATGACTTCCTAAAATAAGTTTAAGGATCACTTACTGCAAACCAGCTGTTCGTTCTTATACTTCGAGAAGTATTGCATGGAATACATAACCAAATTGCGTTATCCACGTTTCTTCTTGACTTAGATAAACGACAGCGTCTCTATTTGTGAGAATATAGGTCTTACTTTACAGTGAACGCATTTCATTGTGTTAGAGATCAACCGCCTCTCTGCGCACCAAATTGCACACTCTTCTATATTATCGCCGAAGAGCCTGTTGGAGATTACCAGAATTCTATTATCTCATCTTGTTTACAGGAGATCTCATTTATGTTTATTTGTAGAATGGTGAGGCAGTTCGAAGCTCCCGGATTGGGTTCAATATCGCCGGAGAGGGCAAGTGACTCATGGAAGAGACTGAGCGCCACTTCGAGGACAGCCTGAAGATCCAAGGGATCCAATGGGGAGACTATAAAGGGTCTTTTAGTCGCAGTGAGAAACACAGCGTCTAACTTTCGCCACGTGAAGGTGACATACTGGTTTGTAAAATGTCAAAGCTTTTGTTTTTAATATAAATGTCTGTTCAACCAGGTGTTCTCAACCGGGGGCGATATTAATATTTCTTCTATAGTGTTTATCCTTAAATTTTATATTCAAAATACCACGCTGTTTTTACATTCTTGTTTGATATCTAAGATGTCTTCTCGTGCAAATAAGAAAAGTCGTCATTATAAAAGCGAATATTTAAAATATGGGTTTATTCAAAGTACTGAGGATACAAAACAGCCTTATTGTCTAATTTGCAAAAGATAATTGCATTGAAATATAATGAAGAATATATTATAGAGTCAGGGAACGTAAGCTTGGCGCTCGTCCCGTAGCCACTACCAACCAAACCGTTGACAGGTTGGTTGGCAAGGGGGAAAAATTGGTTCTGTTTGTTGCTGATGTGAAATCAGCATCCAATCGTCTCCACGAGAAGGTGAACCACATGACGATCAAAAAAACAACCAATTAATTGATAAATATTTTCTTTAAACGAATAAAATTATTAGAGAAGTTAACTAAATTAGATGAGTCGCCGAGCGGATGGACAGGCAATTTCCACGTAATATCGCGAACGATATCCGCTGAAAAAGCCAGTTCTTTTAACGCCTGTCGTGACTCCTCCTCTAGATGATTAAACCAATCTCTGAGAGGAGTTTGAGGGCTTTGGGTCCAATTATCCCACTGATCTCGAAAGCCGGAGGAATGAAGCAGCATGTATCGGTCAAAGAGCCATATTTTGCAGTTTTCCTAGATTCGGCATGGGCAGATCCAGGACGAGAAGCGGAGTCAGGGATAATGCACAAAAATTTTTAAATTGGATGTGGACAAAAGGGCAATAAAATTTCAAAGGGGGCGATGAACAACAAAAGGTTGAGAATGCCTGTGTTCAACGACTTTTTATAATAAATTAGTTTGTGGTCAATTTTTACGCAAGAAATAGAATATTAAGATAATCAATCTATATTTATTTAATGCTCGAAGTTATGCTTTGTGTACTATGAACTTTGGCAGTCGAAAACGCTGGATTTACTGTGCAACTTGTTCAAATCCTTCCCACATGTCTAGTGTCAAAATGACCAAGAGAGCAATGTCTGGTATTTCCTCCTGGAACTGTTTTTCATGCCTGGACATAAACCGAAGCAATCCAGTATGCCGTCAGACCTTATTTCCATGCTGAAGCTCATATCGGAAAGGCGCAGATCTTGCAACATCCCTGTGAAGATCCCCAAGGCAGCACGAGCCGCTGCGGCTGATGCTTTTTCAACATGTCATGACGCTGTGATCTTGTCTAAGGACGAACAGGACTGGATCCGTCCTCTGAGGTTTGCTCCCTGGGCTCTCGGTGCCCCTCTGAAATTTGATTGGGATATGACATCTTTAGCCACTCGAATGAAGAAAAACATCAACTTTTTCATGGCTCGGGAATACTGCCCCAATTACCAAAATCATAAAAACAGACTCAAAGCCCCCAGTATGAACGTCCAGAGGCTCAACAAATCCGCTTACGCAAAATAATCCACTCAAAACTTAGCGAGGGCGGAGTTCGGGCAGCCCTCAGAGTTATTCCGTCTGAAAATGGACAACTCAACCCGTCCCGGCCAGTCTTCGAGGCTTTACTCGAAAAACATTCATTTTTTCGGAGGAAATGTTTCTATCGGAATCCACTCTTTCCCTCCGTGCAGCAGCGGAGGGGTTGATGGACTCCGCCCTGGACATCTGAAGGACCTAATTTCCCACACCGTGGGTGATCTCGGTACACGTCTGCTCAAATCAATTACTTGTCTGATAAATCAACTACTCTAAGGAAATCTGCCGGATGCTATTCGTCACATACTCTTCTCAGCCAATCTCATCTCTTTTGGCAAAAATTCGTTTAAATCCGTTCAATTACGGTCGGCTTTTTGTTCCGTTGGCTTGCAGCCATGATCCCTTGCAAGAAAATTATCCGCTCAATCGCTGCAAAACTCATCCTAGTCCAACTCGGGGTCGACCTCCCTGGAGAATGCGAATCTGGAGTTCATGCTATCCGCACATTCTCAGATGCATGCAAGAAATCCCCACGTTGAAACATTGATCAAACTAGACATCAGAAATGCATTTGACAGTATCCAACGGGACTGAGTGTCGGAGGCTTGCTCTGATTGTCCTTCATTATTTGACCTAACTTTCCAATCATACGGCCAACCACGTCCCTTATTTTCAGATACGATATTATCGCATCTGCTACGGGAGTTCAACAGGGAGACCCTTTGGGGTCTCTCCTTTTCTGTCTTGGAATTTCTGAGGTGACCAAACTTGTATTTTCCTCACTTAATCTCTGGTACTTCTATGACACCACTCTCGGAGGTCTTCCGGACACCGTTCTGCAGGACATAATAAAAATTGTTCCGCCCCTGGAGAAAGTTGGCCTCAGTTTAAACTTCTCTAAATGCGAAATTTCTAATTTCGGGTGTTCGCAATCTACCTTCGAAGACGCGCCTGCTCTTTTCCTAATCTCATCCCGGGAGTGCAATCTGTATACTTCCATTAACCATTTTTCTATCATCGGAGTCCCGATTGATGTGGCCCTACGCAATAAGAAATTCTTTCTCGAAGCTGTTTTCGAACATTGCACTCACACTCAGCATTATTCCTTCTACGAGATTGGTTTTCAATCCAAAACCTCACTTATCTGCTATACTCTTCTCCGTGCTTTGCTTTATCAAAGAGGCTTTCTGCCATTGACCACCTTATCCGTAATTGCACTCAAAACATATGCAATTCCCCCTTCGACAATAGGAATTGGATATAGGCAACCCTCTCGGTAATCTTTGGCGGTCTCAGCATTAGCTAATGTTCCGATTTATCTTTCCCTGCTTTTCCTTCGTCTCTCTCCTCGAGCAACACATTTGTCATGGAAATTCTACTCTCCTTTTCTGAATTTTGGCTCAATTCAGCAAAACCTGGAGGGAACAAGATCTTGACCTACCGGAGGATCAAATGTCTCAACGACCCTGGGATCTAATAGGATGCAAGCAAACTTTCAATCTGCTATTCGAATCGTCTAACCAACATCGCCGCGCTTGCCTACTTTCGGCTATATCCCCAGCTAGTGGAGCTTGGCTTTGCTCATTTTCGAACGCCTCATCTGGCACCCTTCTCAATGACGAATGGGTAAGGATTGGAATCTTACTGCGCCTTGGGCTAAGGCAATGTGTCCCGCATGTGTGTCGTTGTGGCTGCTCTGTTAACTTTTTCGGTCTGCATCGTTTATCGTGCAGGAGAAGTGCCGAACGATTTCCGAGGCACTCGGCTATGAATGATGTCATACGGAGGGCTCTTGACTCGGCGGGATTTCCTTCGGTCCTCGAACCACCGGGGCTTGACCGCAGTGACGGGAGACGCCATAACGGAATGACCCTTTTCGCCTTTGAAGGTGGAAAAGCACTCGTATGGGATGCGACCTGCTGAGAGACGTTTTCTGCCTCACACCTAGCTTCATGCGCTCCTGAGACTATATCCGCAGCAAGGCCGAAGACACAAAATACTCCGGCCTTTCGAATAAGTTTTTCGTGCTGCCGATTGCGGTGGAGACGTCGGATGCTCTCGGTTCGAAGACGGAAAACTTCCTCCGCAAGCTCGAGGCCAAAATCTCTACGCGCACTCAAGATCCTCAGGAGGTGGACTGGCCTTTCCAACGGTTCTCGATCGCCGTTCTCAGGGGAACAGTTTGGCGATCCGTCAGGCCGCTGACCCTCGCTTCGGCTAAAAGAATAATTAATTAACATTGTGATTTAATAAACGGTTTTATGTTAGTATATTTTAATGTTAATTTTTGACTAATAAATTTCTAATTGATTTGCCATTTTATATTGAGTTAACTTGCAAAAATTAAAGAAATTTTAATTTCAACGCACATATAGAGGCATATAGATTTTTAATAAATGTGTCTTTTTTATCATTAATCGATCACCGATAAATAATGAGTAATCAATTAATATTGAGAATGCAAAAAAGTTTGATAACTGTTTGAGCGAAAATAATAATTTTTTTTGAAATAATGTAGTAATAATTATTTATTTGATAATTATTTTTGATAATTTTTTAAACAATTACCGAAACTTTTAATACAATTTGTTACGTGTACAGAAATTATTTAATTTTAATTTTTAATATTAGGTCAGTTTATGAGTCGAGACATTAAAACAAAAAAAGTTGGATATTTTTATTTTGGAGGACTTGCAAGCATGGGTGCAGTCCTTTTCACACACCCCCTTGATTTGATCAAAGTTGTTTTGTTGTTTTGATTTGACTGGTTCATCTCCAAACACAAAAATCTGGAAATGGAATGATAAAATTATTTGGAAATGTAATACGTGAAAACAATGTATCGGGCCTCTACAACGGGCTATCCGCCTCACTATTTAGACAGGGAACATATTCACTCACCCGATTCGCTATTTATGAAACATTTAAAGAAAAAATTTCTCAAAAAACCAATAAACCACTCCTATTTTATCAAAAAGTATGCTTGGCCGGGTTTTCTGGGTTTGTCGGCGGAATTGTTGGCAATCCCGGAGATATGGTCAACGTCCGAATGCAGAATGACATGCGACTTCCTGTCAAAGACCGTCGAAAGTATTTTATTACTGTAGATCCCTAGCTACAAACATGTTTTTGATGGACTAGTTCGAGTATTAAGAGAAGAAGGAACTTTTAAGGTATTTAATGGAGTAACCATGACTTCAACCCGCGGTTTATTTATTACAATTGGCCAAATCTCAATTTATGAACAAGTGAAGGAAATGCTTCTCAAAACAAAATATTTTAACGACAATACTCTCCTTCATTTTATTAGCAGTTTCGTGGCGGTAGTTCATTTGGATTATTGTAGGGAGCAGTGGCAACGGTAATCTGCCAACCTATCGATGTAATGAAGACTCGAATGATGAACTCTAATTACTCAGTATTGCAGATTTATTAATGTTTAAGTCTCTATTTGAATGTTTTAAGGACGTGGGCCGTGATGGGGTTAGTGGATTCTTTAAGGTTAAGTATCCTTTCACGTGACGTAAATACAGGGGTTTACTCCGGCATTCGTCAGACTCGGCCCTCAGACAATCATGACTTTCTTAATTTACGAACAACTTGTTAGTAAATTTGGTAAAACTGTTGTGGAATGTTCTCCTTAAAAATATTTAATGTATTCTTTTTAATAAATATTTTTTAATATTTTTGCTATTAAATTTACTTTATAATTGGTTGCCTAGCCATTGATAAGGACAACTAAAGTTCTAGAAGACTACTAGTGAGCAAATATTCCGTAGATTTACTGGAAGATACTTTGGTTTAACGAAGGGTCTTTGGGGTTAATATAATTTTGTCTAAAATCCTTAAATTAGAAATAGTTTGTTCCTGAAATAAATTTCCAAATTAGTGTTCAATGAATTACCTAAAATCACACTATTTTTAAATTTGACGTAAAATGACTTGGTTTCTTACAATTAACATAATTAGTTCATTAATTTTGACAAGTAGTTGCTGAATAATAATTATTTTAGTTGAAATGCTTTCCATGTTTATTCCCACAATAATGAATGTGCATAGACAGTATCGTATAGTACAGTCAGAAACAGACCAAAAAATTAGAGAAATCAATGGAGAATATATCGCCGTACTTAACGTCGGAAATTATTCAGAAGTAAACCTTATTCGGGACGAAATTAATTTTATCAAATACTGGGCCTCCTATTGGTCTCCGATTACATCTCAAAAATTTCATATGGGAACAAACATTGATAAAATCAGTCATTTTCCCACTGGAAATGATATTTTTATTGTTAGAATGTTATCATCAGCTAGTACTCCACATAATGTGAGAATATTTATTTCTCATACGAATTTTTTATTTAATGGGGAACTTAATGTCACGGGAGAAGTAAATGTTAAATTCAAAAATTTGGAAGATTAGTCACTGTAATCTGTAAGAGAAATTGCATCAAGTTATTATAATTTAGTTCTTCAATGATTGAGAAATTATCAAGTTTTCATTGAGCAATAGTCTGAAAATTTTTTTCTATGAGAGATTTATTCTATGAACAGTTATAATAAATCATTTTTGTCTAACGATTTACGGATGGTTGGTTTTGCTCTCTCTGGACAAATTATTCTCATCGAGGTATTCACAGAATATAATCCGACCTCCTAATTTTTTTTTTATTTTTTTAATGAATCAGGCCATTTTATTATTAAAAAGGTTTTAGACGAGCTGTCTCGTCAACTTTGTTATCCTTAAAAGCTATTTGTGAGTCTATTGATTCGTCCAACCCAGGAGAGTGGATGTCATCTCTTTTGAACTATGTCAAAGATCGTCTCAAGCGAGTACCTAGGGGAGGGTGGCCACTTATGGCCAGCTATTTTAATTCTAAATTTGGTAAGAAAAAATCGATATTCGAATTGAAAAAACTTGCTACTACTTTCCGCGGAAATAATGAAATCACCAAAACTGGACATAATATGAATAGAAAATTACCTGATTTGACACTGTACAACAAAATTTTTGAAGAATTATTAATTCAATTGATCAAAATAAATCAATACCAATCGAAGAAAGGAAGCAAACAAGAAAGATTCAATCTCAGCATGTAAATCATGAAGTGATTGAAATGATTAATAAAGCCCTAATTGAATACACGTCGAATAACATTCCTGCAAGTATTGAGGATATTTCGTCTTTGATATACTCAGCACAATGTGTATATCAACAGATATCAAGTAAATTGACATTCAAGTCGAATTGGAAACAAAAAATCCAAAATAAAATTGAATCTTTGATGGAGAATGATCGGTTAATATCAAAGCATTTTATGTCCACCACTAAAGATGAGGAACGGAAGAAAGCAGTAGACATTCTCTGCTCCTACAATTATAAGAAGTCTAAAAGGGGGGAGTTTGAGAGAATATCGTCTACAATAAATGATCAAATCAAAATTCTAAACAAAAAGTTATCAGTTTCAGATTCAAGAAGGCAATATGGAATAGATAATAGAAACTTCGAGTTGAACAGAAGATCGTTCTACAGAAGCTGAATCCCAATTCTGATAACAAACAAATTGCTGGTTTTGACTCGTCTGAGTGTCTCAAGTTTTGGGGTGATGTTTGGAAGAAAAGGGATAAAACTGATTTGGGCCTTGGAGTGAACAAAAGAGTAACTGGAGTGGAAGATAATGCACCTGACGTTAGCGACGAGTTTATATCAAACTTAATTGAGTACCTTCCTAATTGGAAGGCTCCGGGATGTGATGCTGTGTACAATTTCTTTATCAAAAAGCTGGACTCTCTTCACAAATTTCTTTTCCAAGAGATCAGAAATATTATTAATGGTGTCAGTCAACCACAAGGATGGTTTTACACTGGAATTACATTTTTAATCCCAAAGAAAGCAAACTCTGTTGATCCGAAGGACCTTAGACCAATTACATGCATGCCGTGCTTATATAAATTGGTCACAAAATGTGTGAACGAAAAAATCGCTGTATATGCTGATACTTACGATCTGATAACGGAGTTCCAGTTGGGATCTAAACGCCATTGCCAAGGAGCAAAGGAATTAGCGCTTCTAAATAGACGCGTTAATGAAGTTTATGGAAACAAATTATTATGTGCATGGATCGACGTAAAGAAAGCTTTTGACTCAGTGAGTCACGAATTTCTTTTTGAAGTTTTGGAAAACTCAGGACTACCTAAATGGATAACGAAATTTATGATGTCAATAATTCCTAACTGGAGAGTGTCGTTAAGATTAGGAAAAGAGCTGCTTGGAACAGTTAATATTGATCGTGGTATACTCCAAGGTGACTCACTGTCACCACAGTTATTTGTATTGGTCTTGGATCCATTAAGCAGGATTTTATCTTTAAAATATCCGAGTATGTCAATCAATACTGGTGAAGACAAGTCCTTAACCTTTTCTACCAATCATTTTCTATTCATCGATGATTTGAAGCTTTTTGCTCAGAAGGAAGAGACACTGGCACGCATGATGGAGGATGTGAACATTTACTTTAAACTGGCTGGTTTGGAGAAGAATTTTGAGAAATCAGCGACAAATTGTTATTTGTTGAGGAATGAAGCTACATTAATGGATGGACTAGATAGCTATCGCTATCTGGGGGTGCTAGAAGACAGATGCAGTAATGTTCTTAAAGAGGATGTACTCAAAAATATTAAAGAAGAAATGCAAAAGCGTATTGGAAGACTATCGGAAACTAAACTAAATGCAGTCAATCTATTTAGAGCAATTAATGAGCATGCTCTATCGCTGATTAACTATTATATCGGTCTACTCAATCTGGAACCATCTTGTTTCGAAGAAATGGACAAGTTTGTCAGAAAGCTGTTGGCTGATTTGAAAATTCACATGAAGCCAGCCTGTAAAGAAAGACTGTATCTGCCAAGAGATACACTTGGAAGGGGACTTGTATCAGTTGCCTTTAAGGCGGAAAAAATGCTGTTGGACTTCAAAACCAATTTGGAAAGGCGAAAGTTAATCTCCTTGAGAAAAGCAGCAATTTTGTGGGCCGAACAGAAAAGGAAAACCCATATGGCCACAATCACAGAATTCCTGCATTGTAAATATGGAACAACCACACTCGATGAGATTGCTAAATCACTACGTGACTTGCAGATAGAGTCACTGTTGCTTAGTATTAAAAAGAAAAGGTTGCATTCGAAGCTATTTGAGTCGCTTGAGAATAATACTTTTGATATCCCAACATCTTCAACATGGCTAAAGAAAGGGAATATATCTCCTAAATCTGAGGCAATGCTCTCTTTTCTTCAAGACAGAAACGTCTTTTTCAGAAACTCTGATGAAAAATGCCCACATTGTAAATCCTCGCCTAAAACCGTGGACCATCTTGCGACGCGATGCAGTAGAATGCTAAATTCAGATTATACCAGAAGGCATAACGAGATTGTGAGGTGTGTTCACATGCACTTGTGTCGGAGATTTGGAATGAAGAAGTCCAAGAGACTGAAAAACCACTCCGTGCAAAGTATAATGTCGAATAGCTCTGCGGAAATTCGGGTCGATACTACAATTCCAACTGAACTAAAAATACAATATA
Organism: Octopus sinensis; assembly: GCF_006345805.1. Classification (NCBI taxonomy): domain Eukaryota; kingdom Metazoa; phylum Mollusca; class Cephalopoda; order Octopoda; family Octopodidae; genus Octopus; species Octopus sinensis. The sequence goes on from NW_021832829.1 coordinate 574,522, forward strand.
ACAAGCCTGATATATTCCTGTATGACAAGAAGGAAAATTTGATATGGATCATTGAAGTGGGTGTTACCTCGATAGATAATTTGAAATCGGTGGAAGTGGAAAAAATGCATAAATACGACATTCTAGCCAGTGAATTACAATTAATTCACAAGGCTAAGGTAAAGATTGTACCGATTGTCCTCACGTGAGATGGGATAGTCTCTACATTCTTCAGAAAATATATGGACCTTCTTAAAATCAAAGAAAGTGTGCAAGCATACATCCAGACTGTTGGTTTGAAAAAAACAATGGAAAGCATGATAGTAGAACACAAATTTGGCTTCGAAAATATGTCTACCTCAGGTAACTCATTTGACGAAGGACGGAAATCGGTGAAGAGACGGCGAGATTCTGTAGTTTCCGCCGATGAAGGAAACAACTCCGAAGTGGGAACAGATAGCGGGAAGAGGATTCCGAGAGTAAACTTGGCGGAGCAAACTAATATGGAAAAGGAAAGTTAATTAGTTAATTAATTAAATTTCAAAATTTTCAATTTTCATAGACGAGCTGTAAAAAGCGCATATAATTAATTCGCAGCTGACGACATAATCGAATAGGCATTGCCGCGAACAACGGCCAAACCTATTCTTTGTCGAATACGGCCAAACCTCCTAATTGGAACACCAAGTGCCTCAAAAACAAGTGTTTTGTAAAACAGATTTTTAAATATCAAAAATCAATTTTGGAAAATAATTAATAAAATATTATTTTATTTTACTTACAATTTTATTTTCGACAATTTTATAGTGCACCAAAATTTCCATAGTTTGTATCAATTTTCATTTTACTCTGACAAAATGACAGTCGGTAAAGAACACGAATAAGACATAAGTTCAAGAGATGTACGTCACCACCTCAACCAAAAAAACAAAAAAACAGTCTACGGAGAGAATGTATAGAACACGCACAAGGGAGATTTAATTAACTTTATGTTTTTTCGAAAGTGCTCTCAATAATAATAAAATGACAGTCAAAAACAAAATGCCCCAAAATGCGGGGGTGCCCCACTCTTAGATTCTACCCTAATTCGGAGTCTGTACCAAGTAAATGATGTTCAAGAAATTATGGGTTTGTTTGTTCATTGTGGTTTTAATGCCCTTTTCAAAAACAATGAAATTCGACATTTTGTCAACATTGTTATCCTCTATTGACTCATCCAACCAAGGAGAGTGGATTTCGTCTCTTTTAAACTGTATTAAAGATCGTCTTAAACAGGTATTTAGTCGCGTGTTGTTAACTATGTTTTTTTGCCCAGCAAATTGAAACCTGCTGTTCATCTTTTGTTCATTCAGAGGTCAACTCTAAATGGCTATCTGTCTCTCTTAGCAAGTCAAAGCAAACTCCTCCAGGGTGATATGTCTGAAGCGGTGCGCATTGTTTCGTTAAACTCTTTTGTGGATCCTTAATGTGATACTGTTCTATACAAACTCCACAGGACACACCCTCTCAACCCTGCCGACATCTTTGTAATACCGCTAATAGATCAGGTTCCGCCTATCTCGATAACCTCGTCGAAAATCTCGGCCTTTCTTGGGTTTTTAGCGTCTACCAGCAGTGGTGTGATAGACGACTTAAAGCCCATTCATTTCCACGATCTCATGTCCTCGATAACCCACAAACCCGGAAGAGATCTGATATCTTAAATCACTCGCCTTTGTTCCCATGTTGCTTCGAGCGCAATTCCAGCTGCCGCCAGAGAGCTTTTCTCTGCAGGGTTCATTGCCTTGTCGAAAGCTGATGATGGCGTGAAGCTTATCGCGTTTGGTAACGTCTTCAGGAGACTTCTGTCAAAATAATGTCCCGCAGAGTGGTCCCCATCCTGAGTTCAGAGTTCCTTCCGTACCAGTACGGTGTCGATATCAAAGGTGCATGTAAAATTCTTGCGCACGGCACTCGCCAACTTTTCCACTCAAAGTCCGAATACTGCAAGTTCATCTTAAAGCTGGGACGTTAGTAACGCTTTTAACTGCGTTCTCCCGGGCCACCTGCTCAAAGTGGTCTCAGTCCGTCGCCCAGAGCTCTTCTCAATTGTTAAATTGAAATATTTCTCTCCAAACTGCCTTTTGAATCACGACCAAATTATTATATCTGAATGTGGTATTTAGCAGGGTGACCTACTGGGCCCACTGCTGTTAGCCCCCTCTGTTGACAATATTGCACGCAACCTTTTTCCCAATGTTAACTTCTGTTACCTGAAGTAACGATCGGGGGACCCACAGAAGTTGTTATGGAGGACGTTAATTGAATCACTTCTGTAAGCTTACCTCACAGCTAGCTTTGTCTTCCTGAAAAATTTCTTTTTGTTCCGAGACCTTCGTTCTTCCCCACTGATTTCTTATTTAGAATCGACAATTTACTCCACAAATCCTTAATATACCATTTCAAAACAAGGTTCACTGGCGACATTTTTACCCGTGCCACCATACCTACGCATTTTGAGAAGATCGAAATTTGCTCTTGTAGGGACCTGGCCCTGTCTTGCTATCTTTCTTTCATTTCGGCTTCCAGGAATTCTTTTTTCTCAGTTTTATTTCTCTCTCGAACCCAAAAAGCGTTCGGAATACCCATCCGTCTGCCGTGTTTGATGCTCACTTAGCCATGGTTTTTTTGCGACTCTTTAGTGCAGGTAAAATGGGATTCAAAAGTTTTTAAATATAAAAAAATTGAGCAAATTATTTGCCGTTAGGTTGTTTCTAAAGCAAGTTTACTTTTAATGCAAACCCAACAGGGCTTGAGTGTGAATGGAAAATGCAAAGCATCATTGCATCATCCACTTATTGTATACGGCAGCTGGCCTTTTTGGAAAATGATAAAATCTGCTTCCTTTTTTTATCTAGATGTCAAAAATGCATTGAATTCTACTTGACGAGATCATATCTCAGAATCTGTCCGTCTTTGCCTTCCCTTATTATATCCCATTGTGAATCTATCATATGCCTCCCCAAGTTGTCTCCTATTTGCTGGTACCGTTATTGTATCATTTTAACTTTATTTATAAGTAAAGACATCGATATTAGGGAATCCAATGAATATCTATACCATTTTCAAGTTAATTTGTCAAAAAAAAATTTGTCAATTATGAACTTAAATTTGTTAATTACAAACTTCAAATATCATCTGCAAAACTCAAATTTACCATTTTGAAATTCAATTTTGCATTTTATCAAAATATTAGAATAGAATAGTATTTATTGACCGAAAAGAAAAGAAAAACAAGGAAGAAATCATTAACGGGGAGATAAAAACAAGACACCGAAGTGTCTCTTTCCATGCGTATCCCCAATTGTAGTCATAGTTGACAACGATTCTCCAAGACCATGAGTCTTTTAACCTTCCGTCAAGTTGTACTCCGTAAACCAATTTCATAGCGAAACGTCTTGTCTTTTCCAACTGTTCGATCAGGTAGTCACTCTCCTCCGTACCGTACCAGCCCTCGTAGCCATATGTGAGGACTGGCTGCACAACGAGATGTATACGTGGATGTACGTTTCCGGATCCAGATGGAACCTGGTTAAGCTTTTGAGAATCCTCACACTCCTCTTTCTCTGATTTGCTATATGATCTGCGTACGAGCCACGACAATTGATGGTTGCTCCCAGGTAATAAAGATTTTTGCTTTTCGAGAGATCCATCACATAACTACTCATCGCATATGCACACGACTCCGCATAGCGACTCCCTCTCCGCAACCATGAAATGGTACTCTTCTCCGGTGCTAGGGTCAAACCCTTCTCTATAGTCCACATCTTTAGCTTTGCAATGTATGATTTAAGTCGTCTCCAAGACTGCGATATCCTTTTCGAGGTATCCATGACCAGGATATCGTCAGCATAGATGACGAGCTTGCCAACCAGGCTACGTGCGGGAAATCAGTCCAAACGCCAAAGTGACAAGCTTCCTAACTGCCTAGTCAATAGAGTTCAAAGAAACTCTATTTCTCTAATGCCTAAACATTTCAAAGGCTTTCGACAGCCATTGGTATCGGAACCTGTTGGATAGGGTACAAATCTGTAAGCCAACAGGAGAAGCTCTGAGTGCGGTGCTTCCTCTCGAACAGCAACTCATTTGTTTCTGAATCTGGCTTCCATACAAGAAACATCACGCTCCGAAAAGGGGGGTGCTGCAAGGATCTTTTTTTAGTCCACCTCTATTCAACTTGGTAATAAGCAGTTTCCCTTCACCATTCGACGACTTTCTTCCTATACGCTGACGAAGTTCTCGTCCTGGACATCTCAAAGGACACAAAAGCGTCGATAAACGGTTTTACAGTTACATTGAGGTGATAAAGTGGTGGTGCATCAATAAGCGACCCTGCTGGCCATGGAAAAATCGGCCTACCTCCAAATCAACGAAAGAAACTGAGCACATCAAAAACCTCGGCCCATGGTGAAAATTACTTGCCCTAACTGTTTACAGTACTTGGGAGTCACAATCGATGCTAAATAAGATAATTCTAATGAAATCGAAAAGATACGGCGCTATGCGCAGAAGCTAGCCTATAGGTTAGATCTACGAAGGTAATTCTACCCCCGGCGCGGGCGATCTTCCTCGGGTGTGCATCCACCTCTGAAGACGATTTACCAGTACCTAAAGTGTTAGAGACTGGACGGTACATGAAGCGACACGTTTAGGTTTCCCCACGGTACGCCAGCCGCCCTAACAGGTTACCTGAGTAGGTTTCACATCACCTCCTGTTCGCGATCGTTTTGCACCACTTTTTTCTCCTTTAATATTCTTATTTTTGTGCACCACAGGGAACACAACCATTATCGCAAAACGAATGAAAATTTTTATTTTAAAAAGGCTGTTAGTAGAGGGTAGATTAAGATGCAAACAGATTGAGAACGTTCTCTCTCAAAAGCCAACGAACTTTGTTGTATTGAAGAAGATCAGTATACTCATTGTTGGTTTCGTTTAACAAATCTTTAAATAGCCAATGTTTAAGTTCCTCGAATATATAATAAATAATATATTACTCATGATATAATTAAGTTAGTAATCTTTATGACCGATTCCATCACTTCTAAAATTTCTTTTGGAAACGTTTGTGGAGATAGTGCTTCTTGGTGGATAATACAATGTAGAGTAATCACTTCATAGTCAATTCTCTTTTTAATTAGCGTCAACGATTTTATTAAGAGAAATAAAATTTGTTTTAAAATATCCTACGACTGCACCAACAAGATTTTTACCACGGGTTTGACACAAGAAAATCATGGAGGGAATGGCCACTGAACATAGACATGGCAAGAGGGTTGACAACCATTAAGTTTCGAAGGAGACGAATAGTCTTATCGCTAGGAGAAAAGAACTGGGAATGTCAGTAAACCCATCAGAGGAGTTGATTCTCTTACTACAATAAAAAAAGAAGAGATGTCAATACGTAAAATTTCAGCGAAGTAGCTCTCCTAAAAGAAGAAACATTAGAGTCCAACTAAAGATTATTAGAGTCTAATGGTTAGATTTTCGTATTTCTTAATAAACACACATTTTCAATTGGTCATGTTTTTTTTGAACAGACTGTATATGCTCGTGCATATATTCGTGCTCAGTTGAAAGATGTTTCTCTGAGATAAAAAAATTGGTGTTAAAAAAGAGGCTTTTCCTTTTTATGCCCCAGCGACCCTCAATGGTTGCATTTATATCTCGCCGACATATTTGTTTCATAACCTATTTATCTTTACCCGTATCATTTTATAGTTGCATGAAAGCAGGGTTTATGGACTGCTATCTATATGGCCATAAGTAGTTTACTTTAAATTATAAGTAATAAAGCTCCCCTTCAACGAACTCTCTCTGGAGTTGCCGACTGCCGACCTTCTGGAATTCTGGACTGACCTACCCCTCCCGTCGACATGTCTGTGCAACGGGAATGGGATGAAATCTGGGCCGCCGACTCGTTTTCGAAGATGAAACCAGAGCTAGACCAACACCGGCTAGCGTGCCTGCTTTCGGCAGCACACGAGCATAGTGGATCCTGGCTCGACGCTTACCCAACGTCATCGACGGGTTCGCTATTGGACAACGAAACACTGCGCATCGGGGTCGCTCTTCGGCTGGGGCTCGATGTCTGCGCCTCTCATCCCTGTCGATGCGGAGGTACGGTGGACGTGAAAGGCCTTCACCCCCTCTCCTGCCGCCGGAGCGCAGGCCGCTCGCCTCGCCATGGAGCAATCAACGACGTAATCTCAAGAGCTCTCAACGCTGCTGGCTTCCCCAACGTGCTTGAACCAGTTGGATTGGACAGGGGGGACGGCAAACGCCCGGACGGGATGACCACCTTCCCATTCCGGAATAGCAATTTCCTGATCTGGGACGCCACGTGCGCAGACACGTGGTCCCCATCCGCTCTACCGTCATCTGCTTCTTCTTCCGGCTCGGTCGCGGCCGTGGCGGAAGCCCGCAAAGTAGAAAAGTACAAGAATCTTGCCACTCGGCATTCCTTCGTGCCTGTGGCTCTTGAGACATCAGGCGCTTCCGGCCCGCAGACCTCATGCTTCCTAAAAGACCTCGGTATCCTCATCGCTCGGAAGAAGATGGATGCTCGCGAGTCCTCTTGGTTGAGGCAAAGGATCTCACTCACAATCGTGCGCGGGAACGCGCAAGCAATCCGTTCGGCTGGGTTAATTAGTTAACTGCAATTGTTTTGTTATTTTATTTTATTTTTAAAAAAAAAAAGTAATAAAGCTAATCAATGAATATTTTAGTCTGCACAATATTTTAATTAATTCGTCGATCATTACTTAATTCTAAAAAAATTCTGTTCACATTTTCCCATGCTCAGTGACGTTTGATTCTGCCCAGATATTAGAATAAAGGTTTCTTATCTATATTCCCCGTTTGTGACAGCGTGCCTTCTATAACGATTTCATTCATTTAATTAACTGTTCGTGATAAACAAAAAATGATCTTGAATGAGTTAGCAGCATTAACAGATTTTGAAAAACACTTTAAAAGTTATTTAATTTGTATATGTAACAAAAATTATTTGTGTTTTTATTTTATTTTTTTAATAAAAACAAAGAAATAGAAGAAACACCTTACGGAAACTTTGGGATTAGTTACACTGAACCGAATCTTGCTAAACACCTTACGGAAACTTTGGGATTAGTTACACTGAACCGAATAAGAGAACAAGTGGACAACTATCTATCCCCGAGTCATAGTGGATTTAGGACAGGAAAGATCCACCGCCGATGCTGTCTGGGCCCACAAGTGGTACTGCGCTATCACCCAGAGATACAAAAGGTGCAACAACAGTCCTGGGAATAGACCTGTCTAGGGCCTTTGACACGGTACGCCGTGGTCTACTCCTCAAAATACTGGAACAATTCCTGGACCTGACTCTGTCAATATGAAGAGTAACTACTATCGAACACAAAGCTCAAGGTGCGGGTCGGCACGGCGTTTTCCCGTGAATTCACGTGCAACGTCGGTACCCTCAGGGAGACGCCCTCGCCGTTGCTATTCGTGATCTATCTGGAGACGGCACTACGAGACCTTCGAAATTCCTATGCTGGCAATATCGTCGAAATTGTATATGCAGATGACGTCGACTTCGTGTCAGACGACAAATCGGCTTACTTCGACTCTTGAAGTGGCACCTGCTGAGCTGAACAGATGGTTCCTTAAAATGAACGTTGGAAAAACTGACATCGTTGAAATCATGAGGATGGAGAGCAGCTCAAGTGAACCTGGCGCAAAACGAACAAACTCGGTCTCTACTTGGGGACGGCCATGATATTGTCAGAAGAAAGGCTCTCGCTTGGGCCACGATGAACAAGATAAAGAAAGAGTGGATCGGCAAACGACGACTCTGTACGTCACTTCGTCTGAGGATGTATGAAGCCTTTGTCAAACCAATCCTGACATATAATTCGGCGACCTGGGTAATGTCTAGTACTGAACAACGTGGACCTCGATTCTTTTCACCGCAGGCAACTTAGATCCCTACTGGATTGAACGGCCTATAAGAATCAACCAGGAATCGCTATACAATAGATGCAGAACTGGCCCTTGGTGTGGAAATCGTCAATATGCGGTGGAGGTTATTTGGCCATATTCAACGAATGGACATGCTTGCCCCAGCTAACATAGCAATGGAGGGCTACTTCCTGAAGAGGGATCGAGCTTCCGTGGACGTCCACGTGTTTACGCTGCCGGAAACACTTGACGGAGACCTGAAATGTGTGAAGAAAAGGCTAAGGAGTGGTGAGGATCTGGACGAGCTGAGGAAACTCGCTCACGACAGAGGAGGTTGGAGGGAGGCTGTTCGAAGGATTGTTTTTTAATGCTGCACGAGTAAAATTATAACTAATATGATTTTTACGTATGTTGCAAATAATAATAATAATAATAGAAGAAAAGCGTAAATTGCCAGCGGCAAGGACGCAGTGTGCGTTGCCGCGAACAATGGCCAGACCGATGCGCTGGCGGAACCAGAGGCCTTCTCTCGGGTCCTTGAGCTTCCTCCCAATGGACTGCCCGACCTCGTCGAGGAACAATTGTTTAGTTAAGTTAAATTTTCAAGTTAATTTTTTATGTTTGTAAGTTAATAAAGTTATTTTTTGGTTAAATTTTTTATTTTTAGCTTAAATAATTGATTTGAAGTTGAAAAATGAACTTCCATGCAAATTGAATTTTTGGTGTTAAAAAAGAGGCGTTTCCTTTTTATGCCCCATGGAACCACTGAGGGTTGCATTTACCAATTCTCCTTATTTGTTTTATTACCTGACTTTCTTAGCCTGTAGCATTTTACTGTAGAATGAAAGCAGGTTTTTATAAATTCCTATCCATATGGCCATATGGCCATAAATAATTTACTTTAAATTATAAGTAAACAAGCTAATCAATGACAGTTTAGTCTGCTCCAATATTAATTAATTCGTGAATCATTAGTCAATTCTACCAAATTCTCTTCAACATTTTCCCATTTTCAGTGACGTTTGATTCTGCTCAGATATTAGAATTAAGGTTTCTTATCTATATTCCCTGTTTGTGACAGCGTGCCTTCTATTCATGATCGACTGACCACTCAAGTCATGCATGTATAATTATAGGGAACAAACATTTGTTGCTTATTAAGTCCTTGATATCGTTTAAAACATTACATTAATGGAATTCTGGTGTGAAATAAGAATTGTATATCCATTACTCAGTTCAATAGCATTAGAGAAGTTAATTCCATTTCACCAACATCTGTTGTGAAACGGCAATGTCACATCGTGCATATTAAAGTCAAATTATTGAAATCGTCTTAAAGTAGAAGATGATAAAGCCAAACATTGATATTTTAATCTCTAAAATGGAAGTACAAAAATGCCATTAGGCAGTTTAATTACATATAAATTTTTATTAACAAGATTTGATTTGCCAGCCGCAAAAAGAAAACTTTAAGAAAGAACAAGGAAGTTAATCATTTCAAATTATTGAGTTCTTGTCTTTTAGGTTTTCTTTTTAGTTGTTGTGCGGTTAACAACGGTAGGGCGCTCATGATGTCCCATCCAAAAGTTCATTCATGTTTGGAATCTGTATGTGGTGAGATGTCATGACGGCGTCACTTGTCATAAAATTCACTCAGACCCAATCGGAGCTTCCTGCACAGGCAGCCGCTGGGAATCGAACCCTTGACCAATGAGATTACTAGAAATTCTAGACCACCTTTTACTTATTAAGAACAAGAATGTTTTTTTAATTTTTAAAAGTCAAAAATAAATTTCTGACAGCAATAAAATATGAAGATTTTGTCAACTTTTGCGAATCCGTTTTTGTAAAGGAAGTTTTAAAAAATTCATTTTAAAATGCATCTTTATGATAAGATTTATGTACTTGTGCATCTCATGCATCACAAAATAGGGGTCTAAATAAAAAAAAATATAATTACTTCATTTAAAACCGTAGATTCACAAGTACCAAAATTTCTTTAAATAATTATTTTTGAGACTTCTGAGGTCTTTGGCCGCAAGTCGCTTTGTTTCCTACGCGGTTTGAGGAGAAGAATCGCCAAAAAAGGGACGACCCGAGACATCTTCAACCCCTCTCCATTGCCATAATCCGCGGCCACTGTTTCGCAATCCGTGAGGCTGGGAAGGCTCCCTAAACTGCGTAGTCTTAAACAATCTTTCTCCTTTTCTAACTGTCTTTTCCAATAAAATCTATTACTCAAAAAAGATAAATAAAAACACTGAGATAAGTGAAATAAATGTCGAGATAACAATTAGTTGTTAAAAAAATTTTAATTTAATGAATCATTATATAAATTAATTTGACTTGGAATAATAAAATATTAATAGTCAGCATGTCTCCTGTTGATCAAACTGTCAATGAATTAATAGCAAAGTTTAAGGTATCATTGGGGAAATATATTCCTCAGGTGATGGTATTCTCAAAATCACACTGTCCATTTTGCACTAAGGCCAAAAATGTCTTCCAGAACTATATTGACGAAGAAGTCATTACTCCAGATGCATATAATGTCCTAGAAATGGAAAATCTTCCAAACTGTTCTGAAATGCAAGACTACTTGCAAACCCTGACTGGGGGACGGACTGTCTAACAAATTTTTGTAAACAAATTTAGGTCCCTCGAGTATTTATTAACGGCACTTTCATCGGAGGCTGGACCGAGCTGAACGCCTTGAACGAAGGAACAAAATTATTCAATTTGTTATCTTAATTTAATTGACTTTCTAACTAATCGTTAATTGTGGTAAATACTATTTTTCTCATTATTAAAAACACATTAAAACCAACGTGTGTTCTGACACGTTCCTTAATTCTTAGTCTTTAAGAGATGCCATCTTAATTTAATGTAACGCGCCATCTGTGTTACACATTTTATCTTGTTACATTTTTGACCTATATTTTTACCCATATTTCGACAATGATATCCGTTTTTGTCAAAAATGCTGCTTAAAAATTCAATACTAACTATCGAAGAGTACAAAAATATTGTTTCTTATTTGGAAAGCAATACGATTGATGAAATTTTAACTAGAATGAAGAAGTCAAGATTTCTAAATAAGACAAAATGTTTTTTACTAGAAGACTCTAGGCTAATAACCAATGATGGAACAAAAAATTGTAATTGCTTAAGATGATTTGGAAACTATAAAGTCTGAATTTACATTTTAAAACGCATTATGAAGTAAAAAAATGAAAGAATACTCTGACAACTATTTTTTAGTATTAAGAGATCAATTATCCAAAAAGTTTGTGATGAATATGTGGTCTGTGCTCAAAGTCAGACGTTAAAAGCACATATTTCTTTAATAAGCATACTCACATTTTCATATCTTAGAACTTTAGTACACAAAGAACTCTAACACTTTTTTCTAAATTGTTGATCTAATTAATTAGGACAATTAATGAAAATAAATCAACTAGCTACAACTAAAAGGTATTTGTCAAGAGCCTAAGGGTCAGATCTTTGACACCACAGTGTGTATAGAATGGCAGTTTCCGCAAAGCACAGTGACCAAGAATCGGTAAAAAAGCCAACTCATCTCCCTCTGGTTTTTTTTTGACGAGATCTTCGACCATACCAACGATAGGAGTGAGTCGCCGCTTTGTCGACGGTTCCAGAGGTTAGGTGTCAGAAATATCTGTACTTCATTCTCTTCTTTTCCTAACGGAACCAGGACGAATTCACGCAAGTCGCATCCTAAATCAAGGACCTACTCTCTCTAAATGGGAAGGTAGTCATCCAGTCGGGACGCTTTCTGTCGCTCTCGCGAAGACCAACTGGTTCCAACTTTAAAGGAAACCTGGCGAACTCGAAAGCCCTTTTAACGACCTTAATCAATTGAGTGTGGCAAGGAAATCTATCACCACTCTTTTTTCAGAATAGGGCATGCAAGCCGTTTGAAGAAATCGGGGCTGACAGATATCCAAGCTCAGGTGTAGACAGATGCGAAGAGATTCGTTTTCCAGGAGCAATCCCGCACTTGGAATGGGGAAAGTTTTGTGTCAGTCTTCGCTGTGTGGCTGGCAAGCACAGTTTAAAGAGGCTACCTAAAGTTGATCGAGTTTAGAACGAATTGACTAAAATTTTCTTGCAGTGAATGTCATCCCAGCTCCGTTGGACTGACGGAGTCTCTGGAAAACTGGAGCCAAGTGTGTTTCAAATAAGGCAAGCAGAAGAGTGAGTATTCTAAGAACTCATTAAGTTCAAGAAAAAAATGAAGAACAGGGCAAACAGAATTCCTGGAAACTGACGAGAAAGATAGACAGAAATGCAAAGCCAGGTCGGCACAAGAGCGAGTTCTGATCCCTCAGAATCTCGTGAGAAGACTGGCCTTAACAAAACCGTCATCAGCGAACCTCCAGTATATGTGATATATGAGGAAGTCGTGAATAAGATCATCAATTCTGAATAAGGAATCATCAGCAGTTAAACATGTTGATGAACGAAGGATGTAAGTAAGCCTTGAAATAAAAAGGAAATTCCTCACTAAGAAGAACGCTAAATCTGAATCAAGACCGCGGATTCGATAAGTTAACAACTTAATTTCGTCGCATTTTCTAGACAAGACTTTAACTATGTCCCGCTCGGAAATTGCCGACTCCAGGATAACCAAATCATTGATCAACATGAACCCCAGCCTTGTCTATGTTGTATCGAAGGAACCTGCTTTATCCCCAACTGATGATAAGGAGGGCGGACATGACTCAACACGTACAACTCTGTCAGTTTGGTGTGTCAGGTTCAGGGGACTTGGTCAAACTTAAGAATGGTAGAAATCCATTCGATGACATGTAGGAATGTCTCTCCAACGGAGTCACTTCACTCCCTATTCTGACAAACGACCTCCGCACTAAGCCCCCTCAAAATCAAACTATTTTTCAGAATTTCGCAGTGTCCACACAGAAGGCATTGACTGCTTGTGGATTTAAGTAATGGACTTTTGTTTTTACCCAAATTTGACTGATTTTACTCTAATCGATGAGATAAAAGTAGTTTGAGGTTACTTTTATGGGGCCGAGGATTGCCCACTTCTCGACTAGTTAGTTGGTGAAGCACTCACACTCGAATGTGGTGAGTCATGCCCTAACCTCCCCACTTGGACTTTGCAATACATGTGCAATTTAATGTTTAAAATTAATTTAAGGTCAACCACAAAGTGCCTCCTCATTAATTATTATCAACAAACTATGACTCATCAGTGATGAGTCATCACATTTTGGTATGTTTTTGAAAGCCCATCGCAATGCACATTGATTGGTCATGGATGACTCATTAATAATGTACCCTGGAGATGTCAATCTGTCTCAATTAGTAAGTCGACCACAAATGATATGCATTTACAGACCCCCAAATACTTTAAAAGAATTCATAATTATACTCCCGCATTTTCAAACTAGTCAAGTCGGTCAGACAAAATTCACATCCGTGTTGACGGTGTTTCAGGAAATGTCTGATTTGGTGAACATATTTTACCATGTGTGATAAGGAAAATAAAGTTGTATACTATAACACAAAGATACGCACTTTTACGTGCTGAACTTTTATTTTTTGTTATATAAAGCTGTTTGGCTGAAAAAATTAATTGTCGGCAGGTGCCTGGAAGACGGCGCCGGCTGTCCAAACCTGAACACAGACAATAGTTTGGATGCAAAGGTGTGATTTTCCTTTAGTATCCCTGTTCCTAATATTTAGTCAAAGTTTAAACAAATTATGAATTCTAATTAACATAATGTTAATTTTTACATTGTACACTGTGTTCGTGCAGAATAAATCTATTGCTAACCTACTCAGTCTGTCAAAAGCATACACTGAAAAGTAGACTACGGAAAATAATGGCAATTCCTTAACCTTCCTTAGAGAATGTGAAAACGAGTTTTTATCTAACTTAAAAGATGTGATGAAATTTCTAATGACTCAAGGCCGCCTACAAGGAAAATTCCAAACATCAAAGTCAAAAAGGACTTAATTGAGGAACTAAATTTGGTGATTAAAAAATATTGTCAAACATTCTCTTCACTATTTATTGATCAAATCTCAACAGTAATATACGCGGGACAATGTGCCTACCAAGAAATGACAAAGAATGTGAGGACAACCAACGACTGGAAGGTCAATATGGTTAATCGGAGAAATTCAAATAAAGTCCGGGATCATACAGGGAGACCCTTTATCCCACAGTTATTTACGCTTGTAATGGACCCATTGAGCCGATTTCTTTCTGCAAAGTATCTCAAAGTGAGTATCCATGAACCCAGAGCAGAATCGGAGATATATTCAACAAACCACCTATTATTCGTTGATGACCTAAAAATTTTGGCGGAAAAACAAGAAACGATATCTATGATGATAAATGACATCGACATGTTTTTTGCTGATATTGGCCTTGAAAGAAATCATGAAAAATCTGCCACCGATTGCACAACTCTTGCTAATAAAGAGACTATACTGGACGGAATTGACGGATACCAATATTTGGGAGTCTTGGTGTACACGAAGAGACACAATGAAGTCGTAAGATTCTTGCATCTCCACTTATGTCGCCTCTTTGGATTAAAATCAACAAAAAGGATAAAATCACACGATGTGGTAGAAATCATAGTGGACACTACGATAAAAACAGAACTAAAGGTACAATTCAGTAAACCTGACATTTTTGTCTATGACAAAAAAGAAAACATGATAACAATCATTGAAGTAGGAATTACGTCGCAAGACAACTTGCGAATGGTAGAAATGGAAAAGCTTCACAAATACTACCTACCCCCAAGTGAGATCAGACTGTTACATCGTGCCAAAGTACAAATTGTACTAATTGTTTTGACGTGGGATGCAATTAAAAGCAAATTCTACCCGAAATATTGCCAATAACTGAAATTAAATCATACATACTGTCTGTTGTTCTCAGAGCAACCTACGAAAGCATGAACACAGGATACAAATTTGGGCTTACCAATAGCGTCGGAAAGGACACCACCGATACATTGTGTGTCGATACTAGCGATTCCCGCACTCCCAGAGCTAATATGTCCCAGAGCGGGAACAAGAGACAGAAATTGGAATGACCAAATTACTAACACTATACCTAAACTATCAAATAACTAAACTTAATAACTATGAAAAAAAATTAATTACATAATAACTATACAATGAAAAGCGGAAATTGGTTTCGATTTTCTTTGATTCATACTGACAAGTTTCGACAATTGGGACGAAGGTTGGACTTGTCAGAAGAACGCAATTAATGGAAATTATCCTAATTAATAACAGGAAAAAATGTTAATAAGTAATTTCGTAAACAACTCGACATTAATCCGCCAAGTATTCTAACATGTACGTTAAAAATAAATACTCAACTGAGTGGGATTATATTTTAAAATCATTAAAACATTCGCTCTGTATTTATCAGATTTTAGATAACGTTTTAAAAACTCGAAAAATCAATAGGTATAATCGATTCTTAGTTTTTTCGAATCCCAGACATGCACAGTACTCAAATTGGGGGATTAACTACTGACTATATTAAAAGTATTCAAAGCGATCAAGAAATACTAGAGTGTGTTTGGTCATCCAGATTCCGTAGTATTCTCAGTTAGACTTCAACATTGGACTTGTCTTAACGCATAGAAAATCTATGTTTTTTCTTGATGCTGCTCTCTAATGTTTTTCGACGGTTTCTTTTTTTATTCGCAGGGAATTAAAGTTGTTTACTATTCCTTTCCTATAAAAACCACCATGAATAATTCTTATTTTATTTCAATAACTCATTTAAGTGAGGTATAATAGGAGACAAAAGTAGTCGACACATGATCAATGATATAAAAAGCTGTGAGATCACTTAAAAAACTTAGAAAACCCCTAGAATTAATTTGTTCAAATCCGCGGGAGGATGCCTGCTGTAAATAAAATAATCAAAAAGAAAAAAACTGATCAACTAAATAAACGGGCCTTCTACTCGGAGCCTACTCCAGTCAATTGGCTCACTAATGGAAAGGGTTACCGGCGACCTGTGTGAGCACCGGTATTTAACCGAAAGAATAGTTATAATCAGAGGCAATACTCTGGCTATCTGCCAATGACCAGTTTTCTCTAGTCCTTTTATTAATTGATAATAAATTAATTGATCAATTAGCAAAACACACAATGCGGTCATTCAAACCTATAAGTGGCTGAAACATCTGAAAGAAATTACAGAGATATAAAATAAAAGACATTAGACTGTTTTCTGGTTATCCCCTTTCAGGTAATTACAAAAAATATAGAAATCAAAACAGATATTAAAAGCGATTGTTTGGAATAAAACATTGACAAAAGATTTTTTCGAAACAAATCTCAAAAACATAAAATAACTCACATTTCGAATAATGTTATGGAAACAACAAAAACTTATCACGTACTGTCACGGAAATGTTTTCGCAAAATGACGACAAAATTTCCTTAGAAAACAATGCTTGCTCTATAACTAAGGTCTCGAAAAAGTTTTAAACAAATTGCTGACCTTGCCTCACAATCTAGTTAATGTGATACAAACGAATCATTGTGATATATTGAAAATTTCATATTTTAGGTTTTAAAAAAGTGCATAAAATAAAAATATTGAAAGAACCATCAGAGAAAACATGAATAACTTTATTTGAGAATGTACTATGGCAATAACCTCATTTGTTTAAATATCACACGAAAGAGAGATGGACTTTAAACATGTGAAATTTTCTTATATGCGATTAAAACCTGTAAATTAAAAAGATGAAAGCCACTTTAAGATGTTTAGATCCGACGGAAAGCGATATAGACAACTATGCTTATTGAAAAAACTTTGTCCACTTCAAAAACGTGTAATTTAACCAAAACAACATCAACTTTCGCTATCACCTGATCGAAACCTAATCGAAAACGTTTAGAAGAAAGTTTTATAAAATTAGAAAAAAGGAATGGATAAACTTAGTGTAATAATTGACTAAATAATTATCTCTCTGAACAAAATGATTATTTCTAAATTAATGTATATTATAATTGGAAAAAAAATAAAAAGGAATAAAAGATAGCGGTGTGTTATGGTGGAGGAGTTCAAAGCTTCGTTGCGAGACCTGACGGGGAACAGCAAGCCAATGATCCGATTCCTGACATGTCTGGCGGAAGACTACATAGAGGAAGCCCCAGAAATAGTGAAGGCGATAGAAGAAAGAATATCGTTGGTGTCAACGCGTGAGAAACTGTCCTTGTTGTACTTGATGGACTCGGTTATAAAGAGCACTGAGAATGGGACATATGCTAGTCTGTTCGCAGGGAATGTAGTGTGGACATTCCAAGCAGTGTTTAATGGGGTAAGGAGGGGAGTGATTTGTAGGCGGACGAAAGATTAAAGCAGGATTTGTTCAAACTACGCAAGACGTGGATTGACGTGTTCCCCGAGGACGTGCTGTGGCGATTGGACGAGGAATTGAACAGGCAAGACGGAGCGTGGCCAGTGAACCGACCTGTGGAGGACAGACTACGGAAAATGGAGGCGGAACTGGCGGCGGCGAACAAATTGATAGCGAAACTGCAGGGAGAACTGGGGAAAGTGAGGCCATTCTTATTGCCGAATCCGGGTAAACTGCCGGAGGAGGTGGAGAATGACCCTCGCTATGGTCAGTTGTATCAGAGTGAGGGAGATGAAGAATTGGTGATCAATGAAGTGTCCTTCCCACTCACAATCGGGTCCTCAAGGGTGGTAGACGTGGGGTCCATCCGCCGAGTTCATGTGGAGTGTGATCGGGCCGGGAGAGTGCTCGTCGATGGACGCACAGTCTACAATATTGGCGAGCCTATTCGAGATGTCCAAATCCGCTCCACTCGCTGCAAAGTTTTTTTCCATGGAGCATTCCGTCCCCTGTGGATTGACTCCTCCCTCGTGGAGGCCAGGGCAGACGCACCTCCCATGCAGTATGGCAGATGGGAGATCAGAGTGGACAGTCCAACTAATAATGTAATCATCGACGGACAAGTCGTCGCTCAGTACGGTGGTTCTCCTGTCACCCTTCCTGATGGACACCAACTCAGATTCCGTCCACCTCCCAAAATGGTCATCATCGACGGCCGACACCACACTGTCGTATTCGATGAGCTTATTCCCTTCGTCTATGTCGCTCACCAGGCTAGAGCTGTCTCCTTCTTCCCCGGGTTCCGTGATCTCACAATTGACCACACCACCTACACTCTCGACTTGACTAAGCCCACACAACTCGACATTGATGGGGTCACCAGGACTGTCTCCTTCGGTGGGCCTTGTCACGAGTTGATCATTGGCCACATGTTCTATGAAATTGGTTTTGGCGACCCTCCTAGAGTTGTCCATTTGTTCGGACTCCCTCACTCCATTGCCTTGTCTGGTCTCTTCTTTCTTGTATTCCAGGCCCTGTCCCACAGATCAAACTTCTCGCTGAGATCCCCGCCTTCACCTACCAATTCAAGGCCGGGAAGTACACACAATCACAACCCACCACTCTAGTTGATCTATTCTCCATATTGTAGGCTGACAATGAAGGGGCACTCATTAACCGACACATTCCGGTTTGTTTTTCCAATCAAATGTAGGGGCAACAGACAGCAAATGAGAGAAAGGTATTTTAAAGTGTTAATGACTTGTATTTTGATGAATAAATCTTTTGTTGTTTGATATGTGTGATAGGGGGACAGTCCGGTCGATCTCACTCTGGAGAGTCTATCGAGGTACTCCCACTTTGTATTGTCCTAGACCCCCTGATGCATTTGTGAGGACTCTCTACGACGGTGTGGCCTGTGGGTCATGTGCATTTCGCTTCAGGGACGGGCAGGCTGAGTTGTACAAGAGACACCTGGACAGACACTTTCGAGCTAACCAACTGGTGGAGAAGAGGAGTGCAGTGACCACATGTCGGGACCTATACAAGAAGCACGCTGTAGTGGTGTGGTGATTATTGGTAGGACTGGATTTGGGGTGTGGAGACCAGAAGTTGTAGTCCTGAGGCCGCAGTTGTTAGTGGATGTGAGGACGTACAGATTGGGTGTACAAGTCGATGTTGTGTGTGCAATGAGGGGTTGGAGGCACTATGGTGTGAGGAGGACGAGGGCTGGGTCCTCAAAGATGCCATCCGCGTGGGTGAATTGGTAGTTATCTTTTTTCGGATGTTCTTAGAACTACCACCGAAAGTGTTACGATGGATATGTTATATGATTGTTTTTTTGAACTGTTACACTTTTAGACAATACTGATTAAATCTTGGCTATAGTAGTGTAGATGAGTTAGCACGTGAATAAATAACTAGAATAGTGTGTTGATCCAAATCTATATACAAATCTTTATTGCAGATTTGAGTATCAAAAAAAGTTGAAAAAATTATAGTACATCCAGCTCCTATTTTTCAGTCTCTTACCGTCGGTAACTGTACTTCATAATGAAAATTTCTCTTTGGAATATGATAAGGGGAAGGTAGGAAATTCCCTTTCTACAACTGTCCACAACAGCCCGGAGTACGTTTGATTTAAGTCTATTTATTACATTAAAAAATCTAAACATGTTTTATGGCAGCGTTCAGGAATCTCTAGTTATATTCGCCATATCTAGAATATTAATTTTATTTCTATCCATAATGTACATACCTCTATGATTCCCGTATTGGAGTATAATGGGACTCATCTCCTGAAACTCCGCCAACAGATTTCTTCTAAATAATTCGATTTTCACTAATCCATCAAATTCTACAAAATTAAATAAACATAAATACTTTTAAACTACATGTTGTTTTGATCATGCAACGTTTCTCTGAAGTCAGCAGTCAATACTACCCCTTCTCGGAACCAGGCACAGACTATAGTTGTTCCGAATTTCTGTTAATTGAAAGTTATAAACAAATCTCCGTTACTCGCCACTTTAAAATGAATTGTTTTCTTTCTTTTTTAATAGAATATTACCTATTTTTTGATTCGTATCTAAAATTTGTATTTGATGCAATCGCGGATGCGACCTATATTGTTAAAGGTTGGTTAATTTTATTGAACTTAAATAAAAATCTGTTCAATTTGTACATATATACACGGAACTTGTTTTCCGATAACTTGGTCAATTTTGTATTCCTCACAAAGTGGTTTTTATTTCAGAATTTTTAAACTCTGCCACTATCAGTAGGAGAATAAGTTTCCCCGGTTAACACAAAATGTGTCATCTACGATTCAGATACTCTCATTAGCTGATTTGGTAAGCAAATTGTAAATTTTAAAATAGAAACTATTAATTCGATTGTTAAGTACCCAGGAATAACTGTCATTTTGTGTCGAATATCTTTTTAAATTAATAAGATCTACAATAGTGGAGGAGGCAAAAATATTTGTTATTAATGATCTATAGTTACAAGCGTTCGTTTTGACTAGAATTAATAAAATTAGTAATTTACCTGACAATAAACACACAGAAGAACGCTTAGAGTGTCGATAAACTATACCAGGGATGGCAAAGATTTTCAGCCGATGTACCAAAAATAAAAAATTTACAATTTTAGGTGTGGCCAGCAAAATTATTATTTAAAAAGCAGATTAAAAATTTAAAAAGGCGACTAAAACGGATTGCATTTAAAGAATCATTTACTAAAATAATTATTTATCTTCTTCAAAAAAACCATTTATTTAGGTGAAAAGTGTAACCATTAATTTAATTAGATATTATTTAAGATAGGTTCGTAACTTGATGTTTTAACTATTAAACATGCAGAACTAGATTCTTCATTTAATCAATTTCTCAAGCTTCCTTTGACAAAATTTATTTCTGAAAATCGAGATTCGCAGGCATACGTCGATTAAAAAATTGTTATTATCGCGATCTCTAATTTTTTAAACAGCAAAACATACCGTACCGTCAGTATTTCTTCTTGTGAGGTCTTTTAGATAATTGATCATTTTCAATTATTTCCAAAGTATTTCTCAAATCAACAAATTTTTGTTTCCAAATAGAACTGTAATGTAGATTTATTATCTGCATTTCCAGATCTTCAAAATTATAGAATCTTAAAATTAAGTTTATCGAATGTAATTAAATCTGGATATATTATAAATTTTGATGTTTGGGAAAATAGTTTTAATTCAAAAAATCTCAAAGAAAATTCATGAATTACTGACTAAATTAACGATGAAAATTTTAGAATTTGTTTAGGTAGATCTATTTTTTTCATGGACAAGTAAATCTAATTTCAGGAATTTTTTTTGCATTTTTAAAATTGTTGGAAAGTACATCAAGGTTAAAAACAACCAATTTGGCCTCAAATGCCTAAATTGAATCAATCGTGTGATATAATAATTTATTACCACCTTGCAAATTTAAGTTCAATTCATTTAAATGGCACGTAAAATCTGCCAGAAATGTTAGTTTAAGGATCCATTCAAGGTCCATTAATTATGGATACTTATCAATTACCGTTTTACTCTGTAAAAATATTTGCACTTCATCAAAACACTGGAAAAATCGTTCAAAAACTTTTCCACGGCTCAACTATCTTACGTTGTTATACACAATTAATCCTTTTAGCAGATTATAAATATTTATAAAAACCCATATGTATCGAATTTACTTCATTAATAATGTCTGAAATTTTCTTTTATTTAAGGACCGAGCAGATATGAAGTTAATTATTTTTGTGGCAACGATTGTAATGTGTTCGAATGGCTCGAATCCAGATTTTGCACATAAAACCTGAAGGCTGTAAAAAAACGAATAACCTGTTGATGAATGATGCAAAAAAGACCAAGAACTGGATGCTGTGTAAGTAAGCTGACAAAGCCATTATTCTTTCCAATCATAATGGGTGCAACATCCGTGGTTATTGATACTATTTTTACAACTGTGTTAAAAATATCGACTTCTTTATTAGTTGTTGCTAATGCTGGCAAACACGATAATTCTTCAATAATAATATTCACGACTCAATATCTGACAAAAATTGCTAGGCGCGACAATACAGCTATGTCAGTACTTTGGTCAACACAAAGGGAAATGAAATTACAAGACTTAATATCTTTACTTTGTCGATGAGAGATATTTTCACTCATCACCAAAATTCTTTCCTTTACCGTGTTTCGTGAGAGGGGAATTATCCACGCTTCTTTTATATATTCACCATCCGAAAAAGGCTTCCCATGCTTCGCAATAACGTAGCTAGCACTGATTGAATCAAATTGACTGTTAACGAGTGTTCTGAGTGATTCTGATTATTGAGAGTTCTTTTTTAACTGAGATGCAATTGTTTCTCTTTGTTCATCCTTAGTTTTCTCAGATAATGATTTGCGAATAGTTCGAAAATGGCGTTTTATAGAAGATGTTCGGCAAGCAATTTGGCCGGAGCACAACACACATAAAGCTTTGTCTCCTAAAAATAAAATATTAACCTCTGTTTAGCAAATCGGACGCAGTGTGTGCTGCCCGTATTGTAGTCTTACATACAACGGGAGACTGTCCAGTCGGTCACCATGAGTTTTTTCCTCAAAATATTGGAGAATTGCCTCTCCTCGTGTGCCTCCAAGGTGCTATATGATGTGCATTTCCCAGTTCATGAATCTTGTGCAAATTCGGGGGAACCCGATTCGCATATTGACGAGGAAGGTGCACGTTTTGGCAGTTTTGGAGTTTATTTCTAACATTTACAGTGGGAACTGCCCACTGATCGAGGTGTATTTGTAATGGACTGTTCGATGAGGTAAATCTGCCATTGAGGATGATCCTGATTATCCCACAACAATTTGCCACCATCTCCCGCCTGTCTTCAATATGTCCATCAGCCATTTCTTATGGCTATCAGTAGAGAACACGTGGTGAAGGAAATATAGGTTGGTGGTCGACTTATGGTAGGATTTGTTCTTCCTGTTCCCCACCATTCACTCCTCCATTGCTGTGTGCACAGACTACTCGGACATGTTCTCCTATTCAACTCGATCGAAATAAGGATGCTGGCCAAACAGGCCATTCTCGACTACCGACTTGTCCACAAACTCATTGATGTGTGCGAAGAGGAGATGGGGTCATTCTACTCCAATAGAAGACGCGAAATGATTGCTCAGGCGGGTGATATGGTCATGCTAATCAACGACTTGGGCAGACATGACCCCCATGTTCACCCTCCCACACTATTCTAGTAGACTTGATGGCCGTTCTGAGAGACAGGTGAACTACTTTCTGCCAACAATACTTACACAAGTATGGCAATGACAGCAAATGCAAGGTGACCCACTCTTTGCACATTAGATGAACAACTCAGTCGACAGTGAGGAGATATACGACCTGTCCGACGTGGATGAATTGGTCATCTCCCTCCCTCACCTCACCAGGCCTACCACGAATTCCTCAAACTGTCCTGCCGACTTCCCGATCTGCCCACGTTGAGTATTCCAGTCATGACATGTCCGGACATGATGCCCCATCTCCATTTCACGTTTGAATTGAACGGTATGGCCAAGTTGTCCTGCTTCAAAGCGATTGTCTTCTTTTTAATCTTTTATCAGATGTAAAAAGGAACATAACGCACTTCGCACCGTTAACAACGAGCCTTTTATCGATTGGCCAAAGAGGAAGGCTTTCAGAGGTCTTCTAGATCTCCCGATCCCGTGAGGCCAATACAATGTCATCCGTATAAGATAGGACAACATCATTATTGTCGTCAGGGAATTAATCTATCGATTTCTGGATCCCTTGACGAAAGACACGCTCGAATATCATGAACAACATTCAGCCTCGCACGATGAACTGATTTTAAACTAAACAACGATGAAAATCCTTGTTCGCAGAGATATGTAGTCGGAAACAAAAGCAAAAAATCGATTATATAAAATCCAATGTTGTGATATTTTGATATCATTTTGCACCAAAATTCAATTAATGGTGCAGATTCAAATAAGATTTTTGACTCGTGAGAATTTATTAATTCAATTTAAAATTTTCTATTTCATTTAATTTTAGATGGCACATGTTATCATTCAACTTATTAAACATAGTAAAATTGGAATTTGGGTTAAAATTAGAATTTGTTGTATTAATCTTAGGAGGTTGGTGATTTAAAGCTTGGGCAAATGATTAAAGACAAGCAGTCAATTTTTACATCGACACGCCTTTTATGATTAAAAATAAGATTTTTGGATCTATAAGAATTGCATTTCGAGTATATAAATCTTATGTTTGAAGTAGTTTGTCGTGATGAATTAAAAGATATTTTATCGGACAACTTTTCCATTATTCATTTTATAAATTAAATTGGATGGATACAGATATCCGAAGGTTTTAGAACAGGGGTGCGCAAGTGCGGCCGTGAGTCGATGAATGTGCGGCCGTGGGCACAATTAGGTCATCGAATATATCTTTGCAAGGTAAAGACCAAACAATTTGTCGAATGTATAAAAAAATTAACGATTTTATGGATACATGCCGCCTACTGAAGATTCACATAGAAAAAAATGAATTATTTCATTTTCAAAAAGTCAAAAATCTCATTGATGACAAAATAATTAATTATGACGATCTTACACCAAATACATTTAATACTATATTCGATTATATTTTGAAACAATTTAAAGAGCGATTTAACGAATTTAAAAAAATTGAACTCAAACTTCAATTAACTGCAGCACCACATACTGTTTCGATTGAGAATGCGCCATTGGAATTTCAAATTGAATTATTGAAATTAAAAAATGATTTAATTTTGATAAATAAATTTAATGAAAGCGAAGATTTGTTGAATGTATGGAAATCAGCGACAGATTATCCAAATTTACGTGAAATGGCAAGAAATATTCTCGTTTTATTCGGAAGCACATATTAATGTGAGTCTACATTTTCCAAAATGAAATATTTAAAAAGTCAATATAGATCTCGGATAACGGATGCAAACTTAGAGTCATGTTTGCGCATAATGATATCTACCCTACCAGTGGATTTCAATAAGCTCGCAAAAAATACCAAAGATCCTGGCTGTCATTAGAATAACTTGTATAATACATTTCTTTTAATTAATTTTCCTTCTTTCTTATCTTTTGTCCATGAAATAATTATTTATTTAAATAATATGATGTCCCTGATGAACGAGAGCATTTCCTGTCCAAGAACTCATTCGGTCTCGATGACAATGGGCAACTTATGCGGTCACTTTTAATAATTAAAAAAAATTACTATATTAATATCGAAAAAATAATGCAGAAAATGTGCGGCCGTGGAAGAGAAGGAAAAAAAATGCTATGCGGCCGCAAACCCAAAAAGCTTGCGCATCCCTGTTTTAGAAGATAAAAATAGCAACGTTCTAAAAAATAAAATTACAGAAAAAATCTATGAAGTTAGTTAGTAGCCCCAAACTCCCTGACATGCAGGAAGCCGTCGGTCATTAAGTAACGCATAGCGTGGGCCGATCGCTCCCAGAGATCCACTAGCTCTGCGTGTGTAGCGATATTAGCCGGTGGTCCAGGACAGAAAAACAAATAGTGGACGGAAATCGGATTAGAGCTACACACGTGGCAGGGTTTTCTTTCTAGTTTTTTCCTTATTTAATTGTGTCCAAGGCAGTGGTGATGTCCACAGTGAAATCTTGCGAGAATCACACGTTCTTTTCTTGGCGATAGTAATTGCGATTCATCAATTTTGGAGTATTTTGTTCCGTGATAGTCTGCGGATGGCCCTCGTGTCTTAAAGAGAGAGTGGTCGGGGAAAGCCGAGTGAACTCCGACTAGGAACCATTGAGAGATAAACCGATTTGGACAAAACCCGAAATAATATCAACAAAATCGTTCCTTATGGATTCAAGCCCACCATTTAAGGTGATATCACCAAGATACCAGAAATTAGAGCGGAATTGACAGTCTTTGGGCAATATGGTCCACTGCGAGGGCAAATAGGAAAGGACCCTAATGGATCCCCTTCCTGAACCCCAGACGATGAGATTAGCAAATTTTTCCCAAATAAAAAATTCAAGGGACACGTGTATGATAGTACGCCAGGCAGCGGGCGTAAACGACTTTCAGGATGTGGTCCCTGCGAACACTATTAAGGCGTTGCGCACATCCAACTTGACAAGAAACGGGATTTTCGAGTTGGCTTTAGTGACCAGTCCCCTCACTCCGTGGGCAGATGCCTCACAGGCAGTGTTCCCTCTAAGCTAGGAGAAGAGTTTTTAAAATTTTTGACGTTCCAAGATTTTGAATGTCAGGTGAAAACGTAAACGATCTGACAAATCTCTCATCTTTCTTTTTGAAAAAGAGAAGGCTTGGGAAAACTGTACTTTTCCTACAAAAACAGGACTTTCATTGCAACGCCGTACTGTAAACAAAGCGATGATTTTTACAAAAAATCGACTACAAAGTCTTTGAGTGACTTGGTTGAAAAGAATGCTATCTTCGGAATATAAGCTGATGCACGTGGGAGCAGTTTGCACCTTGCTGCGCAGCGAAATTTTTTTCTGCGCAGTAAAAAGTATAATATTAAAAATTGCTATTTTTTTTAATTTTTTATATGAATTTATATATTCTTATTTTCATTTCAAAACGAAAACGTGTCTATAATATTGATATGAGACTTAAGAAAAATTTTGGCTGAATTAGCAGATTTGTGCACAGTTTTCCAAAGAAGCTGTATATCGACCATAGAAGCTGTACAGTTTGCCAGAGCAAAAATTTCGAAGCTGAAATCTCAATATTTGGATGGAAATGAAATTTACTGGAGTGACAGTGTGAAGATGTTGTTATCAACAACTGGTTATGGAGATACAAATACAGATGAAATCCTATGCTTTATCGAGCATGTTTATCTGCATTTACAAGAAAGATTTCCAGCTGACGAATTAAGAGAATGGGTAGCATTTGACACTCAAGCAATTCAAAATCAGACAAACTTTGAATTTGGAAAGAGGAGATAATTAAATTAGCGAAAAAATATGAAAATTTACTCTCTTCAGAAGTCCCACTCATAAAACTGCAGTCGGAATATACAGATCTCAAGTTTATTTTAAAAGAAAAACTGCACTCTGGTGCTTTGAAAACATTTGAAGATGTAATTTACTATATACTAGCGGAGAAAAAATTTTCAGCCACTGCAACATTTGTGGATATTTGTGGCACATTTCAAGCGTCGAGTGCTGATGCTGAACGTGGATTTAGTTTGATGAACTGTATCAAGACTAAACTACGTAATAGACTTGAGATTGACCATTTGGAGATGATCATGCGAATCAAGTTCTATTTAACAAGTGGGAATACAGTGGATCTTGATCGAGTATACAAATTTTGGATACAAAATAAAAACAGAAGAGAATATCCAATTGACTAGACCTATTTTTTTAACCATTGGTTTTTTAATTGTAAAATTTCCCCCCCCCAAAAATTTTTTGCACACGTCACTTTATAACGCTGCACAATGCAATGTGCCCAGCGCGCATAGCTACCACTCGCTTAGAGGGAACACTGCTCACAGGAGCCTCGGATACCAACGCCGAACTGACGTGGCAGCAACTGAGAGCTCAGATCAGAGAGAACATCGCTATGAATGATTTTCGCAACGAATCTCCTAAATGTGTTACCCACAGCGATGACGCTGATTCCCTCGGCTTTTATTTAGAGCTGTTAAGCTTGCCGAGAACAGCAAATCGCGTACAAAAAGATTAGATGTTACCAAAAATAATTTTGCAGCACAAGGATGCGATTGATTTCAGGAAACGTCCACCAGATTCCCCTGCCAGGGGAGCGACAAGGTCCTTTAGGTGTATCGATTTTAGGCCATCCGCCACTGCTACTTAACGGAAATGAAGCTAGAGAAACTTGCACGTCATTAGAAACAGTGCAAGCAGATTTGATCACCCGAGGGGGTTCTCAAATGTCAGCTGGAGCGGAAGGATATTTCAACAGAAGAGAATTAAAAACAGAATCTTTACGAGGGGCAACTGATGCCGTATATAAGATTAAGCGAACAGCAGTCGAGACATAACCCTGCATCAGTTTGCTCTTAACTGACCGAGCTAGATGTACCGCGATCTGACGTAACCAATGGTAAGTCGAAGGTTGCCTTTAGGAAAATGCTAATCTGCTGAGCCACAGATATCCGATTTACTGCCGCCGTTTTCCCGGGGCCGCACCAAAACAGATAAAAGGAAACGAGAATAATTTGCACAAGGCTTCTGACCTGATTGATTAGGTTTCAATTTTCGATGTGGGTCACCTTCATGTGGCGAAAGTCGGACGCTGTGTTTCTCACTGCGACTAAAAGACCCTCTATATGCTCCCCATTGGATCCCTTGATCTTCTGGCTGTCCTGGAAGTGGCGCTCAGCTTCTTCCATGAGTCACTTATTTTCATTTCATTGTATCAATCTATTCTATCCCTTTCTCACTTATTCATTCCCATGTCTTGCTGTCTATCATGTAGCCATGTCAACGCCCGGAACCTGACCGTCTTTGCGTTTCTTGTAATAAGTATTTTCACCTCTCCTGCGTCAAATTTACAAAGCGTGATTCAGCATCAATATTTGCATGGAAGTGTCCTATATGTCTCCCGCACTGTGCGATAGTCAAACCTCCCGCACGCTTTATTCTCATTCAACCTGAAAAATTTTTGTCGCTCTCTCGGAATTTCGGAGTGTTCGCGTGATCCCTGCCAGGATCCCAAAACAGCAAGAATTTGCGTTGCTGATTACCGGCGACCCGTGTGAGCACCGGTATTTAATCGAAAGAATATCTATAGCAATAGTCAGAGGCAATACTCTGGCTATCTGCCAATGACTATTTCTCTTTTGGTTTACATAAATAAAATGACATAAACAAAAAAAAGCTTAAATAATGTTTTTGTTATGTCGCAAGTGGAATGTATTACATTTATCGGTAGAATTTGCTTCATGGAGATCTAAGAGTAGACAACGTTCTGATCAACAATGAATTAATATGTAAATTCCCAATTTTGGATTAGATATCAAAGCAAATTTCAACGTCCCTGAAGGAAAGATTCGATTTGCTAAAATTTTTCAAATTCAAATCATTTTTAAAATTTTGTCCATCATATTGATATGTGTACTTTCCAAACAGTAAAGGGAAACGAAACCTAACAACTCTTTAAATTTGTCCTGGATGGCTTCAATGAGAGGAAACCGCCAAAACAAACAGTCATAGCTTCCATTGACATATTTTTAAAGGCTTTGAATTTCACTTCGAAAGTTAGAAATTAATTGTCACGCGCGCCATAACTGAAACGGGCGCCAGACGTGTAACAATTTGGCCTTGCATTTTAACCTTCAAATGTCATTTAATTGTTGTCTGCCGGTAACTATTATTTTTGCGGTACTTTTGTCGAAGTGGTCGCAGTTTTTTTAGAAGATAATTAAAATTAATTAATTTTTTTAGTGAAAAATAGATTATTTAATTTATAACCCTCTATCAATAATTTAAATGGTTATTAAATTATTTAAAAATTTATTTAACCAATTTAGTCATTTTTAGTACGCGGCATCCAAATTCCAGGACTGTAGAAGGAATTTATGTCTTTTACAATCTGTGCAAAAGATTCCTTATAGTTCTGTATTTGTTTTCGCCACATAAATTCTGAAAAAATAACTAACTAAAAAAACCTGCGAAATAAGATCCCAGATGATGTCTTACAGCTCCTCTTTGAGCTTATTCTTGCATTTTGCACTTCCCCACATTCGTTCTACTGTCTGGGTGTGCACTCCCGTCGTTGGATCCACAAAGAATTTTCTGAATATATTTTGCAGAAAATGCACTGCATCCTCCTTACTTATTGGGAGCTGTCGGAATTTGATGTTGCATAAGTCCACAACAGAATTTTCCATGTGACCTATAGTGCCAGTTTATATCAATATTAGGTACATGCTCGCCATAATATTAAAAAATTAGAAAATAAATTAGTAAAAAATTTAATAATATTTTAAATTATTGATAGAGCGACTTAAATAAAATATAATATATTCCACCTCAAAAATTATTAGATTTTTTAAAAGGCCTAAAAAAACTGCGACCACTTCGACAAAAGTACCATTTTTGCAAATGAGAATAGCTAATGCAGTCAAAGATGATAATGAATATAATGATATTCTTCAGTATTTACAACATGAGAAATTTCTAGAGCGATTGTCAAGAACACAAAGATCAAGATTTTTACAAAAATGCAAGAATTTCATTTTAATCGGAGGTATTTTCCTATCTCATTTCAGGAACACTTTATTTTAATGAATAAATGGTGAAAATAAGCAAGTAATTTGCTTGAATGATCACGAAACAACGATATCAATAACCCACCAGAACTATCAGCAATTGAAGACAACAAGGACGATTCTGAGTCTCCCACGTCTCTCACATCAGAAGCATTCGAAGAATCGGATGCTAAAACCATGCCACCTTTAAACTAAAATAAAACAGGATACCGTCTTGCGAAGATTCACTCTCAAATATCAATGCATTAGAAAAACGTTCTTCAAAAGACGATTCTCTGGGTAGACAAACATTTGAAGTATAAATGACTGAAAAATCAAATAAAACGGAATTACCTTCTTGTTCGCACTCAGAATTAGGAATATAAGGACAATCAACTGCCAATTGATCAAGTTGGTCTATCGTGAGTTTGGTTGCCTCTTCATTCACAAAAGTCTCGCTGGATCCAGAAAATGTTAATTCATGATTTGAAACACCATAGCAATCTAAAACTGTCATTTTACGAATTTTACCAGGAAAACCAATTAAACTCTTCAGACAGTCCGCAAACTCTGATGGAATAGAGGATGTGAGCTCGTTCAACTGTTCTTTGGTTCTCGAAACACGAGCATCCTCAATATTAAACTTGAAAAGCTCGTAGAGTTCAAGATACGAAAAGTGTCGATTAAGTAATGTATTTTCTGTATCCCCAGGGACAGTTACTCCTCGGTTTATAGTGTCTTTGAAAATTTGCCGACGATAAATAAACTCCTCGACGGTCCCACAGCTAATTAGCCTATAAACCACCACTGGGCGGGTTTGACCGACTCTATGAGCCCTTCCAATGGCTTGACTATCACTAGCAGGATTCCAACTCGGATCGTCTTAAAATTAAACCCAAAATTGTTGTACATATCAAAACTCTGTCAGCAAAGGTCAAAGTGAGTCCAACTCCTCCAACCATCGTCGTTAAAAGCAAAAAATTTGGGGATTTTACTGGATTTTGAAAGGCTTCCACAATTTCTCCTCTCCTTTCCATTTGGACATTTCCGTCCATTCGAAGTAATCGGTGACCCTGAATGTTTTAAAAACTCCAACTTGGCTAAGAAGAATCTTCTCAAGAATGTCAAGAACCTTCAGAGATCGAGAGAAAACGAGTGTCCGATGTCCATTTTTTGCTAAAGTGTTGAGCAATCGGACAGCAAATGCCAGTTTTCCAGATCCCTTGATGAGGGAAAGAGGATCAGGGGACTGCTGTTTCAACCGACGGTAACTTAAAATCAACCAAAAATAAACAGCAATTCCACATCAGGATCCCCATTGGACTCTTTAAGTAATGTTTCCACCACAGAAATATGAAGAAGGTCGGGATGGTCACAAAGTTTTTTCAAATTGACAATTTCAATGAGTGGGGACCTCGTTGAAGTCATTGACTGGGATTAAATCAAAAAATACCTCTCTGACTTGTTTGGAGGACAATAATTGTTGATAGATTGATATTTGATGATCATTCAAAAATGTCCAACATACCAAATCCAGTTTTGGTGGGATTTCAGACAGACCAGTCGATTTAAGTTCAATTTGGTCTTTAGTTCTCCGCAGAATGAGAGGATCAACCATTTCCTTAAGTTTTCTAAGTCGAGTCTCTCCCAATCCTTGGACGACTGCACTCGTTCCTCGCTCATTTGCCTAAAATGAAAGAAAATAACGCACTCTGCTGATTTTTGTAGCGAAAGTTTCCTTAAAGTGCTTCATCGTCCACAATTGATGGGTTCCACTCGTCACAAAATCCACAAGTGCCCACAATTCCTAAAATAGCCTAAAATTAAGACCATAAGATTGTTCTGCAAAGGTGTCCCAGTGAGGGCTAATCGTCGATGACTCTTCAAAGAATTGAGAATTTTAGCAGATTTTGTTTGATTTCGGAGAACATGTGCCTCATCCACTACGATCAAGTCCTAAAATGGGAAAAAAACAGTACAAAAAATGTGTTTCTCAGATTGTCTGCAGAGTTGAGGACTGTGGCGTAGGTCGTCAAAAGAACCCCCCGACGATTCAAAAAACGACGGAAATATTCTAGCTTTTCTCTTCCGTAGAATTTATAATATGGAAATGTAGTTTTCCTGGAAATAATGTTAAGAAATAACAGACCATTTAGAAATTTCATTTTCCCAATTCTTGAG
Organism: Octopus sinensis; assembly: GCF_006345805.1. NCBI lineage: Eukaryota > Metazoa > Mollusca > Cephalopoda > Octopoda > Octopodidae > Octopus > Octopus sinensis. The sequence goes on from NW_021832829.1 coordinate 606,872, forward strand.
GAGATTGGCAGGAACAATTATTAGAATGCGAAGAGAAGTGTCTTCTTCATATAGAGACTGGATGTATACGATAGCTTGAAGAGTTTTTCCGAGTCTGGATTAGTTAATATGGAAAATACCCCATCTCATCACCCAGGATTGCGCCTTTTGATTTTTGTAAGGTCTTTTGCATCCATAAAACACCGTCTCGTTGGTAATCAAATAGTTTTTTGATTATAGAATCACAACAACGCATTTCCATATTATAATATGATCCCGCGTAGTTTAATTATTATATAATGTGATATAATAAAAATATATTATTTAACTGTTTTCATAAAAATTTAAACAAATTACACGTCTTCTTTTAAATTTGATTTTGAACCTCCATGTAGCCTTTTGTCACTAGAAACAATTTTCATTTGGTGTTGAGAGTCTCACTTCTTAGCACTACATTCTTTTTCTTTGAGCGCATTTAAAAATTGCCTACAATACCATTTTACGTTAGCACCATAGGTACAATGTTCAACTTAGCATTATGAAATCTAATTCATTTTCCCGTTTCAACTTGTTTCAATAGTTATCCAAACTTCAATTGAGGTTTTCGTCTTTTTATTTTATCTAACATAAAATAATCAGTTTATTGTTCTGGCAATTGACATCGGTGAAATATATTGTATAGAAACTGTATTCACAGAAGTATTATGAAGAATATACCATTTCTCATACTAAATGGGATTAACAAGAAACTAAGTAAAATCAATAGAAAATTAAATGAAATCAATGAAAACGACGTATGATTACCAGAAAACTAAGTGGCCTCAATAGAAAACTAAGTGGAATTAATACTAAGCTAAATAAGATTAACACCAAAAAATTATTTTTTAAAATTTAATTATTATTATTATTGAACCAGAAAACCACCGTCATAGCCAAAAGAAAGAAGAATTCAGGTGATCCCAGCCTCCCCCAGCAGTTCGCGCAGCCTCTCCCGATGTTCCGCTGTTGTCCCGACGCATTTTCGGTACGGACGGGGATTTTCAGGACGAACCTCTCTGTTGTTCCAGGCTTTCGGGATAATCTTTTTTTCGGAGAAAGTATTCAGCAGGTTTGCCGCTTTCACCCGAATTTTGTCGATTTTTGATATATTGTTTCCACTCAAGTTTGTTCCCCAGATTCCGCACGCATAGCCGATCGTAGGTTCCAGATATTGATTATATATGTTGTTTAGGCCATATAGGCCTTTGCATTCTCCTGCGTTCTTCAGGAAGGCATTCAGGAAGTTAATCTTTCTTGCACCGGCCATAACTACATTTTCGACGTGGGTTGAGAAGGTTAGAAAGGTGTCGAATGTAACACCAAGAATCTTCTGGGTTTTGCTCTGCGGTATAATTTCCCCGTCTAACTTCGCTTCAATTGAGACTTTCCCAAGCCTTCTGTTTTTCGTAAACAGAGTCAAAATAGATTTTTCCAAACTTGCCTCCAGTTCGTTTTTATATAGCCATGTCAACCATATTTAATGCTTCAGCAATATTTCTCTATATTCAAAGCATAAAGCTTAAATAATCTTTAGATATAATTGATTTTATTCTATCTACAATTATTCTTACAATTATCCGTATCGAATACTCTTTAATTGACAAAACTTCTCCTTTTTGGAATAAAATTTGATTTTTAAAGACGGAAAACTTGGAGACGTTGGAGACGACGTCGGGTGCTCTTGGTATGAAGACGGAAAACTTCCTCCGCAAGCTCGGGGTAAAATATCCATGCGCACTCATGATCCTCTGGAGGTGGACTGGCCTTTCCAGCGGTTTGGCGATTCGTCAGGCCGCTGGCTAAAAAAACGCAAATAAGTCTTATAAATATGTGACAAAATTTTCCAAGAAAAATGATTTCATCACACAGAATAAGGTTTTCAATTTTCAGACTATCTTTAAAAACAATTAAAAAAATATATTCTATTATTTAATGTCATTAGAGCTGTATCGACTAAGAATCGGTACCGTTAAATTATGAAAAACTAAAAATACATTTCATAATAGTACATAAATATATTTTAAATGAAAAAACGTCGACATACGGCGCATATCGCTGAAAGAGTTGGATTTGGTGAAATAATTCAATTTATGGAGATCTCATAAAACTGAACCTGTCCAATTTCTATTCCATGAGATAATTTTATGCGGTATGACACTGACACCAGTTACGTTAAGAAAAGTCGTTTTAAAATTAAATAGAGCTGCCGATTCCAAAATATTTGTGAGAAAACGAGGAGTCAAATTAGATAACAGAAATAGAATTTTTGTAAAATTCACTCCAGAATTGGCTTTCAACAAAATCAAGTTTTGATTTGTTTTTTTATGTTTTGGATGAATTTGAAACCGAACTAAGCATTGAGGACGCTGTGAAAACAATTCAGACTAGCAAAATGGCTCGTCAAACTAGAATTCGAGTAACATTCATGCTCTAAAATCAGCGGTTTTCAACCGGGGATTTGTATATCTTGATAAATCGATTTGCTTGCCTCTTATAAAGTGGCCTAAAGCCATTAATTGTTTAGTTTTGTTCTTGTTCTTTGTTATTGTATACTTTTAATTTAAACTTATTGTGTTTATGTTAAATTTTTAATTTTTTTCGATTAACAAACTTCTGGTTAAATAAAAATAATAATAATTAAATAGAAAATGTTCTGGGAATGCGAGAGTTTGTAAAAATATTTAGGGATGCGAACTCTAAAAATGTTGGGAACCCCTGCTCTAAATATAAAGAAAAAAAGAACAGAAGCGTTTGGCAGAAAGAATATAAATAAAATATATTCATTTGATCAGGCGGACTCGATTATCAATTTATTCATTTAACCCCATTTTCCTGAAGTTGGGAGAAATGCGGCACCAAAAAAACCGACAGACTTCTTAGTGTCACACACCATAAGTTAAGGAGGAAACTTGATTATCAAAAAAGCGCGATATTTAAAAATTAATAAAGAGATCTTTCTTGAAATAGTGATATTTATAAAATTAAAATTTCAGATTAAAAGTGAACTCCAGGACAAAGAACAATAAAGGTTTGGAAGTAATGGAAATTCGAAAGACAGTTCAGGATACTAATAAACAGAAAAACGGCAATCAAAATTCTTTGTCAGAACCACGACGATTCCCATCAATCTTCTACAGAAAGGAATCATTTTCCAGATGCTATAGATGAAGGACGTAGTGAGATTTTCTGTGACTCCAGAGGTTTCAATTGAGGCGGTTTTGAACAAGTCGTCAGTAAATCTGAAACAATAGTTTCATCAATTGTCATTGAAATTATCAAAATTATATACTTATTAATTTAATAGATTGCGCTTTGGTGTCTATATTCTTGTTATGAATATTTAAAATTTTATCGTTAGGGAAAGTTTTAACTGAAACTTGAAATTTTTTAATTTTATCAAAAAACTGTTTTTGAAAATATTTTAAAAATCTACACTCATGAAACATTGGAAATATTTTAATATTAGTGTATAATAAAAATTTATAAACTTATATTTATTTCTTGTTTGATTTGTGTATTTTTCTTTATTTCTATATTTTTGGTTTGTTTTTCAAGAATACAAAGTTGTGTAATTTTATCGATAAAATCATCGGGAGGAGAACTGAATGGGTCTTCAAAACTATATTGTAGTAAAATACAGTCTTTATATATTATTGAAATTATAACTTTGAGTCGTTTTTTTGATCGCAATTTTAATTTTTTGATTGAGTGGAGTACTTGAATCAAATATTTTTGAAAACTGATTCAGATTAGTTTTTATCGAATCCTTATGTGCTTATAAATGTAGGTAAAAGTAAAACTACTTTGAAGTTTTATTCAATTTTAATGTTTCAAAATTTATTGAATTGAAAAATAAAAATCCATGTTAAAGTAATTAATTAATTAGCTTAATCTTCTCTTTTTGGGCCATAATCCAGTGACCGTATGGGTAAGTTCTCGTCGAAGCACACTCCACATTCTGAGGCTGCCCTTGGTTGACATTCCGTTTCAGCTTTCTCCTCACTAGGCATCGATATACCATGCCTCTCTTCAGCCTGCATGCTCTCCAATGTCTTCCTCAGAACCCTGTCTGAATACTCTCACTCTTTCTTCCAGCTTGAGGACATCAAGATGACCCTTGAAAAATCTTGAGACAATTCCATCCCAGGTCATTACAACAGGGATTACTTTCACTTTTGCGTGATGAATTGCTTCAAGTTTATTTGCCAATAAGTCATATTTGTGGAACTTCTCAACTTCGACCTGCTTAAGGTAATTTTGCGAAGTAATCCCAACTTCGATAAGAGTGATTGTATTCCTCACTTTGTCATGGACAAATATATCAGGTTTGTTATTTGCCACAGCTGTATCCGTACTAATCGTAGTATCCACACGAATCTCCACAATTCATTGCTAACAACAGATTGAACTGAGTGTGTCTTTAGTCTCTTAGTTTTCCTTATTCCATATTGACGACAGAGATGTAAGTGAATACATCTGACTACTTCGTTATGCCGTCTAAGATATGAGCTATTCAGCATTCTCCCGCACCTAGTTGCAAGGTGATCAATTAATGTTTCAATATGATCACATTTTGAACAATTTAACAAGTTTTAAATATTAACAAATTTGAAAACATTGAAACCATTTTATTTTTTTCCGAATTTTTGTATAACTGACATTATAAAAAAAAACTGAAATATGATAGGCCAGGTAGGTAACGACTAATCTTACCATAACTCATACAGTTTACATAAAAATGCATCAAATCATGATGAATACTTAGTACTAACATGAAGTGGCTTAAAATCTATTCTTTTAAATAATAAAACCAGATATCAATACGAATTAATTGCCGCTACAATTCATTGATTTTAAATAATTTAAATAATTTCAAAAAATATAAATGCAATAAGATGACCGGATTCTACCATTTAATTAAATCATAATGCTTGCGCGAGAAATTCCTGAGCAAAATGTCATATCTTATGAATAATGGTTTTTAGAAATCTATATTAACTGTTAAATCGCTAATTGTCCTGTCGTGTTAATTAGAATGAAACGAAATAGCTCCATTGTTTATAAAAAAATAACTCCTTGAAGTTTAAGCATAACAATTTCCCATTAAGAGCACGAAAGACAGAAGAAGTAACGTTTCGTGATTCTGACACGCACGAGGAGACTCCTTATTTCGGCCTGATTTTCCTCTTGAGTACCCGCGCAAGCACGTAGTGGTCGTGATTTCTTCATGTCTTCATCTGATCGTCTATATAGTATCAAAAGGTTTTCCATGTTCGTATGTGTCAAAAGCTTGCATTTTTTTGAACGCTCCGTGAATGCTAGAATTCTTTTCAGGCTTGCTTCACTTTCCGTTTATTAACCAGAAAATGGAGTTGCCACATACCATGCATGCAAGAAAGAAGGCGCGGTACAGCTAGTTTTCATATATGACAAAGAGGGTTAGTTCGGTACGAAGAAGAGTAAATACTTTATCGAACAGTTGGAAAAAGACGTTTGCATTGAAATTGGCTTACAGGTTACAACTTGACGGACGGCTAAAAGACTCGCAAGAATCCTCTATGCCCAAATGATCCTGGAACTTCGGTGCCTTTTTTATCTCCTCGTTAGTGATTTTTCTTTGTTTTTTTGGTTTTGATTTTTTGGGCAATAAATAAAAAAAAATTTCGCTGTATGATAGGGTCCAATTTGGAATATGGCCAAATAGATTCAAGCGCGAGTTCGTAAGCACTTTATTTAGAGGGCCCGTAGATCAAATTACTTACAAAATATAGTATATTAATATTTATTAAGAAATATTTTAAACTTTTAATTTTTTAGCATGGATCACACAGTGTCAACTTTAACATTAAATAAACAAAAATCATCTCCACATCCTTGTGTTATTTCTACTTGTCCTATTAACCAAGATACAATAAATAGTTTTATATGCGGATCATACCAATTGAATGAGGCTTTTTTAAAAATAAACATTATAGGGAATATATAAAGGACAACTATATGTTTTTATACAATATATCAAATTTAGAACCGATTTACTCTTTACCAACTTCTGCCATTCTCGATGTATTTGTTGGCGAGAAAAAAAGAGTCAATTTATCTCAATTGACGCTAATGGTCACGTTTGTGGCTATAAAGTGGACGAAGAAATGATTAGTCGACTTTTTTCCACTCAATTAAACGATAAACATCTTTTGTCATTAGACATTGATTCCCGAGACATGCTTATATCCTCAGATTTACACGGCCGTGTTCACTATTGCCAACTTGGCCAGGATTGTGTTACTATAATACATTTTCATTACATAATTCTCAGATTTGGAAGGTTCATTTTGATTCTGACAGTAATTTGTTTTACTCGGTTTGTTTTTGAAATCAATATTTACTAAGGTGACGACGAAGGTCTTTTAAAACTTTCTGATCTAAGGGTTGGTAGTAACCCGCAAGTATCATATCGAAAGTTGATCTTTCATTTTTATATTCTAGATATAAATATGGAGTTTGTGGGATTCTATGTTCTGGAAATACATTATACACAGGAGGGTAAGGGCGGGAATCATTTTTTAGATACGATCAATGTTTGAATATTCTTGACAAAAGGAATTCTCGGGAGAACATACATCTTCTACTAATTTAGGAGGAGGTGTGTGGGGGTTAAAGTTTTGCCCGTCCAACCCTCACATTCTTTTAGTGTCTGTTACTCATCTGGATTGAGAGTAATTGACGTGTCAGATCCAGGTTTTTTGAATATTTTTTTCTTAGCTTAAACGAATGTTACTGTTGGATATTTAGAACATGAGACATTGGTATATGTTTGTGACTGGGCGACGCCTAACAAGGTTATTTCTGCATCTTTCTATGACAACGATATTCGTTTGTGGGAGCTGGTTGATGTATAAATTGAAAATAAACTGTTCTTGAGATTTATAGTCGCGAATTCTCAATTTTTGATATTATTCTGAATAAATGGACCTATTTATTAAATAATTTTATTTAAGTAGAATTCATAAAATTTTTGAGTATCTATGATAAAAATAAAATTATCCTACATAATTTTGAATTGTAGGCCTTTCCGATCTATATTAGATTTGTGCTAATTAATGTTTAATTTGTGCTCGTATTTAACATTCTACTCACATTAATTCCAATTAAAGTCGAATTAAATTAGAATAATTATTATTAGTGAATAAATAAATGGTTTAGACGTGTAAAAAAATAAATATTTTTTTAGAAAAAATAAAAAAAAAACCCCACGCATAAAATTGAAAGAAAAACAACTAAAAATACACTAAAATTTATTACCGAGCTGATAATTTATCGGACGAAATCCGAAAACAGAAATATAAAATAAATGGCCAATCAGAAAAAACAAAGCACCAAATTCAAAGAAATTTACCGCGAGAACGGCATCCCCAAGACTCGCGGAAAACAATCCAATTGCAATACACAAAGAATAATTAAAATTTGACTTGAATCCTTTTATTATTACAAATATGACTAAAATATATACAGTTTACCCTCTATTGCTCGCCAATTCTATTGCTCGCCATTTCTATAACTCGCCACTTTTTTGGAAAAAATGCCATTTTTACTAAGGAAATTCCATTGCTCCCAAATTCTCTCCCGCTAATTCAATTTTTAGTATTAAAAAATAAAATTTATCCTACATAATTTTGAATTGTAGGCCTTTCCGATCTATATTAGATTTGTGCTAATTAATGTTTAATTTGTGCTCGTATTTAACATTCTACTCACATTAATTCCAATTAAAGTCGAATTAAATTAGAATAATTATTATTAGTGAATAAATAAATGGTTTAGACGTGTAAAAAAATAAATATTTTTTTAGAAAAAATAAAAAAAAAACCCCACGCATAAAATTGAAAGAAAAACAACTAAAAATACACTAAAATTTATTACCGAGCTGATAATTTATCGGACGAAATCCGAAAACAGAAATATAAAATAAATGGCCAATCAGAAAAAACAAAGCACCAAATTCAAAAAATTTACCGCGAGAACGGCATCCCCCCAAGACTCGCGGAAAACAATCCAATTGCAATACACAAAGAATAATTAAAATTTGACTTGAATCCTTTTATTATTACAAATATGACTAAAATATATACAGTTTACCCTCTATTGCTCGCCAATTCTATTGCTCGCCATTTCTATAACTCGCCACTTTTTTGGAAAAAGCCATTTTTACTAAGGAAATTCCATTGCTGCCCAAATTCTCTTACTCGCCACGTTTTAGTATTAAAAAATTAAATTATTATTAAAAAAAATAATTTTTTCAAATATTTATACCGCGTGGTTTTTTTGTAACATGAGGAAGTGCTCAAGATTATCCTATGATCAAAAAAGAGAAATTATAAATTATCTTATTGATAATTCTTCTCTAAGTCTAAGGCGTGTTTCAGAAATTTTTTCGTCGCGTTTCAAAAAATCAATTTCGAGACGTGCAATTAACGATCTTAAATTGAACAAACAGAAGATTCTTGGAATTAATCCAATTTATGGGAGAAGTTCTCGTTTTTCGAAACTTAGATATTCAGCAATTGATTCTGAAATCATTGCCTGGATAGATTACATGGAATCTATTGGAGCTTGCCTCAATGATGAGATAATTTTGTCGAAAGCAACTGAAATTGCTGCGTTAACGGTCTCTTCGAATTTAAAGCCAGTAAAGGATGGCTTGAAAAGTTCAAAAAAAGGCACAATGTAAAACTAAGAATTTTTCATGGTGAATTGGGATATACTGCGGATGAGTTCAAAGACCAAATCGAAGACTTTGGATGAACATGGAAATATTCAACGAATGGTTGTATAATTGGAACAAGACTCTCAAACAAAAACAAAAAAAGATACTTTTGGTTGTAGACCATTGTCCTTCGCATAGAATAACAATCGAATTAAGTATGATAGAAGTTTTATATTTACCAAAAAACACGACTACTGTGCTTCAACCGATGGATCAAGGAATCATTAGATCATTCAAATCTCATTTCAACAAATTTAAATTTAAACATATAATTGAACAAATAAACTACGGTGACGCAACTATTGAATGCTATAAAAAATTAACCCTGAAAGATGCAGTCTTATTTTCTTATCTAGCCTGAAAAGATGTGTCAGTGGATACAATATCAAAATGTTTTCAGCACGCCAAATGGGAAAACAGAATTGAAGAACCTATTATGGGAGACCATAAAATAAAAAATTTCGAACAAATTATAGAAAAATTAATGATCACAGATCCCATAAAAGAGGAGGAGTTTATAGACTTTACGTACTCTGAAAATGACGAACTTCATGAATTTGTTCAAAACAATAACTATGAAAATAACGATGAAAATGCAATTTTAGACAGTTCAATTACTGAAGATTGTGAAAGAAACAACTGTATTACACATCGAGATGCGATAAAATGTATTTCGGACCTCAAAAAATATTTTTCACATGACGATAATTTTGATGTGAATATGCTAGAAATTTTATTAAAAATGCAAAAAAATATAGAGAAAAGATCATACAAAAAACTATAAATGATTACTTTACTTAAAATTTTGGTTTTTTAAATAAATGTTTCGGCTATTTATTTAAATGTTTAGATATTAAAAATTATAGAAATTTTTTGTTGATAGAAAATGTGACCTGTCATAATGAGATACGGTTGAATACGAGCCGTAAAAAGATCGATAATTAATATACCGATTCAAAAGGCCAATTACAATAAAGGCAAACGTTCCGAACTAATGATTGAACTTTAAATTTTTGACAAAATGATGTTTTATATTTGAACCATGTTTGCTTTAAAATAGTAAAATTATTTACAACATTAGCAATTATAATGTGAATTATTTTTATTTTTGATATTATAATTGCAACATTAGCAAATTACAAGTTTGTAACAACTTTAACTCTAATCTTAACTTTAACTCTAACTATAAATGATTTCAACGTTATTATAAACATATTCATCATAAAAAAGACACTAAAGAAAACAGACCCTAACCCTAATCCCTGACCCTGACGCTAACCCTGACGCTAACCCTGACGCTAACCCTACCCTAACCCTGACCCTAACCCTGACCCTAACCCTGACCCTAACCCTGACCCTGATTCTCTTAGTCGCCAATTTTGGCTTGGTCCCAAAATGGCGAGCAATAGAGGGAAGACTGTATAGGATGCATTTGAAGATTATTTTAGCTGGTTTGTTAAAATTGCTTACATTTTTAATATAAAAAATAGACGAGGCGATAAATGGTACAAAAAATGTTAATATTGGCCATAACTAAACAAAATACAATAAATCATGAATAAAACCATGTTCCAAGGATTATATTTTCCATTAAACGAAAAGCAGAAAGACGACATAAAAAGTGCACAAAAATTTTAATATATATTAAATTTGCTATATTTATAAAATTGATATTTTTTAATAAAATTTAATTTAAAATAAGTTATTCATTTTCACAAAGAATTTTTTCTCGGTTCATTTTAACATTTTTAGTATCTAGAATTTAATTTTATTGATCATTTTTAGAGTAAATTTCTTTAAAAATATAAAAAAAGAAAACTTTTTCGGCACATTCATATTTAAATGAAACTAAAATATGCAAAAACTTATTTTCTTATAAACTGTCTTATTTGAAAACTTAGATCATTAAATGAAAGTTTCGAGGCACAATTAACCAATTGTCGCTTTGGTCTGCACGCGCTATCGTGTAGAAACAAACTGGTCGTATCCTGCGGCACGCTGATCTAAATGATCTTATCAGGAGAGCCTTAGAAGTCGCCGAAATCCCCTCAATACTCGAAACTACTGGGATCGATTGGGGGACGGGAAGAGACCCGACGGGATTACTGTGTTTCCCTTCATCAGAGGGAAGCCACATACCTGGGACGCCACGTTTGTGGACTCATTTTCACCTGAGAACCTGCTGATGCTCGCATCCACCCCTAAATCAATTGCTACTACTGCATTTTATGAGAAGCAAAAAACTGTGGGTTACTTACCATAAATACAATTAACCGACAAATCATTAATCTGATTTATTATGTTTATAATGTCGTATTAAAGTGAAGATAGATAAATTTTGTTGATCGCAGGCCGTACATTCCGTTGTGCTTGGTTTGAAAGTGACATATTAGATTATATTTCGTGAACACGGTAACTGTTTCATAAAAAATTACACATGGAGGTTTGAATCCGCCTTTATTGAAAAAATATCATTGAATTTATTTTTTTATTAAAAACAAGGCAGTAATCCCTCTGCCGAATTTAGTTTGCCTACACCTGTATTTTTGTCTCCTTTCATTTATTTAGAAAAATGCAACAATAAATATTTACAAGAACGAAATACTGATTAAAGAAGAAAATTCAGCTTATTACGCCAAACTTCATCTGTACCGGTTTTGCCAGCAAACCGAGGCACCAAAAGACCGTGCTCTGCTCCGTCGACATCCATAAAGCCTTCGACTTCGTCTCGAGGAAGCTCCTCTCAAGGAAGATATTCCAATCCGAATTTCCTCCGAAGCTAAAAATATGGATTACCAACTCCCTAAGTGGATGAAGGGGAATGGTGTGCCTCGGTGGTCTGAAGTCCAAATCTCGTCTTCTACCCAACGGAGTACCTCAGGGATTCCCCTTATCCCCGGCGCTCTTCAACCTATATTTGGAAGACCTCCCTCCCTCGACAACAATGACATTGTTTTCTCATACGCGGACGACATCGTACTAGCCTCACGGGACCGGAACATCCAGAAGGCCTCTGAAAGGCTCCAAGCTAACTTGGATCGGTTGAACCTATGGCTGACGGACAACCGGCGAAGAAAACGCGGCGAAGTCCGTCACGTCCCTCTTCACCTCGGAAAAAAGATTGGGAAGGACTTCATTCGAATTAAAGCTGAATAACATGTCCGTACCCTTCTACAGGAGTCAGACGGTCCTAGGGGTAACCTTCGACATGCACCTCTGTTTCTCCCCACATGCAGACAACCTCCTTCGCAAATGCGGAAAAAAGTTGAACATCCTACGAACTCTATCCGGAATATGGAAAAACGGGTCGCACCCGGTACTGGCGAATATCTACCGCCAGTACTTCGAACCTTTTATTGCCTACGCCTACGGATCATGGGGTCCGCGGTTATCGTGGTCCAACAGGAGGCGAATCGAGGAGCCCCAACAAAGGGCCCTCAGATTAACCGATCGTTGGTCGCATGATAGCCAACGCCCCGGTCCAGCTTCTCTGGAAGACCTCATCAAGCTGAACCTCAGCCCGTCAGCGAATGCTCCGCCAAAAACGGCCTGCCGCTTGGTGCGATCTTGTATGGGCTCGTGGAAAGATCACCAAGCGAGGATGAAATCCCTGGTTGAGTCCATCGGGATCACGTGACGTTTGTTCGGTTTTTAGCGTGGTTTTGGTGATTTAATAAATAAATAAAGTCTTTACTGAAAGAAAAACTCAAAAAGCGTTCAATGTTTATTTTTCTTTAGATTCTTAAACTTTTAAAATTCAAATCCTGTATGCAATGTCAAGAGTATAATGTTTTAAGCCGAGAAAATTTTCAAGACAAACGACCTCCAATTAAGTACAAAAGCCTCCCGTTACGTACAAAAACCACCCTGTAGATTATAAAATACAGAAGACACTTTTGGATCTTTGTCTACACAAAAATGTTTTCTCTTGTTTGATAGATAGGAAAACCGAAGGAATATAAACAGGTATTAATAGCACTACGGATTTCATTGGCGACGATAAAGCATATGCAACACAATAAATCAAATCCCTGGAAAGGTGTCTCAATTTCGTTATATTCAAAGCTGTCTTTTTTATTTTCAAGGTGGCTCACAATGCTTTTAAATTCATCGTCAAGGAAATCCGGCAATATTTTCCTTGCTCAGCCTCTGAAGCGTGATGCGTCCAAAACAATGTGATCCTCCATGTCCACGTTCACGGAGGCATTCATTTTCATCCTGAGAAATTTAATAACTTTCATTTTTACGTAAAATTCTATGCAAGCGAGCCAGATCTTCTCCTGTTTGTGAGTAGTTCGTAAGTAAGTGTTTTACTACCGTAATATCATTTGCTTCAGCAAGGCGGGAGCCCAGTTTCTTAGTTTTCCGCCTTGGTTTTTTGGTATGGTCTTTTTTTCTAATCAGCTCCGTGATCTCTATTCCCTCTATGTTTACATTTAGTGACCAGTCTAACAGCTTGTCTGGTATCTTCTAAATTAGGATCTCGAGCTCTTTTTTATTGTTGGATATAATCTGCAAGGGCGATCATAGTTGTTTCTATTTGAAGAACTAGTCTCAGGTCTCGAAGAGCACCTCAGAGTAGACAAAAAACAGAATATGAAATATTGGATCTTATTGTGGCTGCCAAAAAATATTCTATAGATAAATTGAGCTAAAATATATCAATATATTCATAGATTCGAAATTAGAATCAAACCAAATGATTGCGATTTAAGTGCGGTTTTAATTCTTATCAAAAAATATTTTGATAAAGACCATTTTTTGCCCATCAAATCATTAAAATTCATTTGTTATAATAAAAAATTTTAAGGATACAAAAAATGAATTGTAATCTTAAATTATGATTTTTATTTTAAAAAATAAGTATGTGTGAGTATGTGATAAACTTTTAGCACAGACATGGAATAAAGGTAGACAAACGAGGAATACGCCTCTGCCGCCAATCAACTTGCGGAGCTGGCATGTCGTGAGAACACTCAGCAAAACAATTACTTTGACGCAGAAATGAAAAATGATGAGAATTTTGTTGCAAACTCTTTTTCCAAGCGAAGAAGAGAAACCACTGACGATCTGGATTCTTTAATAATTTAAGATAGAATTTACATAATTAATTTATGATATAATATCTTAATTTTGTGATAAATTTTTTATCCATATTTGGATGATCACAACGTTAAATGATATATACACCCCTCGTCACCGAAAACCGGACAAGCCATTTTTTATGATTTTATTAATTAGATACGAAAAATCAAAAACTTAAGCTTATATTTTTACTTAATAATAATTGTGTAATAATTATTAATTATACTATTATAGAACTAATATTTAAAACAGAATTTCATTTACTGAAGACATGTAAAACCGGACAAAAATAAAAACAAGTCATTTAGTAGTTAATATGTCCACCATTTGAACTGAAAATTTTATAACATCTATTTTTCATAGACATTACTAGTTTTTTCAATAATTCTGGTGATATATTATTCCATATTTCTGTTAATTTGTTCTTTAGTTCATTTTTGTTTTTGACTACATTTTTTGATAATTCTCTCTTCATTTCTGTCCATAGATGTTCTATCGGGTTTAGATCCGGTGATCGAGCAGGCCATTGAAGTAAAATAATGTTTCTGCCAGTGTTGTGCTTTATTGCAACTCTTGCACAGATGCAAGGTCCTTGTCATTCCTTGCGTGATGACATGGGAAGGAATTGTATCTAAGTACCACAAGGGTTATCTCAGGCAGTTGGGAGTCGATAGGTACATTCAGGCCTATATGCAGTCCACTGTCCTGAAGAGAACTCTAGAAAGTGAATCTGTTGATGCGCGCAGATCCAGCCCCTTAATGCCACATGGGCAGAATTATTGGCTGAAAAATGCTCTCACAGAGCTATTCCTTTGTCCAGAAGCAGAAGAGGCTGGTCTCCAAACTTCAGATGTGGACGTGTTGTTGGATTAAATGAGCTACAATGGAAACTTTTTCTACGAGAATAAATTTATTCTTCCATATATCGGAATTACAACAATAGATATTACAAGAAATTTCGTATTAAAAATGATATGCCTGATAATTTTCCCCGTGGAAGTGATTATTTTAGTCCCATTAATCTAACAATTAGTCGATATTTTAAAAATCATGCGTGTTTTACATTCTATTGTGCCACACTTTGATCTAGTATAACATTAATAGATAGCAATAGGGATTAAATAGGAACAGGAAATGAACTGGAACAGCGACTCTCATCCTGTAATAAGATTTTTTTTAACTTTTTTAAGGTTTCACCAGAGAGGAGAATGAGCAACAATTCTTATTACATACTCAACAGGAGACAGGAAATGAACTGGAACAGCGACGCTCCTGCTGTAATAAAATTTTTAAGATTACTCCTTGGAATATCGATTTATATGACATAGGCAATAAGAGGCCAGATATGAACTGAGAGCGCAACTCCCCTCCTGTAATAAAATTTTTTTGAACTTTTTTGAAGGTTTGTGCAAAGAAGTGGGAATAAACAAACAAATTCGCAAAAACGAATGACGAGTTCACATGCCAGAAGAGATGAAAGCATCTTTCAAATCTATTGTATTGGCAATCAAAAATATCACAAACAAGTCAAATAAGAGCAATTTCCAGTCAAATAAAATAAATATTTAGATTATATCCATGTTAAATGTTCTGACACTTTAATAAAAAATAAAATAACAGTGTTGAGAAATTTTAAGAAATATATAAACAGATTATAGGAATAAACTCAAAAAATACCACATGATGAATTTCCAGATAATGTAAACATTAAAAAAATTACATCACAGATTTTTCCTATTAAATCCATTTATATAAAAAAATAAATAGCGAATTAAATAATAAACATCAATTCCAACAAACACATCAATAATACACGCGTAATCAATAATACTAAAATTTATAAAGGATTATTCAAACTACTCCCAGAGATTTGTTCTTTTCGACGGATATCGTTCTCGATATTGCGTGGGAATTGCTTGTGGTTGTTCTTACCTGATTCGTATCTTCTATTTATATTAAAATGCTATTACATAATCGTTGTTGCCTAATAGTTATCACACCTTTTATTATTCCAAAAAAATTGTCTATTTTGACAAACCAAGAGTATTTGCCGTCTAATGGACACCCAGTCACTTCCACTGAGAGGTCTTAACTAAGCAATAGAAACTGTGAGGAAATCCAAATAATGAAATTAGTAATAAATCAAATGTTAATAGTTCATAGCGCATATCATGGCCACTCCGCGCTTTATCCAGTAATCTGGTTTTTCCTAACTACTTAGATCTATCGAAAAAACAAAGTTGGTGGAATGTCCCGTGGTGGACAGAGTTCCTACACATTCCTCCACCACATGACTCACCAGCTCTCGTCAGTGTCTTATAAACTGGACACACGTAAAAGGATTTTTATTTTCTGTCGGAATCAGCCAGATTGGAAGCATTTCCACATACAGTTTCTTCGATTTCGAATCTATCAGACGTACCCAGTCCAATCGACTTCCCTTTATAACAAGCCCGTAATTTAAGACCCACTCGAAGGAGGACTGAATATATCCTCTCCTTCCAACACCTACACTGTGATTTCGGCCATACTTTAAACGAGGAACTTATTTTGTCAATTGAAATCACGGGCCTACGAGCATAGTTTTAAAGAGTTCCGTCAAGAAAGCCTGCGGAAAAAAGAAACCCGAAATCCAAAACAACTAAGCATAATGCTTTTATAAGACCTTTGGAATCCTACCATTTATCCAATCGCCGATGAAACTCGGCCGGTCCACCAAGTCTGTCATCCAGGCAGAGAGTGATTTGAGTGAGGGATATCCCTAAAAACTAAAAAACAGAGAATACATATTTTTCCCACATCAAAGGACTCGATTAGTGTAAAAACTCTGTGCCATGTCCTCCAACTCCTAGGACATGACGACCAGTTCTTTGACGGCCTTGAGTAAGTCTTCCAAACACCTTCTAATGACACCAAGAAAACGATTATAACTGACATATAATATTCTCCACTACCGAATAGCTTCTTGGACGAGGACAGTGTTCATTGACTTTTCGTAAAGGACGGGGTATTTTGATGATATTTCCACTATGCTGAATTCGAGGGGAAGAATGGCGAAGATATCTCTGGCAAGTTTGTCCACAACCTCAATCATAAACTAATAAACAGACATTTTCAGACAAGTCTTCTCCGCCGGATGAATACTGTGTTTGTATTGTGATAAAGCAGTTAAGAATTCTAGCAGTTTCATTTTGTGCGAAAGTGATATCTGCATTCTCGTGCAGTCCGAATATCTCCGGGCTATAATTGATAGGCAGGTCTCTTATATAAGTCAACTAGCCCTGCTAACTAAAATCAGTAACCTCACACTGTGGTCCGTCGAAGGATGAGGTTGGAAAAATACTACTGTTCTAAAAAAAGTGTATTCTCTACCAGGACACAGTCGCTGTAAAAGTCCGCCAGCAAGTAGGCGACTGTCCTTCTGTCCCAGTCGTCGGTGACTCGTCCGCCGTAGTTTATCTCCCCGGCAGTGTACTTTAAAACCTGTTTTTATATAAATATGGCTTAAAACTTTGAACGGGATTTCTTTGCTTTCCATTAAAAACATTTTTAACTGACTAATACATATCCGCAAGTCTCCGTCGGTGAATTCGTAAGGAATATTAAATCCCAGGGACCCAAATTTCCTTCTCTCCAAGATAACTCCATGAAACAAGCTAAGTGAGAAGAGCAGATTTTTAAACGCAGGAGTCTATTTAAAAAAAGGTTCACCAATTTTGAATATTTAAAATAATTAATGTCACAGGCTTGAAGGGACCCACCCTAATTAAATATTTCATAAACTTAAAAAATAAATATTTAAAAGAAACAAAATTTAACTTAAGCTAGACTATTTAATTTAGATTCTCAGTCCCGATTATTGGGAATCTCTCTCCTCCTTTTAGGAGAAGAGTTTTTAAAATTTTTGACGTTCCAAGATTTTGAATGTCAGGTGAAAACGTAAACGATCTGACAAATCTCTCATCTTTCTTTTTGAAAAAGAGAAGGCTTGGGAAAACTGTACTTTTCCTACAAAAACAGGACTTTCATTGCAACGCCGTACTGTAAACAAAGCGATGATTTTTACAAAAAATCGACTACAAAGTCTTTGAGTGACTTGGTTGAAAAAGAATGCTATCTTCGGAATATAAGCTGATGCACGTGGGAGCAGTTTGCACCTTGCTGCGCAGCGAAATTTTTTTCTGCGCAGTAGAAAGTATAATATTAAAAATTGCTATTTTTTTTAATTTTTTATATGAATTTATATATTCTTATTTTCATTTCAAAACGAAAACGTGTCTATAATATTGATATGAGACTTAAGAAAAATTGTCCTTCTTTTAAGCCGGAATGGTTGATAGAGTACGTCGAAACCTTAACACCAGATTCAAAAATTCCCCAACATGTGCAACTGGGTGATATTTTTAGTTTTTCCGAAGACTGCGGAGTTGTTTGTAAATATTTGGATGGAAATGGAATTTACTGGAGTGACAGTGTGAAGATGTTGTTATCAACAACTGGTTATGGAGATACAAATACAGATGAAATCCTATGCTTTATCGAGCATGTTTATCTGCATTTACAAGAAAGATTTCCAGCTGACGAATTAAGAGAATGAGTAGCATTTGACACTCAAGCAATTCAAAATCAGACAAACTTTGAATTTGGAAAAGAAGAGATAATTAAATTAGCGAAAAAATATGAAAATTTACTCTCTTCAGAAGTCCCACTCATAAAACTGCAGTCGGAATATACAGATCTCAAGTTTATTTTAAAAGAAAAACTGCACTCTGGTGCGTTGAAAACATTTGAAGATGTAATTTACTATATACTAGTGAGAAAAAATTTTCAGCCACTGCAACATTTGTGGATATTTGTGGCACATTTCAAGCGTCGAGTGCTGATGCTGAACGTGGATTTAGTTTGATGAACTGTATCAAAACTAAACTACGTAATAGACTTGAGATTGACCATTTGGAGATGATCATGCGAATCAAGTTCTATTTAACAAGTGGGAATACAGTGGATCTTGATCGAGTATACAAATTTTGGATACAAAATAAAAACAGAAGAGAATATCCAATTGACTAGACCTATTTTTTTAACCATTGGTTTTTTAATTGTAAAATTTTCCCCCTCCCAAAAATTTTTGGCACACGTCACTTTATAACGCTGCACAATGCAATGTGCCCAGCGCGCATAGCTACCACTCGCTTAGAGGGAACACTGCTCATGAAGTTCAACCTCCACAATACCCACATAATAATTGTCGTAAGTTATAATGTCTAGGCCCGTTCTAAGTGTCCGGAGTGATAAATCGGATTTATCACTCCAAATCATCTAAATTCTTGTTTAAGATCTGAAATTCTTAATGATTACTTTTGTTAATTCAATAATTTTTTAAATTATTAAAATTTGAAAAAAGTAACTCAGTTAACAAGAACGCGGAAATTAAACAAAGAAATTTTCATCAATCAGGTGATTGAGCGTCATAGTAACGAACATAAAAATGTAAGATTACTCTATGCGAATTTTTTTTCACAATTAACCTCAATTAATTCAATTCAAATCCTTTAGTTTTATAACTATTTGTTGATTGCTAAAAAGACTATAAAATATAGATATTGACTAAATCGAAAACCGAAACTAAACATAAAAATAGATAATAAAATTTACAAACATTGTCCCAAACAGTCTCGTATAATATAAATTCAGTTTTCAACAGAGTCTGTATTTAACCGCTACATATGATTCTGTGCAAACTCTTCCGGTCCTTATTTATGTGACGAAAAGGGTTTAGACGAGATGACCTTCTTCCAGTATAGAAGCAACGTCTCCTATGTCGAATAAAACAAAGCAAAAGTTCACTTATATTATGAAACAATTTTTAAAAAACATTACAAATTGATTGAATATAAAATGAAAATGTAATTTTTTAAAAGTTAATTTTTTTAATCATTGACTTTGGAATTGTCTTCCTTTCACCAGATGTGCAATTCTCAACGAGAACGGAATGCAGAGAAACTTCTTCCACTACTAGAAATTGTTCCTTGCTAAAAAAACTAGTGAGTGGATATTTTCTTGTTTTTATATTTTTATCGAAATCAATTTTAATTGTAACATTATCTCCAATTGTGATATCTTTTTTTCGAAAATTTTTATTTGCGTCTTCTGTAACTTTTCTTTTATACTTTTAATTATGAGTTTTTACTTCTAAGGATAATTCCGTTTCTTCCGATTCTGAGTTAATCTCTTCTTCTTCGCCTCCACATGGCAAAATATTAAAACCCGTTATTCCGTAAAATAGACTGGGTAAATAAAAAGAGACTAACCAAAATGGTGACTTTCCAGTTCCGCGATGACAAGTTATGTTGTATTTATACACCACCTTCTGTAGAATTTCTCTCCACCTTATATATTCTGTTGCGAACAAAGTCTTCCCCCACCAACGTTTGAGAGTTTGGTTATATCTTTCTATTTGTCCTTGAGATTGTGGGTGCCTTGGTCTTCCATATATCGGAGTTATTTTCCAATCATCAAAAAGTTTTGAAACTTCTTTGTTGCGGAATTCCTTTCCATTGTCCGAATGAAAATAAATTGGAGGACCGACAGTCTGGAATAAACTCTCAATTGCATTATAGATGCTTTGTGATGTTTTATTTTCTAACGCGAACTTTAAAATATAGACATTTTATCCCCAATTCGACCCATTTCCTATCTAATTCAACAAAAATAAAATTTCAATTTTTTTGCCTACCAGAAAAACATGCGGGTACATTTTACCAATAATTTCATCCGTATCCCCGTATAGGACGTTATTTAACCAAAATTAGGCGACACAAATAAAATTTATTCCCAAAATCATAATGATTTGGAGTGATAAATCCGATTTATCACTCCGGACACTTAGAACTGGCCCGGACGCTATAACTTACGACAATAATTAAGCAATCAAATGAGAGAATCATTCAATGCATAAAATAAATTTATAGCATTTAGACAATCTTTACATAACATTGCTGCCCGCTCCCACATTCTCTCTATTATTTAGATCTTGGTTTCAGGAAGTATGAGCAATTTGCAGTTTTTTGTGACCCGAGGTATTTATAAGTTGTGCGGTCGGTCTTCCCACATACAGTACCGCTCAAATGTTTCGGACCACCCTATTTTTCTCAATTTCCAAGTCAATCCTAAATTATTTTTATACGGTTCTTTAGAGAAACTTATTAGATAAGCTTAAATACATTTATTCTATTCTAAAATTTTCTTTAAATATTTTTGTTTGGCGCCAATTGAATATAATTGATTTTTGACTCGATCATATGTTCCGGACCAGTTGCAATCATATGTTTCGAACCAGTTAAATCTCTTTAAATTTAAATAATTTTTGATTCAATTAAAAACAAAAGACTAATAAATAACAAATGCCGCGTGTTTCACTGGTTGATCGGGTCGCTATCATCACTTTTTTTAAAGATGGAGCTTCACAAAGAGAAATTGCCGAAAAATTAAAAATATCCAAAACTGCTGTTCAAAGAACAATTTCCAGATATTCATCCGTTGGACTATATTCCGACAGACCCAAATCTGGTCGACCGAGATTGTTATCCCCAAGATCTGAACGCAAATTAGTGAGAATTTCGAAAGCAGACCCCACAAAAACGGCAAATCAAATTAAATTTGATATGAAATTAAATTCTATTGTAAGCACAAATACAATTAAAAGATGCCTACAAAGAAATAATTTGAATGGACGAAAGCAATGCCCAAAACCAAGTCTTTCCATATGCCATAAAAAGGCTAGAAAAAATTGGTGCATTGAGAAATTAACTTGGAGCCAAAATGATTGGGGTAAAATTATTTTTAGTGATGAATGCAAAATAAATTTGCATTCAAACACAAAAAATTATGTTAGAAGGCCACCAAACTCTAGATTTGACTCAAAATATTGTTTAAAAACACGAAAATTTTCTCCTAGCATTATGGTCTGGGTACTGTAATCCTCCATCTGACTATCATCTCGAAATTTGGCTGTATTGGATTTAAAGTATTCATTTATGACATGACTCCACAGTGTTAAGCAATTTATCGTCAAAAATTATCCAACAGTTTTCATTTAAATTCTGTTTCATTTAAATTTTTATTGGACCATTAAATATTGAGTAAGTTCGGAGCTGTCGCTTATTGAATGAGTTCTTCTTTGCTTGTGTCCCCGGTATTGTATAGGAGAATAGGAAAAATAAACGTTTCAAATGTTCTTAGACGCAGTTTTATTCAAATGTCTTTTTTATCCATTTGACCAGGACATCAATTCCTGTTGGGACCACTTAGTCGCCGTTGGGGAAAACGCGGAAATGTATTGGGAGAATATGATACGTTATTTCGACAATTATGAAAATGTGGAGGTTAGGAAAGTATTGGGAAAGAGGGTAGAGTTGTGTCAGAAAAATGCACATATTGAGAAGCAGAATTGTGAATTACAAGGATTTGTCAAAAAATATTTCAATTCGGATAGTAAAAAATTATTGGATATTTTTTCCAGAATGACAATTTCTAATGTTTATCCTACTAAATTCCTTCGAAACCTCAGAAATCATCAGCAAGACCGTGACTTAACTCCTCACGTGGGAAATTTCCTAAAAAACAAACGACCGGAAAAGACGAGCTGACTCTTTCAACAAATTTTGGTCGCGGTGCTCTGCGGAAACTATTATTAAAAACGCAGTTTGGCGTTGTTAAGCTGACCCTCCTACTAAATTGTCTATTATTGCGGTTATAACTAATGAAAGTTCCCTACTTCTATTTTCAATAAGATATTTCAAAATAAAAATATATTAATAAGCTTACATTTGATGACAATAAATAAATAAACAATACGTGTGTATATTTAACATGCATTGTGGTATGCTCTAGTGTCTTTACATGCCTCATTATAAATAATCATAATATGATTGCCCTACTTGAATAATCATAATATTTTGGATTTTAAACACAATTCCAAAATTATTAAAGACAGCGAAAGTTATGTGTCCTGTCTATACCTGATGTATACTCATATTACGGTAAATCGTGAAAATCAAAATAATTGTGTTAATAATGTTGAAAATACATTAATGTTGGGAATTTAACCGTCGAATAGAAATATTAGTTCACAACTTATGTAACCCGGTTAAAATACAACCGCAAAAATACTCCAACAGCAGATTTGTACGGTTTGTTATCAAAAAAATATGTTTATCATATTGAAAATACATCAATGTTGGGTCATTTAATGAGCTAATAAAATGTTCACTCATAACTTTGTACCACTTGTAATCAAGTTAGTCTTTTTAAAATTTTAATTTCTAACGTAAGGTTTTAAAAAGAATACAATCGCACATGTTTACTATAAAATGTTCACTCATAACTTTGTACCACTTGTAACCAAGTTATAGTCTTTTTAAAATGTAAAATTCTAACGTAAGGTTTTAAAAAGAATACAATCTCACATGTTTACTATGTTCATTATACTCACACCTATTCACGACACAATTCTTCAAGTCGGCAACGTCGTCATTTCTTTCTGTCTATTTCAGTTGGTATTTATGCATATGCTAATAATCTCCAAGTTTTCTCACTCGCCTCACACTAAGCTCATTCCACCAGGAGTGTCGACGAGACCATGGCCAACTTAAGTGATGCATTTTGAATTCTGCTGTTTAAATTGACTCATGACCACGAAGTACGCATTTTCTCATAAAGCCCACATTTCATGCTACCCTAGAAAATATTAACCACAAAATTTCACCAAGATTGGGAATTTTTTTTAATAAAGACCCTTAGGTCCATAATAATATCTGAATGCCCACTTAGACAATACTACAGGTATCCGTGCATACCGAAAGCATTCGAAAGCCTTTCAAAAATGGAGACGATCTCAACATGTTACGCTACGCGGTTTGTAATATGTCACATGCCCTGTTCGTTACCATGCCCCGCTCGTTACCATTGCTCTAATTTTTAAAATTTCAATTAAAATATTTAAATGATTGAAATATATTTACTTATTAATTTAAAAATTAATAATATTATGGATTTTTATTTTTTCAATGCTTAACCATTATCATTAAAAAACAATAAATTAAGCATGCTGTTTTATCTCATGGTTATGGTTAGGGTATAGGTTAGGGTTAGGGTATAGGTTAGGGTTAGGGTGAAGGTTAGGGTTTGGGTGAAGGTTAGGGAATTGGTTGGGTTTAGGGTTTGAAAAAATTTAAAGTAGAATTTTCGAATGGAGATACAAAGATTGTTCACATGAAAAGAATCAAAAAAGGACAAATTTAATGTCCGGCCGTAAGATGGACGGCGCCGTTGAGTGGACACTAAGCAATATTTTTAATTAAAAATATTTTTACAATAATAATCTCCATTAAAAAATCAAAATTATTAAATAATTTATTCAATATTCCTAATTTTTGTTTAAATAAGAATCGCGTGAGAATGGTTTTGTTGTATCTATTGCAATCCTTTGTTGAAAAATTAATTAATTATATTGAAACTGGCTTGATAGAAGATGAAAACCGAGGAAAGAACGTTTTAAAATACGTTCTTTCTCAAAAAATTTTATTTATGAGCAATCTGTGCTTTTCATTCTGAAAAATGGTAAAAAACTAAGATTCTTCACTATCGAACAAAATGAATTTAAGATGAAAACGATTGAGGTAAATATAAAATCAAATTTTGTAGGCTGAACACAATTTAAACCATTTTGGTCGTGATAGGCTTTATTCCAAACTCTGTGAAGAAATTTATCCGATTACGAGAAAAGAGGTCCCTACTGTTGTAAGCCGGTGTGAAGTTTGCCAGGTTTAAATTTATGAGCAATATAGGCGATGCGTTGATGGCCACTAAACCAACTATTACTCCTATTATAGCTTATGAACCACGAGATCGTTATCTCATAGATCTATGTAATGTAGTAGAAAATTAGAAAAAGCAGGAGCGAAAATGTCTAACAAAAGGAAATGGAAATTCGACGAAGAGGATATAAATGTCGGAGATTCTGTTATTATCCGACATGATAGAGACGCAAATGTGAATAATAGGAAATATCCTCTTCACGATGAAAATCTTCAGAGAAATTTTATATCGTCGACAAAAAAAAAATTTATGTGTGTTAAAAGATGAAAATGGAACAGAAATTGAATCCATTCACATTAGTAGACTCAAACAATTAGTTTAAATTTTTGGTTAATAAAATTTTAAAAATTGTATAAAAAGTTTTTCAACTTAAAAAAAGAAGCAACACACCGCGGCCGAAGGCCGCATGGGGAATAGTTGGATTCCAAAAAAATCCGGCCGTAGGCCAATTGGTTTAGGTGGACTTTAAAAACTACACACCGCGGCGAAGGCCGCATAGGGGAATAGTTGGATTCCAAAAAAATCCGGCCGTAGGCCAATTGGTTTAGGTTGGACTTACTACCTGAAAGCCTAAGCTGGATAAGAAGTAATACGTGTGCAGCAATTAAGGTTTGGTTAGGTTCCCTTTAGAAATCTGTACTGGTCATCTCTAAAATTGCTGTTAGGATACCAACGTCTATTTTATTTAATAAATTTTACAAATAAATTCGATTTTATAACTATTAAAAAGTATTATTTAAAATGGTAAACCTCGAAATATAATAAACATTATGATTTTTAATTCAATAATCGTAGAAAAAACGGTGTCGTTGGTTATGTTAGCTCTCTTATTTTTCAAAAAGTCACCAAATTCATCGAAAATAGGCTTAAAATGGGACTTGGAAAAAATTAGGTATGTTTTATATGAGCAAAATTGAAATAAATGAGATTTTGAAAGTGTCCAACGAACGGCGCCGCAGTCTACGGCGGTGACATTTAATTTTTCGTTTTAAACTTCAGAATATATATGATTTTAAACTAAAAAACTGGATAAAGTTTGAGTTTTTTAAAGAGATCTACAGATGATTTTAAACTTTATCTTTTTACATTCAAAAAATGTTTTAAATAAAACTAAAAACTGGTTAGAGTTAATTATAAAACTATCAAATTATGTGCCTTTAAAGCGTTTCACACAATTCACATTTTTAAAATATGTTTTAATGTGCTTATCAGTCAAAATGGTTTGTTGTATAAAAATATTATTTAATTATTTGTTTTAAGCATCTTTTAGTATATCATTAAATTGTACTCTAATTAACCTAATATATAGGTTGAATTTTATGTCGTTGTGATGATTATTAATTTTTCTAAAAAATTGAAAAATCATTAATCAATTATTTCTCAGAAATAATTCGGAGGTAACGAGTGGGGCATAGTAATCCCTGAGGCATGTGACATAATATAACAAATTGAAGAATGTTATCCTATTGTCCTTGTTCAGTTTCTGTTTTTTTCTTTCTTCCTCAGACTCTAACAATTTAATTTTCGCTATCTCCAAGTAGGGAGCCGAGTTTGTTGGTGTTCCTCCATGTTTCGCCAATTCTGGTGTCCATTCGTTTTATCTCCGTCAATTCACTTTTGGAAGTGTAATTATCAGAAACCATTTGTTAAGCACCCGTGGGGAATTGTTTAGTACATGGATTAGATCATCTATGTTGTCCGAGACAAAGTCCACATCGTCGGCATATACAATTTCGGTGATAGAATCATTATAGAAAGTTCTCAAATCTCTCAAGGCGGCTTCCAGATAGATTACAAATAGGAGAGAGTCTTTCTGAGGCGTTCCGACATTCGTTTTGAACCGCTTGGAGGAGACTGACCCAATACGAACAGAAAGTTCTGTCTTAGCAAGTAGTAACCGTATCATTCTCACTTCATCCACCTCTAGGAAGCTTTCCAGAATTT
This sequence comes from Octopus sinensis, assembly GCF_006345805.1. Classification (NCBI taxonomy): domain Eukaryota; kingdom Metazoa; phylum Mollusca; class Cephalopoda; order Octopoda; family Octopodidae; genus Octopus; species Octopus sinensis. Next base: position 633,558 of record NW_021832829.1, read on the forward strand.
CGATAAGTAGGTCACGACGGACAAAGTCAAAAGCCTTTGAAATATCGATACCAAGGATAGCCGTAGCTTTTTTAAATTTCTGCTGGACAGCGCAGCGCCATCTGTGACTCCAGACTATATCAGCTTTGGATCTTCCAGCCCTGAATCCGCTGTGACTGGGGGAGAGATATTCATTAACAGTTCGGGTTATGCGGCCGAGTGTAATGAGTGAGAAAAGTTTTCTCAGAGTGTTTAGTAGTATTATGGGACGGAGATTTTCCACCAGTCCGGAGGTTTTGTTGGCCTTTTGTATCGGAATGAGTGTGCCTGAGCTCAGTGGGAGCAGGTCATTGGTTGCGAACATCTCATTGAACGAGGTCGTCAGTTTTTCCATGAGTGGTTTTGGACCATACTTGATCAGTTCTGCATTGATATTATCAGGTCCAGCTGCCCGACAATTCTTAAGCTTCTTGGCAGCTTGGATGACCTCCTCAACTGCGATTGGCTTATTGAGAAGTGCTGATGTGCATGTAAAGGGATCAATATCGTCAGTGTTCAGGTTAAATTGATGTTCGAAGTGATCAGCAATTATTTCGCCTTGCTCAGCAGGTTTGTAGATGGTTTTTCCCATGCCATCGATAATTTTGAGTTGGGTGGGTTTTTTTCTTTTGAGAAGACGCATGGCTTGAAACATTTGTGCGCCGTCCTTGAGCCCTTCGATTTTGTTTAGAAAGGTTTCCAGAGTGTCTAGAGTGTTTAGCCTTATATAATAATTAAAAATAGATTTGAACAATCTTTGATGTTTATACTAGGTTAGTATGTTGTTAAACAATATATTCTGATTTCCATTTGTCAGACCACTTTTTCATAAATTCTCAAAAAAAGTATTCAACAACTTTTTGATCTATATAGACCTTTCAAAATTTTCCAATCAGATAATGATTCAGAATTCAAGAATGTGTTTCTAAGAAATCTATGCGATTTTGAAAATTCAGAGATACATTATTCTTCAAAGTTAATCAATGATAAAATGATTTTTTCAAAGTTAAATTAAGATTTTTTAAATAAAATGTAATCGGCCGTCCATTATGGATTCGAAAATTATCTACTTTAATTTTAATGTTTTTGATCTCCTACAACAGAGAAATAAAAAAATTTTGACGACATCAAATAGCTTTTTTTGCCTACCCCTTTCTATTAAAAGCAGTCGTTTCTAGAGGTGTTCAAGGGCATTATTTGTAATTTTCCCTGAAATAATTTAAGATTTTTTAAAAAAAATGATAAGAAGATGATTTCTATATTTGAGAAGTTTCTTTGTTTTAATTTTTGTTTATTCGCGTTAATTTTCTATTTGTTAGTGTCGATAGGCACGCAAAATGCTCCTTTGACATTTGCAAAGTAGTTTTTCATCTAATATTAAATAAAGTTCTGAGTAAAATCTGCCAAACAGAGAAAATTTTTTAATTCTATGATACATAGAGTTACTAAACTTGATAATCGTTAATGACTTTAAATGTTTAAAAAATTAATTCAACAATTCTTTTAATCCCATAATCCTATAATGCTATTTATTCTTTATGTTTTCATTTTTAGACAGGTGTTCTTTTTAAAAACCTGAATGATAATATACTTTGTCACCGTCCAGACCGGCCGGGGCGCCAGATGGGTCAGGTCAATTATCTAAATACAAAACAAATATTTTTTCTACAAAACATTTCATTGCAAAAAAATATTGATAATAAAAGAATAAAATCTTATTAATAAAAAAGTTCTAAAAAGTTGAAAAGATTAGCATTAATCAATGGTTTTAGTTGAATTAACTCGAGACAACCTCGAAAAATTAGGGAGTATTTGGAATCAGGCCACCTTGATGATTCCTTGAGTTCGGAAGAAAGGGCACGAATACGGAGATATGCCAAAAAAATTAGTTTCGAGGAGAACAACACCTACATTTCTAAAAATGGCTCAAAGTTGCGTTTTTTTTGTATCGAAGACACTGAACTTAAGTTAAAATTCATTGAAGTAGTGTATTTGTTTATTTTGGAGAAACCAAATAAAAAACTAACAAATTCTGAGGTCGTGAAAAAAGGAAAAAAGCCCTTGAAAATATTGTAAAATCGGGAGAAAAAATGAAAAGGCGGAGAAAATGGAAATATGATGAAGTTGAAAGTGGTGATGAAATTTTAATACTCCATGATGGGGATGCAAATCCGGGTTATAAAAAATACCCATTATACAACGAGATATCTGCACAAAAATATATTGTGTGAAAATAGGGATCGAGAACTCGTAACGATAATTAATTAAGAGAATGAAAAAGATCAAAGGATACATATTAGCAGAGTAAAAAAACTTAACTGCAAATATTCATGGGGTTCGTTCTGTGTTTTTTCTCGTGGCATATTTACTTAATTGTGAAATAATTGTGCCATTGTTACAAATTCGACGCGGCCGAAGGCCGCATAGGGAAAAATATACACATTGAATCATCCGGCCATAGGCCGGATTGTATTTTAGAGTTTTAATGATAAAAATAGAAATTTACAACATTTTTAAAAATTAAAAATGGATTTTTCTAATAAACTTTATTGTTGAGAATTGTTTGGCTAACCTTGGTTAAAGCGTTTTTAAATAAAATGAAAAATCAATACGGTAATTATCTGGAAATGACTGGATGTTGGTTTTTTATTAACTCAGTAACTTCAATATTTTGGCAAAAATAATATTAAAATCAACAAAAGAATGAACAGAAAAAGAAAATAACTTCCGAAAGGTAGTTTTTATTAAAAATTTTATACATAACCGATATGGCGCCCCGACCTATCTGGACGGTGACATACTTTTGTGTTATGTATTAATTTTAATTTATTATTCTGCTCCCATTTTCTATCGATCCATATTTTTAACCAGACATATTTTTAATGAGCACGACAAAGATTTTTAATCGATGTAAAAGCATTCTAAATGCGAATTTCTAAAAAGACTTTAACAAAAAATAATGCGTGTCGTTTCAGCAAAAAAATGCTGTTAAAGACAATTAATGGTGCACCTGATATCCAAGCTCAAAATCATTAAAGAGGGTAAACATCAACTCTAATAATCTGCCATTATAGATAAAAAAAATGCTAAAGGAGAAGTATAAACGGTCGAAAATTATCTACTTTGGTTTTTATGTTTTTGGTCTCCAGGGTGGTTTTTAATTCGATCACGGTTATCGACTCTTATTTCTAAAGTATAGAAGTTAAATTCTTATAGTCTTTTTAAACTAATTTTAAAATAAAACGTAAAACTTTGGCTAAATGAAACAAAACAAAAATTAAAGAAACCAAAAGAGATAGTTAGATGGTTAAAAGGGTTTAGTTAAATGGGAAAAGTAACCCCATGTCATCACCTTAAAAAAAGGCCTGCACTTTAATTTACATTCATTGTTATTAAGTTCACATGCTTTCCTCAAGTAATCAAATTGCTCACAGTAGACTGTCGGCAAATCGATAGCCAGGCCGCCTTTAATCACTTCAATTTTTTTAAATCCCAATTCTGTTATTTTCGAATATAAATTTCCGGATATAATAACTGAATCGGGTCCGAACCTAAAATATCTTAGTCAATGCAAATACAGTCTTTCTCCGCCAATATACTCCAAATTTTTAAGAAAGTTAAGATTTTTTAATTTAGCAGGAACGGAGATCATGACAAATCCTGTCAACGCCTGAACCGAACTTAGATATTAAAGTTTTCAATTTGAATTTCTCTAATTATAGAGATTTGCAATCAAGTACTCGTGTGGCATTATGAAAATGCTTCCGATTACGACAGAACAATGTTCAAATTGATTGATGTTCAAATTGGTGATCAAAATGACTTCTTCCACGATTTCACAAACTATTTTTGTGAAGAAAAACATTTCTAAACTATAAGAGTTGTTGAAAAGGTTCATTTTTATTTCGCGTCCACCGATTAATACTTCACGTTCTCCACACTCCAACTCATTTTCGCAATCGTGAATTATTTGTGCTATGAAAATTTTTGTGATCAAAAAACTTTTAACAAGTTTAGCGTCACACGGATATTTTAAGAAGGAAATTCGCTCTTTGCCCGAATCCAACGTGATTTTTTTTGTCTTTTTGCATTCTATGTAAATAATGAGCCAATTCCACCTTGTGAATTCACAATAAAAACCAGGGAGCTTACAATCGCTAGATAACAAAGCATTTTAACGAACGGGAAACCAATCTCTTTTATATTAATCAGGTACGTAAGTTTTAGACACAATCAATAATTAAAAATGATTGAAATAAACACGTATTATCATTTCAAACATCGCTTGATAATTAATCTATTATTCCGAACATTGCAAGCTAATTAGTCTAAATAATATTAATCAATTAATTACTAAAAATAAAATAGTTGTAATTTACTAGAAGTTAACCAGCCATCCATCCGAAGTGAACTCCGCCAACATTATTGACGTTGCGTTGCCTCTTGCAATAGGAAGGGAGATCAACTGGAGAACGAAATTGTCAAGTGAGCCTTGGAGTCTGCAGGATACCCCGCCGTACTTAAACCAGTTGGGGTTGACAGAGGAGATTGAAAACGTCCTGATGAGATCACAATTTTTTCATTTGAAGAGGGGAAACCTCTAGTCTGGGACGCAACATGTGTTGACACTCTCTGCCCGTTCAACATTGCCGGAGCGCAGTGGACAGACTGTATGCTGCGAATTCGAGCCGAGTGAGTACGATGAAATGGACCTTATTGTCCGAAGAGTACTCCGAGAGAATCACGTCCATGTGTTGGCAAGCAATAAGGAGAGATTGTACTTGTCTCGCGGGCAGCTAGGACGTAAACTGAATAACATCGTACACTTAAGTGAGCGAATTCTTACTAAGATGCACGACACCTTGTGGAGTGGGTCGAGTGTATCCAAAGGAAGGCTGCCATCCTTGCTGCTGAAAAAGCACGTAGTGCACACCTAGGGACCATAAAAGGCTATGTGTCGGCTAAGTATGGTCTAGGTGCTACCCAAGTTAATGTGAAGGAGTTGATCAAACTTCAAAAGGAGTCTCTAATTAAAAAGATCAACATAAAAGTCCTTCACAAGACTCTCTTTAGCAGCCTGGACAACCCGCACATTGACGTATCGTCGTCATCAACGTGGCTGAAATATGGAAATAACTCTCCCCGATCTGAAGGGTTGTTCTCATATTTGCAGGATAGAAACTTTTTTAATGGTCAACAGAAACAGTGTAACCACTGTAAGAGTAAGGCAATGACCGTTGACCATTTAGCCACGAAGTGCGGGAGTATGCTTTACCATGATTACACATGGAGGCATAACGAGGTGGTAAGGTCCCTCCATCTTTTGCTCTGCAATAAGTACGGCTTGAGGCGGTCCAGAAAAAGTGCGAACCCATCGAGTTCAATCGGTGTGTGAGAACTCGCGGGTGTGCATTAAGGTGGATACCCCCATACGCACCTCGATTGTTGTCCAGCACAACAGACCCGACATTGTGGTCCGCGATAAGGTCACCGGGGAGATTGTTATCGTGGAGGTGGGCATCACGTGCCTAGACCGTTTGCAGATAGTGGAAGTGGAGAAAAGGAGGAAGTATGACCTCCTTGCAAACGAGCTAAAACTGATGCACCAGTGCAAAGTCCATGTCATTCCGTGTGTGATGACATGGGATCGACTGGTCACCAAATACCACAAGACAGTTGGATGTAGATAAGTCTCTACAGGCTTATATACAGTCAACTGTTCTTAAGAGGACTCTGGAAAGTGTCTCGTTTGATGCTCGCCGATCCAGCCCTTTCCTGACGTTTAGTCAGCAAGAGGCGCTGGACTGCACCTTCTCGAAGGTCTACAGTGCCAGAGAAGTTTTTTATATAAAGATTTAATCAATCAGTCAAAAGATGGATATCTTCAACAAGCAATTCCAATGGAAGATTTGGGAAATATTTTAATATGACCAAAACAAATATTCCGTCGTTCAAATTAAGGGATGTCCATTTTCTAACTTTTTTTGAAACTTTGGGATTTAAACTGCCTAGTGAGACACATTCCAGAGATCTTGTTTCCACTATTTTTGTGAAACAGGTTGAAAATAGCAACGCTCTTTATGAAATGATATGTACTGATGATCTTAAAAAATACTATTCGACCTTATTGAAAATTAATATGAGGCAAATAATCGCATATGTGGGAGAAGCATCGAGTCGAGCAACAACAACAATTGTTGGATGAAAATAAACGAACAGAGAACATGTTTTCATGAAATTAATTCAAAAAAAATCAGAATTAATTGATAAGCATGTTTTTGCTTTAATGGATCTTGAAATGAACGGAATTGAGGATAATGATATTTTGTATAATGGAAATGATGAAATTGAAGGGTCCGATTTAAAAGATTCAATGAGAATAATTAATGATGTTGAAACTTCCTTATTCAACACTTGACCTGAAGGACTCAAAAAATACTATGAATTCAAGATAAAAATGTCAAGATTCTAAGAAATAAATATAATACTGGATTCAAAATAACTGATTATTTTTCATAGAATAAATTAATTCCTCTTTATTAATACGAAAAAACATATTTTATTATTAAAAAATAGAGATATTTGCTTTTAAAATGTAAAAATTATATATACCTCTATCTTAGGGGCACCCTAATTCAAATTGATGCTACAACTATAAAAAAAATAATCAATAAAATAGTGGAAAAAGATCGGAATACTAAAAAAATCCAAATAGACAATAGAATTAAATTTAATGTAAAAAGTTCTTATGAATGGAGATTAATTAATTGATAAAGTGAATATAAATTCGCTTGCAAAATAAACTTTATCCAGGATATTTTACCAGTAGTCAAATTAATTAATCTTCAAACAAATAAATAAACAAAAATATTAAACAATAAAACATTAATAGCGAGATAAAATGAAATAAAAATTAACAACCAAATGCACAACAAAAGAAAAAAAACATTAATAACACGTGATAATTTATTTCAATTAATTCGATAAATTTCGAACATTTAAAAAATTATATAAATAACATTTAATATTGTCAGTCATTTTGAATTCAATTAGGTTTATTCTATAAGTTTTTAAATATAAATTGGAATTTTGAATAATTATTTTTTAATTGTGATAAAAAATCATACTATAAAGGCTATTTTTAATTTAAAATTCCATTTTTAATGCTAATTTAAAGTGCTTTCAAAACATTTATTAATGTCACTCATAAAATGGAACCTTTATTAATAAAAAGGAACTAATTAACTAAGCAATTTTTCTAAGTCCAGCGCATCAAATGAGAAACTCTCCAGAGTCCTCTTAAGAACAATTGACTTTATGTAAGCCTGTAAAGACTTATCTACACCCAACTGTCTTAAGTACCGCTTGTGGTATTTTGTGACCAGTCCATCCCATGTCATCCTTCACATTTATTTGGGTAGCACCCAGACCATACTTAGCCGACACATAGCCTTTTATGGTCCCTAGGTGTGTACCACGCGCTTTTTAAGCAGCAAAGATGGCAGCCTTCCTTTGGGATACACTGGACCCACTCCACAAGGTGTCGTGCATCTTAGTAAGAATCTCATTAAATGGTAATAAATTAAATTAATTCAAATAAAATATTTTGCAATCCATATAGTATTTTTTACAGCCTATACGGATTCCAGTCATCGAGATTTACAGGTGATATGCTGTGATGACATCGATGGTTTTGTGCAATACATCAAAAGCACGAAGGGGTCACTGGCATCTAAGACATAAATATGTTCTAGGCCTTTAGCTTTATACACAGAGGGAGACTTCACAATACTTTGGAAAATTTGGTTGAGGGGGACAGTGTCAGAATGATCCGTCTATTACTCAGAGTGTACGTCTTGGTAATCAGAGGTTTCTTCCTATTTGAGACAACGTTGTAGTACCGCGGGGAGATTCCTAGTCATCAATACTTTTTGTGACATATTTGAAGGCGGCACTCAGAGAATTCAGACTATTGATTGGCAATAACTTACAATTCAGCAAAAAATTGAATTTTTCGCTGTCACAGAATTGCTGATAAATTTTCTCAATTGTTTCGAAAATTTGAAAAGGATATTTCGAAGATGCACGCCAAAATTTTCGCATAAAATAAACGTGTCAATTCATTTACAAAAACTTTAAAACAGCTTCATATCCGGATCTTGATGAGAAGTTTATTGAGTGGATGAATTGATTGGAATCAAAAGGTCTCATTCAAGCAAATTAATTCTGAACTTACAAAAATTTTATAGCGCAATTTGTTGACGATTCAATCCGAAATCTTATTGTCGAAAGGGAAAATTTTATGTTTTTTATTTGTGATGTTGCCAGGTATATGAAGGCCGGTATTGTTTTAATCCATTTACGATTTAGCCGGGAAAATTTTGACCATCTATGTTGTAATCTTTTCCATATTAATTGCGAAGCCTATATTTTACATAATTTTTCAATGGGAGGTCAGAAAATCTTATCCAGGAGTTGATGGCCCTCTTGGCTGAAGAGTATGCCCTGGATACTGGAATTCAGCCGTCGTGGGTTCGAATCCAGAAGAGGCTACTTTGGAGTCGGGGTTAATCTCGTCGAAGTTCCTTTGCCCGTGAGGTGACGAGTACATCTGGCACGACACAGTATGTCAAAAAGGGATCTCCTTCCTATCCGGCCTTAGAAAGGCGTTACGTGGTCTACCAAATTCACTTGGAGATTTCGACTGGATTTGGAAACGCCGAGGGGGCACCTAATGCTCACCGAAAAAGGACCAATAGCTCTCCTACCCCCTGGGACATCGTCGTCGCAGGACGATGCACTTTGCATAGGATTGAACCTTTCCGGAAGATCTCCGTCGAAGTGCGTCGGGATCACACGCTAATTAGTTCGGTCTTAACTGTGGTCTTGGTGTTTAATAAATAAATAAATAATGACGTGGCTGAAGACTAAGCTATGGATAATGGATTTGGACAGTCGTGAGTTCGATTCCGAAGGAGGCCAGTTTTCATCCTGGGGCCAATTCTCGTTATCGTTCCCCTGCCCGTGAGGCAACGAGTACTTCTGGCACGACACAGTTGGAAATGGGGATCTCTTACCTTCCGGTCTTAGCGTGGCGTTATGGGGTCCACCATGTCAGTTGGAAAATTCCATTCGGATATGGCAACGCTCAGGAGGCACTTAATGCCTACCGAAAAAGGACTTCTAGCTCTCAGACCCTGGGACATCGTCGTCTCAGGCCGATCATGCGGGCAGGATCGAACCTTTCAGAAGGATCTCCCTCGTTTGGATCGGCGATCACGGGAATAACTATAATTAACTGGCTTTGCCCGTATTTGGTCTTTAATAAATAAATAAATAAATAATGACGTGATAGCCAACGTACAGAATTGTCTTAAGAAGAACCAATCATTGCTGTTGTCATCGTTTTCAGTTGCTTTTCACCTGAAGAAAGACTTCATAAAATGGATGATCTGGTGCGTAGCGCCGGTTTAGGGATGGCAACAGGTCCTAGTATAGGCGCTAGATGATTATGTATTTAAACAGTTAAATATATAAATCGTTAAATATAAAAAAATTTATTGGTACTTGTGGATTTCATGCATCACGAAATAAGGCTCTAAATAAATTAATGATATTTTTTTTTGAATAATAGATCCAGGGTGCAATCATCGAGATACCAAAGATTAAGGGGTGATTCATTAACCCGAGCAATGGCATCCACGACAAGAGCAAGCAGTAATGGTCCCAAAGGATCACCCTGTTGGACGCCACAGAACGAAGAAATTAAGATTAAAAGTGATGGAAGCGAGTACGAAAGCAATATAAAAAAGGAAGCAAGTGTGGAACACGGTCTTGACATACCTCCAACAAATGCCCATGGTCCAGAGAATTGAAAGCATTAGTTACATCCAGTTTCAATAAGGCAAGGGGAATATTGGAACGAGTAGAAGCGTGAATAAAACAACGACAAGCATGGACAGAAGACTCGCAGCCGCCAGGAACACCCACACCCAACTGAATGGTGATTTTATGAAAATAAATTGGTCTCGATTTTCGAATATTCATTCTATTGCTACAATACAACAATGTGTCATACTGCGTTTCAATTTAGCTATTCGTTGCAGGGAAATCAGTACCCGCTCTTGAGGTGATTTATCACTGTCTTTCCACGAGCCCGCACAGGATCGCACCAGGTGGGAACCTGTTTTCCCATAAACCGGATAGGCTTCTGAGCGCGTTCATTTTTTCAAGAACGTTGTATGCGTGCGGGGAGAAGCAGAGGTCTATCCCTGGAACCGTCTGACTTCTGTAGAAGGGTACGGACACATTGGATGCTTTTGAGTTTTCTCCATCATAATTCAATTGAAAAAAGGCAGACTTTTTTAGAATTAAAAAAGAATTTTGAAATACTAACACCCTACCGTCAATCTCCAATAAAAATATATCTCAAAAATGTCTCTGGATTATCTTATTCCTATAAAGTTGAAGAGATAATCGCAAAACTGTATGCATTATTATTTAAAATTATGGGTAATGCCCATTCGATTGGAGAAAATGTCATCCATCCTTGTTTAAATTTATTTATAAAAGATATCTTACAAAAAGATTTTCGAATATTATAAAGACTATTCCATTAATTAACGACACTATACGAAGAAAAATTAATAAAATTTCTAATGAAATTCAACAATCCTTAATTTTATTTCTCAGAGAATGCAAGTTTTCAGTCAAACTTGACGAATCAGTTGTTGTTGATAACCAGTCAATTTTTATAAATACTTTTACATTTTATAAATATTATAGGTCCTATCTCGTCTTGATAATCAGGTTTCCCAAGCCCTTGAGTTGCTGGTTAATATCAAATTCAAACCTGGTGACATATTGCGTGTCAATTTATTTATTCTTTTCGAGGGTTTCTTGGGGTGATTTATCTTTGCCATGTTACCCATTATCGTTGTACGGTGCAGGACTACAATTTTGACGAATGGGTTGTAAGAAGAGGGTTGGTAGAATTTTTCGCCATACTTTACTTAACGACGTTGTCAAATGGGCTCGAGAGTCGGAAGGTTTTTCCTTCACACTAGAGCCTGTTGGCCTTTCAGAGAGTGACGGTAAGCGTTCTAACAGGGTGACTACTCTTCCTTTTAGGGAAGGCAAGTCCCTGGTTTGAGATGGAATTTTCGACGACTCTTCTTCTGCGATAATGCTACCAAGGACTGGCAAGAATCCGGGCTTCGCCAGGGTTTAGACTGAAGAGTCAAAGAGGATGAAATACCTGTGTATTTTGGATGCTTTTGAGTTTTCCCCTTTCGCCTTTGAAACCTCTGGAATCGTCGGCAGGCTTTACTCAACTCTTCACTGATAGTCGAAAAAAACAATCGAAGTTAAATTTTAGATACAACTGCGAGACGAGATGTAATTTTTGAAACAGGTGTGTTATTTGTTTATAAAATTCAAGATCAGCGTAAGAGTTTTTTCTGAAAAACTGAACACGAATTTAATTAGTAGCAGAGGATAAAATGGAATGGCAATTCCCACACAAGATTGCTATTGATATGCGTTGGAGAAGCCATGTCCGTTCCCGATGATCATTTCTCCTTCTGCTTGCCAGGTCCCCCAGTTTAATGAGGAATTTTTTAGTTCTGGGACCGAGGACTCCCGACGTCTCCACTGCGATCGGGGCAAAGATACGACGGTGAGATAATGCACTGTATTTCTTGATTTTTAGCGTTGCGGTTATAACTAATGAAGGTTCCCTCCTTCTATTTTTCAATAAAATATTTTAAAATAAAAATATATTAATAAGCTCACATTGGATGACAATAAATAAACAATACGTGTGTATATTAAACGTGCATTGTGGTATGCTCTAATTTCTTTACATGTCTCATTATAAATAATCATAATATAAATGCCCTACTTGAATAATCATAATATTCTGGATTTTAAACACAATTCCAAAATTATTAAAGACAGCGAAAGTTATGTGTCCTGTCTATACCTGATGTATACTCATATTACGGTAAATCCTGAAAATCAAAATAATTGTGTTAATCATGTTGAAAATACATCAATGTTGGGGCATTTAACCGTCGAATAGAAACATTAGTTCACAACTTATGTAACCCGGTTAAAATACAACCGCAAAAATACTCCAACAGCAGATTTGTAAGGTTTTTTATCAAAAAATATGTTTATCATATTTAAAATACATCAATGTTGGGTCATTTAATGAGCTAATAAAATGTTCACTCATAACTTTGTACCACTTGTAACAAAGTTATAGTCTTTTTAAAATATAAATTTCTAACGTAAGGTTTTAAAAAGAATATAATCGCACATTTTTATTATAAAATGTTCACTCATAACTTTGTGCCACTTGTAACCAAGTTATAGTCTTTTTAAAATATAAATTTCTAACGTAAGTTTTAAAAAGAATATAATCGCACATTTTTATTATAAAATGTTCACTCATAACTTTGTGCCACTTGTAACCAAGTTATAGTCTTTTTAAAATATAAATTTCTAACGTAAGGTTTTAAAAAGAATATAATCGCACATTTTTATTATAAAATGTTCACTCATAACTTTGTACCATTTGTAACCAAGTTATAGTCTTTTTAAAATATAAATTTCTAACGTAAGTTTTAAAAAGAATATAATCGCACATTTTTATTATAAAATGTTCACTCATAACTTTGTGCCACTTGTAACCAAGTTATAGTCTTTTTAAAATATGAATTTCTAACGTAAGGTTTTAAAATAAATACAATCGCACATTTTTATTATAAAATGTTCACTCATAACTTTGTGCCACTTGTAACCAAGTTATAGTCTTTTTAAAATATAAATTTCTAACGAAGGGTTTTAAAAAGAATACAATCGCACATGTTTACTATGTTCATTATACTCACACTTATTTACGACACAATTCTTCAAGTCGGGAGCGTCGTCATTTCTTTCTGTCTATTTCAGCTGGTATTTATGCATATGCTAATAATCTCAAGTTTTCTCACTCGTCTCACACTAAGCTCATTCCACCAGGAGTATCGACGAGACCATTGCCAACATAGTAGCCCACATACATGAAGCGATGGAGTGATGCATTTTGAATTCTGCTGTTTAAATGACCACGAAGTACGCTTTTGCTCATAAAGCCCACATTTCATGCCACCCTAGATTACTTATTTAAATTATATCAATTGACAAAAATTGAGTCATATTTTAAAATATTTTTTTGGTTGAGCCTGTAGATATGTCCGTTCTTTTAGCAACCTTCTGTCAAAAACTCTTTCCGATTATTTAATAACAGTTAAAAATACAAATCTTTACAATACCTTATAGAACGGGGGTGTCAAAGATACGGCCCAAATGGCCCGCGGTAAAAGTTTAAAAGTGTATTTAAAATCATTTAACACCAAATAAAAATACAAGAATCTAGATTCTAGAATATAAATAAAAATGAAAACATTATTACTTAAAAAATAATTAATTGTTTTTTGGATTTATATTATTCTAATTGTTTTTCTTGTCTTGTGCTGATGCCTTTTTCAACAAAACGCAAAGTTGATACAGAATGCAGATCTTTTCAAAAAAGTGGAAACTGGAATATTTCTTTGCCGATTTAAATCGGAAACCTACCTGTTTGGTCTGTAGACAAGAAATTTCAGTTGTCAAAGAATATAACATTCGACGACATTACCAACCCACCATGCTCATGAATACAATAATTTGATGGTAAAAATTAGAAAAGAGAAGAAATTGATGTCAAGTTTCTGGAACATATTTTGTCGCAGTCCGGAAGCGTTACGGTGCCGGAAGCGTTACGCATGTAAACAAAAAAAATTAAAAATACGTAAAACAATAATAATTTCATTTGAAAAGAAAAAATATCTATAAATATTAATAAATTATGAATAAATTTTAATCATTTTAACAAGTGTGTATAATGCGTTTAGTGCAAATAACAAAAGAATCCCTACAGAAAATCAAGGAATTTCAAGAAAACCCCTGTGATCTTCTTTTGGAGGATTCATCGTCTCGGATGAAATGATTTAGGCTAGCAAAATTGGCTATGTCATTTGTTTTTGAAGGCGAAACGCCATTCATTTGGCACAATAATCTAAAATTACGTTTTTTTTGTACGGATGAAACTGAATTGAGACGCAAATTTGTTGAGGTATGTATTTGAATACAATATCAATAGGTTGAACACAATATTAATCACTTTGTCGATCTCCGAAGATATTCGGAAATTAATGACTCATTTAATTGGGTATTTGCCTTCTCTTAAACGATTAGATTCTTGTTATTGTTGATTCTTTTTCGAAATATTGCATGGTCGAGTTAGCTTATTCAAAAAGCTCCGCTGAAATTACATCTCTATTTCAAAAAGTTTTTTCTACGTGGGGCCTCCATTAATACTGCATACGGACAATGGCAAGGAATTTTGTAATGCCCATATGATTCGGCTTTGTGTGAAAGTACAACATAAAGCATGTACGAGGAAGACCAAGGGCTCCCTGGATTCAAGGTCAGGTAGAAAGGTTTAATTTGACTAAATTTAAATGTTTATAGGCTCAATCAAAGTATAAAAAGGTGGATATCTCCCAAAAGTTATTCAGATGGACATTTTGGACGAGACTGCGATATTATCAAAGACACATACACCCCTCGCGACAAAAAATTTGGTTATTTAATCTTTCCTGCTTTTTTTCATTTAAAAACGAATAAATTCATACTTTAAGATTCTTTAGATCTTCTAAAATAATATTTATTTTGTATTTATAATTAAAATAGATTTAAATTTTATTATTGCAAGAAATTTAAAGCATGTCGGCAATTAGGTTAGTGACATAAAAATTGGTTATAAAATTAGTATTTAGAGATTGATCTTAATAATAAAAAAATATTTTTAGATATAATACTCTCGATTCGTTTATGAAAGGGAAAATAATTGCGCTATACGACTTAAATATGTCATATATTAAAATTTCTAAAGAAACCGGTGTTCCATATTCAACAGTCGTAAATTTTATCAAGAAATACAATAAAACTGGATCATATGACCGCCAACATGGTTCTGGAAGACTATCAATTTTGAATAATGTGCAAATTAATCATTTGGTACGCACATCAGAGGAAAATTCATCTTTAACTGCTTCTGAACTCTCTAATGAAATAGAAAAGTTTTCTGGAACACGTGTCTCGTCTCGAACCATAATACGAAATTTAAATAAAAATGGAATTTTCGCAAGAATTGCAAAGAAAAAACCACTTCTAACAAAAAAACACATGGTTTCCAGATTCGAGATCGTCCAAAAATTTCTTCAAATTTCAGACCATGATTTTAGATCAATAATCTTTCCTGATGAATGTATTTTTGAATTATTACCGATCCAAAAAAAAAAATTGTGTATAGAAAAAAATTTGAAATGAATAAATTCGAAAATATTACTCCAACTGTCAAATTTGGAAAGGTAAATTATGATGTAATAAAAATTAGGGAAAGTCATGGTGTGGGGTGTTTTTTTTCCTATCATGGGGTAGGCGATTTGGTATTTATAGACAAAACGCTTAATTCTGCAAATATCAATCTATTTTGACCAATAATTTGCCATATTCTGTAAAAAAAATGGGGATTGTTGACTATATTTTTCAACAAGACAACGCTCCCTGCCATACATCAAAAATGATTATTCAATATTTTCGCAAAAAATATTAAAAAATTAGAATGGCCTTCGCAATCTCCGGATTTAAATCCGATAGAGCATTTGTGGGCTTATATGAAGGTTCAAATTAGGCAAAGAAAAAATGAGAACATTCAGGCACTGAAGGAAAATCTATTAGATATTTGGAATTCTATTCCATCAAAAACACTTGAAAATTAGTTGAGTCAATGAAAAAAGGTGTTGGGAGATATATTCGGCAAAAGGAGGTTATTCTACATATTAATCTCACAATAACCAAATTTTATGCCAATGAAAGTCGTTGTTTTTTCCAAATTTCTTAGACAAAATTTCAAAATTTAAATAATTAAATTAATTTTTATTAATTTTATCAGATTTTAAAATATATCATTCTTTGTATGAATGAAGTAAGTTGAAGATTCACCAATATTTATGTCGAGGGGTGTATGCCATTTCATGGATCACCCGGATTTAATTTTGAGAAAGAAAATCAGGAAAAATCAGAAATTGAATCTGATTATGGAGAAGAAAATAATATGGAAATTGATTATCAAGAAAATGTATTCCGAGGACTTTATCAAAGAGCCCAAGAAGAAAATAATATAAGAAAGAATTCCGCTAGAAAAAATTTTAACATATATAAACAAAGAATGATTCTTAGCGCGACCAAAAATTTAAATAACAGAACACTCATAATTGGAGATGTCGTTTGTATAAAAATTGATTTCGACAATAATACTAAAACTAGGAAATATCCTCTCGATGGTGAATATGGACGTAAAAAATATGTAATTGTTGATGAAGAGTTACATTGCGCTAAAATTAAAGATTTAGAAACCGGGGAAGAAATTAAAATTAGCAAATCAAGAATAAAAAAATTATAAAAATAACTTTAATTTTAAATTAATCTGTTTTTTTAATTCTCTTCTTTCCATATTTCTTCAAGTAATTTAACGGCAGTATGTTGTCCCCCTCCTCTATATTTGTTTCTTCATAATAAAATAATTCATAGGTTTATATTTTTAAATCAGAACTGAATGATCGAAGTTTATTCATAAGAACCGTCTTTAAATAATATATATAAAGACTTTAAAAAATTTAATAAATTTATTGTTAATAGAAATTTAATTTTTAAAATTTTTAGAAATACAATTCTGCAGCATTTAGAGTAAAGTTACAAATACAATTTTTTTAGAAAATTCAAAACAATATAATATTTCCGGATTTTTGCCCGCGATCATGTATAGTATAAACGAGAGAAATCGCATAATCACCAAACTGGAGAAAACAAGGCGCTTTGCGATTAAACTGGCGTATAAGCTACGGCTTGATCAGGATCTCCCCAGAGAGCTAGACGAACAAACTCAAAACATTCGGCAAGTCCTCTGCTCATTGCAAAGGGCATGAGAAGTGAAAAGGAAAGCAAGGAGGAGGCTTTCGGTGTCTCGATTTTAAATAAAACCCTTTCTAATAACTCTTCTCTTTCGGTTGCTAAGTTAATAAAATCTGATCGTTCGTTCGTTCGATCATGTATAGTTTTGGTAGGATACCTTCCATTACTATGTTCTGAACTCTGTGTTGTTTTTTTATTTGTATTCATCTTTGTCGTTCGTGTCAAAGATGTTTAACAAATGATTAAAGATGATTAATGTAGATCATCACCCCGGACGATATAAACGGGCCGGACGCTATAACACACCACATTCATTATTAGTATATTTATTGCTATCTCAAGTCTTTTCGTATACCAAGGAAGTCGATTTGAAGGCATTCATAAATCCTGATAAACATTATTAACAGTGATTAGTGCGTTTTCTGATTTGGTTTATGGAAATGTGCCAAAAGATTGCTCAATTTATCTGGCCATAACGTCATATTTTCTAATTATAAGGTCAAAAAAGTCATATTTTTAAGTTCCAAATTCTGAAAAATCTATACGAAGAGTTCAATGTAGTTCAGATACATGGAAGAGAAAAACAATCCCCGTACACAGGGGATTGTAGAACGTTTTAATCAAACCACCACCCGAAAACTCTCCAAAAGGATAGACACAGATGAAAAAAAGTGGCTGGAAATTCTCGAAAAAGTAGTGTACTTTTTATAACAAGCCTGTATACTCATTTTTCAAATCAGAGTCTTAAACGAGTCCCCAAAGGAGGTTAGCCGCTCATTGCTACTTATTTTAATTCCAAATTTGGAAAAAAGAAATCAATCTATGAATTAAAAAAACTCGCTTCTGTCTTTGGAAATAAAAGTGAAATTACCAAAAATGAAAATAAAATGAATAATAATTCCCCTGATTTGGCACTATACAACAAGGTGCTAGAGGAATTATTAATTCGAATTGATGCTACAACTATAAAAATAATCAATAAAATAGTGGAAAAAGATAGAAATACTGAAAAATCCAAATAGACAATAGAATTAAATTTAATGTAAAAAGTTCTTATGAATGGAGATTAATT